>NW_024609837.1:35601633-36201633 GCF_016920785.2 Ixodes scapularis
GTTGTACCGCAGCGAAGGCTAGAAGCGCGAGCTCATAGCGTTGGCAGCTGCCCTGGGTGCACGAGAGCTTGTGCCGCCGAGGTGTGCCATAGAGCAAGGAGCTCGCGCTTGTAGTCTTTCCTGCGGCACAACACAAGGTGAAACAGAGTATAGAACACTGTACCTCAGCCGCCCTTTTACCGAAGAAGAAGAGAATAGATTGTGCTGTAGAGAATCGAGTACCTCGATCAACATCGAGTACTTGGCACAGTCAAAGTGCTTGCAAAAGTGTCGCACTTTGCCGTCCTCCATTTGCAGATCAATCGAAGAAAATTAATGAGAAACGAACGACTGTAAATACGTTGGCATCGGTCAACGAACGTACCATCCCCATACTGCACGAATGACTTGGCCGTCATTTGTCTCATAACGTAAAGGGTACCCAATAACAGTATCTTTAAAGGGGGGTTTTAGAAGAACGTTCCAATAATTCCGATAACACTAGCCTATACTTCGTTGGCTGAATTATGCAAGCGTCGTATCGTTATCGGATATTGTTTTCGGAGAGCCAACCACCGTGTCATTAGAGAGTTTTAGTAGATCGTTCCCATGACTCCGATAACGATACCCGATACTCCGCCACCGCCTCCCTTGTGCATGCATAGTATCGTTATCGGGGCTATCGGAGGTATCGGAACGATCTACTAAAACTGTCTATTTATAACTTTCGCATTGCATTGATAGATTCGATGATCGGGGACGAAGCTGCAGTGCAAAATTAACAAAAAACACATTTTAAAAACAAAACTGATTTACAAATTGTATTTAATGCCACTCCCAGAAAACGTTCAGCCATGATGATAAAAAATGATATATGATAAAAAATAGATATATATTTCACTTAATTAAGTACGTCATTAACCACTTTTTTTTTTCTAAATGTGTATCCTACACGTTAGAAATAAGTAATAGATCCCATTATTCGACACAACAAAGTGTCTGATGAAAGATCTTTTGACTACGTCCCACCAACTCTCCTGATACGATTACTTCAAAGGTGACAGTTGTCTTTCCGATAACCTCCGTAGACCTCATAAATACTACGATGGTCGTTTTAGTTTTTCTCTATTTTTTTAATAAATATAACTCAAACTCCAGTCTGTTTGCCTCTGCATTTTGTTGTCCCACGTGCGATTGCCATATCTTATTTCTTAATTCGAGCGACACAAAACAGGAATTAATACACTGCGCAACACAATTAAAGAGAACACGACACCGACGCCTTTTCGTATTTTTGCTTGAAAGGCTCTTGACGGGCATCAAAGTTTACCGCTGAGTTAGTGCTCCGAAGGAGCGCTTTTCTCCATGCGAGTACTTCCAATAAAATGATTTAAATTAAAAAAAAGATAAAAAATAAAAAAAATTATAAAAAAAGATGTCCTGCGCTACGCACCTTGTTTACTCAGCCTTAATCAGTGCGAAAAAGCTATCTGAATGCCCCCCCCCCCCCCCCCAAACACACACACACACCAAACTCCGCCCGAAAGAAGAGGGTAGCGCCTGATTAAGGTTACCTAAAACGTAATGGAATACCCACGTGATTTACCCGCTAAGTGCGTAGTACAAAATAATTACAGAATCACTAATCGACGCGTAAACCATCCTCACTAGAGTGAATAGGTGAAACAAAGTTGTAAGATGATCCGCACGTTATCAGGCGTGTTCAGGGTTCGCTCGTTAACGGGGATAGGCGCTATGGCGCCCGTTTGATTTCGACACTGCAGGGACGCTTCGTCGAATTACCCCCGAAGGGCCACCGTCCGCAGCAGCGAGGCAGAAAGACCGATCGCTTCGGAGAGCTGACGCAACGCCGGCTTTGTACAGAAGGGCACATCAACGAGGGACGCTATCGAACCAACGCGTAGGCTTCTCCGCAAGCCACGCTCCGCTTACTGTCACTCCCGCCTGTGGCCGTACACCCACGCGCGTTTTACGAACGAGTCCGCGTTGGCCCACGCCTGCAGGTGTGCTGCGCGTGCGTAGGAACCAGATTCGCACGAGGCAAAGAATTCGCACACGCGCCGAGACACGGACAGCGCCACCGCATCGCGCACTTTAAAAGCTGGTTCGCACAGCCCCGCTTTGTTACGTTACCTCGCGTTACAAAAGCTTACGTACAAGTCATCGGGGCATACGTGCTTCTTATTACGGGTGGCTGCCAGTTCAGGAAGATAGCCTGGCACGGGACGTTCGAGACACGAGTGTTTAGGTGACTCACACGTAACGTTAAAAAAAGAAAAAAAGGAAACGTAAGAAAACGGTGTTGTGTGAACCGACCTTCGGGAATCTAGAGCGTCCTATTTGCCTCAAAGCGGTCGGAAGAATCAATATCTGCAATCTATATGGAGGGTGTTTGACGAATGGCGAGGTTCAACGTGCGTTTAAATCATAAACATGTGTTTAAGGTATCTCAACATGCTCAGTTCCACAGCACAGGCTGTATATAGTGACACCTTAGTGACAGTAACGGTTGAGCTTGAAACCTATGGCTTTAATAGTAGGCGATCTGCGATTTGGATAAAACATACCTTTTTGAGGACGCGTCAGTCTAGAGGCGCGCAGCGCTTTGAGGGTCGTTGCATCAGGAAATGCGCGAATTCGTAAAGTTGGGACACAGGTAACTCGTCGCTACGGGCCGATTCTTTGGTTGTCCGGAGATAGTTAATGTAGTAGCCAACTTTTTGCGGACAGTAAACGGTGAACATTTTTGAAAGTTCAATTTTTAAGCGGTTTATCTACAGGGGCGCACCATGCAATGATTGTTTTCACTACATCGGTTTTTATGACGAGACCTAACGAATTTCGGGAATGACAAATCATGTTAAGGACGATGTACGTACGATAGAAGCGTTTTTGAATGCTAGTAAAGGAGACATTTGTCAAGTTGTGCTGCGTGCGTCAATTTTTCACCTCCGTACTAAGCATCAGGTGCGAACTATCGAAGCAAAAAAGCTTTGTTATTTTTAACCCTAATTTTCCCTCCGCGGATTATATACAAAGCACGGAAAGCACGGTAGGTGTTTCCAGAGGCAGGGCTCCCTTCCTGTGCCACCAACTAAGCGCTTGTAATTAATTACTACGCTAATTCAATTTAATTCTCCGTGTAATGTAATAAATGATCCAAAAATAATCTCCATATCACTGCATCAGATGTGACAAAGCAAGAATCTGGCAGCTGACAGGCTGAGAAAAGCAGGGGGGTCGTTCAGTTTTCCCTCCTCCAGCGCGATATTTTAAACCTCGAATACCACTTGTGCGCCTCGTGAGCTTTTCGTGCCTGCACGCGGAGCCAAAGCACAACAGAAGGCAACGAGCACGTGCTGGAGACGGTACGTCTAAGCAAGTCGCACTGCCCTCCTCATCCTGGCAGTGACTATGGGATGAGTATGATTAACTATAAGATTAACTAGTACTAAACATTCTGATTTCACACCTTTTTTTTATTTTCAGTACTACATAAAATCCTAAATATGCTGGCCGCGAGGCACCTTGCGCCGACCAGACATGCGCAAGGTATAGGGAATGGCGCCCATAGCTCTTTGCGCTACTCTCTAAGGCCGTGTTCCAAAATTTACTCGATCTTACTCCAGGGTAAGGGGTTTGTACCCTTGGCGTTCTAAAACCAACCCGCGTCCAGCGTTTTTCAATCCGTGCTGTCACGTGACACGATCCGCCGGAGTAACTCGGATCCCTTTGGGTAAGACTTGGAACACAGCCTAAAAACTGCCTGCGCGTCTACTTACGCGCAAAACACTCAAACTGCCAATCTCCGTGATCTACGAAATCAGCTCTGCAAGTGATGAGGTGGTACACATGTTTAGACCTAAAAATGAAGTCTACGGTGCGGCATCACGCACTGCAAAGCGTCATGCTTGCCTTGCGTAATTCAACAGCCGAGACTTAATTTTGAGGTCTAAACGGGTGTACAGCCTCATCATCCCCTGTACTGATTTCGTATATCGCACAGACTGACTCTTTGAGTGTTTTAAGTGTCACATAGACGCGCAGGCATTTCTTAGAGTGTACTACTGAGCGCGAGCTGATAGCGAGCTGTAGTGATGTGTAAAAGAGAAAGTTACGTCAGATCATATCACGCGAGTGCACTGATTGGGTAGCGGTTCCCATTGTTATAAAGTCAATAAAAGGCGAGCGATCGGGCCGATCGCTCGAGGACACGCTCAGACCACAATCCAGAACGAACGTGTCCGTGGGCTTGCTCCTGCGGGATCTGATGTCGTCGGAGGAATCGCCGCTCCGAAATGACCGGCCGTCTCCCGGAACCCACACCGCAGCCCGGTGAGTCGGACCTCACGCATCCAGCGATGTCCCGGCGAACCTGCCTTTAGGTGAACGGCACCTCATCACCCCGAAGACTAGCTGGCCAGCGCGCGGTCTTATAATACTACACGAGCTTCCACAGTTTATTCTCAACGTGTATTCAACACAATCGAGAATGCCGGTCTTAGCACCCAATGAATGTGAGCTCGTTCTGAGCATGCACTCCAGACAGCGCCCTCAAATATGGCGCCCACTGAATGCCCTCCATACAAATGTGATGTGAAACTTGAGCAGTCTTGTATGCGTTACTAAAAAAAGAAAATAATTGATTACGATTACAATTACTTTTGTTTAAAAGAGTATTTAATTAGATTACTCGATTACTTGAGAAGAAAAGTAGTTGACCGTTACTTGAAAAAGTAGGAGTTACTTTTGTGATTACTTCAGATTTTTAAAACGACAGAGTTTTCTGCCGGTTTGAAAAAAAACAACCGTGTTTTGTACTGTTCATTATTGAGTAGGAGACATGGAATTATGAACTACCTACTATCGTTTTAATCCAGAAATTTTCGTAAATCCTTCTCCTGTCGGATGCTTGATGCGGTGACTCCTTGGTAGGAAACTTGTAGAAACAAAGGGAGCCAATAAAAAAGGAAGGGAAAATTTTGATGGTTACAAGTAATTTTAGCAGCTGCAAAAGTAGTCAAATTACTTTTGTGATTATTTTCTGATACATGGGTTCGAAAGATTACAAATTACTTCAAGAAGTAATCGATTACAAGTAATTTGATTATTTGTAAGGAGTACATTAAAACCACTTGGAAAACCTGTGACGTTCATACGAAATCTCCGTTGCACAAAGCCTTCCGAGCGGTGAGCATGTCTTCGATTTGCGAGCACCTCGGCCAGGCATTACCCAGCAATCGAAGAAAGTAAAAATGTCGTAACATTCCTACGCAGTCTAGAGGCAGGCATAATCCGTATGTCTACAGATTGTAACGCTGTACCGAACACGTATATACTTTGGGTACATTTCGCAACAGCCTTAGTAGAAATAGCAAGAAGTAGAAAAAAAAAGAAGAAAAGAACAAGAAGTGGGAACACACAAGCATGACATTTGATGAGCTAAAATGGCTTGCCTCACAGATCGTGTCTTAGAGGGCTTGCCTCACTGAGACACTATCCAGGCGGCACACTTAAGCCCGCAAGCTTGCCTTTACTGTCGCATTGTTTGTTGGTTTTCTTCTTCCGCCTACCTTGTTTACCAAGGTCTATGGGCAGGCGCCTTCAGGACGAGAAAGCCTTCTAAATCCCTCTTTGGCGCATGAGAACCCAAAAGGGGGGCGCGCCAACCAAAGGGAAACGCAAAGAGGGAGTAGGGAACGCTGGGTGACGAAGCAGCCAAGCTCGGGCCGTCATTCATTCAGGTCGGGGGGAAACAAACGCACGCGGGCGCCTTTAAAGGGGTGAACGAACGAGCAAGGGGCGCTATGAGCAGACCAACTTGCCTGCCACGTAATCTCCAGCAACATTAAAAAAAAAAATTTAAAAACGCGGGGAGAGGTGAGTGTTGAACACCTTATTATCGCTGTACAGCCGATGAGATTGTTACATTCGCAGGTAAGAATGCCGAAAGATAAATTACGAAGCAAGAGGCGGGAACACATTGCGCGACCGTCTTGCATTTCTTAAACTATCAATGCATGTCGCGGTTCGATGCTGGCTAGGTCCCTGATTGCTAGAGAGACAATCTTAGCTTTGGCAACTGGCGCTGGACGCGCATATACCTTTTAAAGGCTGGAATGAGTGTCGAAATACAGTTTAATGGATGGAAATTACTAATGGAATCTTCGAGTACGCTGAATTTCCCTATGTATGGCCCACTTTAGGAGAAATCTTTGAAAACATTAGGGAATTTTCTACAGCGTTTTGAGAACGTGTTCGGGAGGTCGTATTCGAATCTAAGCTTTGAACCTTTCGCAATTGGCGCGCTGGAGCTGCTTCTCGATTGGGCAACCTGCCCGGCTTTGCATAAAGGCTTCGATTAACTAGTGAAACTTTTATTAAACGACGCGTGTTTTACTTTTCTTCACAAATGCAAACGACGTGAGTTAATTGTTTTTTTAAAATAATCCATGTTACAATTCCTGTTTTTTCGTTTAATTTTTTTTTACAACATGGCGGGCCACAATGGCCGTGGGCAGTTTATTATACAAGGAGACCAAATTATGTCCAGCACAAGCTTTTCTATTTTGTTTTTTGCTTTTGCTTCTCCACAATATTGACCTTGTCCTTTTCAGCACCTATGGTAAATATACTATCCGTTGAACTGGGCGTTCACACAGTTAACACATTTGTGGTACAGAGAAAAAAGAAAAAAAAAGCGGGGCGGGGGTGGGGAGGTGCCGAGAGAGATACGGTCTGCTAGTTGCATCTTTCCATTATTTATGTCTTTTCGTACTCGTCCGAGTTCGTCACGCTGTGCCATGTCAAAGAAGCCGATCGATTCGCGTGGTCATTGCAACACTGCCGTCAATGACCCAGAAATGTCAACGGCGCGACGAAACGAATGCGGTTTCTAAATCTGATGGGAGTGCCGTACAAACGTTTTAACTGCCAATAAAATGGAAACAAAAAGGATGGAAACAATATTTTACCAAAAAAAAAAAAAAGAAAGAATAAAGAAAAAAAAGGAAAAAAGAAAAAGAGCGGCTGGTCGGTGACCGCATCCACGGAGACTCTAAAGAGGGTTGAGAAATTGTCAGGTAAAAAACCAACGTTCAACGAGCAGCCTTTTTGCTCCTTATATTACTTGCTATCCTAATAAAAAAAAAAGAAAAGAAACACTACGCATAACGCTATACTTCAGCAAACATTTATGGTCCCATCTGTCACAATCACCATAGGAGAATTGCGGCATCTTTTTGCTTTTTGTGCGAGACATTGTTTTTTATATCTTTCTAATTTTTTTTCTACTCTTCAAACCAGCTGTATTTCATTTTTAGGAAGGCACTCCCAGATATTGTCCCACTCCTGGACTCAGTGACAGATTTAGAAACGCAGAACGTGACCTATTATTGTTGAACCATCTCAAATCGCGATTCGTTCCTCGGCGCTCTTATCCGCTAATCTCTCAATATATTTTGATACAAAAAGCCGGATATAGTTACGCACCAAAATTAAACAAGACGGCATATTTTTTTTAATAGAACACGCTGGATATAGTCACACTCCTCCTTAGGGCTACGTTTCGTTCCGAGACAGACACGCATATCTAATTCAAATGCTGCTTTTAGGGAAAATTCCGTTCAGGACTGGCATCAAGATCGATCATACGACTCTTTCGAGGGCCCCGTGAAGACGTTCGTTGTGACAAGTACGAACGTATGCTAGACATCACGACAACGTTGAAGCTGTCGTTCGATTCTTCGTCGACTTGCGAAGTAATTGAATGTGCAACGTTCTGCTGCAGCCGAGTGTTACAATCAAGATTCGTTGTAACGTAAAAAAAAAAAAAAAAAAAAAGAAGAAGAAAAGTTTAATTTTAAGCTTCGATTCTCCATACCACGTCGACTTGCGAAATAATTGAACACTCAGCGTTCTCCTGCAGCCGAATGTTTATTTCCAGATTCTTTGTGGCGAAAAATAATATTAGTTTAACGTTGAGCTGGAAGCAGACGTTTCTCTGCCCCTTCCATGAAAGTTGTTTTAGCCCCACGCGGAAAATATTCTCGCACACCTCTCCGGCTTGGGCGAGCTCAGAGCTGCCCGACCTGCGATGGTTATAACAACACAACCAAGTTTGTTGCTCGAGACGTTCTCAGCAGCGAAAACTTCCAATTGGAAACTCTGTTTTGAAGAGGGCGCCGAATTCGCATCGCGCAATAATTATACCGGTGTTGGGAGGTACGTGTGTGTCGAAATATTTTGTACACATTCGGAATGATCTAATGCTCTAGTTCGGGGGTCGTTTCGTAATTTTACCAAATTATGTTTAAGTCTTTTTGCATGTTACGTAAACGGTCCAGGACGCGTTCATTGAATTAGTGAGCCGAACGAGCGAGCAATTAAAGGCGGGTTTGAATTTGTCGCAGGATGTTAGGACGGGTATTCAATGAGCGTTCGTGCGGTGTTAAAGGCCGACGTACACTTCGCGCTTTCCACTCTTGCCCGCCTATGTGTACCAATTATATGTACTAATTCAAAGTCGTGGGTCATCTAAAGCACATTCAATGTTAAAAATAGAAAAGAATACGAACACCATTTTGTGGCCTCTACCAACTGGAAATACATCTATAAAGAAAAGATAAAAAAGTTGCGCAGATCACAGGAAGTACATGTACACGTCATTCTCAATATGGTATCGTACCACGGGCTGGACGGCGCGGTAGCGGTGCACGACGGACCAACGTTGCGACGGACGTGGGGCCGCTATTTCGGAACTGTCGTTCGTGGTACCGGCCAATCGATCTTCAAGCCGATAACATCGAGCAGAAAAGACACAAGTGCGAAACCATTGCTCGACAAACGGTGTACGGAACTTCGTCGTCTCCTTCACACGCTAAAAAAGTAAAAAAAAAAAAAAAAAAAAACGCGGCCGGGTGTAGCCACGTGACTTCCGGCCATGACCTTCCGTGCTCGTTTTTCGGTTTCGATTTTGAGTGGTTGAGTTTTTTGGCTTCATTAAAAATATACGTGACTCTGTAGCAAAATATTGATTGGATAGTCTCCTTACACCATATTAAACCGTCTGGAAAAAAAATTAAAATTACTTTTTATAGAAGGTGTCCCCGATCCTTCAAGCTGTCGGTGCAATATAGATGCCTTGCAGAAAACCCGGCAACAGTCTGTCTCGGCACGGTAACCATGGCAACAGCGAGGCGGTCAGCAGCTGCGTGACATGGTGAAGGAAAGCAGGTCGTAACCTCTCTGTGCGCCAACCGAGCTTTAGGCGCTTCATGCGTTGTTTTCAGGACAGTTTACGCGCTCTAGGGTATCAGTGCAGATGCCAACACAGTGCTGTGCCCCGGTCTGCACGCAGTATGGCTACAGTCACAAATTCGGACGGAAGGTAGTATACGTATAAATACCTATGGGACTGTCCGCTGCCGCGTCCGTTTGGCTAACTTCACGAATTCGCATGCATACGCTTAATGAGGTTAATATATTAGTTCTGCATTATATTGTTTTGCGTTTCCTTCACTATTGCTGTTAGACAGGTGTACGTTTGACGCGGATAAACGAGCGTCGGTTTTACCCGACACATCCGTTGCCTTTCGGCCCGCCTCGCGATTTTGCATGCAGTTGCTTCACACATTACGTTGTTATTTCATGGCACATTTATTTGGTGTTGCACGGTAGACAGATACCATTGGCGTGGATAAACGAGCAGTCGAATTCCCGTATGAGTCCTGCCCAAACGTTTTCTACAATTTACCAAAATACGCGTAAAAGAAAAAAAAAAAAAAAAAAAAAAAACTTTGGCTTGCAGACATGTTTCTTGAAAACCTTTATATGTTACTGAGGCATCCACTAACACCATGTCACTTATGCTTCTATGCAGAATTGGGACTGCACCGCATTAAGGCCCGTTCACACATGCAGCGGAGCGCTACAAGCATAGCGCTAACCTCGCGCTAAGCGCGTGCTGACGGCAGCATTCACCAGCTTTGTATCGCACCGTCAAAACTGTTGCTCATGGCAGAGTATAAGTAGCCGACGACACGTGAGGAGCGCTACATGAGCGCTTTGCTGCATGTGAGAACCGGCCCTTAGGTTCCCCTCGAGGGCATCTTTTTTATGCAAGTTTAGTGGGGACTTCCAGAGAGATTATAATGAAACCTCTTTGTTTTCAGGTTTCATACCTAGCAAGCTAGCTACACTTCGTTCCACCCTACGATGAACCGCAGTGAAAGCTACGAGCCATCGAAGCCAAACCAATCCCGTGTGTGTGCGTGTGTGTGTGTGCGTGCCTAAGCGCGCGCACGCGCGTGCGTCCGTGCGTGTGTGTGTGTGTGTGTTTGTGCGTGCGTGCGTGCGTGCGTGCGTGTGTATGTGTGACGTGACGTGATGTGACCTTTGGGAAGAGGGTAGCGACACGTAGGGCTGGTGGTCACGTAATGAGCTCACAATGCGGGATTGGTCGGGATGGCTCGTAGCATTTGTTGCGGTTCGTCGTAAGGGCGAAACGGAGTATAGCAATTTTATTTTCCCAGCCGGGGGCGGGAAACAGAGCCGCGTTACTTCATTTGCCATGCCGCTTTTTCACGCAGAGCCGGCGGGCCGAAGAAAAAAAAAACATTCCTTCACAACGGAGAGCGCGCACCCTGTTGCCTGAGGCGCACAGGGTTGTCACGTTTTGAAACAAATTTGAGACAAAAAACCGCGCGTGCTTCGGAAACACTAACAAAGTTCGTTGTGGCAACAAACTTAAAATAGACTGTATTTTAAGTTTGTTGCCACAACGAACTTTGTTAGTGTTTCCGAAGCACGCGCGGTTTTTTGTCTCAAGTGTTTTGTTTGTTGATCAACTGTGCTTTTTGTACGTGATCTTCAGAAATATTTAAATTACAAAGAAAGTAAATGCGGCCCTGCAGACTACTTCGAGCTACGTTCGTTCGTATTTTTGTAATATATAAAGGTACTTGTTGTTTGGCTTGTTGTTGGTGAACGTTTTGAACTATGTTTAAAAGCACTAAAATGACAAACACAACAGAGCAGGCAAACACGGGCGTTAGTCACAACTGTATTTGAAGACTTGTATCTTCTTTCTCAAAATAAAATTGTAAAGAGTGCCCGTGTTTGTCTTCTCTCTTGTGCTCGTCTTTTTTAGCGCTTAGTCATGGTTCAAAGCGTTTGTAATATATGCTTGCCAAGTCTTTACGTATATAACTCTTTCTAAACTTTCTTCATTGAAGCGTCGTGCGATATTTGTTTAGGCGTCCTGAGGGCCCGTCTCCGGGTATCACGCAAGGAAGGGTTTGCATACAATGTATACATTCTATAGAAACAAATAACGAACGAAACAGTAAGAATGAACCAGGACATACGCATGCCATTCAGGCACCGCAGGTTTACAGTTGTTTGCACAAGTTTCACTATCATTACTATACAACTATTAAAAGAACCAAAAAAAAAAATCTGGATTTGTTTTTGGAACACTCACTTTTTGCAATAGAGTACATTCTGCAATTGCAAGCAAAAGTAAAGAATTGGAAAAAAAAAAAGATTAAGCATGCATGAGTAAAGTTTATTATGCACATATTGTTAACTCGAACGAAAACGCGGTCAGAATCTGTTGCGAAGTCGTTGCCACCGACCATACACTGTAAAAAAAAAATATATATATATTATGCAATGTTTTTTTTTTTTTTCATGTAGCAGAAAAAAAAAAAAAAAAGGCTTACAGGCAGAGTCATTCGAAAGCACAGGTCCGAGAATATGACAGATCCGAAGAGTTTGTCCAGGGAGTGACTGAAAGCAGGGGTGGGGACCTTGAGTCGGCTCCTGATTGAATCCGCAAGGCTCCCTATCAGAAGGGTTTTCAAATCATGCCAGTCGCGTGATGAGTGGACGGCTGAGTATACAGACCTTCTTTTGAACCCTCTTGCGTCGCCTGGCATCGAACGAAGGAACTTCCGTGTATCTCATGAAACTTGATTATACAGTCTGCTTCGGAATAAGATACTGTAGCCTAGCGTGGCCCTTCAAATACAACGCCACTTTCTTTCGAGACACGTGAATGGAAATATAAAAATGGGAGGAAGAGTACCTTCAGGTTTCCGGAGTACATTGAAATTGCAATCTAAGGCTTCGCTCAAAGGGTTAAAAATGGAGTCCCTCTGGGATCAAATAGAATCGGGGCGGGAAGAGCTGGCAGAGGCTGCTATCCAACGGGTTTCTTAGAATATTTATTAGCTAAGAAAAAGTAAAATAACAAAGCAACTAAGTTCCTTCCTCTTTCATTACATTATAGAATCAAACGCTAAAAAAAAAAAAGAAGAAAGAAACTGGTGGAAAGGAAATACCGCGAGACACATTCGTCTGAACCTCTTGCCTGTACCTGGATCGTTAATCGACCATTTTCAAAAGTTCATCGAGCAACTTTGGCGGTCGCCATTGCTTGGACAAGACGTGTGTCACTTGATCCGAGTCCTGTCCGAACGCTGACGTCACACCCGTTTTCAATACGCGCTGAGCCGAGTTCACGCCGAACACCGGCGAAAAGCTCGTGTCCGATACATGATCAGAGTACGTGATCGAGCATTTATCGAGACTCGAATCATTACTCAATCACGCACTCTGATAAAGATCGGAGCACGCGATCAAGACCATCTATGGGGAGAGCAAGTCGTCTGCTTCTTGCTCAGGAGCTGCGTTGACGTCAGAGCGATGCTGAGCTCTGATTGGCTTTGATCGAAAGGATAGTGGGTAGACCTCAATGTCACCCAGATGCCTTGAGGTCTACCCACTATTTGTGTCAATCAGCCAATAAGAGCTCGGCGTTCTGACATCATCGGTGCAAGGAGCAAACGAACTTGAGCGCCGTATTGTTTTGTGTTTAACTTTTTTTTGTAACTTTCACCCTTTATTCAACAATCAAGCGCCTTTGTTGGATATGTTCCGTTTTATTCATTGAGGTGCACTCTAAAAAAAAAAGGAGTAGTACTTTCTCCCTTAAAGGAGGAACTCGCGTGTCCCTTCTATTGCTCTATAAAGGGAGGAAATTTCCTCCTACAAAACGGGGAGGAAATTTACTCCCCTACGAAGGGAGGAAAATTGCCACCTTTTTTTCTCTTCAATGGAGGAAACTTCCTCCCCTCGTGTAAGTGATATAGCTTTCAACAGATGGCGCTCAAAACGGCAAAAAAAAAAAAAAAAATATCGGAGAGGCGTTTTTTTTTCTTTCTTTAGGTTGTGCCGACTTTCGAACGCTACATGGTAGAGATGCACATACATCACTGAACATACAGAATACACGGAACACACAGAGATCAACCACGCACACAACAGCAACAACGCAGCAACACTGGGCCCCCTCGTCTCTCTACGCACGCCAAGTTCGCACTAGCTCTCTATATGGCAGTCTTATTTTTGAATCCGACTTTTTCGGTGACTTCTATCATTTGGCACGTAAACGCGGAAAGGTGGAGTAAATATTACTCTTACTTAATACATTATTTGAATTGTCTTGTGGAATAGCCCCCATCTCTTAATTCAACACCCCGAGCAAAGCAAATGTAGATCATTAGGCTAATTAACTAAAATTTAATAATTTTCTTCTGAATAAGTTCGATGAATTATCTTGACAATGCAGTGCTGAAATGCAGTACACTGTGCTAAACATTGCAATCAAGCTGTTGCTTGATTGCGGTGTTCAGTGCCAGTGTAATTGTTTTCAGTTTTGGTGGGGTAATTAATCATTTTAAATGTTGCACAAGTTCAACGGATTTTCAAACAAACAAGATTACTGATTTTAAAAAGACTTCTTGACACAGCAGAGAAGATATCTTGGTTCATGCTTTGTCACCGGTGTTACATAAATTTAGAATTGTTTTAATTTACTAATCTGGAGCGTTTTTCCTATAAAAAGTAAGTGCCGGGCGTGATAAAGTCCCACGAACCATAACTTTGGTATCCTCAGCAGACAACTAAAATAAGACTCTCTTTTGTGATATAATGCAACCGCTTGAGAACATTACATTGCCCGAGTCAGAAAGTTAAAAAGCCCGTGTTGAGAGTTTTAATAGATCGTTAAGTCACTCCCGCAACTCCATACGCAATCCGTTATGGCTTCCGCTATATATACCGTAGGGGAGCCGCGTTTTCGTGTTCTAGTAGAGCGTTTGCAGCCCGGTGCAGAATATAGCGTTCCGAGAGCTAACGCAACGCTCTTTCCTTCCTGTTGTCTCTTCCTTACGTAACTTATTTGCGCTGTTTAAGTCAAGATGTCTATCCAACTCGCCCAGGAACTCATTTTGGTATAACGCAACGGAACTCTTTCGGACACTAAAGCTTAAATAGAGGCTCGTAAAGCAATTGTTAGTAATCTTCTATTCATGTCTCTACCTAAATAGTATTTAAATTTATTATCGGGTGCTTATGTTCATGTTTGCTTCCTTTATAAGTGCGTCCAGTACGTTTGCGACGAGTTTGAGATCCAGGTTGTTGACGCCGGGTTAGTTGCGCTCGTTTTGCGACACAAAAGGGATCGCGTGATAATAGACAAAGTCAGCCGAATAAAAAAAAAAAAAACGTAAAAAACTGAGTTTTTCTTTTCTTTTTTTTTTTTAGTGCGAGTTTTGACATGTAGCAGGAGATGGGGCGCAGCGCAAACTAAAAAGAAGCATGCGGTGAACCGTTGGCTCTGTCGAATCATGCGTTTCTTCAAGCCCACGGATCTGCCCTCCGCCCCCACTTTGCCCCGCAACGAGAATGGAATGTCTGTACTACCCTTTCCTTCAAGTGGACTCTTCCCGAATGCATAGTTGACCTTGCTTTCCGGATCCGTTGCCTCGTCCCTTCCCCGAAAGGCCCGAATCGTCATTGCAGTGTCGTTTCTTGTGCGGGGATATGGTCTTTGAAAAACGCGTGTTCCCGCAAGCCGGTCGTTTTTCCGATGTGGACGGACTACAGCGTGTGTCGGACGGAGTCGCTCGCCGCAACGCAGTGCTCGTATGGTGTTCTGTTTTATACAGAACTGAAATAAACGCCTCACGGATTACCTTTCGCTGTATGGTACGTACGCTTTATTTCAAGAGTATACGTTTTTCGCGGAGGTGACGGCAAGCAAGCTACCAAGCGCTCAAGTTGCCGTCACCGCCATTAAACATGTTTGCGGTGGCAGCGGCGGTTCGACCGCCGCTGCCGCCACGATTATAGAGGAGGTATTTTCGTCCCTTTTTCAAGCGCCACTAGGTCGCGCTGCATGTGGATCGGTGAAAGGGAGGAACAAGGGCAATTTCCTCCCTTCCGTTGGCGACAGGGAGGAACGTCGTTGTTTTCCTCCCTTTCTCCTCCCTTTTTTTTTAGAGTGTGAAAACACTTGGACGGTGTTAAAGGTGTACTCCGCTGATTTTTGAGCTACCTTAACTAACTGTATTTTCTGACTCCCAGGCCTTTACCCTTTCTGGAATGCTATTTAATATCGTGAAATTCATAATAGTTATTGCGAAATCGGCAAATGAAAATGATGCAAAAACAGACATTCAAATATACCCGCCCTTTTCAGGGCCGTGACGTCAGTGGAAGTTCAGCTTGCCAGTCGGGCGAGTAGTCTAAAAAATAGAATATGCCAATTATTTGTTCCGTGCTGGAGCGCGGGGACTGGAGCGAGCTTCCAAGGCATTCATTTGACACCATGAAACTGCTTCAAATCAGTTGGGAACAAATTCTACAGTCCAAAGAGTGAACCCCTGCACTTCCAATGACGTCACTTTTTCATTGTTACCAGTAGAGACTTTCAGTTTGAAAAACACGGTGAGGACCAAAATTGTAAATTCAATAACTTCGTGAAAAAAAATTATTTTGACCTATATTTGGGATACTATTTTGGCGATGTTGTTTGGCGAGTTTAGCAAAATTTAAAGCAAATCGGGGACCATGAAGAAATCGGCGGAGTACACCTTTAAGAGACGGTGTTTCGCAGGTTTGCCTGACTCTATGGTCTGCTTTTACGCGCCAGTAAGTTCTGTATCACTTTTCATTATACAAATATTTTTTTTAATATTATTACTACCCACTACTACTACTACAGTGATGCGTAGCATGTCTACTGGCTCTAATGTAGAAAACTGGGCTATATTCGAGAGTCACGTGGTAGCGAAGAGAATGGGCGAAGGAAGTGAAATGCGTGAAACAGGTGTAGGGAGAGGAGCAACGGAAGAAGCGGAGAAAAAGGAAGAAAAAGGGAGAGAGAGAGAGAGAGCGAGAGTGAGGAAGGGTAATGAAGGAGGGGAGGAGGAGGCTCACGCTCTTGTCCGCGAATGCGGTTGGCGCCGCTCTTGCGGCCGCCAGTAGTGGAGCCGTCCGTGCGCGCGAACAGACCCTTCCGAGCAAGCTCTCGGCGTCGGCCCCCGGGAGATTCGTAGACTAAAAAAGTGAGATCCGTTGTCTCACTCTCTTGCCGGCCAATCGGGCGTGAGATTGGGTTAGCCATTGCCGCGAGTGTTGCGTCATATCGAAGGGCGATCGTCCAATTTTCGTGGAGTCAAATCGAAGAGCGTCACTGAGATTACCGCGATGAGGCAGTTTGGGCTGATGGAATGGGTCGGCGAAGCCTGCAAGGCGACCGTCGCAAACTTTTCGAGTCCGTGCAACGTGGATACTTAGGAACTTCCTGAACTGGTGAGCTGATGGCTTCTATTTTTGGGTTGTCTCGTTTCGCGTGTCATTATATTGGCTAGCGAATTGCATGATGCCACAGTCGCCCCGCTCGTACATTGCACAACTTACATGATGTTCACTGCAGACTTAATGACGGGGTTATTCTGCAGACTTCATACTCTGTCTGCAGGCTTTCTTGTGTGTGACATATTAGAAGCGTAACTGCTGCTGAGTGCCGTTCACGCGTATCGCATTAAGCGAAACCCGGAGTTTTAAAGGTGTGTTACGCAGGCAACTCTCGGCAATGTGTTGAGTTCATACATTGTATCAGTCACTAATTAAAAGCGATTATTTGTTTTAGGTAATGTTGTTTCTTTTCTAAGCCCGAAAAACAACCACGCCGGTCTTCACATTGGCGCGCACGATTGTAACTGGTGGAACGTAGTAAAAAAAACCGCATGTGTGTGTGTGTGTGTGTACGCGTTATGAATAGTCATGAACCCTCGATTGCCTTTCTCTATCGTCGCTGACATTTATAGTTCGATGTCTTTATATGAGAAGCTTTACATCTCTGTTCTGTATCCGCGTGACCAATTGAGACCGCGTTGTGGGTGACGCATGTGCGGTGTGTCGTCAGAAAACTGTTGGCAATTGAACATATAAACTTTTCGCAATACTCCACCACTTGGAAAAAAAAAGTCAGCTGTCTTTGGGATATACGTTTTTTTGTCTTTTTCCCCTTCAGACTGATAGATAGGGTCATGTATGGTAATTTCATTGTAATCACATTGTGTATGGGTTATGCCTTTTACTGTCGCTTCGAAATGTGCCATATTTTTGTTTTGTTTTTCTGACTAATCGATCCAAGTTTTGTTCTTAGTCTGGTAGAAGGACACTGATAAAAACTACTACCTGTTTCATGATACTGATCGAAAATAATTGTGGATTATTTAAGGGATGTCGAGGCGTTGGAAATAAGTGTGCCGAGATTGAACACGCCGACAAAATTAATGTTTACTTACTTCGGTGCCATTGCACAAGTCTAGCTTATATTTTCGGATGTTTCCTCGTTAGCTAAGAGTCTTCTGATAAAAATCGTCTAGACTCAATTTCTTTCGATGCGAGCAGAAGATACTGTGAAATGGAGATGTCTTAGATTCAGTAAGCATGCAATTTAAAACATTTCCGAGCGAATCGATATGATATTTATTATTATAGTTTGGTAATTATAGCGATCTTAAGTTCAGATCTGTATTTGCCAGTAAAGGCTCATATTTAAGCAACCTCCTCTGTTTTCTTTTCTCTTTTTTATCTGCTTATATCTCTGAATTGCAAGCCACAATTACAGATAGAAACTCGATTCATTTGGCGCAGGACAAAATAAGTCCGTAAAAAAAAAAAAAAAAACTCTTTGATTACTGTCTTATGTATATAATCTGCCTACCTTTTATAAAGTCTTTTTTTTTTTTTTTTGTGGTACAAGTTTGTCAACATCGCAAAAGACCGATCTCACCAGCCAGTTTGACTACATCACCGCGGCCGCAATGCATCGATGAAACTTTAGTCGTTCTGCACGTGCGACAACCTCACGGGAGCTCTGCGCGTGTGCACTGTGGAGCATGAGGCGGCACGAGCCGTCTTGTGCACTGCTGCCTGCCTCCTGCGTCCTACACCGTGCCCCCTGGTCGCGAGTCATCTGCCGGCGCCGCTTGAAACCATAGTGAAAGAGAGTGAAAGGTGAACTTTATCGGCACGTCGCGAGGGGCGCGCTGTCCTCACCTGAAGAGCATTATCTTACACCTTGATTCGGTTACACCGTTAGAACTCACATCTTCTTTCATAAAAGAACCTTTAAAATGTTTTCATATTAACTATAGGAGCCGGTGTACTATCTCTGCAGCACTAACGATGTGCTATAGTTTTCTTTGATGAGCACTTAACAAAAGGTTATTTAACTTGAATGATATGGTTCTACTGCAATTATGGCATAGTTATATTATTAGTGCTGTTTTAGTATTACTAGTTCTAGTGTGGTAGCAGTTTATTAAGCAAGATTTCTTCCTTCATTTAGGAAGATATATTTCGCTCAACTACAAGAAAATAAAGTTTCCAAGCCGTTTAAGGCTTGAAGTTCCCTCTTTTATTTAGCTCTTGCTATAAGACAGCTGCCGGGGTTGTACTTGGCATTTTAGGTCGCTTCAAAAGGCGAAGGAGATTTCATACAGCGAAGGCTGTATCCAGGGGAGAAGACGCTCACGGCAAGTAGTTTTTCGCGCCACTGATGATGATGATGATGATTTTTTTTTTGTAAAATCCCGCGTGTCCTTGAAGACGGACTGGCTCTGTCTCAGCAGCTCCATTCCATTGCATTGTACTGATCACATACGAGATGCAGATACCAAACAAGATATGCTCTTTTAACACCACCTACTCTCTTGACGCCTATATTTTATGCCCCAAAAAAGTAGACGTTTAATGACACAGAGAAGAACAAAAAAGTAATGCGGGTATGTTAAGTTTGATGAATAAACAAGGCGCTTAGATAAAGTTATAGCAGTGTTGTACGGAACGGCGTTCCTGGAACGCGTTCCTTTTAGGAGGAACGAAGGAACGCCGCGTTTCATTTTGCATCGCTGGAACTGGAACGGGAACGCGTTACATTTTTACTGGAACGGAAAGAGTAACGGCGTTCCTTTTTTCGTCCAGTGGGGTAATTTTTATTTTATTTCTAACAGGCAAAGTATAAAAGTACAAAAACAATATCTTTACGAAGTGCAGGATCTCTAACTTTTTGGCTACTAATCTTATGGATTACTTTGTGTGGTCCTCGCTTGCTAACAGTTTCGGGTGCAGGAGAGCTGGTGGGCATTGATACTTTTTGAGTGCCCGAAACTGGGGTACAAAAAGCAAAACTTTTAGTCGTAGGAAAAGACAAAGAAAGGGGGTTGTTTTAAACTCAGCTACTTTGTTTGGTTTTACAAATCCTCATACGCACAGAAATATTATTCCGACTCCAGCTATTTTTGAACTTCAATAACGAGACCTACAATTACAACAAGATCACAGGTTTCCAGATATCGGACTCACCCTTGTATCCCGAACAATATTCACTTAAAAGATACACAAAAAAAAAAACAAAAAAACCTTTACTCCTTCTCTTGTCCCCCACCTTCACACTGAACAACAAATCCAACTTTCACAACGAAGTATGATGTGGGTTTCAAGACTGACTTTCCAAAAGCCCCACCCTCTTGTTAACTCGCTTGTCTTGCGGACAGCAACATCGAGAAGCAACTGTTATTAAGTTCTAACACGGGACTCTGTTGAATTGAAGCGTGTGAGGTTATTGTAAAACGCTCGTGCAATCTGGGGTAAAAGTAAATTTGGCTCGTCTGAATTGTCCTCTACAAACATGGACATGGTTAATAGCTGAGATGTTTAACATTAATATATCAACAAAGGAAACCCTGCTTCCGCGTGTTTTCTTCTCCTGGTGCCATTCCATTACGACATACAAACTTGTATGCTGACCATTAATGGGATAGATAAAAAAAAAACTCTGCTTGATATAACTAAATATGGTGATTAGCAAAAAAATACAAATGTAACGTATATGTAACGATACGTTCCATTTTTTAAACTGTAACGGGAACGAGTTCCTTTCTCCCAGATGGAACTTGTAACGGGAACGCGTTCGAAAAATCAGGAGAAACGAGGAACGAGCTTTCGTTCCTTTTTTTGAGGAACGTGTACAACACTGAGTTATAGTAAAAGTATAAGCAGAAAAGTGCTGTTTAGTATTTTGACATCTTATTTGCCACCTACAATTATTCACAAATCGATTATCAAACAGAAATTCGCATGATCGTGGCACTGCGTAAATACTAGACTGCTTTCGCTGAAGCTAGTTGCCCCACAGCGTAATCAAAGTTTATTTCCGCGGTTTCTTCTTTTTCGACACTCAGCAACCGAGATCACAAAGTCTGGCCTGTGCCATGGAAGCTCTCAAATACAGAAGTATTAATTTTAACTTGAAGAGCGACTTTCCGCAGCCAGCAATGAAGATCGATATAGTTAGCAGTATCTGAATGGTGGCGCGATATTCTAGATTTTTGATGGGTCGCAGGGTAGCAGCAAATACGATATAGCTTCGCCAATACTGGAAACTCCTCCGAAAACACATAGAATCGATTCGCCCAACCAGGGGGCGCTTGGAAATTGCGATGGTAGCGCCACCGCAGTACAACACATGGTCGTGTCGCGCCGGTCGTGCTCGTAGCGTTGCATTGGCGTCGCAGGTATTTCGAGCGTACGGTGAAGATTTAGAGAAGGATAGAAAGCGTGCGAGAAATATTTCTCATGGTGAGTCAAGAAACGATAGAAAAGCTTCAATAACACGCATCTTCCACCGAGAAAGCGGTTGATTTCCCCGCCAACGAGTCGGGTCCGCCTCGCAAGTACGGCCGTGCCGGCCGTGCGGCGTCTACGAGATAACTTTACAGGTGAGTGGCACTTGTTTAAATTTTGCGCTGTAATAACATTGTGCCTTAAAGATTACTGATCACAATGAACTACTGTTCTCGTGAGTCCTGTTAGACGACGTCGGGATGCTATTTTTCGGTCGCTGAACCACCGGCAGACTACGTTCTCGCACTAGAGGCTACGAGTGGGATAGCTTTTCGGGCTCGCCCACGTCGAAGAAATGTTAACGTGTCGGGGATCGTGCGGGCATAGGGTGATAATTCCGGGAAGAGATAAGTCCCCCGCTTACAGTTGAGACTGCAGGTCCTCGCTGGGCTGGAGTCGCGGACCGGTGCGAGCATTGTGCCGACGCTCGTAATTTTATTAGTATTGTTGAACACGCGTCCTCGTCAGCCTGCCTCAGCAGTAGGGAACTAAAACGCCAGGGCACGACCTGAACAAAGGCCTCGTAGATTTATTACCAGGTTTTTTTGTCCCACTTCACTGAGGCAGTAGGTTGCAATAATGAGGCAGTAGGTTGCAATAATGTGCCGCGAGATTCTGTTAGAAAGAGGGGTAAAACAGTTGAAAACGAAAAGAGGCTAGCCTAGACAAAATCTCCAGCATAAATGTCTGCTATGCATATGACTGCACATAATTTTAGTCGAATTTTCATGACAATGTTCAGTTGGATGGATTTATAAAAAAAACTTAATTTCTCTTTCAGGTTCAAGTTGTCCAGTCCACATGCAAGATTTTCAAATATTGGGTGGGGCTTGATTCATACTTTACTGTGTGGGACATTTTAGGAGGAAAATGTTGTGTAGCAAAAAAAAAACACCAGTGACACATGATAGGTTGTCATTAGTAGAACAATTTTTATTAATAATCCATGCCTGTCAGTGTTTCATTGCTGCTTCACTGAATAAAGTTTCTTTCGTGGCATGTTGGCATGTTTTCGAGCGTTTCCAGGAATGTACCGTATTTTCCAAGCTATGCTTTTAAAAATGAAAATTTTAGGCTGTGCGGACTATGGGGATTTTTGTTTTTCAATATCGTTGATTATGACGAGACGGATTTTGTGAATGAAAGGGTATGTTAATGATAATTTATGTATAATACCAGCTTCTTTTTGCGCTAAGAAAGCAGACATTTCTCAAGGTGTGCTGTCTATGAGAGGATATTCGTGACAACTAAGCACCAGGTGCAGACGATGCACTGTATGTGTACAATGTAAGCAAAATCTATTTTTTACCCCAAATTTGCCCCTGTGGACTATAGTCTGGAAAATATGGTACAGCAGCATAATGCATCGCTTTCAGAAATGTTTTGTTGACAGTGAAAACGATTTTTATTGAGTTTTGTCACAATCACGAGTAGGTAAACACACAACCTTGTGACAATATAAAAATTCTTCTCGTGCTCTTAACACGGTGACATTGGCGCAGACTCGAAGTATGGCTGGCAGGACACTTGCAGATGATGTACACATCTCGAGAAGCAAGGACTGTCCAAGAAATTGTAGGGCCGAGAACCCCGACTATTTCAGAGATCTTGCACGGCAGATCAGCTGTTCAAGATATTCCAGATCTCACGAAAGATGTCTCCCAGTTCGTGAGAAAGCAGTCGTCACCTAAGCTTATCCATCTTTAGCCAAGCTATATTGAATCTTGGGGTACAGACTAAACCAAAACGTGCAACTCGAAGACGAAAGAGACTACAGAAGTTGCCAATGAACTAACAATACTTTTAACTGGCTAAGAACCGGGCACACATCGAGAATGCAACATAGATGAGGAAAGGTCACCTGCATCTTCGAGCGAGGGAGTGAAAATTAATTTAAATTAACTAAGAATCTTTCACGAGCAATTACAGGGTTGGTAGGTTTCCTGCAATTAGTCTTTATTAAACACCTCAGCTGGCATCTCGCCTAGTGACTTGTTGCAGGATGAGCCTCAGCGTTGTCCTTGCAGGTGTTCACGAAGTGCACGCTGCAGATCCTCGCTGACGTTGGCGGAATCAAAACTGAACCGCCCCCACTGAAAAATAAGTCAATAATATAAGATCTCTGGTGTGATCAGCAGAAAATCGACACGAAATAATAGAAACTGTTATTGTCCCTAGTAAGTAAAAACATAATCAGGCTTTCTTTTTATTTTAAAAAGGAAAGGGGGGGGGGGGGGGGGGGGCTGGCTGGTTGAGGCTGTTTGGAAGTGCATTCCTTGTGTGTGTTGTTTGGGAGGGGGGGGGGATGCATGTGTATATTATAGCGTCGTACATGATGGCTATAAACAGCTAAAAAGAAAAACGGGAACAGCGATTAAGAAACACACACGGCAGAAGAAAGCTGCAATCGCAACCCCCAAAAGCCCCTCCCCTAGCTAGAAGTGTTCTGACAAAGTCAGAACGGCAGGCAGGGCGTCTCTTGTGAACGGCCGATCTCCAGCACGTCTTCGTTGCCCTTCGTTGCGATGTGGCTGCACGTGAACGCTCGACGGTCGCGAGATAGAAACCCTGTCGACGGTTCGAAGCTAGTGCTGGAGGAACTGAAGCTTCTCCCTGCCGTTCTCACCCTGCCAGTGATTGTAGTTGAAATATTCGTGCCAAAGGGATCCAACATCGCGACAGACGCGCACAAAAATCAGATATTCCGTCACGCAGGCACTGCCAACTGACTTTCCCGCGTTCGGTAGTGATTCTGATTCTATTCTGACACCAATTCTATTTAGTTTTTCCCGCGTATTTAGCAAAACTGATCTTCCAACGAACGAGAAACTTACTTTTGTCAGAGCACCGACGTGGTCCAGGCTTGGCGCCGTTCGAGTCTCGCACGGCTCTTCAGGGAAGCGGTAGAATTTTAAGGATCGACTACAACAACATCGGAGATTGTTGCTGCGATCAACAACGAAATATTCACGCTAGCCGGGCTTTTATATCGTCTCTATCGCAATGAATGTTATATCCGACCGCCTACGACGGAGAAGCGAGGCGAAAAACAACGAGCCACTCGGACTCGGGCGTCCCGCCAGGGGCTGGAATGGCGCTGTAGTCGGCGGCGAAACTTGAGCGCTTCGGTCCTATAGGAGCGGCGGCGAACGTGACAGTGGCGCCTCTAGCGGACTCGGAGTCTACGGAAGCAGTCGACGCAATGGAAAAGTATAGGCTCCGCGACGTCCTCGCGCTTTAAGAGCCCCGTTTCGTCACCCTAACAGCAGAAACAATTTATTACGGTCAATCCGCTTGCAAAGCGGAATCCACTGATCGCAACTGCAACGACAATCGGATAACAACGCGCGCATAAACAAAGATAGAGCAGTTTATTTAGCGGTCTCAAACGCCTCTCAGGGGATCACAGGCGTTTGAAACGCGTCTGGGAAGCGGAAAAAAGGCGTTTAGGTACTCGAACTACGTCGTAATCATTAAAACATGCAAAAACGACATGTTAATATTACCAGAGCAAGCGCACGAGCTGCTGGAGCATAAAAACAAAACAAAAAGTAAGGATAAAAATGACCGTGCAAACACTTACCGAACTTTGCAGAAAAAATGGTGTCGCCATTCCCGATGAAAATAAGAAGAAACGGGAACGAGAAGCGAACAACGGCGAATAAAGCAAAGAAGCTAGCAAAAAAACTATTTCAAACGATCGTTGCGGCGCTTATAGAAAAAAAGAAAAAAAAATGGAAAGCAGCAAATGAATAGCTAGTGGTCGCCACCGGTGTTGAGTTCACGACAAACAAAGCGGAATCAACAGACGAAACTAATGAAAAAAGAAGAAAGCGTCCCTTTTTTTTTCAGCTGCTCGTTGTACATTTTTTTATTTGCTTTCGCGGCGTAGGTACGAACTGAAAACAAAACAGGGGAAATAAATAACGCAGTGCAGCTGACACTGCCTGGTAAAAAAGAGTCGCAGAAATGTTTTGGTCGCAGGCAGCACTATATGTGCTAGCAGTGAGTAACCTTTTTTTGCTTTCGAATTTCTTTTTCCAGTGACTTTGGCGGGTTCGTTCGTTCGCTTGACGAAGCAGTTTAAAAGTGCATTCAAGTACTGGTTGACGTAGGTGTCCGTAGGTTGACGTAGGAAGCAGAAGAAAGATTTTCCACCACATCGCACAAATGTGTTCTTGCAATGGTAGGCAGCACATAGCATGCCTGCCATCTCTAAGTATGCTCTGGTGAATGCTCGAATGCGGCCGGTTGATCAACAAACGATGACCCGTAGCAGACGTGCCGGCCGGAGTGTACAAATAAAATTCTAACAAAAATGGATAACTAGCGTACACTTCTTAATATATTTAATAAATATCAAAAAGCACGTTTGACGATTTTGGATTAGAAACTCAATCGAAGGCGAAAATAGGAGGTTATCGCAGACGACAGTGGAAGAAAACAACAACAACAACAACAGCAAAGTTGCAGACGGCCCTCAAAATGCCCGGGCCTAGCGCAGACGAACCGGGGGCAGTAAGCGCCGAAGCGAAGGAAAGTGAGTAAAAACTAAGCCAAACAAAGCAAGGATACGCGATGGTTTACGCGTCGGGCAAAATAAAAGAAAGCAAAAAGAAAAAAAAAAAAAAATACACAGCAACATATAAGCAGGAGGAAGAAATAACGCGGCAGAGTGGCGTCGCCTCAAAAATATAAAAGAAAGACGACTCAAATATGGAAAGAGTGGAGACGGTTCAACGGGTGTCGGCCTTTATCGTAGAAGTAAAGAAGATGTTGGTCGTCCCCGCGCTAACAATCCGAATTTGTGCACTGTAAATAACGTGACTGAAATCACCTTTTTTCACCGGGGCTACGACGCTCTCCCCTTCTTTCTTTGCAAGCGCGAGAAGTCTGCTTTTTTTCGTAACTCCGCTTTTGTTAATCTACCGGGTGAAACAAGGAGACGGTAGGCTCTTTAAATCGACCGGAAAATTCGGTTTCTTAACCTATCGCGCTACGACTTTGTGCAGCGTCGCCCACAGATGGTGCATTTTTTTCGTAAAATTTGCAAAGAGCGAACTTACCTGAGGAAAAAGTAAAGAAAGAAAAAGGCTTAGCTCCTATGGAAACGCAGCGACGCCACCGGTCTGCAATCAACACGGCGCCGTTTTGCACGGTAGACAAGAGATGGCGCAACGAACGCCGCCAACGAATGAGCATACGGCGCCGAGAGCCAGCGTTGTTAGCAGACGATCTTTTCGAATCAAAAGCGGCGCGCGTTCCGCAAACGGCGACAGTTGCAGAAACAAAAACAGGCGCGGTAACAACAAGCAACTGCAGTTCCTTGTCTGCTAAAAACGCCGGTTCTCGGCGTCGTCTGCTCGTTCGTTGGCAGCAGTTGGCGTCGCGACCGCTTGCGCCATCTCTTGTCTACCGTGCGAAACGGCGCCGTGTTGATTGCAGACCGGTGGCGTTGCTGCGTTTCCATAGGAGCTAAGCCTTTTTCTTTCTTTCCTTTTTCCTCAGGTAACTTCGCTCTTTGCAAATTTTACGAAAAAAATGCACCATCTGTGGGCAACGCTGCACAAAGTCGTAGCGCGATAGGTTAAGAAACCGAATTTTCCGGTCGATTTAAAGAGCCTACCGTCTCCTTGTTTCACCCGGTATAATCGCGTCAGATTTGCATATGCACAACGACTTCTTTCGGAGCATACTGACATCGGCGTAACGTACGTGGTTCGAAATTGAATTCTGCTCTTTTCATCCGCAGACGATCTTAACGGGATTAGCCAGAACGCCTGTTCGACAAAACGGTTATAAGCAAGACATTCATGAGAAATGGGAATTGCAACAACAAAACGAATTGACTGATAAGAACAATAAAGTTGAAACGAAGCTATGTTCTGAAATGTTTGTACATTTCCCTTTTTCACGAAACAGCGCGAAGGCATACATTCGTGTTTTGCTTGGCTTACATAAGTTGTGACAGAATGTTTTCTTCGGGAGAACTCCGAAATTGCGCCGAGAAAGCTGTAACATCTTTCCCACCCGAAGAGAATGTCCTTCACTCATGAGCTGGCACCCATTTTTTAACTTTCAACGCAGCGAATGTCCGTGACAATTTTTTTTCGTTGGTCACCTCGCACGGAGATAGGCAAAACCAATGCATTTGGAGATTTTGTCTGCCAGCGGAGACTCCGAGCTCGCCAGGGGCGCTGCTATCACTTTTCGCCCGTTTTCCGCGGGAGTTGCCAGTATTGGCTTCCACGGTATTTGGTAGCAGTGTTTGGGATACACTGAAGCGCCTTTCGAGCCGGGTGTCGTCTATAGTCCGTTCACCCCTGAGCTGACACGGCGGTGGGAGATACGCGCTTGTCGGAACAGCTTTACGCGCACGGATATGGGTGACTGTGTGAACACATGGCGAAACGTAGACGTCTGATTGGTTCCAAGAAGCACGTACCTTCCACTGCAATGTCAGCTTAGGGGTGCAAGGATAATTGCGCCCTGGCATACCTAGGCGTGGACAGACAGAAAGTATAACTGTCCTCAGAAGAAGTTGAATAGATAGAAAATCAATTTTCTTCTGTCCCTTCTACTTTGCCTTCAGATATCCTTCCCAGTCTCAAGCTTTAAAACAACATAATTAGTACTCACCAGCTCGCCTGCACTCTGACACTTCTTTGGTAAAAGTTCTTTTGTGATCCGCCAAGATTCAGTAAATGTGATGCAGGTCACTTTGACTAGTGATCAGCAGGTAACGTCGCATATTCATGCGATTCCCTACCAAAAAATCCGGTATAACTTTTCACTATCCGGATTATGGAACCGGAAATTTGATTCTGGAAACCCGAAATCCAGATTGCAGACAAAGGAACAATCCCTGAAAAACTAAATTCCAGATAGAGTCCAGATAGAATCCAGATAGATTTCCGGTTCCATAATCCGGATAACGAAAAGTTATACCGGATTTTTCGGTAGGGTTACTTTTAAA
This sequence comes from Ixodes scapularis, assembly GCF_016920785.2. Lineage (NCBI taxonomy): Eukaryota > Metazoa > Arthropoda > Arachnida > Ixodida > Ixodidae > Ixodes > Ixodes scapularis. The sequence continues at coordinate 35,629,658 of NW_024609837.1, forward strand.
TTAATCAATACAACAGGTTTTTATTGATTATAAAACTATATACCGGAACCTCATGTTTAGGAAAAGATTATCACGTCTAGGACAAGATGATCCGCATAGTTTATGAGAGGTATTCAGAACGCTGTCTTTATTACGACTATAATTACCTATGAGAAAAAAAATTATAATTATGATCCAAGAAAGAAGTTTTTGTGACCTATTTTTTATATATAAGGTTGATAATAGTGCAACTCATTTGGCTCAGCACCTCAGTAAAGTTAAGTTACATGCTGTCAATATTCGCTCTACCAGACATTTAATATATTTTGAAATTCGTTCACAGTGCAACGTTTCAGTTTTTTCTTGGGTCGCTATATAACAGTGTCGCCACTGCGGATATCTACATGTATCAACCTCCGTATTCCGCACCTCTTTTTAACTCGCCTTTTACTACCTAATTTTTGCTTTTGTGCTTCGTTATATGTTTTCAATGGCGTGTCTGGAGTGTGACCGTGCCCATTTTGCTTCTTACTTGTAGTGTTCTTGTAAAAGGTGCACAATAAAAAAAAAAAAAAAAAAGAAAAAACACGCGGTGGTTGTTTGAAGGCGCCTTAAATAAATATTTTATCATTGTAATACATTTTCGGGGACAAGTCTTATAGTACTGGTCGCTCTTTTTGGACGGTAAACAAAAACAAAATCACTATACCCCGGGAAAAAATGAAAAAAGTTTCAAAATAATCTCTGAAAAAAGAATTCCGTTTTAAAATGTTTTTCCACGCTTCAAGCACTCTGTCAGCTCGTGAAGAACGGTTTCGCCTCAAGCACTATATCCCCGCCTGGCGCACTAGAGAAGCAACTGGACGATGAAGAACTCTTTCGCGTCAAAATAAGGAGCTTCAAAGACCCTTTGTAGAGTTTTTCACGAAAAAAAAACCTTTTAAGGGGGGCTGAAAAGATCCGTTTTGGTGTTCGAAATATGGACAAGCCGAAGAACCCCAAAGAGTACTTTTACGACCAGATTTTTTTAGAGTGTATATAATACTCAACGCTGTTATACGACACGAGTCGCGGCCATACGCAAGCGGCACCCATCAAACTTTATTTCCGAGCTAAAAGACTCTGTTCATCGGTTGTACTCCTTTTCAACGAAAGTACGACCGCAGCGAAGGCTACGATTCGACTAGGCCAATCAGGAAGCGCCAAAGATGTGACGTCACGGCGCTCGTCGCCTTTGTGTGTTTGGCGTTGCCGGCGAAACTAATCACGGGCAGTGAATGCGGTGGGATTCTGCGCTTTTTTTTTTCTCTGCGTGGTTGTTTTGGCTGGATCGGAAATTCACAAAGACAACGAGCGCCCTGACGGTACACTTTTGGCACTGTTTTATTGAGCCTCCTCCCTAAAAATATATATATACATATATATTTCAGTGCCCAGATAGGATATCTCTTTGCTGCAAACTAAACTCTCCGCAAAAAATAAAAATAAAAAAAAATAAAAAGAAAAGAAGAGGAAAAAAGAAATTTCAGGTTATTTACGCTTCGAGGATCAAGTTGAGTGATTCCAAAACATAAAAAAAAGAAGTAAAATATCGCGAAAATAATTTATGCACTCTCGAACGCCAATTCTCCAACCAAATGTAGTGCTAGTGGTCCGAACCTGCCGCCAAATTTTAAAAATTAAGCCGCTTTCTCGTTCGAATGTTAGAAGTGATTTTTTTAAAATTTTCAATGGGAAAATGACGGCCGACGGGGACCACAAGTACATGACGCTGAATGGCACCACAGTCTTGGAAAAAAGGGTACCGATAGTCCTCCCTAAGGGGATGGAACGGTCTTGTAGCCTATGTTTCTTTAGAAAGGGAGAAACTTTCGTCCCTGAAGCAGGGGAGCAAAGTTCCTCCATCACCTGCACCCAACGTTACTAAAACACTCAGTTGGAAAACTCGCCGTCGAAACCTGGGCCACTGGCGTCCACCGAGACCGAGCTAAATGCGACAACAGCGCCACTCTTTATCGTTTGTCTGTACTGTGGTCACCTTGAGCTTTTTGAAACCCTGTTTTTGCGTAAAAACAAACGGAAAAAACTGGTTTTGTATGAAATTTATTGGAGATTAGTACAAAAGGAGGGGCGCGTTATGTTTTTAAAATTTTTAGTTTGCAGGGTTTTGCGGCACAATTAATATTGTTTTTTTACAACCATGCCTCAGTGGTCCTTTCAGGTAGCGCGTCTCGACCTAGGTGCATTTTAACGTCGGTAGTTCGACGTGGCGCGTCTGCCCGGGCTGCGGGGGTGGCTCCCCTGTAACCTCTTCCGCGTTCTTAAAGCCTAAATAGAAGTAATATGCAGTTCCTCGAGTGGCCGCTGCGGGAGAAATGGTGGCGTTGTGTTCGTCATTAGTTCGGTGCTCGGAGACAGATTGGGGCCATTTTTTCAAAGCTGTCTCTATGGGAGTTTCCCAACTGAGTGTTTTAGTAACGTTGCCTGCACCTCATTATGGCAGACCCTGAATCGAGAAACTGGAGCTCAATAAGGCCTAACGAGGACGCTACATCTCCTGTACGGGACGAGAGGAGCAGCAAATAAAAACGTAACACGAGCTTTCCACGAACTCTGTTTATTTCCGAAGCCAGATTCGTTGAGGCCTTCAAGAGTGAGCTTTGTGACGTCACTCGTGACGTCATTATAGGAAACGTCCCATAATGCAACGCGCGGTTACGCCAATGGCGACGCCGCTCAAGCCAGAAACGGGCGCCTAAGAGTTGCGCTCTAAAATATTCGGCAGGTTTAACATTTTACGGCGTTCCGAAAGCAGACGCAAGTCTCATCGAAGTGCATCTTTGCGCTTGCGGTCCTGCACCCCGGTGGGCGAGGTGTGCAACACACATGCGTCACGCTCCCTTTCATCTTACGAGAGAGGAGGGCCGGTAACTGCGTCGGAGGAAGGGCGGCTGATGTCGAAAAAAGAAAAAAACGCGTCTAGATAAAAAAAAAGTTTTGTTTTTGAACGCCTTAAGATGCCCTCGTGCCTTTTATATTTCCAAGATGAGTTCATTTAGTAGTTTTCGACAATGCTAGAAAAGTTTATAGTTGGAGCCATTTTCACTAATTGAAAAGTTATTTATAAAACTGTTGTTCATTATCGTTCTTTTGGGCTGTTGGTAATCTCCGAGGCCCGCCATGGCTGTCAGTTTATCCGCGAAAAGGTTTTTCTTTCTCTTATATACTTGCTATTTTTAGGTATGTTTCAAAAAATAAAATAACCGAACACCGCGTAATTTCGATTAGTTAATGGAATAAGGCAACAGCTGTGTCCCTGCAAGGAAAAGAGGTGCCTGCCGGCGGTCGAATGAAGACGTCGAATATCGACGTACAGGAGGAAGATTCCCAATTGGTGTTGTCGAGGGGTTCGATCGAAGCTATTGCCGTTTCGCAACACTGCTTTCAAAAGCTTAAGTTTCACACGCAGTTCAATAGAAACAATAAACTAGTGAAAATCTCAATCCAATTTCAGGAAGTACCTTTCTTCGCTATATTACTACAATTGCTGGTATGGGAGAGTTTGTTTTAAACATTTTGGTTGCTTTATTTTGGACACTACACCATCTCGGCGATAAATTACGAGACCCTCTAGGTGAGAGATATTGATTCCGGATTTATTTTGCTCAGGTATAGCGCACTTTAATAAAATACTGAACTCCCCAAAACGTTTTTTTTTTATATAAAACACGGAGTAAGTTTTATCCGCCGAACTCTATGAGAAAATTGCCACAAAAAACCGTAAAGGACTGTGACAACATGATGTCACAAGACACCCTGACGTCATGTGACTCCTTGACGTCACGACGTCACGTGAAAGTGTGACACGTTGGTGTCATGCGAGACCGCGATGTCACCTGACGTCGAGTGATTCTATGACGCCACGAGGTCGCGTGAGATTCGGTGTCGTCGCGTTCATGAAGTCATAATATCGCGGGACACCGTGACGTCGCAAAATCACGTGACCTCATGGCGTCACAGTTACGTGACCTGATGACGTCTCACACACGCGTAGCATGTGCCCAGCACATTAACGACACTTTGAGTGCTTCCCGGACTTTGCCAGTGCTACGATCAAGCCATACTTTGTTTCGGCTGAGGTCCAGACGCAGCTGACGCTTAGAGGTCAATCAACAAGCGTCGAAGGCGCAAATCACTGGATCTTTTTTGTTAACGATCGGTTCAGCGACGATAGATCACGGCAAGGCATATTCTATGTGTAAGAGGCACAATCACAAAATATTCAAACAGCATATAAACAGTATCAACAAATACACAAAACCTGCACGCAGGTTTTAAGGTCCGAGGTTTGAACCCGGGCTTTAAATCGGTAGCGATTTTATCCAGTCAAACCACGCTTAGGCGAGAGTACTGTTAAAGTGCAATGAGCATACCAATTAAAGCAATCGTTGATTTAGTTTAACTACGCGTGTGTCACGTAATTAAAAAATGGGCCAATTCTTTAAAATTGCGAAATTACGCTCTCGAAGCTCAATGTTTGGGCAAGCGCGCATGCTTCCTGTCCAAAGGCTAGAACCCCGACCTGTGCCAAGCCCGAGCTAGAGGATAGTTCCGTCCTCTAAATTAAAGTACCGCTGAGAGCAATCATCTATGTTGCCTAATTGCTCGCGTGTCACGTCATTAAAGAGGAGCCAAATCGTTGTAATAGAGATTTTATGCAATCCAAGCTCAATTTTTGGGTAAACCCGCATGCCTCTTTCCCAAAGACTAGAACCCCGACTTGGGCCAACCCCGAGTTATAGGATAGTTCCATCCCTCTATATTGGCATGCCGCTGAGAGCAGACATCTCTATCGCCGAATTACTTGCGTGTCACGTGTGGGGCACTTAATTTTTGTTTGCACACGGCTTACAAACAGGAAGACATTTGATTCATGTTGGCGAAGGCGCGTGAATTGTTTTTTCCCATCTTTTAATAGTCTGTTTTTTTTAGCACAATTTTGTTTAACGCAACGATAATGATCTTAAAGCTTCTTTATCGCTCTGATTAAACTATAGCGAGGTTGTCACCGAAACACCCGCACCCATGATATGAGAATGCAGTTTGGTTTCGGTCCGTTCTGAATCAATAAATAAATAAACGTCTTTGTCTTGTTTTCGGTTTTGTGTGTGTCCGATTCGACAACCTGCCCGAGAAGCCCACGCTCACGCTCAGAAATAAAATATTATAATTTTATTACTTTTCTCATGAAGGAAAGGTGGCAATTTTAACGCGAAACGTAAGTTTGTAAGTTTTGGCGGTTTTCGTTACATCTCTGGTTTCGCATTGCCGACCGTCGAAAACGGCGGTTCTGTTTTCGCACTGGCCTCGAGTCAATTGGAGTTACTAAAAAAAATAATTAAGTTACTGACTATTGACGTCAATAATAATTTGAGTAGAGTAGAAATTACTCAAATAGAAAGTAATTGAGAAAATTAACAATTACCATAAAAAATAGCGAATTACTTTTGAAGTTACTTTTATATGTTTTTTATGGTAAAAAGAAAGTACAGAGGTTTTGATCCGTTAGAGAAGCGGTTCTTAACCGTCAATGTTTCGCGGACCCCTGTGAATCGGCGGCGATGATGGAGGACACCGCTCGTGGTGAGGGAAGGGAAAGGTATAGGTTAAATATAAGGATGATTTCATCAATGGATATAAATAAGGGCTAGAGGGAAGTGGACCTCTCTTATTGCCGTACACACGAGAAAACTCGCCCGGAAACTGAAACAATTCTTCTCGAACTGAAGAAAGACAACTTTTATAGCCGGGCTTGACTGTTGAGGCAGGGCTTCGCGGACCCTTAGAATGCCTTCGCGGACCCCGAATTGAGAACCACTGCGGATAGCGATCGTTATTTTTCCACAGAAATACTTTAATGGCTGGTTCTGCTTCTGCGTGCCTAATTGTTCTGTACTTTCTTGTTTGTTTGGTCAATGATGCACTGCGAATGTGTCATTTGTACTTTGAGGTTTAGCACTGTCTGAGCTCGATTTTTTAGACAGTGTTTGCTTGTTTACAGTGTTGCGTAAAGTGCATCTAAAAAGTACTTGAAGTAAATTACAAAGTAAATGAGAGGTTACGTACTTCAAGCAAAGTAGTAAGTACACCGAGTGAAATTGACATGGAGCGACGTATCTAAGCGAGCGCCCCATTCTGTACTGGCCCTTTTATTTTATTTCGCGAAGCGTATTCCAAGCGAGCGCCATTGTGTTTTGCCCTTTTATTTTATTTCGCTGGGCGCAAGGCTGAGTTCTCGGAAGATTGTGACTTATTCGAACTCCTCGGCGCCAGGAATCTCGCACGTGGATGCCCGTGCCATGAAGGCGCGACTCGCTGGCACCGGGCAGGATGCGGATCGGGTTACAGCCTTGGGCGAGACCAAGCTGCTCAAGAAAACTATGCGGCAGTCTAACAGCGGGACTCAAAGCGAGAGTGTGTGTGCGATAGTGGTACGCGACCACCAATAGTGTCCGTCTTGTAAACTAAAATTGTATCGAGAATATTAAATCCAGTGTTCCTTTGATTCCAAAAACCCATTTGTTAAAAACTCGTTTATTATCAAGAAGTCATTTTATTTGAAACAGCTATCGATTACACGTACTATAAATACAATGTATTTCAAGGTAAAGGACAAGCACTTTTAGCACGATCTTTCATGATGCCCCTTCATTCCCTATACTGTGTTTTTTTAACTGGTATGCTTTGCTTCAGGGGTAATCGGAGGGGCATCAGTGTTTTTACGGACATGGACGCAAATATTGTATAAGGTCATGTCGCCGCAGAGTAGTTGTTTTACTTTCGCTGACGAGCTACTTGAAACAATCAACTTAAAGGCACTTATTTTCATTGGTCTTACAGCCGCCATTACTTCACTCAAAGAAACGACCAGATGGCGTCTCGAAAGAGCGCGGTTTCACACGACGATACTGCCATTTTTTGTTTTCAAATTCGGGGAATCTACATTGAAGTCGGGAGTTTTAGTTTCCTAGGAAAATACAAGTACATGTTCAGAAAAAGTTACATCAAGGAAAGTACAATTCTCCTAAACAGTAGTACTTTAACTCCCATGTACATAGAGTACTTCCCAGCACTGCTTGTTTATTATTTTTTATATAAAAACGTTGAGAGAATTACTGCATGTTTCTCGAACGATATATGAATCTTTGAAGATCTGCTTATTCTGAGATTTGGGAGGAAAGGCGACGCAAAAAGCTAATCTTGGCGTTGCCGTTTAGAACGCGATTCTTCGAGTACAGCACAAACTACGGGAGGACAAGATGAGTCTTAGAGCAGGTGCTGCATTTTGTTGCCTCCTTTGAGTGAGAATGCAGTGTGTGCACCTCCTGTAGTGGGCGAGGGTTTCTACGCTGGGGAGAAGAGGGGACCAGCCCTTTCTTCAAAAGGGTCGAGTCTCCTTGAGCTTCGGGACACAAAGAAACGCCAGTCTTCGGCGCAAATTCCGCAGTTACTCAGCCTCTCTTGCGTCGTGTCTGTTCGCTCCCCGCGCCTCTTAGCAGTGTTGTTACCCATTCCCCCCCCCCCCCCCCCTTTCCTACACCACATGCTTCCCCCTCTTTGCAAATATCAGCTGATCTTCGAACATCTTATCTCCTTTTTGCCAGAAATGTTTCTTGATAGGCAAAACAACCGCTAAAATTCGAAAGTAATTTGTAACTTGATTTGAAGTTAATAAAAAAAAAGTAATTAAAGTAAACTACTAATTACCGAAATAAAAACGTAATTGAAAGTTACTAAACTACTCAGGAAAGTAGTTAAACTACAGTAACTTGAGTAGAGTAGCTGAACTACGTACAAGTTTGCAAGTTGGTGCCACTGTTTTCTCTTGCAGCGTTTTGGGAAAGATTGCGTCTCCTCCGGTTCCTAGCAAGCTGACCCTGAGCGCGCACCAATTAGCGCTTAGTTAAAGGGGGGGGGGGGTGCAACGATTTTAAGATTAAAATATTTTTCATCTCGTTATTTTTACGTTGTTTAGCGTGTCCCGGAGGATAAAAAAAAATCTCCTTCATTAAAAAATGTCGCGATTCCGCCGCCTAATCGCAAAGCCAAAGTCGAGCTTTATCCCCCACCTGCAGTTGCGAGTGGCAGCCGAAGGCGTTACGGCGAAAAGCTTACGTGACCTCGCTCTCGGCTCTCAGCTGCCGCTTAACGCCCGCTGATGTCAGCTGAGAGAGAGCACGCGGGAAGCTTAACGGCACCCCAAATTAGCAGACTTGGACGTAGTTCAACTACTCTACTCAAACTACTGTAGTTTAACTAATTTTTCGAGTAACTTGGTAACGTTCAATTACAACTTGATTTGGGTAATTAGTAGTTTAATTTAACTACTTTTTTCAGGTAACTTCTACTCAAATTACTAACTACTTTCGAAATTATATAGTTCTAATTTTGCCCATCACGAAAGTTTGAGCGCAGAAATGAATAAGACGCCAACAGATGAAGTGGCATTCCCTTACAAGGGGCCCCCTTGTTCGGGAAGGCGTCCTTGGGTCAAGGTGGCGACGAGCAGCCAAAACATAATACCGGCACGCAAGAACGCAGGAAGAGATGCTTAACAAGCCTTGGTCAGGTATTGACCTAATCCGGTAATGCACGCAGGCGCCGCGTTTCCAGCTGCAACCGTGAAAGACGGGGACACTCCGAGAGTTGTAGTCTGTGTTTAGAGAGTTCTGACTCAAGCGGTAGGTTCCACAGGAGGCGCCATTCGAATGACCTCACAGCTGGGCGCCTGTTCCCATGGTCGCCTTGTCGTCAGCGCATACGCCTTTGCAAAGCCGGACTCCCCCGCGCTCAAACCCTGGCACGGATAATCCGTTCATGGGAGCGCGTTCCCGCTTCCAGTTGTAACTGTATACGAGCGACGATGCTTGTTCACGTAATCCTTCGTGTCCTTGCGACCATTCATGCCTGGGAGACCTCCTCTTTGTTAAAAACGATTTACTTGTCAGGCATGTCAGGCGCGTCAGAATATTGTAGTCGCCGGCGAGGATTGCGAGTTACCCTTGGGAGATCCTTTTGTTGGAACCGGCGTCAGCGGCGAAGTATACTTCGGTTCATCTTTTGTTAAAGGCCGACGTACAACCTCGGCTTTCTGCAGGGTAGATAATCCTCTTAGCGCACCCCTCTCCTAAGCTGCGAAGGAAGCCAAGTTGGGGCGAAGTAAAAAGTGGAGAGGATATAGGAAAGGGGAGGAGGGTTAAAGTGGAAAGCGCGAAGTGTACGTCGGACTTTAAACCAAAACATTTCTTTTTTCAGTAGCGTAGCACTAGCACTACAACGGGACGCGCAGTCGTCCAGGATGATCTCATCGTCGTGGCGCTAGACTTGAACCCTTGACGGTCAGGTGCACTCGCTTAGCGTACTCTCAGAACGACGTCGGAATAAAGAGGGGCCAGTCACAACAATCTCAACTTGACGAAGAAAAAAAAAACAATGAGAAAAGTTTGTTATAAAATACCCTCCTACCCGAGGCAAACCTCACATATTTCGTCATGGACACCTAAGATGCCGACACTCGCTTACCCGACCCTGCACAGCCTGTTTCTCAAATTCAAGGCTGCCGTTCTATTCAGTGCCACGGTGGAACCTCTATTTACCTTGGCTGGGAACGTCTTTATAAGGAAAAGGGGAAAACTTTCCTATCAAGAACTTTGAAAGTCAATTGCTTCTGCGAGCGAATAAACTATTTTGGCGAAAACGCAAGCTATAAATAGACTGCATTTATTTTAGGCTCGCAGGGTTTTTCATTGATCAAAACTGCTGTTCATTTTGCTACCACAAAAATATAAAAAAGTAACTTCGAAAGTAACTTCAAAGTAACTCGCTGCATTTTAGAGTAGTTAGTAGTTTACTCAATTACTATTACAAATGCGTAATTTCTACTCTACTCCAATTACTTTTGGCGTCGATACTCAGTAACTTAACTTAACTACCTTTTCTGAGTAATTTTTACATGTCTGCAAATTACACCAGGACCGGGTGTGACCCTGAATACTGGGAGTGAGTTGAGGGGTGCCAAAAATGCCAATATTTACCTTTTTTTTATTTTACACAACTAGGACACGCAGGTGAAATCGTTTTTTTTGTTCTTTATTTAGAAGTGTCAGAGGGCAACTTTCACAAATGTATGACCGAAGTCCGGAAATCGTTGCATCCCCCCTTCCTCTTTTTAGGATTGTGAAAAGGACAGTGCTGGCCTTTTTTTTATATTTCTTTACAAAAAACGAAAAAAAGGTATTGTATGAATATTTAATATATTTTGTTCGAAGACCGGTTACCCCGAATCTTTTTAAAAACCTCACTAAAACATCGACATCTGATTGTGAGCTTCAAGGAACGCCGTTGCCGCAGCATATAACGTTTTTCGTGCTTGAGCATTGTTCTCGTGATTCCTCGTATCGGGCGCGTCTTTCACCGCTACTCCCCGAGATATTCGCATTAAACGGTGGGCCTATCCTGCCAAGGTAGCACGCCCCCTGTCTGGTCTCTAATTCTTATTCTTCTAATCCAATTTTCCTATCGCCAGTGACATGTACACCTTTAGCGTCATGAACTACTACGTCAATTTTTCACTCCTCGTTTAAATAAATAATATTACTATTTTTTGTCGTCAAACAAAATCGAGGCGCAATTCAACTGAACACCCCTTTGCCGGATGCACCCTCTGCAATTGTAAACTTCGAGCTTACAATGACGGGGAAAATTTAATTCGTGACAGCGCTGGGAAATATACGGAGCGCATAAGTAAAGCCGCAATAAAACCTGGCTTGGCTTCTTGCCTTTGAGTAGTGAATTAGGATACTTATGCGTGGATATTGAGTTGTTTATTATTTTATCAAAGCCATATTTTTCTTTCTACCCAACTTTTGTTAGAACCAGATCACGCAGAGTATAAAATATACGCACAAAGCTTTTTTTTTTTCTTCTTTCCTTTTTTTTTTCTCGTGTTGACGCTTTTGTTTATGGTGCTGAGTTCACTGGCAAGGCGTGGCTAAACGTCGTGTGATTAATGCCTCTATCCTGATACCCGTAATATAAGCTGGATGGATAAAAAAAAAAAAGCAAAAGAAAACATCACAATGGCAGTTAAAAGAAAAAAACGGCGGTATTTGAATAAAACGTTTACCGGTGACGCTTTTTAGTTTAATGAGTAAATTTCTACGGTTCACACGAAGTAAAGAATATTTCGTCGCATACCCCTGGACAGTCACAAACAAAAAGAGCGACAGTCACGGTGAGGTCCCTCCTTTTGGCCTAGAGCTTAGGAAGCACAGTGAGTCTGACCCTCTGAAAGTAGTGCGTCACAAGCACGGTCGCGAAGTCTGACCGCTTGCGCAACGTTTGAGAACGAATCCTCAGAAACGTTTACAGTATCAGGCAGAGATGTGGATTTCCTCATAGCGAATTCCACTCGTCGTTTCGGAGCGCGCCGGGATCAGCAGACCAGATCCGAGATGGAGCACGCGATCCGAAGTGAGCCGCTTCGCCTCCGGATCCTCAGTGGAACATGACCAATCCTCCGGGATCGGTGGATGCCTCCCCGTCATTCACCTTCCCGGGAGTCCCCTTCCGGCGGTCCCCGGTGTCGACGAACATGCTTTCGCAATCACGGCGCTAACAACACGTGTTCAACGCACGAGCGGAGTTAATCATGATGTGAAAAATGCGTGTCGATAAGCCATCTGCATCAGCGCAGCCCGCTTGCATCTTCATCGGAATACTCGTGAAAGGCGTCCAAGTAAGTCACGAATTTTAGCCTCTTCTGCGGAGGTCCGACAAGGCAGTCGAGTTCATGCAAGACATATCAGCGATCCTTGTTGTCGCGCTACTCGAGCCGCTGCTGCTGGAGGCGCTGCTCGAGCAACTTGACAACGAACTGTCATCAAGCAGCGGCAGCAGTAAAGCGGGCGGCACTTCGCGAGCGGCCATCACGAATTCTTTCGAGGCGAGATGAGAGATGCCCGGCGAGAAAGGAAGCCACGTGTTCGCGCCGAAGGCTGGCCAGTCTGACTCCTGGTCGAATCCGCCGAAATCGGCGGAGCGACTTTTCTCGGATTCAGACCAAGATCTGGAGTGGGAGCTGATCCGAAACGGCGAGCGGAACACTTCCGTCTCGATCCCGATCGCCCAGTGAAATAGGAGGGCTCCAAAAATGTCGATCCTGGTGAGCTTCAAAACAACTGGTGGAATTCGCCATAAGGAAAGACTTCTTTAGCATGCGAGTCACGTGGCAATACGTCACTCTAAGAAATGCCTGCGCGTTTCTCTGCCAACCTCTGCAATCGACGTAATCAGCTCAGCGAATGATGAGGTGGAACATCTGTTGAGACCTCAAAATTAAGTCTGCTCTGTGGCATTACGCACTGCAAGCATGACGCAATTTGCATTGTGTAATGCCACAAAGCAGACTTTATTTTTAGGTCTAAACAGATGTCCCGCCTCATCATTCACTGAACTGGTTTCGTAGATCGCGGAGATTGGCTCCTTGAGTGTTTGTTTTGCTGGTAACCAGACGCGCAGGCATTTCTTAGAGTGATAGATAATGCTGTGTTGAAATTGGTGCCGCGGAAGAGGCATCTGTTATTGAAGTTAAAAGTTTGGTTCGTGTGTATAACTATTCAGATAGCGGGACTATTTTCAGGCATTCAAGGGGCGACAGGTCTCTAACCTGTGGATTAGAAATTTAGCCAGTGCAGTACGACTGCTAGCCTGGGGACTTTGGCGTGCCTCGCTCAGTAGTGAAACACGACCAGATGCAGGTGCGATGCTATACACTGTTTCATTTTAACGGGATACTGAACCAAACAATTTAGTGTCAATAATAAGTGGCACACGTTCTTTCCACGAGCCAGCAGCCGCCGCTGTTCGCGAGCACATGCAACGAAATTGATGTTATAGTACCCATCCGCGCTTAAGAGGGCTTCGGGATGGGCTTCTGGCCAAATCAGAATAAAGACAGGCTTTTCATCTCCAAAAGTGAAACCTACGTGCTTGTTAGATAAATTAGTCGCTTATCTTTTACGCCAGACTTCACTGTGTAGATGAAAAGCTTGTCCTTATTCTCCCTTTCCCTGGAGCCAAGACGTTTCACTGTCATCTTTAGCATAAACGGGGGACTATGACGTCAATATCGTTGCGTGTGCTCGCGCACACCGGCGGCTGCTGGCTCATGGAAAGATCGTGCGCCCCTTATTATAGACACTGAAATTCAGCATCCCTTCAAGTGTGAGCGAAACCGAAGCTTGATGTTCGAGCATAGTGCCCTGAGCAGTGCTTGCGCTGCACGAGTGCGCGTGCTTAGCAAATTCAAAGCGCGGAGCTTGCTCTCGCAGCATCTACTGCGCTCACGTGAAACGAGTATGATTCGCGCTTTGAATGTGCTTGCCAAGCACGCGCACGTGCAGAGCAAGCACCGTTCCGGGCCCCAAGCTCGCGCTTGAAGCGAGTGCGTAACTCGAGAGGTCGCCCTGCAGAACCCAAAAAAAGAAAATCTTGCGCGCGAAAGTGCCCGTCAAAGTTTGTGTTCTCCTTCCCCAATGTGAGCCCCTTCTTGCTTCTTTGGTTGGTGACGTACTTGGCAAAGGCATTTTTGGAAAAAAAGTTGAGGTGTCGCAAGTCGTATGTCTAATATTATTGACATTCTCAAAATACGTTTTCTGCGACGTCTGTAAAGGCACTACACTGCAGACTTCGAAAAATAAATAAAAGAAACCGGAAGTGTTAATGAAGAAACATCGGCTGTCTCCAAGTTTTTTCTTAAAGGGCTGTTTATACTCCAACGTCGACGAACGCAACGCGCGCCGGCGCAGACCGACGTTCGTGGGCCACCAGGCCGCGTCGAGACGCGCCCGAACGATGGTGTTTCCAGTCCAGCGTAGACCAACGCTGGTCCGGCGCGCCCCGACAAACCGCCCCACTTTGCGCATGCGCGTCTCCGTGGCAACCGCATCGTCTGTACGGGTTATCTATGGGCGGTAGCTTGCGCCGCCTAGCCTAGATGCCATCGGTCAGTGTGGTTCGTCCTCGTGTTGTCATGTCACGCTTCAAAACAACCATTCGGGGTAGCGGTTAGCAGTTTAACGAGTGCAAACCAGCATTTATTTTCTTCTAAACGTCATACAAATTTCAACAAAAAACGAAAAAAAAAAAGCCCAATATCGCGTTTGTCGAACCTAGCTGCTTTGCAGGTTCGCCGGAATCGTGCCAAGCGACTCCGGCGATTCCGCCGGAATGCTTCGATGAAATCGACGTACTCGATATCCCACAGAGACCTCTTTCTGTAAGATAGTTGGTGTGTTATTATCATCGTAGACTTTCACGCTAACTTAAGAAACGCAATGTACGCGTTCGAAAAAGCGCGTTTGAAATTGCAACGCACTTTACAAAGCCTATCCAAACAACATAGGATGCAGTTCAATTGTCATAGCGTACCGCTACTATCGTTTACCAGCGAAGAACGTTTACAAGCTGAGACAGCCCAATTGAAAATTTTTGGTCGGCTAAATAGTTCAGAGGTTTCACTGTGTCCGCCGTTCCCGTACATTCGGCGACGCTTTTTCGATCGGGAACCACTACCGTTGAGTGCGACTAGCCCATGATTATAAATAGCGGACATAGTAGGTCATCCTAATGCTAATTAACCCTACCTTTGGCGCGTCATCGAGCTTCCAACTTTTGCCGGCACCCCAACAACACGGTCCACCACCACCAGCTCGTTAGGTCGATAGGCCTATCGAGAATCGAGGGTAGCGCATTCTGGGAGCATTCCACGTCCACGCGCACACTCGCCCAGTCAAGCGCACGAACGTTAAATGCGCACACCAACACGGCAACACGACAACAGCACACGACTCACAGCAATAACGACAGGTTCACATCCTAGAAATGAGCATCTCACACACTCCGACTGGCCCCCCTAACCGGATTCCCGAATGAGCTAGGCACTAGCGCGAAGGCTTCTGGGATAGCCCCCTTCGTCGCCGTCGACGTCCAGCGTTGAACGTACGTCCAAGTCCGTCGCAAGCTGCGCTGGCGCGCATCGAGCTGCTCAGCGCGGCGCCGCGTTGAACTTGACATTGGAGTATAGTTCGCACACAGCGCGTCAGCGAGCGTGAACGAGCGCGCGCTCTCGTTGACGTTACGAAGGAGTATAAACAGCCCTTTACTCTCAATATGGCTTGATGCCGGGAAGTTCGTCGGAACGGCGGCACGTTTCAGTTGAGGTCAGAACCTAACACTGGAGTCATTGAGATTTTTCTGATAGTCTTTGTTAACAATGAGGTGAGAACGGGTCAGGGGATTGCAGCCGTTCTTCGGGGATTGCAGCCAACCACGTATTATTTTGTGTTTAGTTTTTTGGAAAACGTGTTTAGCACGGCACTCTTAGGTTTGGTGGTTCCGAGGCAGAACTTCACGCAGTACCTTTGGGACATCGCCCCTCTCGTCGCTGACACCGGTCTGCTACAGGTCGTTTGCTTCCTTAACTTTTACAGAATCGTTTTAAATAAACTAACACTGCTAAAACAAGAAAAAGAAAAAGGAATTGAAAAGTAACGCGTCGTCTGCATGCGAAGAAAGGTGAAGAAAGGTCTCGAAAAATACTTCCGCGAAATACTCTCTCGTGATTCGTGCACGTGCCCATGAACGATGTGAGGAAAATAGAGAAAGTTAAGCGTCATTACAGTAAGTTAATGGGGCTGTGCAACGACATTGGGTAGAAATATTTCTTACTTTACACCAGCTTCCTGGCACTAGTGGGACCCAAGAATACTCGAACGCAACACCGTGCACTGACCAAGAAGCGTCTTCATCGCAGTGGAATTCAAAGGAGGAAAGCGGAGCTTTTCTTTCAGTCTCTCCTTCCAAAGCCGCCTTTTGCTCCTTCGCGAAATTTGATGACGGAGCTGTGGGGCCAATGGCAACAGTACGATCCCCGGGAATGCGTCATCGAGCTTTGCGGTGACGATATTCAAATGCTGCTCACACAGTGGACGCAAAGACTGCGTACGCGTTCGATCTGGGCTCGCGACAATCGATGCCTCGACATGCATTCGGGTGGCCCGTGTCCAATCACTGCAACGACGACAATAGCCGAGCCATAACAATGTCTGGAACTCAGCGCGTGTCCTGTGCTTTGCCAACCCTAGAGCCACTAAATGAGCTGCGCTTAGAGTATCGGCACTCCGTTCCCCGACATTGTTATGGGCGCCGCCATCTTGGGGCTTGTGCAGAGCAGACGCAACTGCCGATCGTCAAGATTCAAAAGTGCGACTTCCTCAGCATTAGATTCGGTGTTAGGAAGCTTATGTGATATTGATTCTCTCTGAAGCAAACTGTTTAATCATTTGTTGAGGGCGGAAAAGCGTTTCCTGTAATTTCAGATAAAGCTTCAGATAACAGGCAACCATGATCTTAAGCCACAATATGGCCAAGTGTCGTTACTCTGAAGCGTAGCTTATTTAGTGGCACTAGCCAACCCTTCGTGTGGCTATGATCAACATTGGCGGCATACAATCGGATCCAGATCACGTGGCCGCTTTTTCTGGCTGCGAGTTGAGGGGGGGAACGGTGCTTGTTTTTGTTTAATTTTTTTCTGGAACTTCTATTGCGTGGGGTGAAAAATGAACGCGTGTTTCATAGGTCATTAACTTTAGGGATCCGTTTTAAGCGGTATTTGCGCAAAGTACACAGATTGTTTCATCGCCCCTTTAAAAATTACCGCGTTATAAAATTATTCAGTAGGGCAAGCTACAGTCTCCGCTCATGCGTTCAGTGTTAGCCAAGAATGTGGAAAGTTGGCGTGGTGGCGCTGCGATCTAAGTGGCTTAGTTCACCTGGAGTTTCGTCATGACGTCGCGTCGATGACGAAGGCCGTTGCGACATCAAGTCGCCGTTGTAACGTGGCCGTGACATCGCAACCTGTTGAGGACGACGCCGTTCGCGAGCCGTTGGAACGCGGTGGTGACATTGTGCCGCGTCGAGGGCGACGTTGTCGACGCCGACGTTGACGTCGACACCCCACGCAATTTCAAACGTCGCTATGACGTTACGTTAACGTCGTCTTGACGTCGCGTGACATCGTCGTCACGTTAACGTCGTCCTGACGTCACGTGACGTCGTCGTCACGTTAACGTTGTCCTGATGTCGCGTGACGTCGTCGTCACGTTAACGTCGTCCTGACGTCGTCGTCGTCAACGTTATCGTCGTCGTGACGTCGTCGTCAACATTGACGTGAACGCGACGTCAGAAGAAGGTCACGACGAAGCCTTGACGCTGCCTTGGCCAACGTCAACGTCGACGTGCCGTCACGACGAAGTTCTGACGTCGGGTAACGTCGTCGTCCGTCGACGCTGGGAAGTTGTCGGGACGTCGAGTTTCGTAATGTCAACAACGACCTCAACGACCTTATGCCAAGCATCTTTATGGCGTCGTGTTGACGACAATGAAGCCGTCGTCTTGACGCCCCGTGACGTCATCGTCAACGTCAACAGTGACATCGACGTCGTTGTCCACGCGAAATGATGTCAGAACACAGTCTTGATGTCGTGTAAAGAGCGCTGTCAATGTCGACGTTGACGTGAAGGCGTCGTTGTGATGTCCCATGCAGAGTGTCGAACCGATATTTTTATCGGTTCGGTTCGGGTTCGGGTTCACGGCTTTCGGTTCAGTTCCGGTTCAGTTCCGGGCGCAAAAAATAACGGTTCAAACCGGTTCGAACCGGTTCGAACCGGTTTGAACCGCTAAATTGAGAATATATTTTCCGCGTTGTTCTGTCAATAGGCACTATTTAGGCCGTAAAACTAACTGCTGTAAACGATCTGATTTTTGCGAGGACCTCTTCTTGAGAATTTCGCGAATCGCCTACAATTCGCGAAAAATGGGTCCCGCGAACAATTTCGGTAAAATGTAAACACATTGAAATTTATATTGAGATTCCACCGCGGTCGAGAAAATTACAACCCGCGAATTATTCCAAAACTTCAGCTTTGACCTAAATCGCAAAATATTGAGCCCACAAAAAATAAGTCGTTCACAGTATGTAGTTTTCTTTTTTTTTATCGTTTGTTCAATCCAGTTTTATTTTCAGGTACAAAAATTATAAAATTCTGTTATTTACTCCTACACAACAAGAAAAGAAAATCTACATTAACATACAAAACGTCGAGTTTATACGACTCAACATCCCTTCGTTTACCAGAGTCACATACATTGTACCTGAATCGAAATGTTTTCGCGAAGTGAAGTAGGTTGCCTAAAATACCCGTGATTGGTACAACTTTGTATCGCAGTATTAGATGTTGAATCGTGGTTTTGCCCTTGAACTAAGGAATTAATTACAGTGAATAAAATCATGAAATGGGCACCTCGTCGCCATATATACCATAAAATGTGTTTTACGGAATACGTTTCACAATATATATATATATATATATATGATGACGAGACGACTGAGCTTAAGGCAATATCATTTTCAAAATGTCACGAAAGTCACGGGACAAGTCCTTCCAGTCTATATTTTATAGAAACACTAAGCGACAATCGCAATGCTTGTTTTTCTAACTAGCATTGTTTGCTCTCAGCACCATCATGCGGGCGACGAGTCATGCGAAAAGGAGTGGCTTAAATTGTTCACTGTAATCTATGAGCACCTTCGTACTGAGATCGAATCTGACCTAAAACAGTGCTTACCCATGTGTACATTTTCTTATATTGGATAAACTGGCATAGCCTGGATGTTGTGGTTTGCTCTTGACAAAATGCCGGTCAATTTAATTTGCAAATGAGCATCACCCTCGCTAATTGATGATTTTTGTTAAATAGAACAGAGTGGTATTTCGTGCTCTACTCATTTCGGAAGCTACTTAATCGGACACTTTCTGAGAGTTTTAGTGTGCAATCGTCATAGTTCCACCATTCGTTCCAGTAAAAAAACGCGATAATAAAAACACATAAAAAAGGCGATAATAAACTTCTATATATTTGAGAAGTTATATATGCGTGAGGAACATATAGGTATTTAAATTAACTTCAAAATAAAAAAAAATATTTAAGCCTTTTCCAAATCACCTATAACGTGTCTATAGAGGATAAAAGCGCCGAAAAAGATTTGCAGAACATCTTTCAGATAATTTAAAGGTGCATTTACTTATATATCTTTGAGGTGAGGATCTTCTATTTATGCTGCCAAATATTCAGACAGGAATTAAGTATATTTTTATTATCATCGATAAATTTGACTTTATGAAGTTCATATAACCGCCTGAGACCGACACGGAAGGACGATACTCGAAAATACGCCAGCTGCTGAGTCTTCGGCAACGTGCTTTTGTTAGCTGTTTTGCAGTGTAAAATACTGGGTTGCAGGGTATGCCAAAAACACTGTGGTCACATGATATATCGGATGGCAAATACACGAAATGGGCAGAAATAAGGAGATGACACGCAATTTTTTCTAAATAATCCCTTACACAACGCTTTACTGCAAAAAGATATGCATAGAAATGCATATCTTTTTGCATAGAAATGATATTCCTAATTAAACATAGATTTCGCGCAGGGCAAACGAAGATTTTATAAATCCTAATATAAATCACTTTTGGGCATCAGCTTACCTCAGCTCGAAACGCCGCGAGATACTACCTCGGGAGGCTAATGTTATCTTAGGTTTTACGTGCACTTGTTTTGGAACCTTACTTCACGACTCTGTTCTTTATCGGTCATGTGCTCCAACATCTCATTAGGCTGCCGTATATCATCGCGAGGCTGCTATAAATACTACACAACTTTACACCTTGGACGTCTACTGCTGGTGTTGCGAACGTCGCACTTCACCAGAAAGCTGAAGTATTTAACATGGTTTGCTCGTGACGTAATCGCACTAGATACTGGTTGTCATTGCGAGTTGTTCTTGCTGAGAATATCAAATTCGGTGGGGCAAAATGCTCGCTGCAAAAGTTTCGCGCTCAGTGCAAGCTGTGTATTTGAGAGGCACACATTTTTCTTGATGGTGCATCGGCGTTAGGCACGGCGCGAGTAACTCGCACGAAGAAAACGTGCTTTCTGGCAAGAGTGTTTTTACAAATAAAGGTTTTACCAACTACCCATCTGCCACTACCGTTTCCAGGCCATGCTTTGTAGTCTGCGCCGAAAATGCGGGGCAGAGGAATCTTTACGACACAGTATGCTTTAAAACTAACCCCCTCCCCACTCCCTTTTTTTTTTTTTAGTTGCTCCTCAAGATACTTTTTGTTCCTCAGGGATTGCCTGCTCCGTATTGAGTGGTGTTCACTCGACAATTATATTTGTGTCACTTGTTAACAGTAATTCTTCCTTGCTTTTACTTTGCACCACACTGTGAAGTTTAAACAAAATACAGGGCGGTCTAAACTTGGAGAACTTGAGAACGACACTCCTGTGAGACTTAGAGCGGCTGCGATCCCCCTGAGGCCACTAGGATCTTTCTTTTCAGGTATCCCTCCCGTACACACTAATAGTTTCATGTAACGTCGGACTAATACGTCACATTTAGACCCTTTAACACTTCTATTCTCGGGACAACTTTTTGAGGCAGTTCAGCAATAACGAAAACATGTTTGGGAGCCTCAAGGGTGTGCATACATGTAAAATGGGTCGTGCAGCATTTCTTTTTTTTACCTTAAGTTCAATAAATACCGCTAAAATGTAATCTCTGACGTTGATAACTTACAAAAGCATCCATTAGTTTGCCCCTCCGCGAAATGGCAGACAGTCGAAAGAAAGAAATGAAATTGCTTTCCCCTCCTCAACTCGCAATTAGAACTATCAGCCACGTGATCTGATCCTAATATACACACCGTCAGTGTTTATCATAGTCATACGCAGGGTTGGCAAAGCAAAGAGCATGGGCTGATCTTCAGATATAGTTTTAGTTGGGCTACAATGCTTGAGCCCCACTAAAGCGACAAACAGAAACAAACGACAGCGGCTAGCCTTAAACCAGAGTATTTCGCGATTTGACAGGCTTCGTAGAATAGGAAGGCTATGCTCAAACATGAGTATCATGCACACGATGGTACCATTTGCAGGCTTGTAAACGCTCGTGCTAACTTCTCGAGCACCGAAGAACTCAAAGCCGTATAAAGGTACCATCGCGAACATGCTGCATGTGTCTGAGGCTTGTCGCTGTCGTTTGTTTCTGTTTCTAGTTCTAGTGGGACTCGGGCCCATCATAATCTTTGAGTTGAACACGAGCCGTCACCCGAATGTTTGGCGATGCTGGTTGTCATGAACCAGAGCATTCGACTCGGGATCATGACAATCGGGTACACCATTGTGTCACGCGACTCTCAGTGCGAAGTTGTGATGTCATGTGACGTCACGGTATCAACAACGTTAATAGATCTAGCGACGTCCTTAATTTGAATCTACGTGGTGAGTCACGTGACGTCACGTGATGTGACATTACTTGAAAGCATGTCTTGACATCATGACGTCACGTGACGATATGACACATGGCTAATCACAGTGCCAATAAGAAAGCGCCGCAGAAAACCAGGATTTATTATACATTGCAATTCTGTATATGACGATTTGATCAATATAGGAACACAGCTGCCAGTTTTTTTATTCCCAAATAATAAATTTGTAATACTAACAAAAAAAAAAATACCGCGAACCGTTTTGAACCGGTTACCGTTATATTTTTTTCCGGTTCAGTTCCGGTTCAGTTCCAAGATGGCGGCGAAGATTTCGGTTCGGTTCAGTTCCGGTTCGGCTAAAAATAACGGTTCTGTTCCGGTTTTCGGTTCGGTTCGGTTCCGGTTCGACACCCTGGTCCCATGGCGTTGTAACGACACCTCAGGTAGCGGTGACGTTATACATCGACGTGCCGTCTGACGTCTAGGTTGCATAAACAATATAGCCCGGGGCTCTATTGTTGCTGTGACCTTGACCTGTGTGCTGGTCGAGAGTGGCGTTGGAAAGCAACGATTTTTTCATTAAAAAAAACGGCAGATAAAATACACTCTGTGGTAAATATTATCTGCGCGCTTGGTCAAAAGCTTATATTGTAGAGCTCGTTTGCTCTTTGTTTATGCAAATCCAAGCTACTTCTCTCGTAGCGCCCTCTAATAATGTTTCCACATGCGGAACTTCGGAAATAGCACTCCGGTGGTTTCACTCATCCTTTCTAGTTCACTCTAACGACATTTCCGGCGTTTGAAGTCACCCTATAATAGGCAAGGAGTGCACCGTTTCGCTATCTACATCATAGATTCGGGCGGACGTTTCAAATGAAGCTTTCTGAAAATATTTTGTTTTTCTCTGCAATTACGCGTTTTCAAGCTTGATAATTTTAGGGCGATCCCTAGAAATCATTCGCAGTCGTTCTGGATAGTAAAACATGGCGATGTTAGGGTTCCTAGTGGCCGTTAAACTGCTCTGTTTGGGACTGTAGACACCATTGGCTTTTCAGAGGGTGTGGTTTGAAGAGGCTGCAAAAAACACCGTATCTCGTGTTGGCGGTTGTCGTGTTTCCTGGTTGTCAAATCTGCACATTGCCTTCAGGGTTAAAACGTCAAATGTACGCTGCTCCAGAAATCAAGCATTAAATGCGTACACGCTCCTACATCGCAACAACACGTGAACAGCAAATCACTTAGATTCATTGGGCACGCTCAGCCACGCTCTCTGAAAAAAAGAGAACGTTTTGATTTAAAATATAAATTTATCCTGAATTAAGGAGAGCGGTTTTTTTTAATTCAAAGAGTCTGCTTCCAATGCGTAAGCTTCCCAGCTTTCAACCATGCACACTTTTCCCAGCGCCTATACAAAATCAATCAATGCAAAAAAAGAAGAACAGAAAACAAAGAAACAATTAGGGTGTATTCTGGATCTAAACCAGGGCATGGTAAACTCAGTCCTGCGAGGTACTTATGTGTTCCCCAAATGATCCTTCTGCGGCCTCTCGTCTTCATAGTGCTTACCATTTCGCGATTAATTTCAGTGGTAAGCCACAGGGCTAAACTCCATGAATCGAATATGCGACAAATAACAGACGAACTTGGCCCGGCGGCACGCTCGCTTTGCACGCGACGCAGCAGCCACTGTGCTAATGCCACGGGCATAGCGAAAGCCACCGGGCGATATTCGTCGATGTTTCGCAGTATTTTCGCCCCATGAAGTCAAGCCTTAAGTGTTGCAACAAGCATAGACTTAATATAATAATCTAGAGGGAAAGGTCCTATGCCCTGGGGGCCGCTTGGGAATAGCAGGGCATAGGCGCGGACATCGGCGGTCCAATTTGTCGGTCCCGATGGGCCCACACTGTTGGCAACGCCTTAATAAGTTAATGTGCACAAAAAGGCAGCAATACATGAACGGTAAGGCTCGTACCTTGTGCTTTGCTAGCTTACTTTGCAGAGAAACACCGGAACCGCGCATTGTATGAAACTAAATAAAGTTGATAAGCGCTCGAGCAATTTCATCTCGTCGCGGCAAAATGAACGCGCCTAACCTTTCGTCTGCTTTTTTTCTTGGTAGTTCTGTTGCTCTCTTTCTCGTTCTTTCTCTCGGGAACGCCGATGTCAGCGCCCAGGATTTCCCATGTTCTGCTCCCGTCTTCACCCCCCCCCCCCCCCCCCCCCCCTCTCGCAACAGACTTCAATGACTGCTATGAGAGCGAGAAGGGTTCTTCCATACTTCATGTACAGCTGTTCAAATTATGAACTAAAGAAGAGCTACAGATAATATACGCCCGGTAACTTTATATAAAAAAACAACCTTCAATTGCATAAAAGTAAAAAAAACAAATGTTGTAAACATTGAGTTGTCAAAATGGCTGGCGGAATGTTGAAGGATACCTTCGAGATTCCGGCGTGTCCTAATTTTTGTTTTGCAACACATTTTCAGTTCCTGTGACCTAACCTTTGCCATCCCAACGGTTAGAGCAGTTGTTCTGCAGTTTTCCACAAGGTGGTCCTTAGCTTGGTATTGCCTTAAAGGACACATGCAAAGGAAAAAAACATTTTTTTTAAACGGCTTAGATGGAAAAAGGACGCCATAAAACGATTTTACAACGAAGAAAAAAAATTTTTAGAGCTATATTTACGGCGCAAAACGAATTTGTAGTTGGCGCCCGCGGGCACCGCGGAAAAGTGGTCTGTATTTGTCACGTGACTGGTCTTTATTTATCACGTGGTGCTTGCGTTCTTTCGGAAGCTTCCTATGGCCTCTAAAAGTAACTTATTATCTTTGTTTGAAGTATAACAAAAAACTAAGATGAATAAGTATCTTTTAAAGCCCAAAGGAAACTCCTGAAAAAGCGCAAGCAGACGTGATAGACCTGTGCGCCGGCCAGACGACGGCGGCGGCGCCCCGAAGCAGACGAACTTGTGCGGCGGCGGCGACGGCGGCGTGGAGAAACGCGTTGAAGCGGCGTTCGCAGAACGCTCAGCGTGCGGCGGCGACGCAGCGCGGCGGCGCGCGGGCCTACCACGTGACCAGCGGCGGCTCCCGCGAGCGCCAACTACAAATTCGTATAGCGCCGTAAATATAGCTCTAAAAAATGTTTTTCTTCGTTGTAAAATCGTTTTATGGCATCCTTTTTCCATCTAAGCTGTTTAAAAAAAATGTTTTTTTCCTTTGCATGTGTCCTTTAAACAAAATGGCGTAATACAATTATCATCCTTGAAGGAAAGTTCACAATAGACCCTTTTTAAGAGTGCGTGCCACTTCGTAGCTGGTAGGCAAATGAGCCGAGTCTGCCATTGTTTGGGCACGCGTTTTAAGCATTCATTGGACATTAGGGCTGCGTCGGCGTTCGACGAGGACTCGGATCTAATCACATGCTCATGCCCAGACAATGGCGACCACCAATGTTGCTTGATGAGGTACTGAAAAGGGTCTGTTCTTAATCAAGTCGTGTGCCGTTTTTCGAACCCCCCAAGTAACTCTGATATCACCGTTTCGCAGGTGGGGACGAAACACGCGGCACAGCGATGGACTTGGTCGCCAATCAAGACCAGCCAGCATTTTCCACGAGCCTCCCAGATTCCCTCGACGATGTCCCAGCCAACGAAACCTTCTGGACAGGAACCCGAGACGAGTCCCTGGCCCAGATCGAGCTCGGAGTTCTCACGGCCATCTTCACCTTCACCGTCATTGGAAACACGACCGTGCTCGCCGCCCTCGCCGCCCGGCGCTCGAAAATGAGCAGGATGTATTATTTCCTCCTCCACTTGTGCGTCTCAGACCTAATCACAGCGTTCTTCACCGTCCTTCCACAACTGGGCTGGGACGCCACGTACCGCTTCCGAGGCGGCAACCTAGCCTGCAAAACAGTTAAGTTTGGACAGCTTTTGGGACCGTACTTGTCCTCGTACGTGCTCGTTGTGACGGCCGCGGACCGTTACCAGGCTATCTGCTTCCCCCTCTCCAACTGTTCATGGACGCCGACTAAGTCGAAGCTTCTCATATCCGCCGCGTGGGTGGCGTCCTTGTTGTGCTGCGTGCCGCAGGTCTTCATCTTCAGCTACCAGGAGATATCTCCCAAAGTGTTCGACTGCTGGGGGACCTACGTCGAACCGTGGGGACTTCGCGCCTACGTCACGTGGTACGGGGTGTCCGTCTTCTTCGTGCCGTTGGTGGTCATCAGCTTCACGTACGTTTGCATTTGTCGTTCAATATGGCGGAACCTGTACCTCAAGAGAAAGAGCTCGGACGCTGAGTCCTGGAAGGGTAGTCGGGCGTATCGATTCAAGGGTACCGCACAGAACGGCACCAAGCAGGACTCCAGCTTCGTGGGACCTCGGAGTCATTCGGTGAGAGGACTGTCCAGGGCCAAGATCAAGACGGTCAAGATCACGGTGGTGGTAATCGCCCTGTACGTTGTCTGCTCGTCGCCCTTCATCTGCGTCCAGATGTGGATGTACTGGAGTCCTGACGCGGACATGGCTGACACGTGGACAAGTGAGTCACTTCTTTTCAAACGACCATGATTGTTGCTCACATCGCGCGTCTATTTTCCGCAATGAACACCTTTGCTATACATGCCTTGCATTGATGTCACACCAGCTGCCTCTGTAGTGACCCTGCTGCTAAGGGCGTACCTTCTGCAACATACATCTTGGCGCCACCGAATTTTTTTTTCGGCGGGAACAATTGGAAATGACGACCAGCATGCAATGATAAAGTCACGTGCAAGGCATGTATATGCAGACAACTCCTTTCATTGAGAGATATCGGGTCACTCTTATTGGCAATGCTTATCAAACTTGACTGCGATTATTTGAATACTTGACAAAAATAAGGGTCATAAAAAAAATCCGTCTGATGACTAGCTTAGAAGCAATTGCAAATGAACATAATCAAAATTGTGCGCGTTGGTAAGGGACATGCATGTTTGCTTTTTTAGAGGGTTTTCGATTTCAGTTTCATAATATGATAAGATACCAGCTTGATTTTTAACATTTTGGTCGTTTAGATTTAACCTTAATATAATGTCAAAATCCAAAAGATAAAGGAGAAAGTGAAAACTACGAGTAAGAAAACAATTTATTAGTGCAGAAAAATTGCATTTTTACGAACAACCAGATGATTAATTTTTGAAATAAGATATGGACCATAAAAAAGGAAAGTAGATATTACATATAACAAGAATATGCAACTAAAAAGCAACATAATCTGTCTGTTCCCCACAACTCTACCCCAATTGCAGTAGGAAAAAAATAAAAAAAGCGTATAAATGTAATTTAGTGTACATATGTATATGTTTGTTGCATAATCACTAAGAACTTATCTTATTATCGCCCAACAACCGATGTTATTTAGGCCTTAGAGGATAAGAACACCAAAGAACGAACCGCGAAACTAAAACCGCGGATAGTATAAGTGCTCCAGGTTTGCCAAGCTTTCACTGACTACAGAGCTAACACACATTTCCGTTACTTTATAATGGCCGCGCATTAGAAAGATGTTAGTAATCCCACATAACGACAAACTAACACCTCGAAAATAATTCGTACATAACCGATAGGATGCAGATATCTACTTCCAAGTCGTTCGAGCTCCACGCGTTTTAGTTCACGCGAGAACTCATGAACTGCGCAACGCTCGAGTATAACCACTATACCCAGTTCCCTGAGGGAGACATCGAGGGACTCGGTCCATTACCACCTATAGAAGGCAAGGCCTCGACATGACGTCATCGTTTGCGAATCTCCGACCTGTCCCAAGAGGCAAACAAGGAGTACTGTACGCTGAAGCTCACCGCGAGAGGCCGCAAAGCGACCGACGCGTCCCTATGCACGATGTGCAAGTTAGTCTTCTTCTTGCAGCAGGGGCTGCAATGATGTCAGAACGCCTAACTCCTATTGGCTGATTGAAAAAAAAAACATAGTGGTTAGGCATCGAGGCATCTAAAATTGAGGTCTGCCCACCATCTTTTTAATCAAAGCCAATCGGAGCTCGGCGTCGTTCTGACGTCACCACAACAGATTCAAGAAGCAGACGAACTCGCTCTTCGAATCGGCGTCGTCTCCTGCTTCCGTCGTGCTTGTTGTGAGTCGCGGCATGATGCCACTTTCCGCGATGCTGACGCAAGGTGGGCGGCCCTGCGTGAATCCAGGTGTGATGACGTTTTGGGGGGCAGAGGCGCAAGCCTCATCTTCTGCGTGCTGCTCAGCCTAGTCGCTCATATTTGTGATCCTTATTTTGCTGCGGCAGAAAGGTTTTTTGAGTGTCCATTTGTACGTGCATGATGCTTCACAAAACCCTTTACCCCGTCGCTGCCGCGAAGCAAATCGACCGATTCATCCTAACGAGGAGCATTCATTCGCTCTGAGGAGACGATCCGGAGGCATACTTAACGACTTGCCGTCTGCATCAAAAACAGAAGAAAAAAACCCACACGGGCATCGTAGAGGTCGTTAATTTTCGTGTGTCTCGCGGAGCTCGCACGACTAACCGAACGAGCATAA
The DNA here is from genome assembly GCF_016920785.2 of Ixodes scapularis. NCBI lineage: Eukaryota > Metazoa > Arthropoda > Arachnida > Ixodida > Ixodidae > Ixodes > Ixodes scapularis. The sequence goes on from NW_024609837.1 coordinate 35,657,650, forward strand.
TACAGAAATACTCATAACAAGGTCCGAACTAATGACGAGCCTTGTGAGTTCCGATGTTTTTTTTAAAATTTATATACACTTTAACTGTTTCGTGCCCAAACTGCTTTCCAAAAAAAAGTTTTGGGTCGATAAAAAAAAACAATTTGCTAAAACAATAGGCATATATGTGTGCTCGTTATGCCACTGTGTACCGTTGCTTTTGAACAACGTTGGACATTCATTAACCCTGCTCATTGTAAATCCTAAAAGCAGATTCTTGTTGCAATATAAAAATCAGTTGGAGGAAATTTTATTTTCTTTTCCAGATAATCTAATTCCGTCTGGTACCAGTCATTTATAGGCAGTATAAAAACAAACAGAAAAACAAGAAAACAAAACAATTTTTAAAGTATTCATTCCGTATCACTTAGTAATGTAATTATTAATGAAAAATATTCTACTTATTCATTAACTATTCTGTATCAATTAGGAATGTAATTATTCACTAAATGAAAGCGACCGATTGCCACGACAGGCGACGGCTCACAATGAATGAAAACGACACAAGTGATGAAGGAACGTAAAAAGCTACGAAAAAAATATGTATAAGAATGGTAATTACCCTTCATCTGCGCACCTTTGTTTTCTAAATCCACTACTAGCGTATACAAAGTAGCAACTGCGTTAAATGTGCACACTGTATATTAAAATAAAAGAGCAGGCTTTGGAGTAACTCTGAACCATAATGCTCTGAGCCAGTAATGACGCGAACGACCCATGTTGCTCCAGAGCAAGAACAGTTTACGTCCCACGTACGTTAGTAAAACATTCAACGCTGATGTACATCTGTCTTAATAATTGGAGATCACTTTCAGATACGTTTTTTTTTTTAAAGTTTTGAACGAACATTGCAGGGCGTGATGTTTAGAATCGTATCCAACTTGGATACTTGCATTCAGATACCCAAGCGAAAAAAAATTGGTGTAGGATAGGCACGAGGCGCGCACCTTTATCTACGTTACTATAGGTGAAACATAATAAGTTGTTCGAGAGCTACATCTTGCGTTTGTGGCTACCGGCGACACTTGTATGGAGAAAAAAAAATGCTTTGGAATGTTACCCGCAAGCAACTGTGGCCATGAAAGGGGTAATGGCTCAAAGGCATAAGGGTGCACTACACAAACAAAACATGAAACACTGTACGCGGCTTCAGAAACGGACATGAGGCTTATCACGTTCATGGCAAGAGCAACGTTTTTTGGCGTTCTAATCGGCTAAGACTGCTACCTGCTTGTGTAAGAGACGTTTCTTAAGCGAAAAGGAGTAGAATTGGCGATGAAATCAAACTGATTCGGGGAGGGTGTTTTACGTGAGAGTCCTACCAGGCAAAAAAGAGGTGAGGAATTCTATGGAATTTTTTTTAGGGAACACTTCAAACTGTGACTGTGGTCGGTGCATGCATGAAGAGCGTCTCCACAAACTAGGTTGCACAGCGCGATGAAAATGGGAAACATTGTGATACATTTTTTTTTTTGTATCGCAATGGAGATTGTAGGAATACCGAGAGTAAGTTTGAGCGCTGACACAGTGAAGTTCTACGAGTGAATGACTGGGTGATAAAAACTGACTGACTTCTTTTTTACGGGTTCTGCGCGACGGGTTCCAAGTGCTAGATGCAAACTCACGTTGGGAACGTGCGTCAGTTTCGTAAGCGAGCATTTGTATGCAGGAGATGGCTGAACATACATTTTCTCATGGGCAGGTCATTTTGTTTCCATAGGTTTGTGCTTCTTTGAAGACGACGTGACTCGTTTTACCGAAAAGCTCTCAACGCAAAAAACGTTTTAAAAAACGTTTTATTAACCGAAATTTATAAAAAAAGAAAAACAAACTCCCAGATTTTAGCGACACATTTCAGCGTCGCTTTCGATCAGTACACGAAGCTTAAACACCGCGTTTTAGCGAAGACTTCAGCGAGACGTAACTCGGGAGTACGCGGTTTAAACGCCGCGTTCAACCAGAGTGATGCCACTGCGCATGTGGCTCGGAGGACGGCGTAGAAGATGATAAGTACCAAAAACTTCAATTTGTTTAATTATTTTATGCAGAAATTAGCTCACGCAAGCGAAAAGGGATTTCTGTTTTTTATTTTAGAACTCACATAAAAGAACGGCCACAGTTATTAAGCATAAATCTGAAAATCGTTGCACTGTTTCATTTTAATAAAAATAAATTAATTTTAGCGGAAGTGAAGTTTACATTTCTGTAGCTAAAAGTGTCCTCTCGTACTGTCCATTATTAGATTAGAACATAGGCTCCTCTATACTCACAAAGCCTAGCAGTTCGATGACGGAGCCGCAGAGTGCCCGGTCGCGGATTTGGAGCACGAGGATCTAGTAGCACAGAGCATTTCTCGGGGAGCCTGTAGGCAGCGCACAGCTTTTGCAGCGGCGAAGACCCGAAACATGGTTTTCAAAAGCGACGAGAAAAGAAGTGGTAGCCCGAGGAACGCGAGGGGCACGAGCGGACATTCCATCGCTCAGGGCAAGTGCGTTTCGGCGTCTCGCCGCAGCGGGGCGCCCGTTATATGTTTCTTCTCTGCCGCTGTACCTTTTCACTTTCGACGGCCCCGTCTCGTGGCGATCTGCCAGGTTTTCTCAGTATAGAGGAGGCTATGATTAGAATCACCGCATTAGAGACTACTCGTCTTCTATGTCAGTCACTTCTGGCAGACTGTCCTTCTGTCCGGGTCTTGGTTCGAGGATACGTTGGTAGGAAGGAGAGGGAAAACTATTGTAAAAGTTACAAGTCATTTTATTTATATAAAAAGCGATCAAATCACTCTTGCGATTACTACCTAATAAAGTTAATAAAACAAATATGATAAAAGGCTACTAACAATACTTATAGATTATGAGTAATTTGATTAATTGGAATAAGTACCGTCGAAGTCTGGTGTAGCCGTACCATCGATACCAATATAGTTTTTTTCGTGTGGAGACGTCACCAAGCGGCGAAAGGTCGAAGTGTGATTGGCGAACAGAAGGGGAGTTTCGCTACCTCTCCTGCCTTTTTCGGCGACTCATCAAGTTGTGGATGAGACGGGAGAGGTAGCGCAACTCCTTTTCCGTATACCAACCGTAGTTTGATCTTTCGCCGCTGCGTTTCTTTTAAAATCTTGTTTAAAAACGTTGGTATGGTATCCATAGTCCTTTTCCACCCATCGCTCTTCCCCACTCCACCCGACCGACACCACCTACACTCATATTCGCCTCAAGCACCGTAGTAAATAAAGTCCGTGTCCTCGCGGAACCTTACTGAAATCCCCCTTAATAGGTTGATTCTGTAGCTGTATCTCAAATTAGCTTTATGTTTTTCTATCAAGGCGTACACGTTTCAAAAGCCAAAACCATCGTTTCTTCCTTCAGCAACCAAATCTTGGAGAACTGCTTCGAGCAGCGCATGAAAAATGCGTGAAACGTCATTTCTTGTCTTGATGTGAGAGCGAGTATAGAAAGCAAGGCCGTAGTGCTGGACTTTTCTACGTCCCCTACCGAAGGCCGGAATATATGTGGAGCTCATGTTCGTCTTCGTCAGTTCGTCTGTGTCGATCACAACGCGAATCTTAAAGGCTACCCAAGCAGGTAGCCCTTAAAGGGCACTCAAGTAGATTCTGAGATCGTCTATTTATCGTGATGACTCTAAGGGGCACTGAAGTAGATTCTGCAATCGTCTGTTCTTGGTCATGACTGATCCCACAGGCCCTAAGCACCTTAAAAAATTATAAAAAAATAATACAACCACTCGACGTCGATTTTTAAATTAAAAACGCGATGAAAGGTCGGGACATACCCGTTTCTGAGCGTATTTTTCCGTTTAGGAAAGGCGCAAGCAGCGGTGTCAGCGCGGTGATGACGGGCGCTCGTTGGCCAATCGCAAGCCGTCTCTGCGAAAGAGGCGGCTTGCGATTTGCCGACGAGCGCCCATCGTCATCGCGATGACACCGCTGTTTGTGTATGCCCCGCCTTTCTTGAGCGGAAAAATATGTTCAGAGGGGGGTATGCCCAACCTTTTATCGTGTTTTTAACAGAAAAAATCCGCGTCGCGTGATTGCAATTTTGTTTTTAATTTTTAGGATGCTAAGGGCCCGTGGAATCAGTTTATGACAAAAAAACAGGCGATCGCAGAATCCTTTTTAGTGCCCCCTTAACCTCCGCGAGCTCTAAGCATTAAGAAAAAAAAAAAAAAAAAAAGAAAAACAGAAATTGCATTAATGGGCGGCAGATTTTCTCATTAAAATTCTAAAGAAAGATCGTGACACGCCCGTCTTGCCGCGCCTTTGAGCAGACAGCAGGGACCGCTGTCGGATGGCGTTTCCAAATGAGAATTGCTGCGTTACGTCTCCTACACCCAAAGATTTGATGATTTTGTCAAAATATAATGCACAGTGCGTCTAAAAAGAGCAATAATAGTAACGTTCGCAATATCCATGCAAATAACCATTTTCAATGGTCAAACTTTATGGAGGTGGTGTACCCCCTCCCCCACCTCCCCCTCACCCCAATTAAAACATTAAAAGTAGTGCCCGTGTATTTCTATTGCTGTGAGTTTACTAGACAGTCTTTCCACCAAAAACTGGTAATTTTCATCGACTAAAGTCCAACACGCAATATACCACCAAAACAAGCTTCTATAAAAAGCACGTTAGTGCCCTTTAAAGGCTGGTGGCCTTTAAGGCTACCCAAGCAGTTTAGACGAAAAGAAGTAATGTATTACTTGGTAAAAGTTCAGTACTAAAAATATAATCGTTCTTAAAAAAACTGTTTTGTTTTTTTGGTGTTTCGATTGAGGTGCTAAGTCGGGGTTGCGGAAGCATTAACAGGGGGACATTGTTGGGATTGGATTTGTAAAGATGAAGTATTCGTTAAAAAATAAAAAAGAAGCATATTAAAAAAACTCTTTCGATGAATCGCCGACAATTATTTCAACAAAACAATCGTTCTCAAGTTAGCGGGAATTCGATTAGCGTACAATGGAATCCTATCAAAGGAGTCTTGCTCAATTAAAACCTATCACTTAGAACATTGTGGGGTTTTCACGCCATTCAGACCCTCTGACAAAGCATATGATACATACAAGAAGTGCATGAATAGGTTCAGGCACGGAAACTAAGAGGAGCTTTTTGAAATATCCGGCTTGCTTTTTTTCCACAGGAAACGCCATTTATTCTTAGGAATTTGACTAGAAGACTGAGGGCGTAGTGTTAATTAATGTGCGGCAACGGTGCGCGATTATTTCATTAAATAAAATATTAATCAGGCTCAAAATTAGGACCTCGCATTCTTGTCGCTCTGAAAAACAGCGAATAAAAAAAAAAAAAAAAGCCTGGAGATAGCATAGATATTTTTCGTGCGCAGCTGCGACCTTTTGGCTTGTCACACAATGGAATCAGAATTCTTCTGTTTGAATTTTTCGCTTGGTGTTCTTTCAATCTTTGTGTTGTCCTAGTTTCAAATACTGCAGGACGCAGCATTACCCAGGCAGGAGGGAGTTATATGAGGTGCGAAAAAATAAAATGCTCAAATGTATTCACATCTATGCTTTCAATAAGTAATGTCGGCAAGCAATTCCACTGTTCAATTGTGTTGGGATAGAGCGATGTTTAAAATAATTTAATTGGGGCAAACTATGGTCGATTTAGTTAAAAGTGATTTATTCTTGTTGACCCGTGAGGAGCAGGAAAGAAATATGTTGCACTTGATAAGTCAGACTTTACGGTCAAGAGTAGGTGCCTCTTCGGCGTAGCTTGGGGTTCTCACCTCCGGTTCTGCTTCCATGTTTTATTTGTGTGGCTGTGTATTTCTTGACTGCTAAGCTTGATAATTTTTTTCTATTAAACCTGCAAACTTCTTTTTATATTGATGTCTTTTTTTGGTCTCGGGTATCCATGAAAAATCTGCGCCAGGTTGTGTACCTTATTACTTTATTTCCAACATGGACGTGCGCTTGGTTAAACATGCGTCGCATTTAGAGGATCACCTCTTAGCGCTTTCGTGTCCACGACTGGAATGTAGCATAGATGACATGACGGTGTTCGCGTGATAGTTGTAATCAATAGTGTGACGGTCGTCATGTGACACCTTGACTTCACACGGCATTGACGGCATAGCGTCACGTGACGTGAATTGGCGTCACATCACGTGACGTAAAGTCACGCCCCACTATGACGTTGTATCGGGATCACGTTACCTTACTTTTGAAGAACGGATCAAGGGGCAAGAAGTATAACAAGAATAAGCCACTCCCTGCATTAATTTATTAATTTAAGATACCCGCATCGGCCGTTAGGCATCACTGGAGGGGGTGCGTTTGAACAAAAGAAAAAAAGTTAATTAACAAAAATTAAATACAACGAGAATAATAACTTTAAAACTGTCAGTGACCACACTGTCGAACCGGAACCGAACCGTCATTTGTAGCCGAATCGGAACCAAAACGGAACCGAACCGGAACGTCATGCAAAGTGCCACGGTGCAACTTGCTTTTGAGGCCTAATTATATTTCCAGCCTCATCAGATTGCAGTGATCAGCTCCCCCGAGTGATTTACGGATAAAAAATATACCCAGATTTCTTAGGACGTAGAATTTGCTGCGCAACTCAAATGTCGAAAAGGGCTTTCCTAATTGCAAGCTTCACCCCCAAACCAGTTTGTTTGGCTGCTGTTTACGGTTAGAGTTAAGTAGAAAGGTTAAAAGTATGTACTCTTAAAATATCTGGATCGTTTACTACTTGCCCACAAAGCAGATGGGAAAGCCAATGGCCGCAAGTGTAGTCAAGCTGTTTGTAACAACTTTTTGTTTTGACTTTCCTTAAGAAATTTCTGGAAAATAAAGCCTGCTTGATGAATTGATCGATTGATTGATTGACTGATTGATCTATGGAGGGAGTTCGACGAATGACGAGGTTGAAAATATGTTTAGGCCTATATAGTCACTGACATACTGCAGAACTGCAATTTTGATTGGTAAGATTTTGGTTCGGATTCCCGCGGCTTTATGCTAAGTTCCGGTTCTGCTCCGGAGAGCAAACATAACTGTCCAAAACGCTTCGAACCGGTATGGTCTTATTTTCCTCATTTGTTTTATCGCCGTGTCTATTCAACCGAATGTTCAATTGTTTATCAATGTCACATGTTTTTTTTTTAATCGAAAAGCAGTGTCAAAGTTAGTCTCCTAATTATTTTTTTTTAAATACCATTAGCCTGTCATGGTTCTATGATAGGAGAACACTATCAGTTTACCTTTCATAGAAACACTCAGTGGCAATCATAAATGCTCGTTTCTCCATAGAACGTTGTTTAATTAAAATTATAAGCTCTAAAAACAATAAGGTGAATATAGCTTACTTTTCTAGACTTTCTAAATGACAGACGGACGCCTAGATTACCATAAAATACGAACATACTATGGTGAACAAAAATTCGATTATCAAATATCTCCTCTTTCTAATATGCGGGAAAGAAAAGTCATCTACTGGGTGACCCGAGGAGCGGCCAGGCTCTTTAAATATACCGCTAAATTCAGTTTCTTAAACTATCGCGCTGCGATTTTGTACAGCGTTGCCCACAGATGGTGCATTTCTTTTTGAAAAATTTGCAAACAGCAAACTTACCTGTGGAAAAGGTGAAAATAAAAAGAACAAAAAACAAACAAAAAACAAAGGCTTAGCTCCTATGGAAACGCAGCGAAGCCACCGGTCGTTAAACAATACGGCTCCGCTTCGCACGGGAGACAAGAGATGGCGCAAGCGGTCGCGATGCCAACTGCCGCCAACGAACGAGCATACGGCGCCGAGAGCCGGCGTCATTAGCAGGCGATCGTTTCGACTCAAAAACGGCGCGCGTTCCGCAGGCGGCGACAGTCGCAGAAACAGAAACAGGCGCGGTAACACCAAGGAACTGCAAAGCAGACATAAGTACCCCGAAAAAAAAACAAAAAAAACAGTCAAAATATCCCGACAAACCATTTTTTTTGATCGATTATGAGTCCATTCAATACGTTTTATTTTTAAGAATGATAAAATAATGCATTGGCAACTGATATCAGAAAAGCTCGCGCCGCTTTTGAGTCGAACATATTGTCTGCTAAAGACGCCGGCTCTCGGCGCCGTATGCTCGTTCGTTGACGGCAGTTGGCATCGCGACCGCTGCGCCATCTTTTTTTCCCCGTGCGAAGCGGCGCCGTATTGTTTGAAGACCGGTGGCTTTGCTGTGTTTCCATAGAAGCTAAGCTTTTTTCTTTCTTTACTTTTTCCTCAAATGAATTTTCTCTTTGCAAATATTACAAAAAACAAACAAACAAAAAAACACCATATGTGGGCATCGCTGCACAAAATTGTAGCGCCATAGGCTAAAAAACTGAATTTTGCGGTTGATTTAAACAGCCTCGCCGCTTTTTGGGTCACCCAGTACATTAGTCATTTTCTCTCATACGAAACGGACGCTAAAAAGTTATATACTGATAGCAACATCATTTTTAATTGCTAGTGTTCAAGAATATTTCTAACACATATTTACATATTTCTTGATTTATTTATCTGTACACAAGGGGTAAATGTTTTCATTTTTATGTTCTGTTAAATGCTAGATCTGTTATCACTTGATTTATTTTTTTGGTAAGTATTTGTGGTTCGATTTTATAATAAGTGTTACACTCATGTCGCCCAACACTCCAGGCTGCTTTGAGTGTCTAGTTTTCTTTTTCCGAGAAAGCTAGCCATCACCAATAAAACGAACCGGGGTAGCGAAAGTATGTTTCCGCGTGTGATTTACGCCGGACGGAACGCCATTAGCAGACGGCACTCGGACGAAAGTGGCCCGCGACACTGACAAACGACAAGGCTAAGAAAACAAAAACAACAACGACAACTGCCCTGCTTTGCTTTGTTTCCTCGAAACTCCCGGGAGTATCAATCGGCGGCGAGCGAAAAAAGGCGATGGACAACACTGAGCTCGAATTTATTCCCGACTTGGAGCGGTCCAGCGAAAAGAACCCGTCCAGGGGCCCTAATCTGGACACTTGGTGAGGACGTCGGCGAGAAATCTTGCGACCGTGATTGGCCGACGACGCACTTGACCATGGCACCGGCCAATCATAGCGACCGGATTTCTCGCCGGCTTTTTCGCCAAGTGCCCAAATTAGGGCCCCAGGTCTCCTTTCTACGCCTTCCATAGTTTGTTTCACCTTGTGATGGACCGCAGCGGACAGTAGGAGCCATCCAATACTTGGTTTTACCACAAGTTCGAGCACAGTGGACGGCTATACATAATTTCACTCGAAGTTGGACCGCAGCCTGACGCTGCGATTCGACGCATCCATTTAGACAATGGCAAAAGTGCATCGTCACGGCGCACTTCGGCTTTGAGCGTTTTCTACGAGAGACTGACAGACTGCAAGCACGCACACTGAATGTGCGCTGCAGCGTCCTGCGCGGTCCATGGTAAGGTGCAACGACGTGTCGTAGAGAAGACGGATGGCCGATGCATCGATTTTCATGCTGATGTGTGCCCCATGTGCGAATTTACGGTGTATGGCCCGGGGGGCGGGGGAGTAATCTGTCTTCTGCCTTGTCCGCGCGTCTGCCGCCTTTTGAACAAGTCGAATGGGTGGTGTTCGTACGTCACCTTTATGAAGCACGGCCTTCCGAAGTGGGTGAAGTATATATCTTTTATTTCATACAAGTCTGAACTTGTGACGTAGAGGCTGCATAGGAATTGCGCCAGTCGAAGCTGACCAGTATTAAAACTAGATGCGAAAAAAGTTTTTTTTTCTCTCGGTCTTCTCGAGCGAAAACGTCTAACACGAATTCACGACTTTACGACTATAATATATATTGATTGAATCCCCTTATTTTGAGGAATGGCTCGATGGCCTAGGTATAAAAAAAGGGGGTAGCGGAAAATTACACTCGGCGGTCGACACCGGTTGCGCGTGCAACCACCCACAACGCCGGAAGCGTGCACTTGGCACGAGAAGCGTTCTGGGCTGATATCCACTCTTCCAGACTGTGAATGTCTGGGATGACATATTAGGCGCGGACTTGCTGCAGGCCGCTGCACTCCCCGAGTATAGGTAGCGGATCGTCGGCCTGGCGCCTGCGTTGCACGTGGAGCAGGACACCGGTGGTGTGAGTGAAGAGAAGTCCTGATCCTTTTCGTCGTCATTGTGATCTTGGTCGGGTAGTCAGCCTCTCTTGAGGGTAGAGGTCCTCCATTTGGCGAGGATGTTCTCGGTATGGGCCACTCCGGCGCGAGCCTCGTGAATGAGGACCTGCGCGCCTCGGGGAAGACCTGGAGGTAGGTGTACAGGGTTAACAGGGGTGTGTTCGACCAGTCGACGCCGGCCGCCCGGCGGGCCGCAGCCTTCTGCTGGGTCGGGGTACGATGGTGCGAAGTGCTGGGATGTCCGGGTGTGAGCGGATGGCTTCTTGCTCTCTCACACACGCGTGCGCGGCCTTGTTGCCGCGGCCGCCTGCATGTCCCAGTACCCAGTCGATTCGTGCCTAAGTTTTCTTGGTGGTGAAGAGTTTGGCGCAGAGGCTTTTGATCGACAGAGCGTTCCTGTTCGGGGTGTCTTTCCTAGCCTGGTGAGTGCTTCTCGACGAGGGTAAAAAATATTATAATCTACTAGACCGCCCGCAGCATGTTTGTTTACATAGAAACCCTCCACCGACCTTATTTGCTCACGTTGGTCGCAATGTAGCAAGCATGGACATAATAAAGTGTCACTTGCGGATCGAAGTTTGATTGCCGGGTACTCTCCCTTATAGTTTTACGCTCTGCCATGGGCTGACGCTCTCTTCGGTGATTTGGCTCCCTCCCAAGGCGCCGAACCGATGGCGTAACACCGCGTGGGGGGAAAGCCGGGGAAGGGGGGGGGGGGGTGGAGTGCGTACCATATGTTTGTGTACTAGGAAATTCTGAAGGAGGGAGTTGTCGGACTCAACCTGGGGGTGTGTTAAGGGGGGGGGGGGGGGGGAGGGGGGAGGGTGTATAAATCACTGCCGCGAAAGTTGGGCAATGTAAGTTTAATAAAGACAATCGAGTTTATGAACAGCGAAGGAAAAATAAACTCTGGGAAGAAGGTGGAGATAACCAAGCGGAAGTTACCTTACCGGTCGTATTAAGGGAGGAAAAAACGAACTAAATATTTTTTAAATGTTTTACTCTCAATTCGTACTGCGGATGGTTGCAAAAAGGCTTTTCCGTCACAAGGATAAACATTTTTTAAAAGTAATTCTAGTAGAAGGTTCAACCTTAATGCTTTGTATATCAGGTGGAGGATTAGCGTCTGGATTAAAAGCACTAGTGAGGTAAGTCCATGTGCCGCATTACTTAAGGGGTTTACTACCATGCATCCATCAGAGTCCCGTGTAGACACCTGTACTTGTTTTAAGCTCCGGTGCACGCTGCACGAGCATGTCGAACTAAAGATGTTTACTTTTGACCGTATTTAAATTTGTGGAACCTGGAGGCAAGAAAAGAAAGCTGTAAAATCAAATCTACGGAGATTTACCTGGAGTCGACCATAAACCGCTATAGCACCCGAGTGTACAGTCGTAATCAAACGCTTTTTCAGCTAGACACGGGAAATTTCCCTTAAGAACGTGCACATATATCCTCGAGAATTGCTGCGATTTCGCTCACTCTGAATACTTAATGCCAGTTCTGGAAGCAAAGCGCACCATACAATGTACATTCTAAGAAATTTAGAGCGCCTACACTCCCGAAAAGCATTAGAGAGACGAGGCTTAAAACTTGTATAGACCTAAAAAGAAAGTCTGGGCTGGGACGTCATGGTCGACCATAAACAGCTGTAGCACCCGAATAAGAAAGGTAAGGACAACTTCTCTTTCCTCCTCTGGCGCGCACTCTCTTTAATTTTTTTTTATTTTTTTGGCCCTCTCTCATTTGCCGCCATTTAGATTGTCCCAAGATAGCAGGCAGTATTCACCTATACTTGCTCTCAACTTAAGACAAAGCAGAGTAAGATGCCCAAAGACACACAAAACACATACACACGCAGTCAAAAAACGCATCAATTTCACGGAATTTTTTTTTTTGCGTGAAAGATGGGGAGTTTGTGAGACCCGTTCCTATGCTTCGAACGCTGCACGCGCCAAAAAAAAGTCTAATATCGTCGACTAATTTCCGCATGAAATGGAGCTATGTTCATATAACGTGTTCAGACATTTTGCATTATTAGGTTTTCGTTTGAACTGAGTATTGCTTCGTCTAAATATTTTATTATCAGCCCTTTGTCATATAAATCAACCGGCACGGCAATACAACTACTTGATGTTGATGTCGATGTTTGTTATGTTCCCCCAAAACACCACGAAGGTTTTGACATTGGTGTACAGCAGAAATGACTTCCACATAAAAAGAAACATGAAACAAAGGAGCCCACTAGAGATTCTAAGTCAAAATAAATCATATCGCAGGTACATTCCGCTATTCAAAGGTAAAATAAGGCATTAAAAAGCAATCGTGTTCAACATGGCAACTGCAAAAAAAAAAAGCAAAAAAAAAAAAAATTTGGTTTAACGGCGGTTTTTCAAATTGCGCGTCGGGATAGAATGTTTCGCAATGTCGCGTTAATTTAGCTGGGATACGTAGCTTTATGCTGCCCGAAAGATCGAGCGCATCATTACGATATTGGATGAGCTTCTGCAAAAAAACTACATTTCGACAATTTCAACGACCACCAAAAGTGCTGAGATTCAAAACCCTGTCAAGAGAATGCTATTCGAAGGTTGTCTCCTTGTAAATTGCCCATCATAGACTCGCTTGCATTCACTTCCCGATATATTGTTCCGCATGGCAGAATCAAATTCAAAACGGGGCCTAACAAATACACAAAATAAAAGTAATATAGCATCGGGCGCTCGAAAGTGCCGAGTCATACGTAAAATTATATCAATCAATTTAAAACTGTTACTAAAATGTTAGTGTCATGAGATTTGAACGTGAGCTAGTAATCGACTAATACACGAAGGTCCCTGGTCACATCAGCTCCAGTAATGAAGAGTGCAAGTTCGTCTGATTCTTGCACATCCGTTGGGATGATGTGAGAACACCGAGCTCTTATTGGCTGATCGAAAAAAAAACATAGTAAGTAGACCTCAAGACCTCTAGCATTGAGGTCTATCCACTACTATCTTTTCAACCTAATCCAATCAGAGCCCGATTTCGTTCTGACGTCATCGGAACTCCTGCGCGAAAAGCAGACGACTTGCTCCCCACATAGTATTAGCGATGTGCGCGACCAAAAGCGTCGCTGCGGTCAGCTTTCCATGATTGGCCAAACCATGGGCATATGAGCATTGTCAGATTGTCAACTTTGACGGTGTTAGTTTCGGACTGCGATGGCTCCTAGCTTCCACTGTGCTTTTTAAACACACCACCGAACTCGTCGTCGCACCTGATGGTAAGTAGCCAGGATAACAACTGGTGACGTCACGGCGAGGCAAATCCCAGTCGTGACGTCGCGGGTGGAAACCATAAGAGGGCGCCACCGAAACATCTCGGCGCTAATACTGTTTTCCAACTTGCACTTCAAATGCGAGTCATCTCTACACCTTGAAAGTGAGATAACGTTAGTGTTGTTCGCGCTCAGGGGCAGTCGGTTTAGCAAGCACCGCTTTAAATACTCAAAATGTCAAACTGCGGCGCTTCGCCGTCTGTTTCGGAACAAACATGCAAAAATATCTTTATGGCATCGGCGAACACACTAGCAAATGTTATTAGCGGCGAGATGTTTCAGTGGTGGCCTCCTACGTTTCCACCATGTGGCGTCATTACCTTGCAAACAACAAGTTCGATGGTGTTTGTAAATAGCATGGTGGAAGCTTGAAATCATTGTGCTCTCAAGGGAACACTGCCAACACCGTCAAAATTAAAGTTCTTTCATTCCTCTTATTTCCGTCACTGATAAGTCCTTTCCTGACGTCATAGTCAGCGTTCGGCCAATCGTGGAAGGCCGACCACAGCGACGCTTTTGATCGCGCACGTCGCCAATACAATTTGAAAAATGGTTTATAAATACGAGTGGCTACAAGCGCGAGCTTTTTGCTCAAGTTGGCACCTCGGGTGCACGGTCCTATCGCTCAGTGGGCGCAACTTCTAAGGATAAAGCTATATACGCTCGCGCTTCTAGCCCTGAGGTAATACCCTTAAAATACACGTATTTTCTTATAATGCTGTTGGGTGGTTTCATTTGAAATCAAACACGCATGTCGGGGTGGGTCTTTCGATTTCTCTTGAAAAAATATATGTAATTGCCCCAATTCTGGAAAAAACAAAATTGCTTTTCAAATTTAAAGAAAATATTTCGCTTCACAAAAAATATTGAGTGGAGCAGGGTGAAAATCTGTTCTTACTCCGTGATTTTTCTACCCAGTTCTGTACTCTGGTATGAATACGGGAAGCATACAAATCTCAGAGTATTTTTTTGTGCTCTTGTATGTTATTTCGACTATTTTTTAGTTCAAAGGAAAATACTTTTGTATTTTTGTTTATTGAGGTAACAAATGCCAAACATCGTCTCTTTGACAATCCGGTGACATCTTCAGAGCCTTGTAACTCATGAGTTATTATATTTGTCACTTATTCAATACTATGCGGTTGTAGCCCTATACGTGGGCTATCGACGGGCATAAGTTTAGTTTTTTTTTTATTTTCACTGAATTTCTTATATAAAATTTGAAATATCACCGGAAATGAAATTAACCGATATTTTGAACCCACTTTATCGAGAAAGGCCATTTTTTTATTTCGTTCATCTTTTTTATTATTGCTGCCAATCTTACGAAACTTCAATTGGCTCGATGCGGTTTCCCCCTTTTTTGTTGTATCTTCTCTAGAAGTGATCGAAATCGCTCCCACGTGACAATGCGGTGACAAGTTCAGAGCCTTGTAACTCATGAGTTATTATATTTGTCGCTTACCAAATACCATGCGGGTATAGCCTTACACATGGAATATCGACGGACATAAGTTTAGTTTAGTTTATTTTCACTTAATTTTTTATATAAAGTTTCAAATATCGTCAAAAATAATATCAACTGATATTTTGAACCCACTTTATCGAAAAAGATAATTTATTATTTCGTGCTATTTTTTTATTATTGCTGCCGATCATATGAACTTTCAATTGGCTTGATGCGATTTCCCCCTTTTTTGTTGTATCTTCTCTAGAAGTGATCGAAATCTCTCCCACGTTCTCAGAACGGCCAAACGCAGTTTCCGCAGGTCGGCTTCGCTGCAAAGACTATACTGCTTATTTGTGTGTTCAAATGCAGCGGGTAAATTCATTTTGATTGAGGACACTCCTGCTTGGCTACATATTGTATTTACTTATTTTTTTTAATGATGGCAACTGACATTCCTTAGTCTGATAGCTAGCGGTGCAGCGGATGTTCCATTATCTGATGTCTAAAGCCAGGGCACAAAGGGCGGAGAAAACGGTACGAGGTCTTCATGTCACCAGACCGTGGTCATATATCTGTTTGTGTTGTACACAGGTTGTAAGGCTTGAAGCACCCCGCCACAGTACACAATTTTCGTTCGCAGGACGGCTCCTTGATGCGGACGTCAAAGGACTTCGTTAAAAAAAATTAAAACAGTGACAAGAAGCGTTCAGCTTTTCGACTTACCGGAGAAACAAATCGATATAGTCAGGAAGCATAAAAAAGAAGGATGGGCCACAGTAATCGAGGGCCCGGACCGTGAGGACAGGGTGCAGCGAGCCAGGATGCGACTGACACGTTCCAGAACACAGCAGAGAAATGAATTTACTCAAGCGACATCAACTAAGTACAGCGAGAAGGGGCGCCACAGGAATGCGGCAGACTATTTACAAAGTCGATAGGTGGCGACCTCTACAACTCCCCCCTTTATGAAAGATGAAAAATGGAGGAAGCCCACTACATAAAACTTCACAAATTTAAACGAGTCGGCCGAACAACATGTCGGCCACTACGAGTTCGCACTTTACCGTCGCTGTCAGTTGGGACCGGGACCAGCTCAGTGGCAGGGGGCGGCCCTGTCGGGCTTGCAGGTCGTGGTTGTTCAGCAACCAGGACGTGTTGCGCTGATTCGGGCTGATCTTGTGGTTGTGCCTCTCCACCGAAAGGTTCGAGATGGCGGCGGTTTCGCTGAAGAACACCACCCCGTTCTGTTTCCACGATATAACTTCGTGCTCGTTGAGCAGGACTCAACACTGTAGCGCGCACTTGATCAGGTCTCACCCAGACATGCTCTCCGGTTCAAAAAGACGGCAGGTCCCTGGCCGCGTGATGCCGGTTGTAGGCTGCATCCTGTTGTCTCTTGTAGTCTAAATCATTGCTGGCGACCTTGTCTTTCACTGGCCAGTTTGGACGGAGCTGCTGGTCGCGCTTAGGCACTCGGGTCTTCAGCTGCCTCCCCATCAAAAGCTGGGCTGGGCTGAAACCGTTCGCACCCGGGGTGTCTCGGTAGCTGAGGAGGGCGAGATGGGGGTCATCTGCCTTCCGAAAGAGGTCTTTTACCGTCCGGATCATTCTCTCAGCTTCTCCATTAGACTGGGCGAAGTGAGGGCTGCTGGTCATGTGGTCAAACCCGTAAGATTTAGCGAAAGATGTGAACTCTCTCGAAGAAAATGGTGGACCGTTGTCAGACCTTACGCACTGACGAATTCCATGGCGAGCGAAGATGCTCTTGATCCCATCGATGACAACCTGAGCTGTCGTGCTTCTTAGCGTTACAACCTCTGGGAATCGGGAGTAGTAGTCCACCACCAGGATGAAGGTCTGTCCGTTGAGGTGGAATAGGTCCATGCCGAGCATTTCCCATGGACGACCGGGGAGAGGGGTGGAGACCAGCGACTCCAACAAGTTCACACGAGTGGAGGCGCACTGTTCACAATTGGTAACCACGGAAGTGATCTCCGCAGTTATGCCTGGCCACCATACTGATTCTCGTGCCCGGGCTTTGCTACGGTTAATTCCCTGATGTCCCTCGTGCAGCAGCGTCAGTACTGGCAGCCTCAGTGAAGAGGGGACGACTAAGCAGGCACCCTTTAGAAGAACACCGTTGCAAACAGATAGTTCATCCATCACGGCAGCATACTTTCCCAGATGCAGTGGTAACTTTGACTTCTGCGGCCACCCGCGCTGGCAAAAGGAGATCGGTGCTCTGCACTCGCCATCAGAGCCTTGTGCTTTCCTCACATCCTCCAAGCTGACAGGCAGTACTTCGGAGGTGCTGTCAACTACCTCTGTGGCAAGAAGTTCCACAGTGTCCAAAGGACAGGGCGCCTTTGGAGGAATCCGCGACAAGGTGTCTGTTGTAGCCAGCAGCTTTCTGCTGGCTACAGTATCTGCACAGCATAGAGCATCTGGAACTGATAGCGCATAGTCTTGAGCCTGAGTCTCTGTACCCCCGGAGGTAGCATGTCAAGCTCCACCTTTCCAATCAGCGAAACAAGTGGCTGGTGGTCCGCCTCCACGTCGAAGTTTATACCACGAACGAACACGTCGAACCGCTGGATGGCCGACGCCGTCGCCAATGCCTCCTTTTCCGTTTGACTGTATCGTTGCTCGGTGTCTGTCATTGACCGCGAGGCGAAGGCGACCGGTCGACGTTCTCCCGACGGCTGAGTCAGCAGCAAGACGGCACCGAGTCCAAAAGAGCTTGCGTCTGCAGAAACCGTCGTGGCATACGCAGGGTGGTACTTGGCCATGCACCGGTCTGAAGTGAGCAGCTTCTTGATCTTTGCGAACGCTGCCTCTTGTTCATGCTGCCAAGTCCAGTTCGTAGTTTTGTTCAAGAGGACTCGAATTGGGGCAGTGACGTCAGAGATGTGCGGCAGGAATCTGGCTAAGTGGTTTACCACCCCAAGGAGGCGTCTGACGCCAGCGACGTCATTCGGAGGATTCATGGTCCGGATGGTTTCCAGTTTGCTGGAATCCGGCCTGATACCTTCTGCCGAAACAATAACTCCTAGGAAGGAGACCTCGGAGACTCCAAACCGGCACTTGTCTTTGTTCAACGTGATGCCAGCTCCTGCTAGCCGAGACAACACCTGCTTGAGCCGAGCGTCGTGTTCCTTCCGGGTACGTCCAAAAACAAGATTGTCGTCGATCATATTGGTGACGCCTCTTGACCTTCGAGGATTCTGGCCATTTGTTTCTGAAAGTACTCCGGCGCCGAGGTGATGCGGAAGGGGAGTCTACAGAAAAAATAACGGCCAAAAGGAGTGATGAAGGTCGTGAGCTCTTGCGAGCCGACTGCCAGCCTGACCTGATGGAAGCTTGCTGGGGCGTCCAACTTCGAGAAGATGGCCGCATCGCCCAGGAGACCAAGGACCTGCTCGACTGTCGGGAGGATGTGGCGCTCTCTGAGTACCACTTCGTTGAGCCGTGTCAGGTCGACGCAGAGTCGATACGCTCCGGTAGGCTTCGGGACGACGAGGAGTCCGGAGCACCATCGGGTTGGTTTGTCGACACGACGAATCACGCCATCGCTCTCCAACTTATCTAGCTCGTGCCTGACGAGCTAAATAAGCTCGTCAGGCAGACCTAGGAATTGTACAACCTTGGTGTATTCGTCCTTGAGTGTGCCAGTCCGCGAAACCATTCGGCATGTAGTGTTGTCTCGGGAGCATCCACAGCACCTAGGAATTGTACAACCTTGAGAGCCTCAATCGTCGGCAGACCCAGAAGAGGTACGGAAAGGGAGTCGATCACTTAGAGCCACTGAGAGCTTGTCTTCCCTTGCCACTGCAGTCGTTCCAGATGCGACCCCAACACACGCAGCGGTTGACCTCCGGGTCCTGTCAGCAGGCTTTCAAGCTTGTCAAGCTTGGCCGGCACGTCGGGAAAGTCACTCGGTACGGCAGACACTTCCGCTCCAGAGTCCACCTTGAATTCCGCGGTGTAGTTATTCACGGTGACATCCACGTACTTAGCCTTAGCGGGTGTTCCCACAGCGTGCAGCTGGATAGAGCCGAGCTTGCCTTGCTTGACTTTCTTTGCACGGCACACTTCGGCGAAGTGTCCCTTCTTTCTGCAGTAGTTGTAGAGCGAGTCCCGTGCTGGGCAGTCTAAACGCGCGTGGGGCGCGCGACCGCAAAACGAACAGGGCGATGACTCACGGGGATGCCCTGCTCTGGCTAGGGCTCCGCTTGCACGAGCTGCTTTGGCGTCCGAGCTCCGACGGTATGGAACTTTATCCTTTTTCGTAGCGTCGACTTGGAATGCATGGGAACTCTCGTTGCTTGGCCGCGCAGACGCTCTCTCTTTATCGGCGTCTTCGGACTGACGTGCCTGGGTCCAGGCTGCAGTGAGAGTTAGCTTAGCGTTCCGACATAGCTGCTCCGAGAGACGCGTGTCACGCAGGCCGACGACAAACCTGTCACAAACTAGCCGCTCTTCTATTGCCGCTGACGGGTAGTTGCAACGCTTCACGAGCTCGCACAGCTCCGCGTCGTAGGCGTCCACGCTTTCGTCGGGTTGTTGGATGCAGTTGTTGAAACGAGAAGACTCGTAGAGCTCGTTGACTGGATGCACAAAGTGCGCCGTGAAGCGAGCAACCACTGCGACGTACGAAGCGAGGGACGCCGCGTCGAGCGAGAACGTGTTGAGCAGCGGACGAGCTTCTGGACCCATACAGTAGAGTAGGGAGCGTACCTGGACGTCTTGAGGCGCTTGTCCAAACCCACGTCGGCCAAGTCCCGACGTTCGAAAAGTCGAACGCGTCCGGCTGCCGCAGACCGACGCCGACCCACTGCGGGCTGGATTCCTTGGACATGATTGTAGTGTCCTGAAGGCTAGCGTTGAGGTCGGTTCACTTCTGACACCATGTTTGATGGATCGAGGGCCCGGACGGTGAGGACAGGGTGCAGCGAGCCAGGATGCGACCGACACGTTCCAGAACACAACAGAGGAATTAATGTAATCAAGCGACATCAATTAAGTACAGCGAGAGGGGGCGCCACAGGAATGCGACAGACTATTTACAAAGTCGATAAATGGCGACCTCTACAAGTAGGTGCTCGCACAAGATTACGCTCCTCAGATGTGTGGTGCACAGTTCGCGAGCCGGGCCAGGAACCCAAGGTGACATTAGCACGAGATGTAGTCTCCGGCAATATGAAAGACACATTAGAGAGTTTTAGTAGATCGTTCCCATGACTCCGATAACGATATCCCGATACTCCGCCACCGTCTCCCTTGTGCATGCATAGTATCGTTATCGGGGCTATCGGAGGTATCGGAACGATCTACTAAAACTCTATTCGCCGATGCTGTTTATGCAGCGGTGCCAAGTACGCCTTGGCCGGACGCGCTTTATTTTGAAGGACAAAATAGAACAAACCTTTATTTATACCCAAACCAAAGCCAAAGCAAATCTACCTTAGCCACCTAAAATAAAATCGTCAAATCGCTTTTCCATATTCCCGAAGGCTGTACAATCTTTGCATTAAGCTCGGTGCGACAAAGTGGAGAAACTAAGAGTCTACAGAGACATGAAGTGACTGCTTTCGCTGCCTTCTGTGCATGTGGGAATCGTTGCTTCGTGGCATCAGAGATATCGATCGGTATTGAACAAAACCCAACACTTTTATTTTTAACTGCACACACTCGTTCAAACAGAAGGGCAACCGTCTCGGGTTCACCGCTCGCTCGCTTTGGATCCAGTTTCTGTTCTGTCCGTCTCGACTTACCATGCTGTTGAACTTCTCGGCTGCATCCGACCGCTGCGGTACAAACTTCAGCTCGCCCCCGCGCTCGATCGTCTCCACAGGCAAGTCGATGCCGTTGTCAAAAAGCTCCGATATTGCGTTGCTCATGAACTGGACGATTTAAAACACAACAACGTATTGTTCTACAGGTGCATCCTAAATATATTAGCGTTAATTAATAAAAGTGACTATTTGTCGCAAATCGGTGTTTCTGTTTTGTAAAAATTGCCTTCGCTTCTTGTAAACTCAGTCTGTTTTCCTCACTTTTTTTCTGCAAACTGCTTTTCCTTCTTAAAGAGGGGCATGTGATATTACATATTTTTGATATACACGCTGACAACAAAGAACAGGCAACTACATGGTTAATTGATCGCTCGGGGCAAGACACATCATGGATTGGCGCCCGCGCCGGATGTTTCCTGGGTGTAACGGAGATGGACCTATAGCGCGAAGGGCCGGGCGTGCTGTACGTGCCTTACAAGCTGTGTATAGCACAAACAGATCTATGACTCTTTTCTGGCTACATGAAGAGCTCGTTCCGTTTTCTCCGCCCTTTGTGCCCTGGCTTTAGACATCGGATAATAGAACACCCGCTGCACCGCTAACTACCAAACTAAGGAATGTCAGTTGCCATCATTAAAAATTAAGAAAATACAATATGCAGCTAAGCACAAGTGTTCTCAATCAAAATGAATTTACCCGCTGCATTTGAACACACAAATAAGCAGTATAGTCTTTGCAGCGAAGCCGACCCGCGGAAACTGCGTTTGGCCGTTCTGAGAACGTGGGAGCGATTTCCATCACTTCTAGAGAAGATACAACACAAAAAGGGGAAAATCACATCAAGCAACTTGAAAGTTTATATGATCGGCAGCAATAATAAAAAAATTGAACGAAATAAAAAATGGCCTTTTTCGATAAAGTGAGTTCAAAATATCGGTTAATTTTATTTTTGACGGTATCTCAAATTTTATATAAAAATTCAGTGAAAAAAAAAAAAAAAACTGATGCCCGTCGATAGCCCACGTATATGTAAATACCACACCCGCGTAGTATTTAATAAGCGACAAATATAATGACTCATGAGTTACAAGGCTCTGAAGATGTCACCGGATTGTCAAAGAGACGATGTCTGGCATTTTTTACCGTAATAAACAAAAATACAGAAGTATTTTTCTAAACTAAAAAAGTAGTCAAAACAACATACAAGAGTACAAAAAATTACTGTGAGTTTTGTATGCTTCCCGTATCCATACCAGCGTATAAAACTGGGTAGAAAAATCACGGAGTAAAAAACAGATTTTCACCCTGCTCCACTCAATTTTGTTTTGTGAAGCAAAATATATATATTTTTAATTTGAAAAGCGGTTTTATTCTTTCCAGAAATGGGGAAATTAAAATGAACCACCCTGTTATCAAAATCGTCAGGAAAGCAAAAACTGCCGTATAAAGAGATAATTTGTTCTATGCATGTTGAGCTTTAGTGAATCGTGCGATAAGGCAAGGATGGTGTGGTTGCTCTCCTTCTATCGAAAATCGCGAGTACTCTTTTTTTTTTTTTTTTTAATCTTCTTATAGCATCAGGTGCGCAAATGAAAGCTAAAGATGGCAAATGTTGAGCTTACAAAACGAGACAGCAGAAGGTTCCTTCTCTTAAACATCTTTGGGGTGTCTCTGGGCAGTTGGCTGCTTCGCAATGTGAAACACCACCCCCGCTGTTTTTTTTGTTTGTTTTAGAAAAAAAAAAGAAGAAAGCACATCGCTCCGCAATTATTGAGACCTCAGCATTACAACAACTCGGAAGAACGAATTACGAAAAACACGAAGCATGAGCACAAGAACCACGTCCTGCGTTTCCTAACCTCTCAGTGACGGTAAAAGAAAGCTAAGGAAAGACGCGACGGTGCTCTTGGCCATATAGACATTCTTCTCCCTTAAAGGCTCCCTGGCGGCGTACATCCTTTTCTTCCTATTTGTTACTTTTTCGACCTCGCGAACCATGTTGATTGTCCCATACCAGCGGGCGGAATTCTTGAGGGATCATCTTTACTTTTTCGTGTAGAGAAACTTTTCGGCTGAACTACGCAAAAATATTGTGGTGGTGTCGCGTAGACTTTCTTTCGTTTTCCTGCTTTTCTTTCTTTTTTGTCTTAACATTCTGAACACTTGGAACCTTGTCCTTAGCAAAACATTACCTTTGGTGTCCTCTGATTATAGAGGTGTTGTAAGTTGGGCGAGTTGGTATGATGACATGGCAAACAGAACAGCGCACAAAAAGACATGTCCCTTTTCTCTGCCCTCGTCTTTTTGTTCTCTGTTCTGTTAACCATGTCCTCGGATTATTTTTAAATTTTATATTCCGGGTAATTAAAATTTGCCCTCGAGATATCGAGCCACGTTAATGAGTTACTTTTCTCGGAGCGACATAAGTTTCCAGAGAGATGAAGGTATGCCTTGATTGCGTATTTTTTAGATTTTCTTTTTACTTTCGCGTAGAGTTTTGCGTGAGGCTTTGCACATAATAAAATAGAAAGGAAAGGAGAAAAAAAGTTACTTAGTTGTGAACGGAGAATCATTTTGAATAAATAAACGTCGCTGAGGTTGGCCGACAAGAACAATAAAAAACGCAACACTAACAAGTTTCACTGGTTGCAAGGGGGATCTGCGGCCAAGTGGGCTAGCGCACACTGTAGTAACTGTCTAGACTCTGTTTGCAGAGCCAGAGTATCGCGTTTCTTTTTCTTTCACCACCAACTCCGTATTGGCAGAGAAGCGATCACGTGCACCGAGCTGGACACGTTCGTGCGGGAAAGCGACCTTGCAGGCGCCGAGTTTCGGGCGGATGATGTTTCTCGCTTTGCGTTTGCGAATTATACGTCCTACCCTAAAATAGAATCAACTGGAAGGCTCCTTGACCATTCAACATTATGTGTAGCCACTGGATACAGTATAATCGCGCTGTTTTATAATGTGATCGATGTTTTAAAACATGTTTTTAACGTCTGGGAAGACGACACGGAGGGCGATCGCGTAGCTCGCGCATCCCGGGCACTTGTAGCAGCAACGTTCGCTTCCCGCAGTGCGGCCTTGGATCCAACATGGCCGCCCTGGAAGCATCGCTGAGGTACTGTGCTCCGCAAGCGGATCATATACAGTTACTCTAGCGCACACTAGCTCGGAGCACGTGGAGCGAAAGCTCGGACTGCATAACCCAGGGATCCTTGGTTCCACCCCCAACTCTGCCCGTGTCGATCTGGACGAACATCGTACCGGCGTGCGGTCGTGTATCACTACTGCGTGGTGCACGTTAAAGACCCCAGGCAAGAGGTTGTACTGCACTGGCTACATTGCTCATCTACAGCTGGGAGACAAGTCGCCCGTTGAGGCAGACTAAGTTCCAGGCTGCATAAACACACACACACACCGATTTGTTTTTCACTGCTTGCATAAGTTTCCTGATAGCGCAAATGGTTATGCTGACGCTCTTACGAAGTTGTATCTAGGGTTTCCTGCTTCTAAATAAAACCGAAAGAATCTGAAAGCACTTGCTGGTACGTTTTCCGTCAATTGGGATCTATCCGAACAACTCAGAATTTCCACACATTAAACGCGAAACAAACAAACAAACAAACGATGTTTTATAAGTAAACATGATAAGAGCACAGTGCCAGTGCATGGTCATAAGGATACCACTTCAGTTTCCTTTGAAGTCGACAACTACTGACAAGAGGGATTTGCCTTTCAGCTCGTCAAGGTTGCTTCAGCTAGGGGTCATGGTGCCCAGACTTTTGTTTTTATTGTTTTTGAATTATAAAAAAATAAATAAAAATCACTAAAATATACTCCGAATTTCAAATAATTTTCAACCTAAACGTTAAACTCAAAATTTTCAGCGAAAAATAAACTCCCCAATATACCCTCCGAATCCCACGAGAGATAGGCGGCGAAAACACAGAATCCTAGTTATAACTTACAACTAGGGTTTCGTGCTAGCGATATTTATTTTTCTTCAAATTTGGGGGTTATATATCGGTGTTTATATTAATCCGTGTTTTTGGGTGTCTAATTTTAATTACGGAGAGACAAGCTTGTGATTTTGTGTATGACACACAGGCATCCCGTTTGTATCGTAAAGTGACCGTATAATTACTGAAGAAAATGTTTTAAGTTATCAATTATAATATTTTCTTCATAATGCTGCTATCGATAAGAGAAGGGTACGGGGCAGGGAATATGGTTTAGATAAAAAGGAACAAGCCCAAGGCTAGTTAAGTGCGGCTGTGTTCCGGGTCAAGGAAAAACAAAAGCAGAGTAGACTTCTTTCCGTAAAGCGGGCGTTTTTTTGTATGGTCAGCTTTAATTTAGAGTTTTTCTTGTTTTTTTTTTTTTTTTGGTTTTCACCGATTCAGGGAAAACCCCTCGGCGGTTAATTTTCTGTGTTTATTGGAATATACCCAAAACACGGAACCCTACTTATAACTAGGGTTCCCTGCTTTCGGTTATCAGGCGCCGCTACACAGTGATGTAAAAAAGGTTAGAACTAATCCCGTTTTAAAC
The DNA here is from genome assembly GCF_016920785.2 of Ixodes scapularis. Classification (NCBI taxonomy): domain Eukaryota; kingdom Metazoa; phylum Arthropoda; class Arachnida; order Ixodida; family Ixodidae; genus Ixodes; species Ixodes scapularis. The sequence continues at coordinate 35,682,970 of NW_024609837.1, forward strand.
CCGCATATACAAACAAGGCTTCTTAGACTAACGATTTAAACTATGTTAAGCCCAAAAATACTGCTATACCGATGACCCACAAAAATTAACCTTCGACACGCTAAAATCAACGTTTTCTTTTTTTTTCCTTCGGTGATTGGGCGTTTTCGCAACATTCAAATCAGACGCACGTTTCCTGAAGGGCGGAGGGTTGAAGGAGACAGGAGACACACTCCGTGTCTCCTGTCTCCTTCAACATAAGCCCTACAATGAACAATTTTCTTTCTGTGTGAGATGAAATATAGACATCCCAAAAACGTCGTATTTGTAACCCCCTCCTCTTTCGTTTTCGCTTTTCCGCAAAAAAAACAACAACAACCAAAAGCAAAATCAAGAACACACCGAATTTGAGACAACATTAACCTTAAAAAGCGCTGAAACCTAGTTATACCGTTTCAGAGGTGTCCTATGAGGACGTTTACAAAGCGTTTGTCCTGCCTGGTTCTACTTACTCGCGGACCACTTGGACAGCAAAAGTTCTGCACAGTGTGCATCCTAAAAATTGTCGATGTCTTCCAGAAAAGTAAACTCACAGATCTTTAGAGTGTAGCATGAGGATTAAGGACCAAACTAAACCAAAAATTAAGTCCGCGATCTGTCATTGAGCGTGAAGTACTCAAGTGTTGTTGTTGTCAGCAAACAATTTCAACTACGAATTTTGACGGAATCGGGCTCTCACTGTGTCTTAAAGGGACACTGACAGGGTATTTATGCTCGCCGAGGTTTTTAGTTGTACGTGACATATGAGAGCTCAACTACCCAGAACAGAATTTGCGGCTCGAAATTCGGTTTCTTTCCGCCCGAAAACCGCCGATCAAGAACTGGCCGGTTCGAGTCTCGCTCACTCTCTTTTCCGCGGTCACGGGCCGTTTTCTTAAGGTATCGATGCGACCACCAAATTTAATCAAAGTCATTGGTCACTGAAGGCACACACTCAATATTAAAAATAGAAAAAAAATATGAAACCCATTTTTTGTGGCTTCTAAAAAGCTGCAAATACGCTGATTGAAAAAAAAGTTTCACAGACAACCGGAAGCATTCTGTGCGTGCGTCGTTTCGCGTATCGTGGGACTCGCAGGGACGCGATGGCAGCGGACGAAGGGCGTGGTATTTCTATTTCAGAACTGTCGTTCGCGGTACCGGAGAATTTTGTCTGCCTTTAAAAGAGAAATTTGGGACTGATCAAAAGAATTGGTATTCATCCCGTACGACACGCCCGACCACCAAGCCGATTTGCACGAAGACGTCGCCGAGCCGTCGCTCCCTTCTCGTGGCTGAAGACATCGCTCGCGCAAACGTCAAGCACGACGTGTCTACTTCGAGTTGAATATGCACGCGTACGATTTCTTTACAAGGTGAGAATGTCGCCAATGCGGGGTGCATCCCGACTTCGACCCGGGAGTGCTTTTGCTGAAGGAAAATCGGTAGCAAACTTTCCAACTTACAGTTTACCGGCTGAATTATTACTAAGGAAAGAGATCCACCAGAAAAGAGATGTCCTAGTAGCTGAAGCGGTGCCATGGCAGGTGGAGGAGGAAGAAGAAGTGCTCGCCATTGAACGCCCGAATTTTCGCCTTCCGGTTTTAAGTCACTTACTGGGGCCCTTGTGGCCCTGGGACCCGCTGCAAAGAAGGCAGCGATTTAGCAAGACGCAAGATGAGCTCCAAGGAGAGCAGCATGACGGTCCTCGTTGACCGGGTAAATTAACAGGCAGTGGAATGCTCCAAGCAGTCCAAGGAATATCGTATCATTCTTCCACGTCTACCGACAGGTATGCTAGTTACAAACTCCCTCTTTCTGCATGCGGACATGTCCGGAAGGCCCTACAAGGCAACAGACTTCAAGGAAGTTCTGTTTTCGATGATTGAACGAACCGATCTAATAGCATTGGGCCCATATCAAATGAGCCATGTCTGGATGGCTGTCTTCGCCAACGGAGCCGCAAAATGCAAAATCAAGGCATGCGAAGAGCTTGAGATCAAGCAAAAAAGGTGCCTCGTGATTGATCCAACCAAGGACGAAATCAAGATGAAGCTTCTGTGGCTACCACCTCAGCTTCCAGACAGTGAAATCAAGAAGGTGTTGGAACCGTTTAGAACGGTCAAAGATATAACAAGAGAGAAGTGGAGATTTTCAGATCTCGAAGAAACAGACACCCTGACCCGAATAGTGACCCTTGCCCTCAAAGACCATCTCACGGTTGACAAGGTCCCACACACGCTGAACATCTACGGAGTGAACACCCTGGTGGTCATTCCCGGACGACCTCTGCCTGCGCTGCAAAGCGATTGGCCATATCCGCAGGCAGTGCTCGACCCCCCGCTGCACGCAGTGCTGGCGATTTGGCCATTCGACCGAGGAATGCATTGTTACCTATGCATCTAAGCTACAAGGTAACGCCTCTCCAGTGGCTGATGTGAGCGAGCACATCATGGACGTCGATGAGATGTTCACGAAAGACTTGGAACCAATGGGCGAGTCTCAGGAATCCCACGAAAATACCTCCAGTTCAGGTGAAGGGCCCTCGGGTCAACACGATGAAGCACCCAAGCCTAGTCGGGAAGAGGTCTTAACGCAAGAAACGCCAACTAGAACCAAGGACGACAGCTCAACCAACAAAGCCAAGGAGGCAAGAAAGTTGTCCATCCAATCAACTTCGCCTGCTTTGAATGAGGGAAAAGACGAGAGGACGACCAAGAAGGCGAAGGTGGACACAAGTGAAGCCCTTCTGATTGAGGAACCTTGCTGCTCTAAAGATGCCCTCGTCGTTAGTGAAGATGAACGAGGGCGCGTGGACTTGCAAGAACAGCGGGGAAAGTCGAAGTTTAAGGAACGGAAAAAGACAACCTAACCCGATCAGAAGCCAACGTGTAAATGACCACAGTCAACCTTGGCACCACCCAGACGAGTACTTTCACCATATGCTCACTTAACGTTCGAGGTATAAATTCGCGCAAAAAACAATATCAGCTGTTCCGGTTTTCAGAACCGCACAACATCGACATAGTAGCACTCCAAGAGACAAAAGTTTCTGAAGGAAATGTTCGGTTCTCGGCAAACACCCTATGGGCAAGCTCATACGACATCTACCACTGCCCAGCAATTGATTATTCTGCTGGATGTGCGCTCTTGTTTCGAAAAGGTTTTGACTATCGAATGTGCAGTTTAATCGAAGGTGCGGATGCAGGAAGGCTCCTAGCTGCTAATGCCCTTATACAAGGAAACCCCTGCCGCATAGTCGTTGTTTACGCGTACAATGACCAAGCGCAAAGAGAAAACTTATTTAATCAAGTAAGGATACATGCTGATACCAGATTCGATGTTATTATGCTCGGAGATTTTAACTGTGTTTTGCATGTCAAGGACAGAATTCCGAACAAGAAAATTATGGACCCAAGTGTAGACGTTCTCCGAGCTCTGGTTAGGGATTGCGACCTTATAGATGTTTGCACGACACAGAACGTTCTTCAATACACACACTTTCAGGGTTCATCACATGCGCGTTTGGACCGAATCTACGTACCTGGTTCGGCTAGTAGAGCACTTAGTAACTACAATGTGATCCCTACATATTTTTCAGATCATTGCCTGGTCATTGTCAGTGTAGGTTCGGATCGAAAAAGAAGAAAGGAAAGACCGCAGTCATGGGAATGTTGGAAAATGAATGAAACATTGTTAGGAGATAATGAATTTCAAAATGCAGTAGAAGGTCTCATACATGACCTTGAACAAGTCAAAACCGGGTGGTGCCAAAGTTGGGATCTGTTTAAAATGAGGATACGGGAACAAGCGATTGAGAGGTCATCGATAATTAGGTATTATGAAAAAAAGAAGAGAATCGCTTAAATGGAGACCTCTTATACCTATACAATCTTGAATGCCAGCAGCCAGGGATGTATAAAAATGAAATCAAAAACATTAAGAAACAAATCGAAGATTACGACAAAAAGCGCTATGAAGGAGCTGCTGTGAGGACTCGCACCCTACAACTAATTGAAGGTGAACAGCCCGCGAAAAGAAACATTCATGCTGAACGAGAGTACGTCCGAAAAAAGTCAGTGTCAGTGATAAAACTAAATGGTCAAGAATTGACAAACGAAAACGATATTCAGAATGCATTCGTCTCTCATTACGCCGATCTTTTTGCAACAAGTAATAAGTCTCCCCATCCACGGCTGCGGGAAATAATAGCAAAATTGCCCAGCTTAGAAAATGAAACGAAGGAAAAACTAAATTCTCCCCTTGATATACAGGAGATTACGCAAAACATCACCGAAATGAGAAGTAATAAAGCTCCCGGTCCTGATGGATTGCCTGCAAGCTTTTATAAAAAATGGAAGGAAAGACTAACACCAATTCTTTGCAACGTTTTCAATCTTACGCCGAGGATACCTTGCCACTGTCATTTCGGAAGGCACATACCATACTTATTCCTAAATTCAAGGACCCAATCAAGCTGCAAAGTGTTGAAGGCTACCGACCTATCAGTCTCCTGAACTGTGACTACAAGATTTTGGCTCGAGTGCTGGCTGGAAGACTTCAAACAGTAATAAGTCGAGTCGTCGGTGATCATCAGACATGTTCCATCAAGGGAAGAAACATACAAACTAATCTCCACACCGTACGATCAATGTTGGAGATATGCCAACGTACACAAGACTCTGCAGCTATATTGCAACTTGACCTCGCAAAAGCGTTCGACAGAGTGGACCACTATTTTCTTTTTGCGCTCTTAAAGCACCTAAATATTGGCGAAATTATTGAAAAAGGCGTAAAGCTTTGTTACAAGGACATATCGACAAGATTACTTCTAAACGGATCTCTGACAAAATCTATACTAGTTCGAAGGTCGGTACGCCAAGGTTGTCCACTCTCGCCGCTACTCTTCAATATCTACCTAGAGCCTCTCTGCAGAAACATCATCAATGACAAAGACATACAAGGGTTTCGCCTTCATTCGTGCAAAGTCAAACTCCTGGCTTACGCGGACGACTTGGTCCTGATTTGCTCCAACAAACCAAGCATCGTAACAGCGATGTCACATGTCGACGACTACTGCCCAGTGTCTGGTGCTTTGGTGAATAAGGATAAAAGTAGTGGTTCGTGGTGCGGGGAGTGGGGTACAACACCTGCCAAGTTTGTCGACATCGAGTGGACAACGAGCAAGCCGCAGCTTTTAGGTGTGCCACTGAATGTCATGGACAATCCGAAACCCATGTGGGATTCTTTAGAAACCAAAGTCAAGTCAGCCGTTCGTATATGGAAGCTAAGATACCTTTCCACGTTTGGCAAAGTTGCCGTTTGCAATATATTTCTTTTGTCAAAATTAACATACATTCTTCAGGTCATGCACTGTTCTAGACTTACAGTTAACAGGTTTAACAGGATTTTTGCAATGTTTATTTGGAATTCAACGTACGAGCCCATGCGGAGATCAAACCTCTTCCGACGAACGGAGGACGGCGGTCTAGGTCTTGGGCATATCTATGTTAGGCAGTTAATGGCGAGATGGAAATTTTATCGAACACCACAGCACCCGTTTCTAGAAACGTGTAAAACATATTTCTTATCAAAGTACACAGGAACAGCAGTAAATACAGAGTCATCGAGCAAAACGATCACTTTACGCGGCTTCTACAAAGAGGTAGCAGACACCATTGATTTTCTGAGAGCACGGTTTACCGGTGACTTCTTAGAGACATGTTCCAAGAAGGAGTTACTTAAATGTCTACTAACTTCTTTGTTTCCAGATCCACTGTACCGATTGGGTGTATTTGCTGCTCCCCCTAACTGCGAAACTGATGTTTTAAAGAGAGTCAAACGCTTGCCCATTCCACCGAAGTGCAAGTCGTTCTTTTTTCGCTTTCACTCGCGGACAATACCTGTAAAGGAGTGGCGAGAGTCACGGGGTTTTGACGTATTTTGGAGCACAAACTGCAGGCTCTGCAAAACAACTGAGACATTCACCCATGCATTTGTGCTCTGTGTTGATGCAGTCTTCTTCTGGGACGTTTTCAAGAGGACAGTTAAAAAAGACTTTGAAGTCGAAGAAAGTAATTTCCGTTACCTACATTTTGGAGACCAGTTAGATACGGTTCTCGACACATTAGTTGTGATAGGTTTATATAGCCTGTGGAAGACACGGAAAGTTGATACGGACGGAGGGGTTGCCAAACCGTCTTGGGTGAATTTTAAGAATATTGCCACATTCGTTTGTCAGAGCATGCTAGCGTGCTGCGAAGATAATGAAGAATGGAAACAAGCCATAGAAGGCATCAGTCGTTCGCCTGACGTCATATGAGTCTGTGTCACTAGATCAGGATTTTAACACTTTAGGACCCTCTTTGCCAACTCCCTGTAGAGGAAAACTGAAGTATGCTGTACATCCTTTGTTTCCAACTATTTCCGAGCTTTCTAATATTTCTAGTAACACTCTCCTTGTATAGGTTGACAACCGTTCAATTCTTTTGTGTCTTTGACGCTTTGTACATAATGTAAATTGTATATAGTGTTCTCGTGTATATACCCATGTAAATAAACACTTTTGAAAAAAAAAAAAAAAAAAAATGTCCTAGTAGCTCAGTGGGAAAGACGTCCGTTTTACACGCCGTAGGATCGGGTTCGATCCCCCGTGGAGCTTCTTTTTTTTTTTATATATATGTTTTTTTATGTCTACATTTCCTTTCTTTTTTTAAAATTATCACCGAAGAAACAAAAAAAAAAAAAGAAGAAACAAATGTTGTGGACGACACGTCGCTGAATTAAATGGTATGGGATTTCCTTTTTGACACCTGCGAACTCAATGTAATCACTTTCCACAAAATGCAAGGAGCATATAAATCAGGTAGCGTCCGCTTTCCGAGGTGCCCGTAAATGGTCTACAGGAATTGCAGCCAGCCATTGGTCCCGATTCCGTTGATCTTTCGGAAACTCTGTCGCACAATGCCACTTCTGTTTCGGACGCGGGACATGTGAGCCAGCTCTTCACGCAACATCTTGGGTGTATTCTTTTCGGAGCCGATCAAAATTCACCACGGGCACTCACTACTCATCTCCAACTCCTCAATATACAAAACAACTCATCTTGGAGTACAGAACAACGAGCGGAACATACATAACTGCAAAAGAATCCCACGGCGAACAGTTCCCGTACGCCGCATGTCGTCTGCTACCGGGAAGGAGAAAAAAACCCCCAAAAACACACGGTCAGGTGTAGCCACGTGACTTCCGCCACTCGCTCTCTTCTCTCCACTTCTCCGACCTCCGTCGGGTTTCGGTTTCGGTTTCGAGCAGTTGCGTCTTTTGGCTTTATTAAAAAAATACGCTACTCTGTTGCAAAATATCAATTGGGTAGTCCCCCGACACCATAATGAAGCGCCTGGCAAAAAATTAAAAAAAAATTTTGGGGGGTGTCAGTGTCCCTTTAAAAAACGAAACAAAAGGGGGAAATACGTGCTGTGTTTTTAAAAAGTCAGACGAAAATCAGTGGGCGATGATGCGCTGTAGTTTCCTCGTTGCGTTTTCTGTCAGAGAATATTTCTGCAGGTAGAGCACATTACACAACAGTTACATCACGATTCACGTCCAACGCCTTTCTCAACATGTTTACTAAACTTCCAAGCAGCTGGCACATTGGATAAAACACAAGATACAGAACGAACGCAAGAAAGGCTTCACAAAAAATGGCCCACGCAATTTGAAAGGTGCTGTTAAATATGTAGGAATGCAATATGCAAAAAAAAGTAAGTTCAAAGCGGCTTTCGGAACACATACACCGCGAGATAAAAAAAAAAACAAAATAAACAAAGACACTTAAGACTGTTTACGTGTAGGAATGCGAAGGCATTCCTACACGCAGCGCATTTCTACATGCAGCGCACCACGTCTTTCTTTTCTCACGGCTCTCCGGCTGTGACATGACGCTCCCCCACTGCGCAGGCGCGGTGCCTCGCCGGCTCCACGGCTTCCGTGACGATGCATCTGCGCCGCTGTGCTTTTCATCGTATTTTCATTTCTGATGCGCGTCCGCTTTGACCTTGAGCGCCCCGCCGGCTTTCGTGGCGAAGCATCTGCTTTGCTGTGCTTTTGGCCAATGGGAATTCAAGTGTAGTTTTCGCTGCTGCAGACAACGCCGGCTTCGCTCCATGTGACAGGTAATGCTTTCGCATAAAAAAAACAAACAAAAAAAACACTATTTTACGCGACAACGTTCGACTTATAGTGTTTCTAATTCGCGCCCTTTGTTTGCCGAAAGACAGAATATTAGTTTCTTTCGCGTTCGTGTTTACTTAGAACCCAGCTGCAAACTTTTGGATGCACTTAACGAACGTATGGGCACCGCGAGAAATTTGCATAACTCGCTCCAAATGTGACATAAATTGTTTTTTTTTTTTGTTGTTCTTCGGTTTCGGGAATTGTTGAAGATACCTCAGACACCAAACAGTCTACTTGAAGGTTTTCGTTTGCTGAGAGGATATACCGCTCTTCACGGCTTTCTGAACAAAGAAATAGAATGTCGCATATATTGCTTAAAATGAAAAAAATAAAAAAAATAAAAGAAATGTAAACTATTATCGAATGTTTTGATAAGAGGGCAAAAAGAAAAACAAATTTACTTTAAGAATTACCACTCTGGAGGCTAGGAGATTGAAGCGGCTTCTTCGAGCTCGCGACGTTCCAAAACAAACCTATTTCGATTTTTTTTTTTTTTTTTTACGCGGAGTAGTTTGGGATTGTTTGTAAACAGCCTACAGATTTTGGGTTGTAGTGAGAAACATCATCATCATCATCATCACCATCATCATGAACTACCGCTACCACCACCATCGTCATCATCAGCATCATCAAGAGGTGAGTGCCAACAAATAAGACGAAAATTGCGGAATATTTAAGCTCTCGGAAAGAGCGCAAATGTCTCCGAAACAAAACTGGAGTCAGTACGAACAGGACCGGGTTGGATGATAGTCGCTAACAGCATGAGAAAGGCGGGGCGTCACAAGTCCCGTGCAGTGATTATCGCTCGGCAGCTAATCAGATTACATCATTAAACGATAAGAGCGCCCAACAACCAATCACGATGAAGCGCGCGAACATAAGCCACGCCCTTCGTTTATTAAGCTAGTTTTTCGGTTCCTCGTTTTAGGCTTTCACCTTGTCACGGGATTATTTTTTTTTTTCCAACAAAATCTTCAACGGAAAAAAAAAATTAATTTTTGCATATAGTCGAACTTTGATTACTATTGTCCATATCTGCTTCGATTGAGCGTAAATATTTTACATTCATTCGGGACGGAAGGAAAGTGGGGGGGGGGGGGGGGGCGAGGTTACATGGGAAATACGTCACATACTTTAGTAATATCTACACGGCGTTAATTGTTGTCTTCTTATCTTGTGTTGCCTAGAAAAAGTTTTGTGCACAGTGCTATAGTGTGTCGAATTACTTTTATAAGCAGAGATACACACACAAATTCACAAGTTTCTCGTTAAACTTTTAATCTCAACGATAACGCATATTGATTTTGGACGCACGGTATCAAATATGAACACATTTGACCACAGGAAAACATACCAGCTCTGCTACTGGCCCTATTTTGCCGTTGCAACATTGAAATTCAGCGCAATAATGAAGCCGAAAGCGACATTGATAGCGTTTATATATATATATATATATATATATATATATATATATATATATATATATATATATATATTTATTTATTTGTTTATATATATATATATATATAGAGAGAGAGATGCAGGGTGACGGTAGAAAACAAACCAGGAGGATTTCATTCGACGTTTCGACCTGAAGCAGGTCTTTGTGAGAATAGGGTTACAAGAAAAATGTGGTTCTATTTATACAGTTTTTAGAGGGGAGAGAGTTCGCATACAAAGAAAGTGCGTAGGGAGAACAGATAGGGGTACACCACTTAGAATCTCACACAAAAGAAGGGATGAACTCTAAGTCGGTGGCAACCGCCCACAAAAGTCGCAAAAAAAGAAAAAAGAACAAAAAGAGAAAATATTTTTTTTTATGCGAAGCCTTATTTGGTCAGTCACCTCTTCTCGTCCTCGCCTTTTTTTTCTTCTTTCTTTTTTTTTGGTGACTTTTGTGAGCGGTTTCCCCCGACTTAGAGTTCATCCCTTCTTTTGTGTGAGATTCTAAGTGGCGTACCCCTATCTGTTCTCCCTAAGCACTTTCTTTGTATGTGAACTCTCTCCCCTCTCAAAACTGTATAACTAGAACCACATTTTTCTTGTAACCCTATTCCTGACGAAGACCTGCCTCAGGTCGAAACGTCGAATGAAATCCTACTGGTTTGTTTATATATATATATATACTATTGAGTTACTGAAAAAGACCAAATAAGCTTCTTTTGTTTTCTTTATATATAAAAATACAGTTTAGCGTAAAGGTCACTCGTACAGAAGCGCGTAGATATTTCAGGGAAAACACTGGCCAGGTATTTATCTTAAACTTTGAGTAATAATATACTATCGCAGGAGTCCGATTCTGTCTACCGTTGCCAGCAAAGGTTCGCTCCAGAATTTACAATTTTTAATTTTGTGAAGCGATAGAAAGGCGCCCTTTTATTTTGCTGTATAAAAAATAAAAATGACAATCAAACTAACTGCATTATATTTGCAGATGAAAAAAAAAATATCCAATCATTTTATGTCGAGTTCCGTTTTGCCAGTCCCTCTTACCTGTCAATTGCCTTGTACTCTTGACGTACCTGTGGAAGACATATGCGTCCCGTAGGGGGAAAAAAAAAGAGAAATTTGATTTCAGCCCACCAATCTTCAACAATACATCGGGCTTGGGAGCTTTACTGCTTTACTACTCGAATGCCGGTATTTTGCTAGTTCGCGTTCCTTGAAGTCTGCACTGTTTTCACCATTTGTATAACTCGTCGGTTGTGATTTTTTGCACATGGCATTACGGGGTGAGACATTTTGTGTGTTTGCCCTCTGATGACGATATTCACTTTTGGAGAAATTTAGCAGCAACTTTTTACATGATAGTAATTTTTGTTTCTAATTTCAAAGTTGCAAGTTATACAATGTTTAAAAATGGATTACATTAAAAGCTGCGATAAAAAGCAATATAAAAACGGGTACGATAACCGCTTTTGCTCGGATCCTAAAATAACACCCGAAAAGCAGTGTAAAAAAAAGTGAGTCCTTTTTTTTGCGGAACAGAAAGACAACTCCTCACGGCAAACAACATAAGGCTTCCAGCGAATTGCGAAACACCAAATACAATTAGATCTGAAAAAAAAAAAAAAAAAGCGCTGTGTGCAGGGATGAGAACTTTTGTCCTTGCGCTCAATTCCATTTATTTGTCTAATCGTATTAGAAGTTCTTAATTTGCTAGAATTATTTTATTACTCGCCCTGATCGGCTGCATTTGTGCTCTGCGGGGAAGCGAACTCAGACTTTCTTAGAGTGCAAAACTCACGGTGCATCGCGCGCCATACATGGTAGGTATAGCACGCCAGGGAAACGCCAATCTCGGCACAAGCTTAGCAGTCCCAGGTCCTAGCTTGCCTAATACGGTTTTTCTACACGGCATTTGTTTGTGTCAGGGTACTCTTTCCTAGACGTTTTCTGTGATTTTTCTTTGGCTCGCCACACGATTGTCAAAGTGCAAGACATCAAGCCAAAGATGGCACATGTACGAACCGAGGAACCAACCGCGAAGCCTAAATTAGGCACTTTGTTTAGGCAATTTAGGCCCAAAGTTGCCACACGAAAACCCAACAATCAGAAGTGAAAAGCGCAACTGCAACCCTTGTTTGGGAAATTTAGAACCAAAATGTGCCGAATGGCAGCCACACTCTAACCAGCAGCGAAGCTTAACTTTCGCACTTGTTTGGAGAATTAGCGCCGAGATGCAAAGACTTTTGGATCTATACCTTGGCTATTTCGGGTTAATTAAGGCCCAAACTTCACAAACTTAAGCCAAAATTTGGCTCATCTAAAACTGTGCTATACCTGGAATACTCTTACCTTGCATTTCTGCGTAATTAAAGTGCGTATTCAAATGTCTCAGTAAATAAGCGAGTCACTGGCACCTCGAGGAACGCAGAGCGCGACGACTCCCGGAGAATCTCATTATCGCTTCTCGGCCAAAGAGAATGCTGAAGTAACGGACAAGGACGCACAAGGACCAATCACAAGACAGGAGACGTAATGATAATAAGCTACGTGCGGCGTTCCTTAGACCATAGGTGACCATAGCAACGAATCGACAAAACCATTAGACATTGCAAGCTGGATGATATCCTGTACGTTTAAATCTATGTGAGTAGATCATGTCCTTTCTAGTGTTTGTTATGTTAAGTACCAGTCTCAGGACACTGCTGCCCACAGAGCTTCTTCGTAATGCTATGAGATAGAGCTTGTCACGCGACCGCGCCATGGCGCTTGCGTCAATATTACATTGTTCACCGTGTTAAAAAAAGCAGTAAACCATACTGTCTTTTTTTAAATCAGAAATCAGTATACATTGTTAATACTAAAATCTTTGACTAGGTGGCGCAAGGCGTCGCCCGTTTAAAAGGGTTCACCGGTGTGCGTGCATCCATCCATCCATCCATCCATTCATAGCTGAGAGCCGCTAATCGAGACAGCACCGCTGGGAGTCTGGCAACTTTGAAGTGCGTCAGAATTTCGAAAACCCTCTGAATGAGCCACCTGTAGATAGCGATGATGCGTCATCGACGTGACAGCGCTTTTCGTTAATGTTAATGCGCCTTCGGCTGTGTACACTCAGTAATCTGCTCAAACGTCCTTATCTGCAACAATCTCTAAAAGATCAATCTTCGCCCCTTTTTCTTTTGTAAAACTAACTACAATTTGTATTTAAGTCAAGATAAAGCGGTATCGTCAAAAGCGATATGACCGTCATAAATGAGCGCGGCGAACAGCGACATCGAGTGGAGGCACTGCTCACCTGTACGCCGAATGGTCTGGCTTTTTTCCCTTTGCGGAAGCATAGTTTTGTTTAGAAACAAACGAATAAAAAAAGCTTATTTGTAAGTTCTTTAGATACAGATCATAAAGTAATGGCTGGTGCTTACATACAGTGATAAGTCGCAGGCGTAACAAAATATTGGTGGCCAAAGAAATTAATTCTCTTAAGGCCACGGTCCCACTGAATCTGGCAATTTAGGTACTTTTTGGCAGGTCATTACTCATCTCCTTTTAAATCCTGCTTTGTGGGATTGATGTCATTCGAAAGGCAATGCGATCCTCTTTCATTTGATATTATGTGTGTATTGGTTTATACTGCTCATGCGCATTTGTAGCGTTGCGAATATGATGGCCCGGACCCTCACTTGCTCCGCTAGTTCATGTTTTACGAACGGTCCATTAAAGATAACACGGTTCCAATATAGCAGTTTTGTTAAGATGATGTCGGAGCAGAATGTAACGATACACTTTTTTGGTGTTTGCAGTACTTTGTTTTTTTCATCCCTCCAAATATTGCCCTAAAATTGACATATTTCAGCACAAATATGTTTTTAATGACAAGCGCTAGGACAATGAAATTAGCTACAGATGTAGCGCTTATAATTGGTAATATGCAAAAAAAAAATTTAATGTTGTGTAAAATTTTTTTGTTTAGATATTTTATATCAAACGTAGCACTTTTTGTGCTTCGAGTCATGGTACTTCAAATGCCACTTAGGAAATAATTAAACTATGATAAAATCTTTCATAACATTTAGAGCTACAATGGTTGCTCAAGAGGTGGACGATGGCTTTTTTTCATTTTCAAAGTCATAACGCTCCAGGAGCCCTTCAAACTTACCTGTTTTTGACGCATATCTTTTTTGGACATCAAACAGATTTATTGGCATCTAATAATAATTATTGTTTGTAATAGATACACATTCCGATGTACTAAATTTTCACAATGATCTTGCTTTGGTTTTTTAATAGGTGTAGAGCTTGGCTAATTTTAAAAACAATTAAAAACTGTTTGGGTGTTTTGTTGCGCTACCTGGCGGATGGCAGACAAAATGCTGATTTCTAATGTTCAAAAAATTTCCGAGGGCGGCATTGGCGTCTGTATCATCATCAATCTCCGTGTCTTTTTACCTTCACATTTAAAAATATATTGCAAGATTTACTATCGATAAATGAATGGTTTAAGTACTGGGTCAGGTTCATAAATGTAAAACAAATCATTACACAAACGTAGCGTGATATAATGTGTTCATTATTCGATATGATTGAAATCAATAAACAATAAAGACGAAGAGGAAAAGAATAAAACCCGAGTTCACTTCATGCCTAGAGTCACTAAATGAGCTGCGTTTAGAGTATCGGCACTCTCTTCCCCGGCAGTGTTGTGAACGCCGCCATTTTGGGTCTTGTGCAGAGCAAAGGCAACTGCCGATCGTCATGATTCAAAAGTGCGACTTCCTCAGCATTAGATTCGGTGTCAGGAAGCTGATGCAATATTGCTTTGCTCTGTCGCGGACTGTTTAAACATTTGTGGAGGACGGAAAAACGTTTTCTGTGATTTTAGATAAAGCTTCAGACAACTGGCAACCGTGATTTTAAGCCACAATATGGCCACGTGTCGCTACTCTGAAGCGTAGCTAATTTAGAGGCACTAGTGGGAACAATGAGGAAGAAGCAGGCGTCAAAAGGTAGTGGTTTGTGGAACCCACGGGGCTTACGTGATGGCGCCTTCATGTATTACACGCTCCTTGAACAAGGGCATGAATAGTGTCATTAAATAAGCTACGCTTGAGAGTAACGATACTTGGGCATATTGTGGCTTAAAATCACGGTTGCCAGTTATCTGAAGCTTTAACTAAAATCACAGAAAACGCTTTTCCGTCCTCCACAAATGTTTAAACAGTCCGCGACAGAGCAAAGCAATATTGCATCAGCTTCCTGACACCGAATCTAATGCTGAGGAAGTCGCACTTTTGAATCATGACGATCGGCAGTTGCGTTTGCTCTGCACAAGACCCAAAATGGCGGCGTTCACAACGCTGTCGGGGAAGAGAGTGCCGATACTCTAAACGCAGCTCATTTATCGGCTCTAGTTCCCGCGAAACTCCTTTTCCCTGACTGAAACTGAAAATAAATATGAACAATACACCATTGTTATAGCTTATTTAGTTATAACCAACTACACATAATGAGAGGAGGAAGCGGCTGGGTAGGAGAAACGCGGGTTTTTTGTGCGACCGTTTTAACCGTCTCAAAAGAGAGAACGCGCGAGCTTTCGCTGGTTTAAAAAAGGCATCCAAAGAAAAGAGGCGGCACGCTGGGTTCTTTGTGTTTATGCGTCTAATTGCAAATTGTTGTGTGTATGTTTATACAGCCGGAAGTTAGTCCGCCTCATTGGGCGTCTGGTGTCTCAGCTGTAGATGAGCAATTTAGCCAGTGCCGTACAACCGCAAACCTGGGGTCTTTAACGTGCACTGCGCAGTAGGGATACACGACCGCATGCCGGTACGATGCTCTTCCAGATCGAAACGGGCAGGGGCGGGGAGGGTTCTGCAGTGCTCCGAGCTGGTGTGCGCTAGATCATGCACTCGGCCACCGACCCCCCCCCCCCCCCCCCCCCCTTGTGCGTCTAATTTATATACAGGTATAAGTATTTGAAGATCGACGATGGACGTCGATCGTCTCGAGGTAATGTAACGTAATAACATTATATAAATAATAAGTTTGTTGAAGGACTGAACGACTAAATTTTTCAATTCTTGGATTGTAGTATGGCGGTAGCCTATTGTACTTACTGTTGATGAAGAGCAATATGAGGTGACGAGGTAATGATTAAATGATGAGGCTCTATAAGGACGACGACATTAGTGGGTGTCGAACCACAACGTTCAGTGCCAGACTTGTTTCAAGTATCGTGTACCCAAAGACTTTCTTCACCCGTAACAGAATATGGTAGAATCAATGAGGATGCTGCTTTACAACTGTACGTGGAACAGGGAAACTGCACTGTGCAGAAGTGCGGCTTATTCGTTAATATGAGGGACGGATTTCTAGCAGCATTACCTGATTGAGTACTTGGAACAAATGGCCTCGTTGACGTAAAGTGTCCCCGTTCCAAAAGATTCTTGAAGCATACTAAAACCGCAAAGGAGTATGAGGCGAAAAATAAGAAAAAGGAGCCTGGTGTGAAAGGTCCAAATCACCACCATAGCTTCTACTACCAAATACAAAGGCAGTTACACAATACACAATGAGAGTTTTGTGATTTAGTTATATTGAGACTCAAGGGTATTGATATCCAAAATATTCAGAGGGATGACACCTTCTGGTCAATCAACATAGAGCCTTTTTTACTCAAGTTTTACAAGGAAGGCCCGACTTCCGCTGAAATTCCTCACGTAGACGAGTTGTTCGAATAAACTGCCATTACTCCCGATCTGGGAATCTCTCGATCTTCATTCGTAGGATCATCAGATCGAGGGGTGTGGCTCTTCGTCCGCCGAATATTGCTTCGGTGGGTGTTTTTACTGTGTAATATGAGACCGTCGCGTGCTGCTGGAATAAGAACCTGGCGATTCTTCACTGAACTGCTTCTTCCGTAAGCTTCAAAAGGGCTTTTTTTCGTTTCGCACACCATCTGTTCTGCTTGCCCGTTAGTTGCAGGATGGTATGGTGCACTAATGTAATGCCTGGTGCCGTTTTCTTTTTTTATTTTTTTCTTCAACAACTTGTTTATTTTATTTGAAGCAAGGTTTGGGACGTTATCAGAGAAAAGTATTTTCGGTAGGGCAAAAGTAGGTAAAAGAGACCGTAGAACGTCAATGACGTGTTTGGACGTCGTGGCAGGCATTCTGTAAACTTCCAGCCACTTAGAATACGCATAGACCATGACTCCGCAGATGCGGATACGTTTCGCCACCCACCGACTGAATAGTGGATCGTTTTCAGTTACTGTTCATGATGGCGTTGGACTCAACGAAGACTTCGAGTCTTTCCAGAAAGTTTCTGGGAACTATATCGTAACAACCTTTACAACATCTTCCGGACCCCGTGAAACACAATAGTTCGTGACGTTATTTTAGTCGTCATTAAAATGGTGAGGTAAGCACCGTAAATCCCGAAGCAGTTTAGTTCACGTCCGCTTTTACTGGCGTCTTGGAATTAAGATTGAGTCTACTGAGCGTGCATTCCTGCAGAGGAAATTTTTATTGATAGAATATTGACATGTCAATCAACATTTGATTCCTTCTTGGTAAGATTTATTGCGAAAGCCCGTTACACCCGCCGAACCGCATCTCCCTATATCAGAGAACAATTTATACCCAGCCTGACATTCTCGCATACATCCGTTTGCTGGGCCACGCTACTTGAGCTAGCTGAGCACAGCTGGCAGCGGCGCGAGCAAGGCCACGAGGGGAACGTGATGGTGCTCGAGCCATCCCACTGTGAACCAATGTTTCGGCCACCCCACGGGTGCGTGTCGCCATCTATTGGTTGAACTAACGCTTTGTTCAAGATGGCTGCCGTGGGACCGCAGCCTTAAACTACGGACTAACTCGCTCAGAGAGGAGTTGCCAAACGAGAACGCTTGCCTACTGACAGTGGAACACCTGGAGGCGGCTTTCGGGAGTGTAGCAAACTTTTGCCAAAGTTGAGTGACCAGTGGATCATAGAAAGCCTCTGGCTAAACGTAAAATGATACGTTTCAACGCAGTCGCATTTGAGGTTAACGGGTGGCACCAGGGTGATGTTGCAATGAGAGAAACAAAAAGAAGATAATGTTTGAAGGCATCAAGAACCGGAGTGTCGCACATATGGAAATTGCTATAATGACGTGACGAAATTAATGTGAAGGCAAAAAGTTCCCCACTCATTAAATGAGTTTTAAGCTGCCCAAAACGCTTTTATGATACCCGCAAATCTGACGTACTTTATTGTCACCCACAGCTTCAGAAACGTGGGGTGTGGCTTGTCACGTTAATTTTTCCTGCTTCGTGGTTCGTTCCGCGGAACTTTTATCGGCAAATGCCGCAACCTGATTGGCTGCGGACTGATAAGAGCATGTACATTACTCGTCAAGTCCCGCCTTTCTTTATCTGTCAGTGACTACTGGGAAGGAGATCGAACCGCCACGCCCCTAGTGGCTAAATTGAGAACTACACTAATGTGGACAACAACATGATGGATGGTTTGTTTATGCGTTTTGACGCAGCGCTCGGCGCACTTAGCCGAACGTCGCGTCAGCGTTCGGCTGAGGCTCGTGTCAATCGGTGAAGCAGAACGCGGACGCGGCACTCACGGCTTTTTTACTTCATCCTTCTCGACTGAGCCCTGGGGAAAAACTGGGTACGAGTCGTGCCCAATCAATGTCCCGCGCTTAATCTAGAAAGATAAAGTAAAGAATCCAGTGCACATGCCTTGTGTTGGTAAACGAAGATCTCCGGGGAAATAGTCACTTTAGGAAAAACAAGCTGGACATGGCGACCCCTATTGTTCGATCACCTCGCCAATAGTAGTGGAGTCTATAAGAGCTTATGACTCGCCACGCTCCATCGCTCGTTCTTCCCTTTTGCCTCTGAGCCCAAGCACGAGTTGTGAAGTGCCACCCAGGGCCGTGTATAAAGAGAGTCTGGTCAATGGGTGGAGCCGACGGACGCCGGGGTGGAGCAGCGAAAGTGGCGGCGCCCCCAGCGACGTATACTCCCACCGTGATAAATTTGGGAAGTCAGGATGCGCTGGGATGACCTTGAAGGATTCGCGTTGCGCGGCGCAGGCATTTTATAGTTGCATGAGGCTGAAAGAACATGAATGTATAACTGTATGGGATTGGTGGAAAAGGAGGGTTTCAAGGTGCTGAGTGCGTTGACTGAGTTAGGAAAGGTGATACTGACGAGAAAAATTTCCTGAAACATGAGGCGACACTGCTAACGTGGGATGTGCATTCGGGGTTTGGGTCGAAATTCCCACAAAGCCTGATCTGTAGTTTTCCTTGCTCACTCCATCGTGGCCGCGGTCGCGGGTGGAGTCAAAAGAAAGTTTGCGTGTGTTCTGAATGCCACTGCGACGACAACGTCACGTGCGTTTCTCCTCCACTTACGAAGAGTCGCAAACATGCACTCTAGCGGGCTGACATGAAATATTTGAATAGATCCTTACTTAGGAATGGCGATTAGAGTGTATTTGTTAAGCTTGTTAGGATGGAGCCTTTACTACCCGTCTTTAATCTAAGCACCTCACTGCACGTTCCCCCGGTCCGTCCTCGTCGTCTTTCCCATCCCGTATTCGTCCCCTCGCGGCACGTGCGCAGCACGTGTGCCTGGCATAGTCCTTCGCCAGACACTCCTCACAGGTCTCCCCCTCTTGAGACGTGAACCAGGCAGGAGTAGATCTGAGACTGGCTCGGGGTACGGTGTCAGCTGGTCCGCGTGACCAGACATCTGTGAGGAGTGTCTGGCGGAGGACTATGCCAGGCACACGTGCCGCGCACGTGCCGCGAGGGGACGAATACGGGATGGGAAAGACGACGAGGACGGATCGGAGGAACGTGCAGTGAGGTTCTTGGATTAAAGACGGATAGTAAAGGTTCCATCCTAACAAGCTCTTTGCCTGCACTAAGGGGATATTTGAGGGTAGAGGCTGGTCACAAGTAGAGCCACTCGATATGGCAGCGTAGCTGCCAGAGTAGCGCCACGCTTTTCCCTGTGCCGCCTCTCACCGTGATTGGTCGCACGCGGTACCATAGCAACGAGCTGAGCTGGCTCGGTTTCCTTAGCAACCGAGTGACTTCTCGTCACGTGACCTCGCAAGAGCCGTGATGTCACCGGTAAGATGGCAGCGCCCAGAGCTGGTGGATACGAGTTTGTTCGGTGCGCGGTAGTCGTAATGTGCCGCTGCTTGCCGACGATTTCGGACTTCTTCGTGCTCTCTGATGCAGGTATAACGTGAAGATCTGAAAGAATGTGACTTTATACCTTTTCTGTACAAGATCGCTCTGGATATTAGCACCTGTGCGACAGCATCAGTCATATCGCCGTAGCGGTGCTTGTATTCCTGGATGTGTTCGAGGATCGATAAGACATTTTGCAAGCAATTTTCGCATACGCCTAGCCTTGTTTGAACATTGGAATGTCTGAGAATCAATGCGAATTGTATGCGTCGTATGTTGGACCTTGGGGAAGTTGTTTCAGCCCCAGGTAACCGCGTAATCACAAACTTTTAGCGAGGAAGCTCCTGCGATCTTTACGTTTTGTACTAATCAACAATCTTGCGATATAGCTTTTAGGATAACAATTTCGAATTTTCTACCTCCCTTTGAATGTTGGAATTACTGAGAATCGAAACGAAAGGTATACGTCGTGTGTAGGGCCTAGGGGAAGTAGTTTCAGCCCTGGGTCACCGAATAATCACAGCAACTTTAAGCGAGGAAGCGCCTGCGACCTTTAACCTTTGTACTAATCGATGATTTTACAAATTGGCAGTTCTGAAGACTTTGATAAACGTCCTTTCGTTGCAATAGCTTGCATTTAACCGCAGTGTTTTTTTTGTATTGTTTTTTCAAGTGACAAGTTGGCGTTTGCTCAAATGACGTATACGAAATGACCTGCTTATAAAAATGCATCAACACACACTATTAAATTTATATGCTCAGAGGTGTTCGTCTTTGTAATTAACAAGTTACAGACAATTATTTTTTACGAGTGTAATATTTATTTTCTGTAGCTGGGCCCCTTTTGTACTCAATGATGTCCACGTGCTATGATGCTATCATCATGTGTGTATGGTTCTAAATATCCTCTTTGCAATGTTAACAAAAGCCAAAATGACGTCAGCCGATTCCAGCTCACACATTTGAAACGAAAACTGCGTCACTCGGACGTATGCGCTCGTCAACAATCAATTCGTCGATGAATATTTGAATTCGCGTTCGCGGCCAATGAGTGCACATGAGTGCACTTGCGAATGACAAGTTCTATGGTGTGCTTAAATAGCACGGTGGAAGCTTGGGGTCATTGCACCGGTGCCCTAGCATGTCACGACCGCGTGATTCCACTGTTCTCTTTTGAGCTGAGGATTAAAGCTAAGGAAGAAGAAGTTAAAGAATCATTTCATGGCCCCTTTAACACGGGTATGCGTGCTACACCAGATAAAAATATTGACATTTTGCATGCCGATAAACTTCCGGACGACCACTTGGCCTGTCGGCAAGAACACCTCATTTCCGGCGTCCTTCTCTTTTGATGGCGTTAACAATCCTCTGTAGACCACCGTGCTGTCCTTCTTGGTTTAACCCCGTCGACTGTTCATCGCCGAAAACGAGGTTGATACCGTCGTCGACGTCGCTCCTCGCCAGTCGGTGAAATAATCTCATCTTGTATGAATGATTGGGTCTTGAAGAATTATGGTGCTAAGCATACATTCTCTTACTATGGGGCAGTCGAGCAGCAGTCATGTCCCAAGGCAATCGTCCTGTCGTGGCCGGCGTAATCTGATTTTGTTCCATAGAAGCGAAGTCCGAAAGTACAAGGACGGTACGTTCGCCCCACGAAGCCGCCGCCATCCCGGCAGCGCAGAAAACCACTCTCCTTGTCCGTGCACGCTGCCAATCGTCTCATTTCACAGAAGAAAGAGGCACCGCTCCTCCAGAGGCCCGTGCTGTACCGCCATGCAAAGCGTCCTTTAGGTCTTTTACCACTTTTCAATTAACGAATAGAGATATCAACTAGAAAAAGGTTGCCGCCCGGCGTCGCTAGCAGTACGGTTACCATGGAAACCTTCCAGGCCCAAAATAGAGATCACTATAGGCGCTTCTGACGTCGTGTATCTAGATAATTTTGCGTCGTGTCGCTACTCTGGCAGCTACGCTGCCATATAGAGTGGCTCTAGTCACAAGAGCTGTCACTCATCGCGCCCAAAGTCACTGAAACAATTTCGGCCTATGACGCGCCCTTATTTCCGCCCTATTCTTACAAATTAATGACCAAACTCTCCAAATATATGGCTCTGGTGCAACCTACCCGTGACCGAGTTTTACTGTGGCTGTTGTTACGGCTCGTATCCCCCGGCTTCGCGACGGCGTGAACGTAAACGAAATCAGTTTAAACGCTCTAAAAAATGCCTGCGCCTTCTACTTACCCGCAAAACACTCGAAGAGCCAATCGCTGCGATCTACGAAATCAGTTCAGCGAATGATCAGGTGGAACATCTGTTTAGACCTCAAAATGAAGTCTGTGCTGTGGCATTACGCAATGCTAGCATCGCACTATGTACGAGTATGCATTGCGTAATGCCACAGCGCAGACTTCATTTTTAGGTCTAAACGGATGTTCCGCCTGATCATTCGCTGTGCTGATTTCGTAAATCGCAGAGATTGGCCCCTCGAGTGTTTTGCGGGCAAGTAAGACGCGCAGGCATTTATTAGAGTGAACGTTAAATTTAGCAGAAAAATCGACCTCAAGCGACCAATACAGCAACTCAGTTTCCCCGCTTAATTTGTCGGGAAAACTAATGTCGCGTGACCTGATGTCACGGGACGTACAGACGAATTCAGGTTCCCCGAAAAATTTAGCGGAAATATTTACGTCACGTGAGCTTTGCCCTAATTCAGTTTCCCCGCTAAATTTAGCGGAAAAATTGATGTCACATGACCTGTGCACCAATTCACTTTCCCCGCTAAATTTGGCGGGGGCATTGATGCCACATAACCTCACATCACGGACTAATAGACAAAAACAGCTTTTCTAGTAAATTTAGCGGAAAAGCTGGCGTCACGTGATCTACGCAGCAAATCAATTTTCTCGCTAAATTTGGCAGAGAAATTTGGCGATGGCATGAACGTAAACCAAAATAAACAAAAAAGCTGCCGCTGTCGAAAGTCACCACGCCGTGTGATCGTTCCCCCAATTGCTTGCATTGGGATTTTTATATATGAACGTGACCGCTGCCAGCTAGACCTTCGACTCTTTGCTCTTTCTCACGTGAGTTGAAACATGATGGCGCCAGAGTGTGAATAGCTCCCAACCACTTACGGTCCTGAGCTAGACGGTGGGTTTCGCAGTATTTGCGAAATCAAATATACACACTATCTTCTGGAAATGGCCCCGTATAGCTCTGTCAGACTTAATTCACTCTTATAGCAAAAGAAGGACGAGTGAAAAATTAGGAAATATATGTGAGTTGGAAGTGTCCCGGGCTACCCAATAGATGGCGCCACTGAGTTTGTTGCCTAACAAAAAGTGGCGAATGGACCGTTTTCGTGGGACGGTTTCATTGGTGAAATGTGTCGTAGTCGGATCGGGCGACAAACGATAAAGTAACTCAGTAAAAAGCATATCTAAGGAAATATCCGAACTGTTCGCACAACTCCTTAAATTCAAGTGCCTTCCAATCGGCAAATAAAGTAATTTGGTATTTTAACCCGAGTCGGCGGCGTCAAAGTTGAACATGGCGGCCGCGACGAAAAAACGGCCGGCCAACGTTCTCAGATCTGTCAGTTGAGAAGCTCCACGGAAGAGCGTCGTTCGGAATCGATTCTTTTCTGTTTTTAGCGCTCGAGCAGGTACGAGGAGATAGCTAGCTAGGCGCCACCAGCGTTAACGGCTCACGGGCAACGAATAATGACCGCTTCTTTCGGACGACTCTTTTTTGTTTTGCGCCGTCCTTTGCGCAAACTTTACTTTAAACACCCCTATAAAATGCTCTTCCGTTGTAGGTAATGTGCACCCAACGTTACATAGGTCACACCGCTTCTGCCCGTTGGACTGGCTGATAGTGTAACGAGCGCCGCCGATCGCGCGCTCGCCACGAAAAGGTGCCAGGCGTGCTATAGGAAGCTTGTCAACTGATAGGCCACCGCCATGTCTCTGCTCGTGCGGGCACGACGCCCGTGAGACGGCAAGCTTGCCGAAGCTACGTTCACGCGCACGCTGCACGTGCTTGCGAGCATGGGGCACGACTCGGGGTGCCATGCTCGCAATTGTCTATAGACACACACCTTGTCGACAAACCGGTCTGCGTTTGCCCGCAGCACGCGTGGGTACCACCGTGGCGGGTACTGTGAATGCGCATGAACCCGATCCGCATCAAGTGACACGTTTGCGCAGGCGCAGCCTCGACAGCAGCGCCACCGCAGCAGGGTGTCGTCAGAACCGCGTATCGGTGCACCTCTGAGCTGCACTGTGGTCGGTGCACCTCTCAGCTGCACCGTGGTCGGTGCACCTCTCAGCTGCACTGTGGTCGGTGCACCTCTCAGCTGCACTGTGGTCGGTGCACCTCTGAGCTGCACTGTGATCGGTGCACCTCTGAGCTGCACAGTCCATCTCTGAGCTGCACTGTGGGGGAAAGGGACGTGCTCGCTGGACCAGTCAGGTGCCTAACTTTCGCCACGTGATCACTCTGTCGTCCATAGCCCCGAGCAGCGAGCGGGGGCCAGCCTGGCCAGGCGGTGGAGTGGAGGCTGCTGATAGGTCCCGCGAAAGAGCGTGGCTCCGACCGCCCAGTCAGTTTTTAGGGGTGAACAGAGTGTAACCGAACAGCAAGCCAGCCATACAGAAAAGACAGACGCGAAATATAAAAAAGTTCTTAGAGGAGAAAAAAAAAACTCTGTGGAAGCTGTCGGATATTTCATTTTGGCGCCGAAAGAATAGATGTGACACTTTTTATCCTGACTTAAAAGGACGTCGTTTTTCATCCAAACCAACAGCGTGGAAACACAAATTGGTGGCGTTCAGGTGTAGCGTGCATGACAGGCCCAGCCACAGACAGACACACATAGACACAAGTACACCAACACATAAAAAGACAGACGCACAGGCACGCTCAAAAAAGAAGACAAAAAAAAAAAAGGGAGTGACACGAAGGAAATATCAGCTCCGAAGAGATGACTTTGTGTCTTTTGGTTGCATTCCTTAGCCCGGGTGAAAATTGTTCGAGGGCCGGAATTTCAAGTAGACTGGAGAACAATTCGTCCCTTTCTGATGCCCCAAAGACCATAAAGCCCCCCGAAAGACAGCAAGACAGTAACGTACGCCTGAATAATTTTTGTGGGCTTAACGTTGACTCCTGTGACAGAATTATATTTTTAGAAAGCAACTTTTCTTGCTCCAACATAAAAAAAAATCCAATATGCTGCTATTGTTTGATATGCAGCAGGTTGTTGTTGTTGAGTGTTGTTACACACGGGAAGAGGGGATGCCTGCACGTAATGTTAGCCTCCTTGGGCAGGGGCAAGACTCGCACAGGCGGGGAAAGAGGGTGAGAAAAGAAGAGAAGAGGGGTTGGGGGGGTGATTTGGTCACCAATCTCTGGACGAGTAGGGTCGAATCAGGAGGCTATTTTCTTGAGGGAGAGGGGACACTGCAGAACTGTCTTCTGGAATGGAGATCACAAATTAGTCGATGACAGTTGAGACGAGAAGGCGTGGCTGGTCTAGGTGGCGGGCCGGTGGGCTAGAGGCGCGTTGCAAGTCCAGGGGCTTTGAGGTACTCAAGAAGAGATACTCCAAAAAGTATTCGGGAATACAAATACTGAGATACATGTGTTTTAAGGCTCAAATACAGATACTGAGATACATTTGTTTTTTACACAACGGGATATCCCTGAGATACTTCAGCAGAAAAGGCGATAAAGTATTCCGGAATACAGATACTCATAGAAATACATTTGTTCCCGAATGGTGCTACGTGGGGAGGGTGTAGTTTGTGGCGAATGCGAATGGTAGTTTATGCACTACCACCTTGCCTCGAACCCTTTATTTATCATTAAAGCCGCTAAAAAAACATGTTCCCTCTGTTGAACCACATAGTTGCAGAACGGTAGTACTGCGTGTCATGCTTGACAAAAGACGTCTGTCCGAAATGAGCCCTGTTTTCCTGTGAGGGCGCATCTCAAATTGTCGTCTTATATGCTTCTGAGTAACCCATAGTGTGGGGAGATTGGACAACGGGGTCATACTTTATCTCCACTCAACTCCTTTACAGCGTTCGCTCTGCTAAATTGGAAACAGTGGAGGACTTTGCGAGTGTAGCTGACTTCGTTATTCTTGCAAGTAACCTTCTTTAAACCACCGTTTTTTTGTTTTGTTTTGTATTTTATGGTCGGTGAATGAGTTAGATTATGTTATCGGGCGGGTTCATGTTATAAATTCCGAAGCACTTTGCACTAGACACATGTTTTTATCCTTTAAATTTATCTTAAAAAGGGAAACGAATGTAACAAGATACCTAAGTCTGGCAAAGTATCGCGATACAAGCGATACATCGTGAATGTATTTCAGTACTGAGATACAAATACATTTTTCAAATGTATCACGCTACAGAGATACAGATACTTGAAAGTATCTCTAAGATACTATCGCGATACATTTGTACCGCGATACTGCTTAGCCCTGATATACAGGCAGTCTCTTTATTAGGTCACAAAGTATTTTAAGTAAATGCATCTTGAAATAAAGAAATGTTTTTTTTTTATTTCTATATTGATGGCGCGGACATAAGTTATAAGATGTTCTAGATAGCAACACCAGGAACCGGGCTGGTATGTGCGCGTGACTCGCAACTCGCGCATGAGAAAATTCTTTGATAGCCAGTAAAACTCGCCTTGGTATCAAGATACAGTCTCGCAGTGTCATTATGCAATATGGTGTCGGATGTGGGAGGCCGTCTACGATACGCCGACCCCGAGAGCTCTTTACAAAACACGGCCACGCCTAACGGGGAACCAGACGTCGGTAAGCGACTTCGCTTTTGGAGGTCTTCGTGGTCGGCAACAGGACACCATTTAGGGCATCCTTTGCCACGCAACCGCCAGAAGACTTCTGCTTCTCGTCGCTAAACGAATGACCGAAGTGGAAAAAAATGAAGGACGTTTACAACTTTATGTAATGCCGAATTAGAGCGCAGCTCTTGAGGAGGAGGAGGGGAGGGTACGGAGGGGAGGGCACGCCCCTGCTCCCTCTCCGTACATTTTCCTCCTCCTCTCCTGCTTCCTTCCCATTTAGCGGGAAATTTTCTCTAAATTTCCCGTTAATCTAGACGAACTTTTCCCGGCTAAATTTAACGGGGATACTTAACCCGCTAAAGTTAGCGTGGAAATTTCACGCTAAATATAGTAAAAAATTTTCCCCGCTACATTTAGCGGGGAAACGTCCCATAACGCAACGTGCGCGGTTACGCCAATGCCGACGCCGCTCAACCCGTAAACGGACACCTAAGAACTGCGCTCTAAAACGCTTCGAGCGTTTCCACACCGACCTCGGCCTCTGCATCAAGCCTGAGCTACACCAAATTGATGCTTTACTTTACATCATGGGAGACCAGGCCGAGGGCATCTTTGGCACGCTCCAGCTTTTGGTAGAGGAAGCTAAGAAGTACGAAGTCGTCATGGCGCTCTTCGTCAAGTACTTGATACCGCAGCGAAACGTTATCTTCGAAAGGGCTCGTTTCAACACAAGTGTCCAGCAGAATTGCGATTCCGCGGAAGGCTTTGCCACAGCGCTCCACACTTCTTTGAAGCACTGTGAGCACAGTAGCCACCGAGAAGTGTTCGTAAAAGACCGGCTTGTAGTCGGAATCAAAGATTTCACATTTTTCTTGAGACTGCAACTTAACGCTGACCTCACTCTTCAGAAAGCGCTCGAGTTCGTTGGACAGGTTGAAAGCGTACGCCAGCAGCAAGCTCAACTCAACCCTGACAAGTAAACAGTGAATAAAGTTGCCCCAGAACTTCAACAAAAAGAAAAACAACGTTTCGAAAAGCGTCCCTCGAAGTCAATGCAGTCAAGCTATGATCGACCGCACACTGAACGCAATGCGATTGCATGTTATCAAGATTAAATTTTGCGTCATGAAGAGCTCCAGGAAAAAGAGAGGAGAGGCGATAGCCAGCGAAGTGTATATACTCCCTGACAACCGAAGCAACACGGTACGTGGGTTACTAGCGAGCTTTAAAATGCCTACTCAAAAGCTTCGCGTACGCAACGAAATAGCGTTGTCGCCATGCGCCAATGCAAAACGCAGTTCGGGCTTGCATGGCGCGTACACGGTTGCAACGACGCTATTTCTGTGCGTACGCAAAACTTTTGCGTACGGTATTAGAGAGTTTTCGTAAGCCGTTTTTCTTGAACCGCTACCCTGTCCACAACGAAGACGCCAGTAATGCGCATGCGCGCAACTGAGCTTGACTTCAGAGTTCCGGCTCTCGTAGCCGGGTTGCGGAGGGCGTTGCGGAACGGGAGAAACGATCTACGAAAACACCCAATTAGTGAGCTTTAGTATTGCGTATACGAGCTAACGCAAGCACGGCGTGTTTGCGTTAGGGTTGCTTTTTCCACACTGCGCGTGCGCGGAGCACTAACTGAGGCATTAGATTGGCGCATGGCGACGACGCACATATGCAGCGTGGAGCACGCAACGCAAACACACAGCGATTGCGCAACCTTAAAACACGCAACCTTGAAACTCTATTCTACAACTCGCCATTATGCTCGCGGAAAAGAAGCAGAGGTGTCACCAGTAAGCAATCTTAAACATATTACTAAAAAAAAAAAAGATCTAATAGATGTAAAATGAAATTACTCTCGACGAAGCAGGAACCAATTGAATTACTCGATTACGTAAAAAAAGTACTTGGCCTTACCTGAAAAAAAAAAGAAAGCAATCGTTACTTTTGTGATTGCTTCAGATTTTCAAAGCAACCCATTTTTCTGCCGGCTTGAAAAGGGGTCTTTCGTTCTGTCTATTATTGGATTAGAATCATCGAATTACTACTGCTCTTCCTAGTTCACAAATTTGAGTAAACCTTCCTCTTTTCGGAAATTAAGTTCGACGATTTCTCGGTAGGTAACTTGTAAAAACGAAAAGCGCCATAAGAAAGGGACAGAAAAAATAGAAACGGTTTCAAGTATTTTCACTACTTGCAAAAGTAATCCGATTACTCTCGTGATTACTTCCTAGTAAATGTATTCAAATGATAACAAATTATTTAAACAAGTAATTGATGACAAGAAATTTGATTACCTCTAACGTAGGGGTGGTTTAGTTGCGCTATTTGCGCCATTTCGATAAATTCCTGCTTGCCTGCGCCTTGCTGCGGAAAAATTGCGCCAAACTTCGCCAAAGCGAACGAATCTGCGAAGGAATTGTTTTTTGGAATAGTTTTTCTATTCTTCTCGCAACTTTGGGAATCCAGTGGGGTTTGGCCATGACCATCCAATCCAGGTTTCCGGCTCCGCGGCATTGTTTCACCGGTTTCGCACAATTTTTTTCCCGACATTCCTAACGCAGCGCAGTTTTAACAGTTTTGGCTGCATTTCGAAGCGCACTACTCCATAATAGCAAGCAAAGGTATTTCTTTTTTATTTTCTCTCCGTGCTCACGTTGAGAAGCGTGACACTGTTCTATAGGAATGTGCTCGCACATGGTTTTCCTTTTTTTTAAGCATGCTCGGTCGGGACTGCTTGATTACGAGTTGTTGCCTTTTTCACGTCAAATGATGTGAACGCTTAACGTACAACTCGTTAAAATGCCTGCACGTTAGGGAAAACCCAAAATATTTTTATTGATTATTCTTTCGTTTCACGTGATAAGACTTTGTATAGTGCTAATTTACCTCTCTACCTAGAGCAGGGGTCTCGAAACCCCGGCCCTCGGAGGCGTTCCGTCCGGCCCGCAGATGGCCAAGGTCTTTCCAGTGACGCCCGGCCAGTGGCCCACTGCTACAAATGGAGAAATAAGAGCGCGTAAAAAAAAAAAAAAAAAAAAAAAAAACATGGCTTTGTTGTGACGCGCTTTAAAAAGCAAACGAAGATATGAAAAAAAAAAAATCTGCTTCAAACCGCGGGTTTTTTCGCGGTAGTATTTGTTGTATGTTGCCACCAACAGGATCACTATATATTCGTAGTTTCCTGTTTCATGACTGTGTGACTATGATCTGTGTCATGACTATTGCATGTCCTCATCATCAGATCTAGCATTCTCAGTGTTCTGCCCTGTGTTAATATATATGCACTTTGATTTATGCCTGGTGAGTTCTCTGGGTCACAATTATTTTGTAATATCATGATTAGATACATACTGGATTTCAAAATGAAATAAATAAGTATTCAACCACCTTACATTTTTTAGTTTTGTTCTGTTCTTAATTTTTGTATTTAAATGGTTATTTAAACTTATTTATTTAGTATTTTCTCAGTTGTGTAATCGTATATATTTTCTTACCCTGGAGACTGCGACAGGTCCCCAATCCGACCCCTTAGCCAAAACGTAGACGCCTAATCTAAAGTTAAACGGGTACTCTACAAACTGTCACAAAAAAAAAAAATTTTACCGCGAAAATAAACTAGGCATCGCCGAACGCTCATTCTGCACCCAAAGGTAGCGCTAGAGGTCACAAACAGATGTCAAAGTTTCAGCCCGATCCGATACCTTATTCAAAAGTTACAAGTGATTTTCTGAAAATTTCAATGGGAAGATGGCGGCTGACGGAGTTTTCGAATACATGGGGCTCTATGGCACCAGAAAACGAAAACGGGCAATAATGGACTCCATTTTCCCATTGAAATTTTCAGAAAATCACTTATAACTTTTGAATAAGGTATCGGACCGGGCTGAAACTTTGTCATCTGATTGTGACTTCTAGCGCTACCTTTGGGCGGAGAATGAGCGTTCGGCGATGCCTAGTTTATTTTTGCAATAAAAAATAATCTGTAAATTGTTTTTTGTGACACCCTGTGCATCGACTTCTCAATGGTTATAGTTGGCACGCCTGCTAACCTTTGTCAGTCCTGATAACCTTTGTCTACTAGCACCAATGGAAACAAAACATGAATTTGACTGTTAATGGCACAGCTTCACAGCACCCGAAGGGTAATTTGGTTATACTTGGGGACAGTTAAGGGTAAAGTGGAAGCTTTTTCCCTTCTTCTTCCACTTTTGCAGAGCGAACACTCGAGGGAGGAACTTCCACTTTACTCTTAACCTGTCACGCACTGGCTTTTAATGGGCTTCACGTAACTGATCGCATGAATACATGCCGGCATCACTAATAGGGAACTACACCAAACTGCTTCAAACATACCTATGTGCTGTTTCAAAGCTGCCCCGAAAAGCGATATTTTCTGATACAAAGGAGCTCCATAACGAGGTTTTTTCTGCCCCAAACTTTTATCCGAACTAAAGGCTGGCTGGAGCACCACTGTCTAATGACTGCCATACAAGTTTGCCAGTAACTGGAGATGATTTTCAACGCTACTATACTCTGTTTCACTTTAAGTGTGAGCGTAGCTGAAGCTACAACAGCGAGGCCGGGCTTTCAGAGTCCATGCTAAGCGTGCGCGCTCATGCAGTGCAAGCACTGTGGAGGCCCACATGCTCGCGCTTGTAGCATCGGTGTTGTCTGGACTGAAGGTGAAACGAAGTTAAAAGAGTACGTCTGTATAAACAACATTCTAAATTTAATAAGTTTCGACGAGGCTTCGTCAGTTTAATTGTATGCTGTAGATAGAGTAAAGCCTACCGTTGGATCTTATTTAGTTTACTACCATTTTTGTAGTTTTCAAAAACACTTTAATTGTTTTCCAATGAAAAGTGTCTCGGTGGTCAAAAAACTTGTTACAATCGCGCAATAACATTTCAATTCTTTAAAAAAAAAAAATGTCTGAAAAAGATCTTTGACGTTTTTTCTGCTTTTTGAAATATTCGCCGCGCTTATAATACGATGCCCGTTTCTTCTTTTAGTATTCAATTTAGTTTTAAGTAAAGATAAAACAAAGCATTACGGCCGTTAAAGGAAACACGCACCAAATTGCTGGCGAGCTTTGTGCGTCTTTTGCCTCATCTAATCTAATCAGTTTTAATATTTCGTACAAATAGCGTGACTGAAATAACCAGACTCGATCTAAGATGAGCCGTAAAAATCAGCGCCTGCACGCAGCAATCTAAGCTTTGAGGCAAGGCTGTAATTCACAGGTCGATTTTTTTCGTGAAAAATTACGACGCGTAGCTCGCTTTCTGTAACACATAGGGCCAAATACACCCTTGACGAAAGTTTTAGATTGCTACGTGCAGGCACCGATTTTTACGACCCACTTTAGAGCGAGCCTGGGTTATTAAGTTACCCTACATTTTAGTTTATTAAGTAGACAGTGTGAAGTAAATTGCTCTTCCCCGTAATCAAGTGGTTAGGGGGGGGGGGTGATTTTAAAGTGATGGCTTTAAGGAGCTCGTTGTGCAGAAAAGCTGGTGTCGGCGTTGGTAGGCTGGGAAAATTCTGAATGGTCCGTACGTAGTTCCTTTGCCTAAAAAAATGTGAAGAATTTTGGGTGGTGCCGGATCGAACCCACAACCCTTCGGTCGCGAGCCTGGCACGCTAACCACCAAACTCCGCAGTCTTTTACACTTTTTGATATCTTTATTATATCATGTTTTGAAAATACCATATACGTGTTCAGTCGCACTACTATATACAGTCGGACATTCACCACTAAAACCCATTTACGACCACCTATCGCACAATTTTTACATTTGGAATCTTGTACATGTGGCCATTAGACGTTTTATGAAAAAAGTGACAAACTTGTAGTTCAAAAACTAACGTCGAAGTTTGGGCTAGTTGGTATTTCACAATTAAAAATTAAAACAGCGCAAGGACACGGACAAGAACAAGAAGGTAGACGGACAAGGCGCTGACTTACAACTAAAGTTTATTCCTGCTAACATCAAGTATAAATACTGTAACGTCAGGACTCACAAATAAAGATAAAATACATGTAATGGACGCCACGTGCTCCTTAACCACCATTATCCGCTGTCACTGTGTGTTTAGAAAGCAACATTCCTTTTCGGATAAACATATTGAAGGAGTGCTGGCAACAGTTTTCCCCCAATTTTCCGATTTCTAGCGTCTCAATGATTTCTCGGGTGAGTTCCCCGACTTTATTTTTCCTAATCACTTCACACTTGTCGAAGACGGGAGTGCAGCAGCAGTCACGGCATTGCAAGCCAAAGTGACCTGACACAACTCTAAAGACATTATGCTTATAGGAAGCGAGCAAGCCGGCCGTGTCGCGGCAATCGCCTATTGTTCGCCGCGACCTGGCGGTAGCCGCCGCAGGAGCATCGGGCAGCAATGGCGACGAACAGCACGGCGGGCAGTGTCCCCGTCGTGATTACGACGGAATTTAAGGCAGTTACGAGTTCGGAAAGTTCCTTCGGAAGCCGGTGCCGCCGGCTCAGAATCATCGCGAAGTGATAGCAACGAACAGCACAGAGGAGAGTGGGCGACTACAAATCCGGAAAGCTTCTTCGGTAGCCGGTGCAGAATCATCGGGGGGAAGCAGTGGCGATTAGCAGCACAGCGGACAGTGTTCCCGGGGTGATTACGACGGGGTTTAAGGCGGTTACGAATCCAGAAAGCTTCTTCCGTTGTGTAAATATGACGAAGAGAAAACTGTTTCATGAATCTGGGCGCGTGTACGGCGTGAAGGAGGTCCGTTTCGACGGACAAGTGGTTGTCACGGAGCGCCGTACTCTGCAAACAAAATTAAGCGCGCCCGCAAAAAAATTTAGTTGGCGTTGAGTGGACTGCGGTAATTATGTACGTTTATTTCTGAATCAGCTTGACAATAACTGGGCGATTTTTTTTCGCGCCGTTCCGCGATTCTCTTTACTATCTTCCTGTAGGCTGATGGATACATCCAAGGGTAGGCTTAGGAGGGCGACCGCATTCCGCTTCTCGATTCCGGTGAAGTATTTGCTGCATACTTTAGAGTTTGCCGTCGGTGTCGATGCTGTTCTATCGTCGCTAGAAAAGAAAAAAAAGTTAATTGTATTATTCGTCAGCAGCTTAAACAAAGCGCGAACTGGAAGTTAAGAAACACCATTAACCTGTATGGACGCACAAGTCGTACCCAGGTCGCGCAGTACTCCGCCTCGTACGGCTTCGAAGGCACGACGTAGTACTTCGTGCCGTGCGCGATCTTGCCGACCACGCAGCAATTGTTGCGGCTTTCTTGGTACGGAATAGCCATCTCAGAAATTACATCTCTAACCGACTACAACGCACAACCAATGCAGCGACTGGCAGAAGATGCCCGATGCAACGGACCCGTTTGCCGCTAGGGGCGCCCTGGTCGGGGCTTGAATTAGATCCGCACGGTTCCTATGTTCTCGCAAGCGATGTTTGAGGCAGCGCCCCGTTTGCCCGACGTATCTCCTGCAACACGAGAGGGGAATGGAGTACACCACTCCCTCCACACAGTTCACGAATTGGTCGTGGTGTTTTTTGGTGCAACCCTGATTTCCTTCAGAGCAGGAGTTCACTTTTCTGCACAGCCCAGACAGATTTTCCGGAGCTGAAAAAACCACATCAACATCAATCCTTTGGCCAACTTTCTTTAGGTTGTGCAAGATCTTGCGCAGGTATAATAAAACGGTTACTTTTTTGTTAACCCTATGAGCCTGCTGGGTCGTTTCCTCACGTGCTTTCTTAAG
This sequence comes from Ixodes scapularis, assembly GCF_016920785.2. Lineage (NCBI taxonomy): Eukaryota > Metazoa > Arthropoda > Arachnida > Ixodida > Ixodidae > Ixodes > Ixodes scapularis. The sequence goes on from NW_024609837.1 coordinate 35,717,469, forward strand.
TAGGCTCTCAGAAACTGTCGTCAACAGGTAAGACGGATATCCCCCATATCTGAACCTTGATGCTTGTGTGTTGAAGCTCTCTTTTACCCTGTGGGGGCACGACTTGAACAGGGCATTTCTAAGACAGAAGTTAACAATCCCCCTTTTTACTAGTTTGGAATGCGTTGAGGAAAAAGGTAAGATGGGTTTCTTAGCCCTCGGCTTATATATCCAGCACACATGGCCATGACCAAGTTGAAGGCTCAGATTCAGAAACCCAATGGACCCATTTACGGGTACTTCATACGTCAGCACCAGCGCTTCTAGGCACTCTTTAAACGTTGACAGGTGAAACGACACAGCGGAATCCAGATCTTCCTTGTCACAATCTAGGAGCACCAAATAGTCATCTACGAATCTAAAAATTTTTCCCACCTTGGTTCCTTCCAGTTTGCCTGACAGGACTCTATCGTGGAACGCAAGAAATATATCGCTAAGTACTGGGGCTATGCATGACCCTATGCCAACGCCATTTCTCTGAATCAAAACACCGTCTTTCCAGGTCGCGAACGTCGACTTCAGAAAAAAAGATAAAAGTTCTAGAAAGTCACTCACACTAAGTCCAGATTCATTCTGAAACGCCACGGTACCATGATAACCAATACAGTCTTCAACAGATGCCAACAGCTCTTTATGGGGAATCGAATCATACAAATCTTTGATGTCAATCGAGCATGTCAACAAGCTGCGGTTCGGGTGGTCTTGAAAGAAATCTATTATCTTATCAGAGTTCTTCACCCGACAGGGATCATCAATCATTAACATATTTAGTTTTGTTTGCAAAAATGAAGCCACAGACTTTTGCCATGTCCCTTTCCCCGACACAATCACGCGTAGCAGACAGTCAATCTTATGCGTTTTGACAGAAAAAAAATCTAAACCTAAGCCTTTGCCCTTATCGATCGCTTGGCCCAGTTTATCTAGGCTTACGCGTTTGCAAAGCCTTCGTGCTTCAGTTTTCACCTTCAAAAGTGACACGTCACCCCTACGCTTAAACGTGGTCGTTATAGCGTCTAATGCTTTAGACATAAACACCCCTTTAGGCACCACTACAAAGCCTCCCTCTTTATACTTGATGTTAGCACGAATAAACTTTAATTGTAAGCCAGCACCTTGTCCATCTACCTTCTTGTTCTTGTCCGTGTCCTTGCGCTGTTTTAATTTTTAATCTTGTAGTTCAAAGTTTTCAGTAAAAGTCACTCACGCACAAAGTTCGTATTTATCAGAAATCTGGGAGACCTATAGGCATGCGTCAAACATGGGGAACCAGTCAGGTTAGCGAAATTGCGATTTCGGCGTACGTGGCTTCTCCGCATATCTGTCAACCGTAGCAGTGCAAACATGTCATGCGGGACGTTCTCATATTATGAAAGAGGGAGAAAGCAAATAATGTAATCATAAGGAATTCGATCTTTTTTAGCGTCGTCGCAGTATTAAAAACAACGCTCTATTGTCTGTGGCATATTACATAATGTACAATTACTGTCCAGGGTACAAATATTTCTTTCTCTTCGAGGTAAGTTTTAAAAGGTAAAGTGGATGTATGCAGTTTAAGAAGAAACGTCTTTGTTGAGTGAGGCACTCCCATTTTCTTCCCGCTTTTGAACACGTCGCTGATGGGTTCTTACGTAAAGCCGGTACGATAAAGTGGCAGAGAAAACATGCTTTTTGTAAAGCTGCACAAATATTCTAGTAAAGCTTAAGCGTCCTCCCGGAATTTTTTTCGTCCCGCTTTCCCCATCGTTTCTTTTCGACACCCACCGCAAATTCTCCAGCCGGTGTTGTGTTCCCGTTGATTGATCGCGCAATATAAATTGATGCTGCGAAGGATGTTCATTGTTGCGAGAGAAACCAGACACCGCTGAACGTGCGTTCTTAGACCACTGAATTTTTTTTTTGTTTGGGGGGGGGGGGGGGCATTTTTTTGGGGGAGGGGGGGGGGACGTCTTACGGATTACTAGTACCTTAAGGGAAGGGCTTTCCACCCATAAGCCTTGGTGTCGCAAAAGTGTTAGCGGCGGAAAGCGAGAAAAATGTGCCACGAGATCTCGTGATGCTACGGAATCTACGCAGCATTCGAAGGTGCCGCATCGCAGTTATCTTCATTGAAAGTTTGCGAAACGCAGAATTTGGTTTATTGTGATAATGCGTCCGTAAAACATGTAGTTGAAGTTAGGAAGCTTGGTTCTAGTGTTTTGAATTGGGTAACCGCGTGAAACTTACCTAGAATGAATTATACGCTATTGTTTTTTTCAGTATAAAGTTTGTCTTCTGATCAAGCCACAAAATAGTGGAGGCTTAATATAGCCAAAGTGAGAGGCATATTTCTGCCATTAGAATATTTACCCCGAAAAAAATGCATTTTAGCGAGCTTTAGGGTTATCTTGTGCGATAATAGCGTGATTGCACAGCACACGCCCGTTGCAGAGCGCACGTGCGTGCTTAGCGCAGGAAGAACAAAAAGAGTGCTTCGCAGTATTTCGTTTACGTAAACAATGAAGGCCTCGTTAGGCGAGGCAAATAGACTCAACTCCACTCTTCTAAGGTCGCGACAGCTCTCAGTCTAGACGAACGAAAACCAAAACAAGTAATCAGGCTTACTACGAAGTATAGCGGCGGAAAAAAATATTCCGCATTGAGGCAGCCCAGTTTTCTCTGAGGCTTTGTGAATGCATCAGCTGGGGTAATGCAATTGGGATAGTCTCGACTTCGTACTAACGTAATGAACGGAAACCGGAACTTTGAACACAAAGCCACAGGAAGTCGGTTCGAGCCATTATTGTACGATGGTTGTAATCAACGTCCTCTTCGAGACGGGAATCGAATTCGTACTTCTGATTGGTTTACCATTTTGTTGTTATTGCTGCTCAATTAGGCGTGGAAAGAGCTAAGATATATTTGTTCCTACGGATGATTTTGTTCAGCTGCAAGAGTCCTACATGAAATAAAAATACAAACAGCGAAGGCCGTGGTAAGGTAGTGACATAGAGTTATTGTAATGTACGCTACAGGTTCAACGGGCGCTAGTGTCAATGCGACTTACGGAAGGCAGATTGAAGCAGACAGCAACCACTCTCTTTCTGCGGTGCTCCTTCACAATACTATAGAAAAAACACGCATGATTTTGTCTCTTCGATGGGAAATAACATATAGAACTTTTGTTATTTGGGGCGTACCGAATGGTATGTAGCTTTTTTAACATTTTAAAAGTGTGTCTGCTTTAGTTACAACACTTTTTTTTACCACTGAACGATGTTAAACTTCGCTATATGTCATGCCCAAACCTATGTTTCATGATAGGTATGTGAAAACGATCGACGATTCTAAGAAAAATAACAATCGAAAGGAATGTAGAGTGTGTTCAAGTTTCGCCAGCATTCCGGTGCTGCTTATAGATTAATAAAATGCCCGCCCTGTCACTAATGAAAATGACTCTGTCGTGCGTCTTTACGAGCGGTTAAAAAACCACTCGAAACGTAAAGAATGAAGCACGTGGGCTATTAAATTGTGTTTTTTATTTATTGTTTACTACGTCGGGCTGCTTTTATTGGGTACCTGTTCTGGCTTTTCCCTATTTTCGAACATTTCGAGTGTGCGGGTGATGTTTTTAACACAGAACAAGCATCTTCGCACATATTCACGAGCAGAAAGAACAAAGTAGTACTTATTTATTTTTACTTTTGATCGTCTGCATGCACAATGAGTTACACATCTAGTGTTACTGCGTAGTTCTTGCCGTCTCCCTTTTGGTTTTCCAGATGTCGCTCGTTGGTTTGGCACGAATATACCCCAAGCTGGAAAGCGCCGACGCCATGTTCTTGCTAGCAGTGTCCGACAGTGCACATAAATACACGTACAAAGCGGTTTTAGCACCATTTTTCATGCCACGAATTTAAGATAAAAACGTCTTAACTGACCAATTATTCCATCTGCGTAACTGCAAAGTGTTGCAATCTACATAGCACGTATTAATTATTCCTGATATTTGCTCTTATAATTGTACGCAAAAGAAAATGCACTCGCTTTTGCCCATAGAAATGCATTACCGGAAATCAATTTCCGACTGGTAGCTGTCTGCTTTTAAGTGCCGCAGCACACTAACGCCAGTTGAACCTCTAGCGTACTTTATGATAACTTTATGTCCAATGATCCCGGGCATAAAAAACAAGACAAAAAAAAACAACATAATTGACATCATTGCTCCAAACAAACCATTGATAGGGGCGTTGTAATGAACAAATAAATGGGGCTAGATTTTTCTCCGAAAGAACGATCGGTTAAAAATCGGACGTAGAATTTAAACCTCTAAAAATAATAAATAAAATAAGCCTTGATTTCACACCTACCACAACAGAGGTTTGCCAAGAATCGTCTGTTTCTGAAATATTTGCGACGACAGCTTCCAGTCTTCGAGACACCTCGAAATGCCTGTCGCAGACGACAAGCACATGATGAACGCATACGAAATGTCTGAAGTATACCGTCAGCAAGAGCTTGTATCGTGCGCACAATGATGCGATTTTGATTTTGTATTTATTTGGAACATAGCAGGCCTAAAAAAACGAATCATGGTTATGGCAACTTGTATTTCAGTGTGATACGGGATACTGTCTGACGAAAACCATCACACGCATAGATATCTGCTAAAATACGGCGAGAGAAAAAAAACATCTGTCTAGAACAAGATATGAAAGCAACGACGGGCCCTCTTTCTGATTTTGCAGTTGACGCGCCTTGAGACGTGCCTCTAGACGCCTAGAGCACGACGTCTAGGACGACCTCTTGAACGACCTCAAGGACGACATCCTTGAGGTCGTTCGGTGTTTAAAGGCTGTCACCTCGCTTGCAGCCGTATTGACCAAGGAACAGATCAATACCCTGGCACTGAGTGCTCAAAACTTAACTAACGTTGCCATTGATCTAATTGAACATAATGCATACTTGCATACGAGGCTGGATGACTGGGCTCTCCAGCCGTCCCGCAGCTATGCTGATGTGACAAACAACATAAATAACGAACAAACCAACAAAAATAACAAAACTAACAACGCTAACAGCACCTGAAGACAAGAGATGTCAGCCGTAAAAGACAGCGTTTCTAGTCTTCCCAAAAACACCGTAGGAGGGGAAAGAGTTACTTCAAGTAATATCCCCTTTAAGATCGGCGGTGCTCCCTGAAGTGTTGGCCCTTACCGCTCCCGAGTTTCGGACCATTAACGGAGGAGCGCTGATTTTGAGTACTTTCCGAGGAAGGAATTTACAACCTGGAAAGAGCAATTAATGAGAGACCACATCTACAAGAAAAACTGGAAGTAAAAAAAAAAAACGTTTAAGTCGAAAGCCTCAAGTTAGGGTTAGGGCGATCATAACAGTCGATCCTGAACTAAAAAAACACGGATAAATCAAAACAAATTGACAGGAACCACTGAGGATATTGTCACAAATGGCAAGTGATGAGGCGATAATAACTGGAGAAACTAAACGTTTAATGGGGCGAACTTGTGCCCAAAAATAAAAAAGGGAACAAAATAAAGCACCGCATCGCGGGCGTGGAAGTCGGCGTGACAGCAGAGTCGAACGCTGGGGCGAAACTGACTCCGCTCGCCTTGCGGAATGCCTTACGTACCCTCGTGGGTTTCTGGATCGTTCGGCGTAGAACTTTCGGTCTGTAGAACATTCGGAACTCAATCAGACAGTAATGTTCTCGAACTTACTAGAAGGCCATGTTGAAAAAATAAATAAAAAACAGGTCGCTAACTGGAATGGAACCTACACCTTCCGCGCGACAGTCAAGCGCGGTAACCACTCGGCCACGCACACGCTTGCTCGCCAACGCGCGCGGCAATATACAGATTATGCGGACGTTTGCAAACCACAGCCGGTTGGCCACAGTCATCTTCGAGTTCAGCCCGAGGAGGTTCAGCGAGCTGCAGAAGAAAGGGAGGGGTCTTCCTTGATTGGACCTCGTGTCCTATTGGGGAAAACCTCTATATCAAGTTCCGCAAAAAATGCTGCCGGTTTGGCAACTTGCTGGCACGCTGGTCTGCATCTCCTCGATGCCATAATTGTAGCAGAGACCATCTCGGGAAAAACTGTCAAGAACAAATAAAAATATGCATAAGCTGTACAGATAATGCCACTTTTGCAAAAGGAAACCTTACACATTCGGCACTCTGGCAACAGTGCCCAAGCTACCTTGCCCAAGTGGAGAGGTTGCAAACAAAAATCACCTACAAATAAAAAAAAAGAAGAGACACTCTTACTATACAAAAACGGATGCAACGTTCAAAATTTGACAAATTAACACTAATCATTCACTTCCGGCTACAGAACATATAAAGATTACCACTAGACAAACTTCTATCTAATATATAATTGCAATTCAAGATCCCTATTGTTTTAAAAATAAAAGAGTTGGATTTTCTTTAACAGACCAGATTATTCAATAGGCTTGAAAAACCCCGCGCAGCTATTGTTGTACGGGACAAGGTTGTGGATCCTTTTCCTGGTGCGGGCTGTCGTCTGTCTGCGGTGCCACGGCTCTCCGGAGCTAATAAAAATTATTGTTATTATTATTATTATCAAGAGTCTTATTAATACCAAAAAAAGATCAAAGAACTAACGAACCTAGAAATTATAGGCCTATATGTATTGCATCTACAGGGTGTTTCAAACAGCTGCCAGGCTCTTCAAATCGGCCGCAAAAATCAGTACCTTAACCTATCGCGCTACGATTTTGTTCAACATTATCCACAGGCGGTGGATATTTTTTATAAAACTTGCGAAGAGCGAACTTACCTAAGGAGAAAGTAAAAAAGACAAAAAAGGCTTAACTCCTATGGATACGCAGCAAAGCCACCGGTCTTCAAACAATAGGGCGCCGTTTGGCACGGGGACAAGAGATGGCGCAAGTGGGCGCGACGCCAAGGAACGGGCATACGGCGCCGAGAGCCGGCGTCATTAGTAGACGATCTTTTCAACTCAAAAGCGGCGCGCGTTTCGCAGGTGGCGACAGTCGCAGAACCAAAAGCAAGCGTGGTAACAGCAAGGAACTGCAAAGCAGACGACATAAGTACCCCGGAAAAAAAGTCAAAATAACCCGAAACACCATTTTTAAATCGGTTATGGACCCATTCAATGTGTTTTATTAGCAAGTATGATAAAATATTGCATTGGCAACTGACATCAAAAAAGTTCGCGCCGCTTTTGAGTCGAAAATATTGTCTGCTATTTGATGCCGGCTCTTGGCGCCGTATGCTCGTCCGCTGGCGGCAGTTGGCGCCGAGACCGCTTGCGCCATCTCTTGTCTTCCGTGCCAAGCGGTGCCTGTTGTTTGAAGACTGGTGTCTTCGCTGAATTTCCATAGGAGTTAAGCCTTTTTCTGTTTTTACTTTTTCCTTAAGGAAGCTCGCTCTTTGTAAATTTTACAAAAAAAAGAAAAAAGAAAAAAAAAACATTTGTGCGCAACGCTGCGCAAAATCATAGCGCGATAGGTCAAGAAACCGAGCTTTGCAGTCTATTTAAAGAGCCTGGCCGCTATTTGAGATACCCCTAACATTTGGTAAAATTCTCGAGAAACTGGTAAAAATAGAATCTATTACTTTTTATACCACAGTAATTTACACCATTCACTACGAGACGGTTCTACACATGGAAAATACTCAACTACAGCTTTATATAATTAAAAAAATCTTTGCTACCAACGAGAAAATAAATATAAAGTAGTTTGATATCCCTATATCAAATGCTTTGAACTCAATCTGGCTACATTTTCTCCTTTTTTACTTCAAAAATGATCTACCTAGTAACATCTATTTTCTCCTGAAAGAAATATTTTACAATAGGCCTCTAAGTATGCATATTAACTAAGGACAACATAGCTAAGTTCATGACTATGGGATGCCCTCAAGGCTCACCTTTAAGCCCTTGAATGGGGAATGTTTCGCTTGACAGCGAAAAACAACTGAAAAGCAAGAGTGTTTTTCTTAATGAGAAGTGCTTATTACCAATATGAGTACCGCAGGCACCCACAATGCCATTTCTAGGTATGGCAAATATTAAACTTATGTAAACGTCTGCTCATAAAAACTAAAAAAAAATTCCTGTTTTTACTCGTTATCCAAGTAACGACATGTTGTCTGACTTTTGCATTCCAGCACCACCGCTCTAGTGACACATTCACACAGAGTTTCAGTTTTCCGCTACACGCTGTTAAACCATGCGGACCGAAAAACGGGGCTTCTTTTCTTACGACGTTGTTGAAGACACACGGGACATCGGTACTCAAACACGAATTCGGTGTTTGCGCGAATCACATCAGTATAGTACAATTTGAGCGAGTCGAAAGAAGAAGATGCCGAAGACGTCGCATAAAACACGGCGAATGCCTCGCGTGCCGCTAATCCGATGCAACAAAACGGGACCGAGTGCGCTGGCGAGAGAATCCGTTTCGAGCCGCTCGTCGGCATGGACTAATAATCTCTTCCCTCGTTTCGACGTACCTCATTAAGCGAGCCCGTTCGCTCGCACGAGAGGCTTCCGGCAGAGGCGGACTGCACACAATACAAACCCCAACTTTTACCAAACTTGGTCGATGCAGACATCGGGGGGCGCGAACGATACTTCGCTTCACCGTAACCTGGCAAAGAGCGAACGCTAAAGCCCATTCGAGCCGATGAAAGCGACGGAGGCAAAACACGTGATTGCCCCCACTAAAGGCACAGGGTCGAGAGCGTAACCCGAGAATTCGAAGGCGAGCGAAACGATGATTTTCCCCCTCAAACCCGAATTCTTTTTTGAGAGTCACAGTCGTAGCTATTTTTTTCCCTAGGAGATGAGCCCGTTACTATAAAATATGTACAGTAGCGGATTTACTCTTACTCTCTAGACCTCGACAGCACTGCCCAAAGTATAGTCACGTGTATTCCTCCGACGCGCTGAATGTCTCAATGGGGCCCCGTAACGTTCGCTCTTTGCCAAGTTAGGTTGAAACAAGGTATAGACGGAGCCTGAACGAAGTATGGCGAACATTGTTAATGAGAAATGGGACGGACGGTAAGAGCGACCGGATATTGTGTGCGCGCGCGAAACCGACGAGGTGTGAAATTTGAGCACCGACGACTTCGTTCTTGCATCGGCCGTGGTAGCAGCCCCAAGCCGTTCTTCCCGAACCTGAAACTTTACGTCACTTTGTACGAACGACGTCAACGCATCGTTTCGCCGCACGTCAGAGCGCGGTGTTGGCTAGAAGAGACACAGACAGAGACGCACAGACTAAAGTCTCGTTCACACACTTGCGTTTGCTTAATTAAGACCGAGTTATTGTGATCTCTTACGCTCACTGTCACACTGGCGCCATCAATGAGGTGAACGCGGAACTACGTTTCACTACAGCCAATGTATTCCGGTATCTGCGCCGCCAGATGTACGTATTCTTTCCGAGAAAAGTACGTTTATGACATTGTCAAAAGATTTTAAAGGAGAAGAAAAAAGCGCAAAAATATATAAAAAAAGTTTAGTTTCTGGAAAAGAAAATGTAAATCACAATCTGAGGGTTGACGCGGAAAAACGTAAAGTCATGCACTCCAGAAGTCGTGTGAGGTATTGCGCTGCCCCAATTACGCACTCGACTGCTCTTGACATATATATATAAACATACATATCGGTTGTCATGGAATATAGTCGTACGTTTTATAAAATCTATTTATTATATAAACGGACATGTGCCCCGGCCATCGCATTATTTATAATTTATTCTCAACACTGAGCAGCAAATAATAAATGTGGTTCTCCTGGAAAACTGGGATTTTGCAGGTCGGGTCGTAAAAGCCTTGTCAGCGTTGTCTGACATCGCGAAATCAAATACATCATTTCGAAGACATAAAAATTCGAGAATAAAAATAAAAATACTACGCTGGGTTTCAGCTCCAAGTCCATACGCCGTTGACGTAACGAGCCGATGGAGCCTATCAGACAGGGTCAAAAGCGCACCGTCATGGTGCTCGTAATGCTTCTGTACGTATTCTATCATCGCTGAACCAATCATAAAGAACAAAATGCACAGTGACTTGCACGTTTCAGCACCGGCTGCGTCTTGACTTAAGCTGAAACCAAGGCCTAGAACCAAATCAATATACTTCACTCAGGGGGAACATGGTCTTTTTCTATACACTGCTCAGAAACTATCAATCACAAAAATAGTAGGTTAGTGAAACATTTTTGTACTCTCAATATTTGAAACGAAACAAAAGGTCGATGTCAGCGACTATAGTTTCCGCAGAAGTAACTCCAAGAACGTCTGTCACGCAGGTCACATTCTCTATAAATCAGACGATAGCTTTCGTTCTTGTTAGGGTTTCAAACAAAATGACTTCAGTACGAACTTAAAAAGATGATTCCTCTAAATCGCCTTAAAACGTCGCTTTGCTCTTGTGCCTGGAAAATCCTGAAAGGTTTCATCCCAGTTCGCTCGCTTCAGAAATTCGATTATGATACAGAAGCTCCATTTGTATTCGGTAAAGCGGAAGACTCAAAAGAACACTAAAACTGCCGTGGATCTTCAGAAGAGGTAATAAATACGTCTTAAAAGAAAAGTTAGCTCAGAAACAATAAAAAGATGCTAAGAGGAAGGACAGCAATACACGGGAAAAACTGCATGAGAGCTGGAACGGAAAGAACTAGTCTTAATCTCGAGACACTATATAACATATCTATGAATGAACAAGTAATTTGAAACGATCGTTAAGAGCGCGTCATGTGTGATCAACGTGGAGACCAAAATAAAAGATCGACTATATTTTCTAAGCAGGTTTTCTTAATATTCGACCTCGAAGTCGGAACGAGCACTAACACTCATGGTCGCCGACAGCCTAGGAAACGCAAGGCGTGGCTTATCTTGTTCTCGCTTACCGCTTCGTGGTTGGTTCTTCGGCGCTCTTAACGACTGATACGGCAATCTGATTGGCTCAGCGTTTTTTTTTTAAACCAGGCTCTGTGTTTTTCTAACGCTGTCAGTGACTACACACAAACTCTCTGACGTCACGTCGCTGAGATGGCGCTGCTGTCGGTACTGCGCATTCGTAGACGCTTCCGCTCATGCCATAATGATTTCTGCGCACGCACAATGCCCATGCGTGGCGTGGAAACACGTAGTCTCGTTTGTAAACAGACGCGTTGGTCTATAGACTCTACACACTCGTGTACCTCAAAATAACGCCTTTTGTACCTGCTAAAGTTGCCTTGAAGACAAAAAAAAAATTGTGAGGGAGTTTTACTTTTGAAGTTTTAAAATGCATGAAATGCAATGCAGGAAATCGGTGAGGGGATCGGCGTGTCATGGGACGTATATTTTCCCGCTAAATTTAGCGGGGAATTTGGATGGTTGTGTAGGTCACCGGACGTCAGGTCACGTCACGCCGATTTCCACCGCTAAATTTTATCGGGGAAGCTGGGTCGGTGTCTGGGTCACGAGACGTAAATTTTCCTGCTAAAATTTAGCGGGTAACGGAATTGCTGTATAGAATACGTGACGTCAATTTCTGTAAAGTGTATTGTTCACGTGACGTCAGCTAACGCCATTTTCCCCGTTACATTGAGCGAGAAATGCAGGGACCGGATGGACGGACGGATAAAACTTTAGGATTGGGCATACATGGGCAAATCGGTCCAAAATGTATTTTAATTACAATTGCAATTACTTTGCTCCAAAAGTAGTTTAACTAAAATTACAATTACTATATGATGAAAAGTAATTGAGCACACTTACAAATTACTTTTAAAAATAAATTCAATTACTTTACAATTACTTATTTCTGAGAGCGACCTGACTTGGGCCATATAACTTGAAGCGAGTTGTATAGACTGCAACGCATTTACCCATTCCTTGCCTTAGTGTTCTTGGAGGTTTAAGCATCGTTGTATAAATGTCGAATATTGCACTTTTCTTTTATGGATTTCGTTAAATTAAATACAGAATTTGACATTTCGGGGTAATGAAGGCCTCAGTTCTTCTATTTCTAATAAAATATAATAAATTTATATGCTCGAATACGCTAGATCGCTAAAACAAAAATTGGGTGGGGACACTTTTGTTAGCCAGGCAAATAAAAACCCGACTATTAGCCATATCTAAATATTTTAATAGTGTTAATATAAAATTACAATCCACACGCGCTAATACGGCCACATTCACATACCGACATTATGTATTGAAAATTATTTACATTGAGTTGAAATTATAATGGCCCAGAAATACATACGAACCAAATCGGGGTTTTCGCATCAATGGTAACAATATTCACAGGTGCGAAATAAGTTTCCAAAATGTTTACGCAAATAAAATTCCAAGTAAAACAAACAAAAAATAAATTGGAAATTAATACGAAGATACATATATGTGACGGTAGTGAAGAAAATAGATGCAAAAAAAAAAACTGTATAAAAAAAAACTTTCTAGATTTTAGAATTCCTGACCACGGCTGAAAGCTGAAGCTATATATATGGTTTTTATCTTTCAATATTTTGGCTTGTTTATGCTATTGTTTCCCCCTCGCACCGCATACGGCGCAACACGGCGCCGTTGAGGTAGACTCCAAAGAAGATCGTCCCTCAGCCCGCAGTGTAAGCAAAAAAACAATAAACAGCGCGGTGCTATTTTTGTTGTGCGTACGTACGTGTCTATGTGTGCGGGTGTAGCACCGAGCAGTAGGCCGCTTGTACGAGCGCTGAGGCTTTGAGAGAGGTTCCGTCGGCGATGCCAAATCTTGCAAAAGTCATTGTAACTCTGAAATTTTGCAATTAGTGTCTCTAGAAAGTGCATAAATTACAATTACAATTCCTTTTACCCGAAAGTAATTAATTTCAATTAGATATTACGTAAAAGTAATTAAAGTACACTAACACAATTCCTGTTATTGAAGTACTACCCAAGTAGAGGATTGGGGGTAGCGTAAAAAACATTTCATGCTTTATAAATAAACAGAATGATAATCCTTGTTTAATTTTTTGTGACATCTTATTAACTATCCGCAGGCAGGTGTAAGGATACCGTGGCTTGAACATGACGTGATGTCATGATTTGAAGTCGTAGCGTCACGTGATTTTATGATGTCACGTGACGCCAATTTCGCTGATAAATTTAGTGGGGGAATGCACGGACTCGCTGAGAAATGTTTTGAATAGGTGCTTCAAAGGCATTAAAAAAATAATTGTCCTCCTCTTCAATTTATTTTATTTGTGACGCCTTTTAAATGGTGTCCAGGTAGATGCGAGAAGTTCGTTCAATTGGGCAATTAGGGAAAGGCCCGTGCGCTTATCGAATTTATTACCAGAATGCGCTGCCACGTGGGTGTGAGGTGGGCCCAAATGTATGTATTCACTCATATTTCTGGTTTAGACGAGTCATGCCCTTAGTTGTATTTACTGCGCAATCTTAAACCCACGAAATACTCTATTTAGAGAGAGAAGCACCACGATTGGGGATATCACGTGACAACAAATGATAACAATAAACAAATATCATCGATTTTTATCTGCAAAGTTTTATAGTGGATGGAAAGCAGTATTTAATGGAGCGATCGCTTGAATTTGTTTAGAAGGCACCAGGAAGTCGTTTCGAAGAGTGGAAAACGTTGCTTATAATTGGACGTCCCAAGACGACACGCGGCAGGGTCGCATCACGTGACGTCACGTTTTCAAGGCATGCTGTCCCGAGACGTCACGTCATATGACCGCGTCGATTCAGATGTCCCCATCCGGTCACATGTCGCGCGCGAACGCAAGTGTCGCCCTCGTCGCGTCGTCACAGCTCGTGGTCGCTGAACCTTCCACGGTCTATCAAGTTAAATAGAAACCTAAAGCAGCACAGCCGTCTGCCGCACCCAGCTGCGCTGCTGTGACACCACTAGGATCGTGACAGACAACAACGCGACACAAGTGTGACCTCATCAGGCGGAAATCAGGGACCAAAAATAGACCCTGGCAACACACAGAACTAGGTGATGCTTTCTGGGCACCATAATTTTACATAGACATTTCATATCATTGTATATACTATACAAAATATACACACATTATATATATATATATATATATATATATATATATATATATATATATATATATATAATGTAATAACTTAACGTCAGTAATTCCCGTTCGTTTCAATCTCGTTTGAAACACTCAATCGATATCAGCATATTGAAATCTTTCTCCACAAAATCGCTGCGTAAAAACGCATATCTCAGCCTTCGTATTTCTGTCGAAATATTAGAGGCGTAAACGTGGAGCAACGCAATTAGTGGCAGCTAATCTCACGGTGTACGATGCGAATACTTTTATACGTAGAGGCCTCATATCTGACATTGTGACCATGGAATCCATGTTCACGCATAGATACAGAACTCAGACTTGCATATAAAAACGAATTAAATTCGCACGCTGCCCGCGAAATGAAGAGAGTAAAATGTGTTTCATCAACGCGAAAAAGCTCCGGACCAAAATAAATAATTGGCCACTCGCTGCCCCATTTGCCGCTGTATTCTTTTCGTGGTTATGGCTTCCCCGCAATATGAGGCCTTTTGTGGGGAAGCTAACTGTACAAGATTGCGAGGGTTCACGAGTAATAAATAAATGGTTCTTGGATTTGGGCTAGTTGGTTTGACATTAGGGATTTTTAGAATAACGTACGCAATTTTAGCACACGCTAGCGCTAAATTTAGCGCTTGTGTTAGCGCACGCAACGCAAGAGAGTTTTAGAATAACGTTTCTCCGTCGCGACGCAAAAGCCCAAGCAGCTCGGGCTTGCGACGCCACCAAGGTATAGTCACAATTTTTATTTCAGACTTTAGAAAACCATTTTAGATTTGTTTGAACATGAGAATGCGACGCGAGCGGTTGACCGGTCGTGTCCGCTTGCGTCGCCTCAGCAAGAGAGGTCTCATGTACTGACCTTCGCACATCGTACCTTCGCCGAGAAATGTTCGCGCGTCGCAAGCATCAAGTTGCCGGTGATCATCGCCAAACCGAGTACAATGTCGTCCCGTATTAAAAATTGCAGCTGCGAGGATGCCACCGACATCGCACTCACGATGCCGCCAAAACAGCCACCGACATAACCATGGAAGCCGCCATTTTTTTTAACTCTGCTCGTTTTGGCTTTAGCCAACTTCTCATCACGAATCCTCCTTGGAGAAGCGCAAAGACTCTTTGCGTACGCACGCTATTTCCGAAAAATAGCGCACGCTAAAATTGCGCACGCAAAGCGCCAAACCTGGTTTGCGTTCGAAGCATGCGGAGTGGCAATGACGCTATTCTTTGCGTACGCAAAGCTCTAGCGTGCGCTGTTCTAAAACTCCCTATTATGATGTATACACTAACTCATCTCTGTTACGTCACGGCGCGGTGGTGGTGCGTCGGGCGCACTTCCGGTCTGGGGCTGTGGGCAGAAGTTCCCATGCCAGACGTGTATTCCTGCGGTGATTTGAAAGGAATTAGACAAAAACTTGCCTTCTTGTCAAAAGCCGCGACTGGGACTCTACTAAAAGAGTCGAGAAAGGTTTGAAGGTCAGTTTTCATGTGCACGGTTCCTCCGAGAACTTGAATATGTGCCGTGAAAAGGATAAACCAGACGCCGTCGGACCACGATTGCTTGGGCTGAATTCACATGGGTTGAGTTCACGGATACTTGTAGTCAACACATTTATTTGTTTTGTTCCAACATGAACACCGGAAAACCGTGAAGTTGTACGAACCACCTGCGGACTACGTTCCGTGCGTCTTCAAGCTCAAATGGCCGCTTGATCGTTCGAACTCTCGTCTGCTCTTTCAAACGTTTCTGCTTGTCGTCTGGTCTTTTAGACGACGCCGGCCCGTAGGCCAAATGTTGGCCCGGTACTTGCGATAAGAAGTAAATGCGGGCCTCAAAAGACTTGACTTTGAAGGTTGGTAAGCAGGCTCGATGTAAAGAGTAGATGCAAGGAGATGTCATCATTGTTACCAGTGGCCATCACCGACTTCTTGAGCCTGACTCACTTGGTCCGATTCTGCTTGCGATTTTCAGTAGCGACGTTGACCATCTCAGCTACGGTTCACGCTTTTGCAGCCCGACGTCGCGACTGAAAATTGCGAGCGAAATCTCATCATGCGAATCAAGCTTTAGCGTCCATTCTGCGGCGTCCACACGGAATGAATCGTTGCATGTCACATTATTCACGCAGAGTTTTGCTGTGTAACAAGCCTCGGTAAATTTGCTGAGGCCGCTCAAGTAGTCGAACATTGCCAGGAAGACGTGCCATCAACAATTCGAACTCGAAAAAGGGCAGGAAGACTTAGACCGACGCCGACAACATCGCATTTCCATGGTCTGCTTATGTGCGACGGCGAGCTTCTTGCTCACACCCCCATCACGCATGCGCGGTGCCGGTGGCGTCCGCTAGGGGCGCTCCGGTTTATTTGTAAACATGAGCTGGGTGTATACTGTGCACTTTGTGCAAAGTGAGGCAATATTCGGAAAGGGAGGAAGTTACGAGAGGACAGTCGAATGGCATTAGGTTTTTCTACCACAGTTATATTGTATTTTTAAACTTATCCGGCAAGGTCTTATTGGTTTTGGGTTCAGGGCTATAAATTCTTTATTTTTAATACTTTTTTAGATTTACGGGTCGTAAACGCTGGATGTAGGGACCTTGGGCAGTCTTTTATGCTCCACTGACATACGGAAAGCAGTAAACTAGCAGTTGGGAAAAGGCTTACGCCACATATACAGAAAATACAAACGTTATGGGCGCTCCCGCTGTACGTAGGAAATACTTTGTGATTCAAGAGCTCAAAACTTTTATATTCAAAGGAAAACACGAGAAACTGAACTTAAAATAAAACAGAAATACGCCGGGAATTCAAACTATGAATTTTCACTTATAGCTCATTTTGAACGCCTTAGCGATCTAGTTTTGATCACATTGTTAAATAGAAAAAGGAAGAAACCTTTACTTATTGGTATACGTATAACGGGTCTATATCTCA
Source organism: Ixodes scapularis (assembly GCF_016920785.2). Classification (NCBI taxonomy): domain Eukaryota; kingdom Metazoa; phylum Arthropoda; class Arachnida; order Ixodida; family Ixodidae; genus Ixodes; species Ixodes scapularis. Next base: position 35,734,527 of record NW_024609837.1, read on the forward strand.
CAAAGATATCGTAATATATTTATGGTGTGATTTTATAAAGTATAGTTCTTTGTTTGAAATCAAGGTAGTTGAGGGCGGACAAAGCGACGCCGGTAGTTCCGACATATGTGTCGGCTGCAGGGGCAAAATTCCCAACTTTACTATCTTTAGCCCGAAGCCCCTAGTTGACACGACCTAACATCACCCGCGTCTTCACTTGCTTCATATAAAAATATTCAGCATGGTCGATAGGCACACTATACCGAGCGCATGATGTGTTTCGTTTGTTTCTAAATTTGTAATCCGGAATTCGCCAAAGGAACGACCCAACCATAACATAGTATTATTCCCTAAAACGTATACGACAGTCCCTGTCAGCTTGAGATACGTAGAGCGTGGTGAGTCCCCGAGCATTTCGTTGTCGTTCCAAAACCAATCAAACTGCGGCATTACCCGTTAAAAAAAGACAAAAGAACCATTTACGATCCAAGAAACGTGTGCCTAAAAAGCCAGGTACTGCGCTCTCTGAAGTTTCCAGTGGCTATACTATCGCTATCACGATATATCGCTTTCTCTTACTGACAAAACCAGCTTACTGGTCGATTTCCCGAGCGGTCAGTGTGATTTGAAAACGCGCAAAGCTGGCGATGCAAAAACGAAAACGAAAACGCGGACGACACCATTATCATCCGCGTTTTCGCCGCGCGAGCATTGCGCCCATTGAACTATTGGTAACTTTAGCGCGCACCACCGCGCCTCCCACACGCTCAGACTCTTTCTAAAATATACTCATCTTATTGGTTTTCAGTGACGATCAGCACGCTCCTAATTGAAACCACCGGTTTATTTGCGTTAATTAGAAACAAAAGGAGAATCGACATATGTTAGTTAAACATTTGACTAATAGTGACAATTAGCTCCCCATATTATGTCCAACTAACCATCTAAATCACCTGAAAAAACTATTCTTAAAACTTGCACGACGCCCCCAAAAAAATTTCTAAAGCTTAGAATAAAACGAAAAAAAAAACAAAAAACACTCGCTCTGACGTGAGGTACACACTTTAAAAAACCTGGTGCGTGTACCTTGCCGCGAGGCATTTGAGAGAGCACATCGCTGCTAACTGCGTAGGAAGCTCGACGTAGCACGACGCTGAGAATATGATTAAATCTAGAAAAAGCAGTCTACGGATCCGTAGATAGGAGGGATCAACTCACTGGTGTGCTTTGTGGAAAGGTAGGCGCTCCAGATTTTCTACAATGTACGTGTGAGCAGCAGCGTGCGTAAATAATTGACGCTCGCGGATAAACACGCGTCATTGTAATAACCGAGGGAAGAAAAGTATCGCGTCAAATCACGGAACAAGTTCTGGGTATCACCGACTAGCCGTGAATCTTTGTGCGTGAATTAAAATAAGATCCGGTATCACAAAAGACGGGTGCGGTGAACGGAAACAAAGGCGTGTGCAGCTATTGCACGAAAATAAAGAAGAAAAAAAAAAAAAGAAAAGTTGCCGTCGGGAGGCACTTGGACATGTCAAAGCCCGCACTTTTCTCGGCTCAAGGTACGCTCGAACATCACTGGCAGCGAAGTTGGTTCAAGGGGTTATTGATCTGAAAGCCAGAGTCGGCGTTCAATCAAGCTTGGAGAGGGAAGGCATTTGAGCGCACTTGAATCCCCGCACCAGAAGTTAATTAAGGTCACCCGAGGATAATTGAAAACTATGTAAGTTCTCGCATATAGAGATGGCCTTGATCAAGCTCTTGGCATTCGTCATATATTTAATAAAAATACTCTGATGTAAGCGTTTGGAATGCGTACCGAATCAACGAGTGATAATATTTGTTTGGGGAGTCAATGTTAACTTGAGAAACAAATCCTTGAAGAACTAACTTCCCAAAGGCTATGTATGTTAAAGAAAAAGACGCGAAGAGCTATATTTACCGAAAATATTGACGTCAGGTGACCTGACCACACATGACACCACGGTTTTCACCTTAATCTAGCGGGAAATGCATGACGGGACCAACATTTAGGAGGGGATTATTTTGTTTAGGATGCAACCCATATGGCGTTAAAATGTGAATCACAACTTCAAGAACTAAAAAAAAAGAACAATCGGTAGTTGTTATTAAGCATAATTCAGCATAAAATAATTTTCTAAGCGCCGTTGCACTTAGAGTATTGGGATTTTTCGGTTGCCCTGCGTTCTTTTTTTCTTTTTTTTTAGCAAGTGTTAGCATGTCATTAAAAAGCTTTTTAGTCAGCTCAATACTTTTCTTCCATAGTTTGGGGCAATCTTCTGGTGAAGTCGTTGTGTACGCTTTTTGGAACTACCGAAACCCCTAATATTTCGGCAAAGTACATATTCTGGCGTCTGTTCGATTCGCCTGAACTGGCTGAACAAGTTCACCAGTTCACTAACTGGTGTATTCGATTCAACCGGAAGATGCACGGCCACTGCACTGGCGCATTCGATTAATCCCAGTTCTGAACGAGTTCAGACCCAGTTCCTCAATACCTTGCACCGACTCCGAAGTCAGTTCAGCGTCCGTGTAGAAGCAAACGACGAGAGCAGACGACACTCGTGGTGCCATTTCTCGGAGCTCTTGCTAAAATATCTGCCGCTTTTAACAATAACGCCGAGACGGTCATATTTTGTCTGATCGGTGAACATTTAATTTAATTTCATTTATTATACCCCCAGGGCCCGAAGACATTACAGAGGGGAGTGGGCGGTTGCTCAAAACGCACATAAGTAATTAAGTGAAAAAAAAAAAAAAACACGCGCTACTCACATGTGTTAAAAACTCGGTCAGAACATTATTTTAGAAACAACAGTGTTAGTTATTGACACCATGCGTGCGGGAAGGCGATTCCAATCAATGGAGGTCTGGGGTAGGAAAGAGGCATTAAAAGTGGAGGTGCTGCAATGGGGAATTTCTACCTTTAGGTCATGGTCTACACGTGATGATATGTACGATGGTTCTAGAAACAATGCTTGATAGAAAGCGGGGTTAGAGTGAAAAATCTTGTGAAATGAGCATAGACGGGATATGTTTCTTCGGAAAGAAAGATCAGGCAAGGAGAGGGACGATTTCATGGAAGTTACACTGGCTGTGCGAAGATAGTTCAAAAGTATGAATTGGGCAGAACGATTCTGAATAAATTCGACACTTGATGCAAGGGTGATACCGGGTTTCCAAATAGAAGCTGCATATTCAACTTTAGGACGAACCAGGGTTCGTCCTAGACATAATGTGCCCCTGGTAAATGCGGAAGCTAATCCAAACGGAGGATAAGAATTAGCTCAAATATGATATTTTGTAAGCGTGTTACGCGCCTGCTCGCGCAGGTTTCGCTCCGTGTGGTAAGTGCTAATATATTGACTCTCGTAAATGGTTTCGTTTTGATGCTACGTGGTCGTATATTGATACTCTTTAAAAAAAAAAAAAAAAAAAAAAACTCTGGAGAAGTAAACTGAGCCCCGCCATTTGTAGCTCTTGGATGCTGGCTGGCGATTGCGATACATTGCAACAGTCTGAAATTTAGTACATTGGCACTCGCATACCCCCGTAGCTGAGCACAATACTACATGCTTTGGGTGGCCACAGATACCACAGATACCACAGCAGGTGGCCACAAATACCAGCTTGTGCGCTGGTATCTGTGGCCACCACTAACGCTCCTGGGAAGAAAAAACAACAACAAAGGAACACCGAGAATCGGATTTGGCTTGGTAGTTCCACGCGGATTTTGAGAAACAAAATAGACACTTCAGCTTGACGTCAAAGTCACGGTCGATAACTGTTTCGACAACGGCGACGCTTTTGTCGGGCCTTCGTCTTCGAAGTGACCGCTACCGCACGCTGCCGCCGTACCTCCCGGCGCGAGATCATCCTGACGCCGTGAAGCTTTTGTCGAATTGCGAAACTCGAGGGGACGTGGGATTAACCTACTATCGCTAAATAAATGTAAATATCGTGGCGTACGCAGTCGAAGGTGACGAGCGCCTATGGAAACGATGGGAAGCGGACCGTAAGCGTGAAAAACGCAGAAAGAAACGTATTTAGTGTCTGGAAACGTTTTTAGTACACTCAAACCGGGAAATATTAAAAAAAAATTTAAAATTAAATATATTTAAAACATTAAAAGTGTACGTTTATATTACTTCAAAACTACAGAAATGCGGATCAGCTCATCAAACCGCTAAGAATTTGATGTAGCCTACGACGTAGCTTGGGGAAACAAGAAACCACAGATGCGGACGACGTCCTGCGCTGCGTTCCGGAAGCCGATCCCGATGCCGGTCCTAACGCGGTGGCTGCACTTCCGTCGCAGCACGACTCTTGCACTCCTTTCAACTCAGACCAAACTGGTAAAGAACTTTCTGACCTAACCGAAAAGACCCGATGACTCTGACATCTCGTATTAACAAGATTGATGAGGTCTGCCTACACTCCGCTTTAGCGCATACGGTGGACCGCAACGAACGCCGCCAGCCATCCCAGCGAATCCGGCGCTGGGAACCTGCCACGTGACCGCGGGCTTTGCGCCTCACTGCAATCATTCCGAAGGTCACGTGTCGCTCGCAAGACATTGAATTGACTCTAGCAGCTCGTAGCGTCCGCTGCCGTTCCTAGTAAAGTAAAACAGAGGAACTGGGAGCGCCAGGAGTACAATACAAGCGGAGGCTCGTTAGCGCTGAACCGGGAACTGGGAGACCGATCTAAAGTTTAGGATATGTATATATATATATATATACACGCCACAAATTCGTCTTTAGAATTTTTCTTTCTTCCAGCAGAGGATTTCAAATTAACCCTAGAGGGTGTGGGTGAAGTAGGCTTGATACATAACGAATAAAACAAACTCAGGACAAGGGGAACGACGAACGTACCTTAGAAAATATCTTGATCCTGCCTTGTAAAAAAGGTACTCCGCCGAATAAGATGGTATTCCGAAGTATTTGTAATTAGTCGCGCATGACGCATATTCCTGTTTTATTCCCTCAAAAACCTCCGTCACGGCAAAGGTGGCGTCGCCGTTTCACTCATTATTTAGTCGTATTTCCCCTAACGTACAATTAAAAAAAAAAAAAAAAAAAAAAACATTGAGCAAGTTGATATAAAATTAACGTCCGTCTCAGTACATCGCTAGAATAGACACTGATAACTTAAGAATTTTTGGGTGGGGCGAGTTCCGGAAATTTTACTGTGTCTGTAACCCACGTGATTTTGATTTGAGCCCATAAGAACGCCGTAGAATAATTCACGAAGCAAAAGGAGTCAACATAAAATCTCCTCTCATCGCCGCTGAATGACTCTGGTTTGAACAAAAGGGGGCCATATAAGAAGGGGACAACGCGAGATCGTAAAGGATTGGGAATGAGAACGTAATAGTGTTCGCCACGTTTTCGGGAAATTTTTTCAGTACATGCAGTACGACTTATTAACGTGTGGCAACATTTATCACGCAGTAATGCGACAAAAAAAGCGACAAAATAAAAACTGCGCGTTCTTCGCTGACGGCCCTTCCGCACGTCCATCATTCCAGTGATAAAAAGAAAAGGGCTTAGTCGTTCATTTCGACAAATGCTCGGACGTCCGAAAGGACGTTACTACAAGATAGTCACGGACGAGAGTCATAAATTATAAACAACGAAAAAACAAAAAACTGTCAACAGATATGCTACAAGAAGTTCAGGATGGAAGCAATCTCCATTATTTACACTACATCACGCTCTTGGCGAGATTGGAACGAGACGACCCCTAAGCCAACGATCGAGCCAATCCGAAAGAAGAGCCCCCGAGCACGAAATGTGCCGGATCTAAACCTCAAAGCGTGAGGGGTCGCTAAGCCTCGGTATGGACGGTGTCCTTGAACCGTACGCTACGAGCAAACACTCGCAGAAATCTCATTATTTCTGCTTGCACATCGGGTGTACGGTTTTTGTTTGCTGCTGTGAAGTTGTCCTGTCAATCACCGCTGCAACTATCGTTTAATGTTTGTTAGTGGCTGATCTCGAGTGTAAACTCTGAGTGTAAACAGCGAAAGTGTAAACATCGAAGTGAAGAAATTGGAAGCCATTTTAAGGAATAGCTTCGGATTTATGGGTCCAGTTTCGGGGAAAAGGTGGAGAGTTCTTCCAAAGAGATGTAACGTTACGCGGTTTTAGCGCCGCTGCCCAAAATAAACTAACCACGTCACCAAGAACACACACACACACACACACACACACACACACACACATATATATATATATATATATATATATATATATATGAAAAAGGCGTAGGCCTATTTTATAAGCCCTCCCCCCCCCCCCCCCCCCCCCCCCCCCCCGCCGCAACCCCTCCTCGTTTTTTTTTTTTAATTTGCCTCTGGGTCTTCTGTCTATTTAAAAAGAATGAACTGAACGTAATATGTTGACAAAATGCGCATCGGCGTAATCGAGGAACAGCTGAAAAGACCGCGTAATATTCACACGGCGGAAGACAGTCAAACATTTATCCACGTTTTTGAAATTTCTGTCTCGCCCGAGGGAAAAAGGAAGGGGGAAAGGGAGGTACTTTGAATTTTCTATAATTGCCGTACATTGCAATGTAAGATTAGAATGAAACGCTAACCTCTTTGTAGCCCTTGCAGAATGTCAATCGCGACTTGTCGACATCCCTCAGAATCACCCGGACAGTCATTATACACCGACAGGCATAGCCACAGAAGCCGTAAGGATAGCAGGCGTAGAAACCTGAATATTCATTAACTTTGATTGTGTCCGTGAAAAAAACACACACACAGACACACACAATCCTCAGAGGGGCGGCCGTCGTTTTGCTAAGTGACTTAGCCAATAAATTGAAGTCCCTTAGCTAAGTCACTTAACGAGACATCGCCGACACTCTGAGGCTTTCAGAGACTTTCTTCCTCAAAATCTTCCTATACTTCGTTTCACCTTACGATCAACCACAGCTGACGCTCCAAGAGCCATCCTAGCCAGTCCAGCGCTTCTTGCGCATCACGTGATCTTCGAGTGCGTAACCGCGATGGAAGATCACGTGTCGCCTTGGGAGCTATACAACTGGCTCCGGTTTTTCGTATAGCGTTCGCTGCGGTCCAAGTCAAGGTGAAACGAGGTGTGGCCGCTGGGATAACCTTCGTCATTTGACAAATGCGTATCTTAATGGTATGGCACCTCATGGACCTTAAAGTGCAAGCGCGTGTACTACGTCAAAAGAGTTGGGTGCACTGGCTGGGTAAAGGCTCTACACACAGAGAAAGCGCAGACCACGCACACAAGTAGAAAGAAAAAAAAAATGCAAGACACGCGCTAACTAGGAACTTACGTTTCAATGAAAAGCACGAAGTAAGCCAGGATAGGCGTTAATAACGTTAAAATCAACGAAAAAAAAAAACCTCTTTAATTGAAAACATTTCACGTGTATTTTTTTCCTCATTAATCAAAATGTCTTTAACGTGTCTCTTTCTTTTTCTTACGTTTCGCTCGAACGCTAAACTGCCAGCTGAAACGGTAAAACAAACTCGTCCCTGCCATGCCACTTTATTTTTTTTTACAACGATTTTCTTTTGCTCATCTCTCGTTTTCTTTTTTTACTTCCATTAAAACATCCAATATAAGTTGGAGCTTGTCACGCCGCCTCCTTTTTTGGTGTTTCCTTTTTGTGTGTGCATATAGCGCTAATGCAACCGACGTGTACGACATGACGCGACTCGACGCGGAAAGCGCCATCCGGCCCAAAATCTTTCCGTGCCTCCCGCGAAAGCCTCGGCATCACACGAGGCGAACATAATAAAGCCGCAGGCTCACTCTTACCACATCGTACAAAAGCTGTCTGCTAACATGTGCGCAGAGAATTGTGTAATCATGTCCGCGGAGAAACTCCGTGACTCTTGTATGGTGTACCAGCGGCGCGAATGCGGCCTTTTGAGGATTAGTCGTGCGCAGACTTGTACGGTACATGTTGCAAGTAACCAAATTACTTGATAATGAAGTTAAAGCAAGTAGGCTGGTTAAGGATAGACATATTAACCCTTGAACTGTCTGCGGAGTTTCGTGTCTGTCCGTCCCTTTTTGTCCCCTAGCGCTAGGGCTACTATGTCTACATTTAGTCAATTGCTTTTCGAGATGATTTTGTAATCATGTGATTACATCTATTCGTAAGCAATCGCGAGGGTCATTTGATAACGTTTGGATTGTAGCCGACACTATTTTTTTCGGAGTTTCGCACCGAGGAATCTTTGAACCAAGCCTCCGAGAGGACGATGGTTTACCAAAACTTATAGATGCACGAAGACAATTATATAACGAACAGCTCGAAAGACCCGGTTTTAAAGGCGGCAGAAAAATCTGCAGATTTCGAAAATTCAAAGTAAGCGGAAAAGTAACGGTTACTTTCTTCAAGTAACGGTCCATTACTTTTATTCTGGAGTAATCGAGTAATCTGATAGATACTCCTTAGCCCAGAGTAATTGTAATTGTAATCTCTTACTTTTTTCGACAAGATCGGCCGTGCGCTCGTCGCGTCACTCCTTCCTGCCTGCGTATCGCCTGCCGGACGCCGGTTGTACTACTCCCACGTTGGCTCGCCAGTTACGCACAAGTGTAGATTGGTGCGACGAGTACAGGTCTAGTCACGTGTAAGCCTGTGGTCACCGACAATTAAAAAAACCGCATGGCGTCACCAGTCCCGAGCGTATTATTATATCTCCGCAATCATCAAAATGTCGACATTAGCCGAAAGACAACAACAACAAAACGTTAAAGAACAGGTCGCGAAGCAGGAAGCGTCAACATAAAATGCTATGGTCTGAGTTTGTTAAGCTGTCAGCGACAATATATAGGCGGTTTTGATTTCGGAAACTCAAACATCCTTCACAAAAGAAAACCTCGTATTTGTTAAAAAAGAAAAGAACAGTAAAAGCTACAAAGCGAAATAATGTTCAAAGAAAAATAAAGAAGAAAGATTTGAGGGAACTTGATCGGCTTCACAAATAGCTCGCGGCGGATATTCCTGACCCGGAAGTTTAACCGATATCAACCTGACTAAGAAAAATAAATAAAAAAAATTCATTTTTTCAGCATCGTTTACAATTTACGAGGGGAATGTATTTTAGTCATGTCTCTTGGGTTACTCAGCTATTCTTTCTTCACTCGCAACGAACCGAAAACATTAACCTCCGAATGAAGCGGCATTATACATTTTCTGTATATAGACCACGTTCTGCTAACGCTTTTGTAGTGCATATATATATATATATATATATATATATATATATATATATATATATGGGTGGTTTCATCTCAAATCGTGCAGGCAAAAAGGGTCGAATTTTTAATTTCGATGACAAAATTATATGTTATGGCGCCGTTTCTAAAAACGCAGTCGCCACAAACCGCAAGTTCGTCGGATTTTTTGTTCTCGACTTATGAATTTTTAAAGAGGCCGCGGCGAAAAGCAGTGTTTTTCACACCCGTCGTGGGTCGGATGTTTCGCTTGATCTCCCGCCCTGGATTTTCAGTCCACATTATATTATATTTTTTCAAGCACTCTGTGGACACATTTAAAAGGCTCCAATACCATAAAATAATTTTAGGCGTTTTGCTTTTGTTTTGTAAAAATGTCAAAAACGCCCCCTCGGTCAATTGTTGACGAAGTTTGACAATTAATTACTGGCGATCTACTTGGGTTACATCGATAATTTTTATGTCCACGGAGAGCCCAAAACACGTTCTTTATATGTATTATAAAATAACACGGCTGTATAAAATATTCTTTTTGTTACGTTTACGTTAATGTTATGTGAAAACCAAAAAGTACCATTTTTGAAATTGATTTTCTCAAAAAACCCATTTTTTATTTTTTTTATTTTTTGTTAAAATGTAGATGTGATAGTTTTCTACGCGAAAATAAAGTCGAGAAAGTGTATATTTTGTTTGTATGTTCTACATTTAAGCATCAATATCGTACAAAAACGTGTTTTTACGGCTCGAAATGGACTTGCGAATTGCGCGTCTTCACAAGCTTGGAAATAGTTTTTTTCTTTTTTTCAACGTTCCCACATAAAAATGAAATACAGTATTTCCACCCTGTTATATTTATTGATTATTTAAATTTTATTATAGGCGGCAAGCTAAATCGGAGGAGTTCCAAAAAGAGAAAGCAACACTTCTTAACAGACCAGCAGGTGTCGTTAATTTTTTACGTGTAGGAGTCGGTAGACGTCGTATTGATTCGGGGCCCCCATTGACCTGCATGAACGTCCCGCCCTTTCGGAGCCAGCAGGTGACCACGACTTTTCGCGCTCGTTGTGTTAGATGCGACGGCACGTGACAGTAAAGCGAGCAGCGCACCCTGTGTCACGAGGAGTGGAATGGTACGTTTGTGTCGTTGACACGGCGAACAGTGACAGCCACCCAGGAGGAGTCAGTCAGAGTATTGCACAAGGGAAAGCAAAGGAATCGTTGCCTGAAAGGATGAGGACACCACGGCCTTACAATATCGACGGTCAACAACTGTTCTGCCAGCCAAAACAACGCCGCGTGCGCGCTAAAACCGGCGGCGCGGGACAGAAATCCCTTAAACGCACACACGAAGATGGGCCGGTTTCGTTAGGGATGTGGGGAAATTTGAAGCCAGCCATCCGTGCATGCGTGAAACGATACCGCCTGTTTGCCCTAGCTTCGAGCGCCCTATCCTTACCTTGAAACGGTCGTGCTCTCTCTCTCTCTCTCTCCGGGGAGATCCGATAGCACCGAAGGGTTATCTATTAAACTTGACGAAGAAAACGAGAAGGGACTGTTTAAGCTTAATTATCCCCACCAACCCGCTCGTTCTGTCCTTATAAAGGGTTATCTCTTTTGGAAACAGCAAAGCCCGGAGATTGACATTAAAACGAGCGTGTTGGTAAATATACTTGTGTTTGTACTCTGCCCGGAGATTATAGTAGGGTCGAAGTCAGCCTCCTTGTCAACTATAACCGTCTGTGAAGAGTGGGCTTCTCCCGAGATGAAAAGTTAGCGCCGTCTGACGTGTTCTTTTGAAAAAGGGAAGGGGAAAGAGAAAGTTTGTGTAACTGCAGAAACGACCTCGAAAGCTCCTCTCCCGATATGAAGCTTGAGGCAAAGTCTCGGTTACCTTCTCGCGCATCGCCTGCTCGAATCTATTCTTCACTTTCTTTCTCACAGCCACTGCTCCGCACAGCCGTCGTGGATGTGCGTAATAGAGGGAGGAACAGATTCGAGCATCATCTGGACGCCGTCATCCTGCCAGACTTCAGTGTCGTGGGACCGACTCGTGTGTGTTTCTTCGCCCCGCTGAACTTTGTTTCTCGGGTGCGGTTTTTTCTGAACGTTTTTTTTTTTCAATGTTTTCTTACTAACTGTTTGTTAGTACTGTTCAGTTGTTGGGTTTATTTCGTCATGGCGTAGCTGCCTGGCGGTGATGTAGAGAGCGTGTTCGCACGCATTTGGTTGCGTCCCGTTTAGGGAATGCCCGGAGGAGTTGGTTTTTGTTCTTGCCATGTGCGGCTGAGTTTTCTCGTCTTTATTAAATTTTTGATTTTTTTTTTTGTTTTTGTTTTACCTTTACGTGTCGTCAACTTCTTTGACTGACTCTCCACCAGGCGTGGACCTATCGCCTTGCCGCCGCTCGAACCTAAATACTTTTTTTTTTTTTTACGCAATTTTCGTTAAGATCGGAGTTGGGCAATTTAATTCCTATTTATTTATTTTTATTTCCTACCCCTCTCCATGACACACTCTCTCTGTGTGTTTCGGACCGTTTCTGTGTCACCACATTTGTGTATTACGGAAGTGAAAGGACATTCCCTGGTGACCTGTGCGATGTGCGGTGAACAAACCCCCAGTGTTTGGTTTCGGAAAGAATTGTATATAATATATCGACGATGTGGTGACTTTCTTTGTCTTAGTAATATGACAGCTAATAGCTAGTCGTGCTAGTTTACTGTGAAAGGTTTATAAATCGAAACAATACAACGTCTGTGCCTTTTGGTTATTGAAAGTCTACTAGGCCTGCTGATTTGGTTAGATATGTATCTCCTGGTTCCCGCTCTTATCAAAACATACATAAATATTCAATACCATAAAATCCGTTTATAATTGATTACAAAATGCAGAAGAAGATTTAAGAAAACTTTTTCACAATTAATAGAGACGCATGGGTCGCTATGTCTGACTTAAGTCTTGCAAAACAAAGACGTCTTTTTTCCGATATTGAGGCCTAAATATAAAACATACAAACAAAATATACACTTTCTAGGCTTGATTTTCGTGTAGACAACTATCATATCTACATTTTAACAAAAAATAAAAAAAATAAAAAATGGGTTTTTTGAGAAAATCAATTTCAAAAATGGCACTTTTTGGTTTTTGCATAATATTAACGTAAATGTAACGCAAAATATATTTTATACAGCCGAGGCATTTTATAACACATATAAAGAGCGTGTTTTGGGCTCTCCGTGGACATAAAAAATATTGGTGTAACCCAAGTAGATCGCCAGTAATTAATTGTCAAAGTTCGTCCACAATTGACCGAGGAGGCGTTTTTGACATTTTGACAAAAAAAAAGCAAAACACCTAAAATTATTTTATGGCATTGGAGCGTTTTAAATGTGTACACAGAGTGCTTGAAAAAAGTTAATATAATGTGGACCGAAAATCCATGGCGGGAGATCAAGCGAAACATCCGACCCACGACGGGTGTGAAAAATACTGCTTATCGCCGCGGCCTCTTTAAAAATTCATAAGTTGAGAACAAAAAATCCGACGAGCTTGCGATTTGTGGCGACTGCGGTTTTAGAAACGGCGCCATAACATATATTTTTTTCATCGAAATTAAAAATTCGACCTTTTTTGCCTGCACGATTTGAGATGAAACCACCCATATATATATATATATATATATATATATATATATATATATATATATATATATAAACAATTTTGACGTGTTTGAGTTAATAAAAAAAAATAGTAGGCATCGATAAATGTTACAATCACCAAGATAGCGAATGGAAGAGCTACGGAAAAGCCCAAAATAATTTTTCACTATCTCGATTATGGAACTGCAAATTTAACGGGAATAGAACCTTTCCGAAATTCAGTGCCATCTGGTGGCGCGTAGAGAAGTTTAGGTTTTGCCATACCAACGGCGGTAATCAACTTGCAATTTATCGAACGCCGCCACTTTTGCAGGTCAACGGCAGGCGAGGTATTGTATAATAAGTAGTTCTTTCTCGATTACTTCCGATTCGATGGTGACAAAGAACCCGCAGTTAGAACAAAGATCCAACCCACGCAGACGCCTCGATAAAATTCTATAAACCGAAGGGCTTTAAAGTCGATTGTGTGCCGCCCCAGATTTACTGAATCTGAGTTAGATATGAACGCTTACTTCGCATCGTACTAACCCCCGAACCCTCGCATCATCCACTCAGGAGCACCTTCAACGTCTTCCTTTATCAGTCACTGGAAGGCCGCCATTGGTACGGCACAGATGCCGTTCCACAGATGATGATAGTGATCAAAGTGGCCAGACTGAATTTCGGAAGACCTGAAATAAAGACTGAAGAAAAAGGAATAATTTCTGAAAACCTGAAATCCAGATTAAATCCATACGGATTTCCAGTTCCATATTCTAGACAGGAAAACGTTATGGTGTGTTTTTTTTCTTGTTCAGTTGTTTATGCATTTCATGCGGAGGTGCAGCCGAGCTGGACAGAATAATCTATAATAATTTCTGGAAAAGGGGAACAAGGGGGAGAAAGGACAAACGAAAATCTGCAAACATACGTAGGTGACTGGTGCGCGCTGAAAAAGTCAGTCTTGCACACAAAACAAACAAACAAACCAACAAAAGAAGAACAACAACTAGTACAACATGTAGCACAGGTCTGCCACTCTTTCTAACGAGTTTTATGATGTCATAAAATTTTGAAGCTCAAGTTTAGGTTCATGCTGAAACACAATAAAAAAAGGAATAAAGAAAGAGACCTGATATGGGAGAATTTGAAGCGTCTATTTCGTTCGTGTTCTTTGTCCCATGTTTCCTCACTCTGAGTGATTCCATCGTGTTAAAAACATATTCGTGTGTTCATAGAACAGGGAATGGATTCCCTCGATTGGCAGCTGTTTCCCCTTATCGTTACCAGGGGGCACAACAGACAAAGCGAACAAACAGAGGGCCGGGATTTACGAGAGGGAGAAAACTCGAGAGTTTGGTGTTGAAGAAAAACAACCAGCACATGACGAACTTTCAGCAGAGCTCAGCAGCGGCAACTATAAAACATTTATGCGACAAGGCTGCCGGCTGTATGCGCGATAACACTCGACACATTCATAAATCACGCCGCGCCCACGACGTCGCCGGAGGCTGCACACGCCCCTGTTCAAGTATGAATGAGGATCGAAAAAACGCCAACGGAATCCCGAAGCAGACGTAATCCAAGGATGTTCCGCATTAACCCTGGAAGATTCAAGCCTGGGGGTCCCAAGTTCGCGTTCCGGAGAAGCGGGTCAATTCGGCATTAGATTGTTTATAAAAGATTTCTGTAATCTCTCGTTCCCGTAGTCTACTTGCTCCGAAAACACTTTTTCGCGCTGTGCGTCCACAACGACGGAGTGCATAAATAGAGGTTGAAAGGCTGCCGGACAAGGGCCCCACAGAGAAGCGAACTCACTGCCACGAATGAAGGTAGGAAGAAGTGAAGGCGACAGGCTTAAAGGGCCCCTGTAATCCTATTTAAGCGTCTAACTTTTTTTCGGTTTCCATGTCTCTTGGGGTTCGTGCAGGACAGCAGGCGAGGAGAGAATAACTAAGGATCAGTGAGTCATATTTTAACCGGACGACGCGGAAACCTCCTCCACCTACGTCGGCGACCCGCGGTGCCGAAAGCGCGCGATATGCGACGTCTTTGGTTCTGTCTCCTGGGCTTACTACTGCCAGAGCCGCTAAAAGCTTCCTTTTAGTTGAAATACAAAATAAAAGTGGCGTGAACCATTTAAATTATTTATAAAAGTAGCTTTCTTCAGTATTTTAATCAGAAAAGAAACAAATGCACTTTAGAAAGTGCAGAAACAAGAAATGACCCGTCAACATGCCCGCCACCAAGCGGTGGAAAAGGCGGCGCATACTAGAAAGGTCTAGTGGGATCAGGCACCGACGAGCGGCAATCGTAGAAAGGTCCCGGATTTACGCGGCGGCGCTGCGGTCGCATGAACTGGAGGATCCGACCGGTACCGAGCGCTCCGAAGGCTATCGGCGAGCAGCTTTGTCTTGCATTTTGGCCGTTTCGTGGTACGCCAGCGCGAGGTGACTCTCGTTCTGAACTGATCTTTACCACGTGCTTGCTGTCGTTTGTGGCCTATAGAGTGTCATGGCGAATTAGTGTTTCATCGCGCAGCAAATGCAGTGCGAGTCGCCCTGGCTGCACGCTTCATAGAGCCTATCCAACACATGCTTTAGTGGCGCCTTCTCGAGCCGTCAACACGGAGTGCGGCAACCGTGAGCGCTCGATGAAGTCACTACCCCTCCTCTAGTTCACGGCCACTCAAGCCAGGACCTACGACGTCATGAAGGAAGTTATTTTTTGTTTGTTCTTGTAATTCTAATTCGCCTATAACTTTTAAAATAAAGCGCAATTCGAGAAAAGAAAAGTTTCATTAAGTTACTCCGTTCAGTGCGCTCAGGTTCGGTGCAAAGTAAAAACCAGTGAAAAGGTCCTTGCAGGGCCCCTCTAAGCCAGCCAAACGAGAGAATCTCAAGTGAAGCCGGAAATAGAGCTCGCGGTCGGGGGGAGTGCCCCCAAGGATGCCCAACTTCGTCCAATAGCATCCGAGGGTGCCCAAGTCCGTCCAATAGTGTCTTCTGAAGAAGAGTGGTTGTTTGGGCGAGTTGGTTGGGCATCTTATACAACCTTCTGCGCAGCAAGGATGGGGACAAAAGAAGAGAACAGGACACAACAAGGCGCAACTTTCAACTGATTTTTATTGAATACGTGTTCCGGTATTGATAGTCTCAACCATCGTCACCATGACAACAAAACGACAAAAACAAAGGAAAACCACCATCAAAGAGCTTAATTGGAAAATAACACTATCTCGTTCTCAGGAAAAAACAATTCCTTCTGCGATAACACAATCGACGGCATAGCAACACACGTGTGTCCTAAATAATCAATGTGCTCGGCTTCTACGATTTCGCGTGTTAACGCTGACTTGCATTTCCCAATTTTCACGCATCCATCCAACAGTGGGGTACAACCGCATGTCCTGCAATGCAAGTCAAGAAAGCCACCGCTCTTTTTTTGCACGTTGTTATTGTGCTCGCGAAGCCGATCATTTAGGCAGGGCCCCGTCTGCCGGACGTAGTGCCTGCCACAGGACAACGGAATGCGATAAACCACACCATCTGTACAGTCGACAAATTTCGTTCTGTGCTTCGTTTCACATCCGTGTTTGGCACGCCGCCAGGCTTTGATAGTTTGCACAGGTCCATGAGCTTATTGGGCGCAGAAAACACTACATTTAAATTTGATCGCATTGCTACTTTCTTTAAATTGTGCTACACTTGGTGTATTTACGGTATCACAACAACTTTTCCTTTTTGTCTTGCCATCTGGCTCTCATTGTTTTCCACGAGACAGCGCTTTCTTAGAAGGCCCTCCGTGACCCCAACAAGAATGGGCAAAAAAAAGAACGGTGGATATCTTGACTTGCATTGCAGGACATGCGGTTGTACCCCACTGTTGGATGGATACGTAAACATTTGGAAATGCAAGTCAGCGTTAACACGCGAAATCGTAGAAGCCGAGCACATTGATTATTTAGGAGACACGTGTGTTGCTCTGCCGTCGATTACGTTATTGCACAAGGAATTGTTTTTCCTGGGAACAAGATAGTGTTATTTTCTAATTATGCTCTGTGATGGTGGTTTTCCTCTGCTTATGTCGTTTTGTTGTCATTGTGACGACTGTTGAGACTATAAATACCGGAACATGTATTCAATAAAATTCAGTTGAAAGTTGCGCCTTGTTGTGTCCTGTTCTCTGCTTTTGTTCTCGTCCTTGCTGCGCACAAGATTGTATAAGATGTCTTTTGGTTTTGGTCATCGTTGTGGGCCTGTGCCTCCACAAGTCTCACCCGGCTTCAGCTCTGCTGGCGTCATGTCGCCTCCAAAGGCTTCCTACCCCCATGGGGCCACGTCTGCTATTAAAGTGGATGGATGGATGGGGCTGAACCCTTTCATTCGGGCGGCGGCTTTGGTCTTCGAGCCAAAGCTATTATTTCAACGATTAACCAATCTCCGTTTGGAAAGCAAAACAAAAAGACGGTACGGCTGAGCCGTTCAACAGTATACTTCTAAATCGAAATTAATGGACAATGGTAAATATCCTCCCGAGAGTAGAAAGTTGGGCAAGTTGGTGATTCATAATGATTAAAAAGTGTAACAAGACGACGGACAAACAAGGAGGAGACACAGACAGCGTTCGCAACAAGACGACGGACAAACGACTAGGAGACACAGACACAGCGCTGTGTCTGTGTCTCCTCTTTGTTTGTCCGTCGTCTTGTTGCGCTTTTTAATCATTATCAAATATTCTCCTACCGCCACTAAGCACCGCACGTTGAAGATCCAGCCTTTTGCAGCCCTAGCGGTTACGTTGCGAACTAGGACAAGAACATGATTAACTACTCGATAGTGCTACTGACGCAGCGCTCGGCTGACGTAGCCGAACGTTGCGTGAGCGTTGTATGACATTAGGGAGTTTTCGTAGATCGTTTTCGCCATCCCGCAAGGCCCTCCGCAACCCGCTACGATAGCGGGAACTCCACAGCCAAGGCTATCGGCGCGCAGGCGCAGTAGCAACTTCTTCGTAGCGGAAAGCTTAGCGGAGGGGGCAGCGCGGTCTACGAAAACTCCCTATTGCGTGACGAACGTTGCGTGACAAATCCCAGCCGAGCCCAGCACTCTTGTCCGCACACGATCGAGAAATATGACGAACAATAACCCAGTCCCCAGACATAGTGTAAGCGGCAAGATCTGTGTAAGACGAGCTGTAAAGATCACGCTCTATGGTGCTATATCCTAGACAATAGCGAAGAACCGGCTTATTCATCACCCACGACAATCGTGAGACAACATGCTGCTAAAAACACTTTGTAAGTGTTCGCAACTCCAGAGGAGGCAACGCCGCCCTACGGAAAAGACACGGAGGAGAGAAGCGGGGAGCTACCACGTATTCAAGGATGCAGCGGAAACTGCAACGGCCTGGCGGTCGAAATGTGAAATAAATGGGAAGGGGCTCAAATGCGCATGTTGTAGCTTCGAATAGGAACACAGATGGGGACAAGCGAGCTATGAATGTTAACTTAACCACAAAAGAATAACTACTCAAGATGCGACAGAAGGGGCACGTAGGCACCACTTGAATATGTTTCTTCTGAGATACAAGGCTATGCTCTAAGAAATGGTCCATTTACTTAGCATAAGAATATGATACATTTTATTACATAAAATTTTATTAGTACCGGCTGTTATCGCTAGACTTGTTACGTATAGTGTGTGTAAAAAAAGGCTTGCCCACACATAGATTTATGCATAAAGAGTCATTCAAAAATCAATCCAACCATCCGCAGAAAAAAAATAAAAAAAAACAATGCCAACAGTAAGAGGGTGAGGGGAACACCGAGCGTTCCGGTCTCCCTCTTGTCTTGTTTTTGTATATTGTGTTTCTGTTCAACTTTGTTGCATCGCCATCTTTCACCCATCTCGCAAATTCTTTTGTGACGGACACTAAAAAAAAAAGGCTTGTTTAAACGTTTGAACAGTTATTGCAATTTGAAAGCATCATAAAGTGCATGATCGATAGCTTGTTTTTTTATTGTAATTACGACAGTTACATGCCTATTACTTTGGTGGGCTTAACGCCGTTTTGAATGGCATGATTGAAGTCATATTTGATATAAAGACGTGCTAATGTTATCGCCATAAATGTTTGAAGAAATAAACATTATTTGAATCACAAGTTTATTCTTAAAAATAAGCTCAACAGAGTGCATAGCTAACACTACGAGTTATAGTTATAATATATTCACGTTATATAAAAAAAAATATTAGTCGTGGATAACTTGAGTGAACAAACGAACAAAACTTCTGCATCATTAAGTAGCCCAACAGAAAATATTAGACCTGAATAACTTGAGTGAACAAACAAACTAAACTTATGCATCATTAATTAGCCCAACTGAGAATATTAGACGTGAATAACTTGAGTGAACAAACAAACTAAACTTCTGCGTCATTAAGTAGCCCAACAGAAAATATTAGACGTGAATAACTTGAGTGAACAAACAAACTAAACTTCTGCATCATTAAGTGGCCCAACAGAAAATATTAGACCTGAATAACTTGAGTGAACAAACAATATAAGCTTATGCATCATGAAGTATCCTTGTTTGGTAGAGGTGACATTTTTTATGGAACAACAGAAAATGCCTGAAAACATCCGAGCGAGTATCGTACAAGTTTGCTTGGTCGTGCAACATAACAATTAATACATGTCACTACAATATTTCGTGGATTAAATGCAGTACAAGTCTTTTTTGTAAATTGTAATTGTGTTGTATGATTGTACAGCGGGCAGTCAGCCACTGTGGGCATCTGGTGTCTCAGAAGTATGCGAGACATTCAGCCAGTGCAGTGCAACAGCTAGCCTATGATCGAAAACATGCATCTTGCAGTAGTGAAATACGACCGCACGCAAGTGCGGTGATAATTCAGATCGAAACGGGCAGGGGTAGGGATTGAACACAGGGTTTCTGGGTTGTGAAGCGCGAGATTTCGCTCCCTGTGCTCCGAGCTAGTGTGCGTTAACGCACTAGGCCACCGGTACCCCGCTCAAGATATGTGCAGTCACACAAGTATTGAACGAAAATAGAGATACGACCACAATCACACGCAATTTATATCAGTTTATTTACACAAAGCAAGCATTCTGCATGCAGTAAAACAAAATTAAAAGTAAAATCCTGATGCTATCTTACGCACCGTGCTGAGCGCCATGATAGCATTGTGTTCCGTGCAATCGTTTGGAAAAGCCACGACTTGTAGATTCATTCCGGAGCAGTATATATGTTGTTTTTTACTTGACGCAGAAATATATTTGGTTCAGGGCACCGAGCTCACCCTTGGTTTAGGTATTTCTGCATGTGGTTAAAAGGTACGTACAAACGATGTGCACAGCGTGCACAGACGTCACGTGCTCAGACATAATGATAGTGATGCTTATTTGCATCTGTGACAGTTACAGACGCTGAAACCACGGACAAAAACCTGACTAGGCTTGACGGCGTCGTGGCTCCGTACACTTGGCAGATGGTGATGGGGATACAAAATAAGGACAGGGTATAACAACATATAAATGCTTACACAACGAAGCATATAGTTTAAAGCTTTACACCACAAGAACGAAAATGCACATTTCATAAAAAAGCGAATAGTTTGAAATGTTTACATCAAGAAAAAAAGTTGGCTACACAAAATGTAAGTGCAGTAATCTAAAGTTCATAGTGCGAACGGTAATTTGTTTCATATTATACTCATTTAACAATGGGGGCAGATTATGTTGTAACGATTTCAAACTGTAGTTCGTGCGAAAATTGGCCTTTGCAATTTTCGCGCAAAGAAGGCGGACGGTGGTTGTGTTTTTAGCTAATTCTGATGTCTCCTTCAAGAAGTTGTTAAATTCTGATGATGAAAAAATGAAAGACGTTTACCATTCTCTGTAATGCCGAATTAGGGCGCAGCTCTTGAGAAAGGGGAGGGGAGGGTACGGAAGGGAGGGTATGCACCTCCTCCTCTCCTCCTCTCCCGCTCCCCTCCCATTTAGCGGGAAATTCTTGCCGAATTTCTCGCTAAATATAGACCGTTCCACTAGGAAGAGCGGAGAGAAAAAAAATTCCCTCCCCCTCTCACCCCGCACGTCGTCTGCTGCGCCGAGTGGGCTGTACCTAACATCCGGCTGGCGTTCAAACTAGGTTTAAAATAGCGTCTATTTAGAAATTTCAAGCGCAGATGGATGTATTTTAATATGCAACTTATCGTGTAATGCTATGCTCGATAAAAAAAAAAATAACCGGCTAGAATTGTGCTGCTACCTGCGTGAAAAAAAAAAAAAAGAAATGGGAAGAAAGTGTCAGAGTGGCCGGCCTTCCGGCAAAAAGTAAATTCGGTTGCTGTAGCTTTTTTTACCATAAAAAGTTCGTACTCCTGTAGGCCTTTAGCGACAATGAGTGGAAGTCTGGAATAATAAATAAAAACGTGCTCTCCTGACGCAATAGACGCAGTGGTTGAGGGTAGTACTGCCGGCTGACTCCACTGTTAAGGAAGTAAAGGAACAAAGTTATGGTAGCTGATTCTGAAATAAAGCAAGAGAGAGCTGTAGGCTGATTTTGGAGTGGCTATAAATATTCTAAGAACGCGAACCACTTCACAACGGCAGCGACGAGCGAGAGTTCGATGTTCGGTACAGCTCTTGTACAGCCCAAAGATGGAGGGCGGCAACCTCCCGGTTTGTTGTCTGCTAGCAGAATCGAACGCGTGTCCTCTCTCTTGTTTTACTCCGTCGAACCTACAGAACTTCGCGGATGTGTGGAGGGGGCGCTGCGGTAGAACAAAATGGCTCCGCCCTGAGAGCGCTAAATGGAATGGTCTATAAAAATTAAATTTACAATTTAAGTCTCTAAATTTAGCGGGACACTTTTTCCGCTAAGTTTAGTGGGAAAATGTTTCCGCTGAATTAAGCGGGTGAATTGTCCCCGAAACTTTAGAGGGTAAATTTTTCCGCGAAACTTATACAAATTTTGTATATGTGTGAACTGGAGTATTGAAAACAAGGTTTCCGTATGAGATAGAAAATGAACGTTTGCAATAAAACGCAAAGCTTTTTGTGAAGTAATAATATTTTTTTACGATTTGTTTGTATGGTGGTGCCCCAGACAAAATAGTAATAAGATATGTAAGATTTAAATAAGGCGTGATATAGTTGCAGCACAGGATTAACGAAATTTCGGTGTGCGATAAATCGTTTCCGGAAATATTATTTGTAATCGCGAATTCGGGGTGGCACAATGAGAGTGGGGCGACCAAACGAAAATTCCCCTTTCTAAAGCCCTTCTATCCTGGGAAAGTGGCACCATTCATTGCTGTAGAAATGCTCAAGGCACGTGCCGCGTGCCACTACTGGGAAATTCATTGCGTCTGAAATCTAGCGCAGTGCTGCGCTGTGCCGCCATGATCTTCCCAAGGGTTGAACGTTGCACATGCCTCGTGCATCGAAGCGCCTTGCGCTACTTTTGAAACATGAAGTGACTTTACCCCTTCCGGGAAAGTAGCGCACCTAGCGACAGCTAACGACCCTGTACCGAACTTTGGCCGACGTTTCGTGCTTATTGAAAGATTCTGACAACATCTATAACCTTTTTTAGATTGTACGGACGCGTACAACTTGTTTTCTTTTAGGGATTTGGGGGGTGAAATTATTTAGGTGTTGGAACGCAACCGGCTGTGACATGATGATTAATTTTCGATCTCTGGTTGAGACCCAGGTTGAGACTCAGGTTGAGAAAACAATGAACCGGCCTCGGAACCAAGGGCAGTCTACTTGGACATTCCTACTCCGACAAACAATCAAAGCAATCAAATAAGCTACCTTCAAAACCTGTGATGCACCACCGGGAATGCATGTTGCTGGTGGTGGACATGAGTAAATAAACATAACAAAATGGACAATTGGGCGAGTTGGTAAGAGTTCATAATTACTTACAGCGCCAGGGCCACGGAGGGGCATGCCTGCACGAGCAGCAGCAGCATCAGATGTCTTTTCTTTTCAATAGAATCAGTTGCTAGTTCAGCGCTTGTCCTGTGTTTCTGTGTTTCTCCTCTGTCTGTCCTTGTCCCAGTCGCGCTGTAAGTAATTATGAAATAAACATAAATATGAACATAAATTTCAGCGAAAATACAATTTATTTTTGTTGAAATGGGTACAAATCACTAATGCGCAAGATGGTAAACAATAATGATGGAAGGACCCCTAAAAATGATCGCTTTAAGTAGACAAATTGCTATTTTCATAGCCTAAATCCTCAACAAACAAGATTTTTTAATGTAGACGCACCATGCTGACGAAATAATACCAAAGCATATAATGTGTTATTGAACGTGGCCCAGATAAATAAAAGCTAGAAGTTGGTGGAGAGTTCTGGAGAGAAAACACGCTCACGCAAATAATATGCGGGGAAAAGGCATAATTTTCGTTTAATTTTGCTTCTATTAGTCCAGGAAGAAATACTGGATGGGCTATTTTTCGTTCTGAAAATTGTACTCGAATAATCGCAATCCTAAAAAGATTGTGGTAGGGACAAACCATCTTAATACTGTAACGTCTTAACGTCGCTTTGTCATCTGTGACGAATGACAGATGGTGAGGCGACGAATGGACAGAAACTAAACATTTAATTTGGCGAACCTTGTGTCGAAAACAAAAATACAAAGAGATAGCGTCCGAGACGTCGAAGGTCTTCGGAGGAGCACGATCGAGCGTGGTAACGAGACTCACTCCGGACCGCCACGCGGAGAATTTTTTTAGGGGCGAAGCTCCTTAAGGGGTATTCACACGAGGGAGAAATCCCGGGGATTTCTCCCCGGCACGCGCATCCCGCGACGAAAACGTCAGGCTTTTCGGTGTGCAAAAGCCTCGCGTTTTCGTCTCGTGATGCGCCCGTGCCGGGGAGAAATCCTCGGGATTTCTCCATCGTGTGAATACCCAGTCTAGCGTTGTCCGTCCGGCGTCCGTGCTCACATCGATCTTGCTGGTGCTCGTGCTCGTAATCAGGCTCGTGAGCTCACGTGCTAACGTGCTCACAAGCACGTGAGCACGTGCTCACGTGCTCGTGTAGGGCAAAAAGAAATAAAAAAAATGTTTGGTGCAGGGAGACCCTAATGGATTTCTAGTCCATCGCCTTAACCACTCGGCCACGACTGCGGAACGAGTAGGGGGCTCTGAGATGTGGTAGTAACTCAAGAGCTGGGGTTTCTGTCATCGATAAAACGTTGCATGTAGCCGCTCAACGTCTATAAATGAGAGGGCGCTGCGGTCAAATGCGTATGTAATCGCGTTAAACTTTGCTGGCATTGGCTCAACGTTTATAGACGAGAGGGCCCTGCGGTCAAATGCTAAATATACGTATATAACCACGTTCCATACCACACATTCTCTTTCTGACATGGATGAAAACGAACGAAAGGCTCGGCATGCTGCGGCTCAGCGTCTACGCAGACAAGCACCACCAGATCTTCGCCCCAATCTACATCATTCACCACGTGCAGATGCGGTCATTTTTTACCGACGTGTTACGCCGAAAGTTTGGAACATTCGGCATAGCACGTTCGGCGCGTAGAGCATTCGTAGCTTGATCAGACGACAAGGCTCTCAAACTTACGAGAACGTCAAGTTGAAAGACTCAATAGAAGATGAGTCCGCTCCCTGGAATCGAACCTGGAGCCTCCACGCGAAAGCCAAGCACGCACCCCCTTTGCGACGCGCTGGGCAATATGCGGGAAAACGACAATTTTCGTTCAGTCGGGCTTCTATTAGTCCAGCAAAATATACTGATTGGGCTATTTTCTGCTCTGAAAACTGTACTCGAATAATCGCAATACTAAAAAGATTTAGGGAACAAACCATCTTAATGCCGTAACAAAACGCAAGTGTTTTTCTCATTGTTAAATTTAATCGAACAAAAGCCAGTCATCTTTTTGAAACATGAGAATACAAACGAAACCCTCAGGCTGTCAAAAGAAATGCTATTGCATTTAAAAGTCGGTGTGTTCACTTTACCGCAGAACACAAAGGCAGGCAACCACGGCGACCAATAGGAGAATCCTAGCGAGTGTATGTTTACGAAGACACGATGGATATGCATTTATTCGGGAAGGAAACAATCACGCACACCCGATCTCCTCTTTATTCCTTGTGTATGCAATAATTGCATTGAAATCTTGGTTTGACCCAACATGGTCGAATCGAGTAAATGTAGCCATAAAAAGTCAATCCCAATCTAACAAACGAGATCTGTAAACTACGACACGTTCTGGCCGAGAAAAGCTTTTTTGTTCCGTAGTACAATGATGTCCTACTTGTTCAATATCGCAATGCAGAGCACAGTTTTGGGGCCAGATTATTTTTTGAACCAGAATATTATCTGGATTTGTGCAATCGAGAGACAAATCGACTTTGTATGAAAACGTGAAATTTTACGTGAAATTTCACTTTTCAAAAATCACGAACATAAAACTTTACGTTTTTTTCTTTGACGATAGATTATTGCAAAATTATGGCTTTTTTCGGAATCCTACTCGAGTCAATTCGAGTTACTTTATCTGGTCATATTGCACGGTAACAGGATGAAGCGATGCTGGAAGCGAAATAGGTTTTCGAACGCCCAAATACGAAACCTTCACTTTAAAGGAGCGATGAAACAATTTTTGTACTTTGCGCAAATACCGCTTAAAACGGATTCCTGACATTAATGACCTATGAAACACGCGTTCGTTTTTCACCCCACGCAATAGAAGTCCCAGAAAAAAAATTAAAGAAAAACGAGCAGCGTTCACCCCCTCAACTCGCAGCCAGAACAAGCGGCCACGTGATCTGGAGCCGATTATATGCCGCCAGTGTTGATCATAGCCACGCGCTGGGGTTGGCAAGGCACAGGACACGCGCTGAGTTCCAGACATTGTTATGGCTCGGCTGTTGTCGTTGTTGCAGCGATTGGACACGGGTCACAACCCGAATGCTTCTCGAGCTAGCAATTATCACGAGCCCAAGTCGAGTGCTCACACAATGCTCGGGTCCAATCTATGAACCGCATTCATATATCGTCACTTGGGTGTACTGCGATCCCCACGTTACGTCATCAAATTTTGCAAAGGAGAGCTTCAATGAAAATGATCGCTTTTGACCTTGAAATTACACCGCAACAAAGGCGTTTCTTGGCAAGCGGCGTTGCGTGTGAGTATCCTTGAGTCCCACTAGTGCCAGTAAGCTCGTGTCAAGTGAGAAACATTCCAATTGAATATCGTTGCACCGCTCCTTTAAAGTCTGGACAGTATAAGATCAAATAAATTTTGAAACAGGGCCTTGTTTGCGAACAACGCGTTGGCGGAGGAAATTGCAAACTGCACCTTGTTTCGCTTAAGTCAGACATCAGTCGGCTCTACGATCCCGATGCGAAGCGCACATTCGTCTGCTTTTTTTTTTTTTTTCAGAGGTTGTGGTTACGTCAAAATGACGAGCTCTGATTGGCTGCGATTTTTTTTTTCATAGGTTGTGGTTACATCCAAATGACGAGCTCTGATTGGCTGCGATTAAAAGGATACTGGGTAGACCTCAAGGCAGCTTGCTTTGGGGTCTACCCACTATCACTGCATCAGAGCCAATCAAAGCTCGGCGTTCTGACAGGCAGGCGAGCTTGCGCTCCGCAGACCCACGAGGGAAACGAGCGACGTAACGATGCGCCTTAGGCGCTGCATGATCGGCGCCATCAGACCGTGATGTCGGCGGCGATTGCACACGTAATGATTTAGGGGAAGTCGCCTAGAAGGCGTAAGTTACGCTCCGTCTCAGACGGAAGCCAATTCATTTCTTGCATGCATTTGTGCAGATGCCACGGTGACCATCCTGATGCTGCTCAACAGCCTCAACAGCTGCGTGAATCCCTGGATCTACCTCCTCTTCAACCGCAGCCTGGTCAATGCCCTAAGGTACCAGGTGTGCAGATGCCCGGACAAGACCGGCAGCGCCGGTCCTTCCGGCGGGATCGTGCCCGAGCTCACCACGCAGAACACGGAGGCCAACGTGCCCTTCAGCCGGCAGAGCTCCAGGGCCGAGCTCACTCTCCACAAGACGTCCGTGGCTTTTTCCAAGAGACCTGACAAGGCGTCAGAGCCTCCGCTTTCGAACAAACTGCCTCGAAGGGGCGTCCCGGAGACGATCGCAATGAGCTCCAACGAACATGTGATTGGGTGGAGCAAGAAACGAATGTTTGGTGGCAGGAAAAAGTGTTCCTTCGAAGGCTTAATTTCGTCCTGATGAGCGGTGCGGTGAACGTAGACACGGGAATGACTTGCAATGGACGGACAAACCAGGAACTCGTGAGCTCTACCAACACCTCCCAGGTGGCAAGGCCGTAGTGCTGAGTTTCGAAAGTCACCTATCGGAGTCGGGATCTAAATTGGACAAGGGAGCTGCCTAAGCGTTTGGCTGAAACTCACGTTCAGTCAGTGTCTAGATAAAGAATGGGCCCCGCCCGCGGGGGACCTGAATGCTGGTACCTGCTCGAGCAGCGCAGCCGGGGATTTTGAGTTGGGATCCAAATTGGACACGGGAGTCCGCTGTTCGCTGCGCACGCTCGGAACTAGCTCATACTTATAAAATACCTAGAGCGGTAGTCTTGATGTTGTAAAATGCACGTTACAAAAGTACCGTCAGAGCTCGTCTTCAAGCATGTGCTCAGCAGCCCGGGACCACGGTGTATTCCGGGAGTCAGCTATTACCCCCGGTAACTACTCAAGGAGCAAAACTTGCTTTTTTTTCTTCTTGAGGTGACAACGAGTGCAGGAGGTGTTGGCTCTATGGAGTCTTTCGGTCCGCGACGTGCACAATATCGGCGAGCCATAAGAGTCGCTCCGTGAAGAAACAAAGGTGAGGTTTCACTGGGAGGGTCATTTACTTGTCGTAATGTCATGCTAAGTTGTAAGCACATTGAAAGTTTGCTATAGTGGAGGGACAGCGAGAAAGCATGAAGGCTCGTTGGTTGAATCGAAAACTGGGCAGATGTTATGTCTTTATTGGCAAGCTTTATTTTTGCCCTTTTACTGGCTCGGCCTGTGACGTAGGTAAGCTAGGTTAGTAAACGGCAAATTGCAATGTGATTTTACGAAATGTAGCTTACGATCCAAACCAAATTCTTTATAGGGAAGTTTTCTTTTTTGTTCGATTAACGATTGAATATTTTATATTATAAACAAGTCCTGCGAATCAAACCTCGTCAAATAAATTAAATGTAGATTTCGTTTTTAATCAAGGCGACGCCAAGCCATGAATGCTCAAACTACGCTTTGCTTCCGGAAGGGGAGTTACGCTGTTTCTCCTGACTCTTCCGCGTCCCATCTGAATCACGGAGAGGTAACAGAACTCCCCTTCCGTACGTCGACCCTAGTTCGAGTTTTCGCCGTTCTACATGCGGCGAAAACGTGCGCACATCTCTACATAAAAAAAAGGTATTTATGTCTCTGTAGGCACCACTCCTAGTTAGATCAAATTTGGAGCTACGTGAGAATATTTGTATAAGCCCTCGAATCATGAACGGAGATTTCGTTGTAACCGCATTGCTCAAAGTCTAGATCCTCCCTAACTACACGGGTTGGAAATTGCTACGGTCGACTGCAATGAGAAGATTATTCATACTTCACTCACTCAGTGCAATTTTGTTGTGCTTATCACCCAGGCAAAACAGTGCCAAGCCACTGGGCTACGGACGTATGCACAGCGACTGAGCGTACCCGGAACGTGTTCCACAGCCTAGCAGAAAAAGATATCAGCGCACAGAAAGGGATTACTATAGAGTGGTCTACAGGCTTCCTGTATAAGATCTTATCCACGGCGGCCACTATGCCACCGCTGACTCATAGGGCGAATTCGAAAGCCCGCTCATTCGTGCTCAAATTTCCACAAACAACCAATCGCAAAACAATCTCGACCTAACACGCGAATGCCACATGCTTCGGATGATCCATACTAAAGTTTCTCAGCATGCCGGCTAACAAGCAATTACCCATCGTCCAGTCCACTTCCAGCACGACGCTTCTCGGGGATTGGAATCAGCCTATTTACGCTGTGAGCGTATGCGGCAAGTGATGATACTTACGCATCGTCTCACCCATATATGTGATGACTGTCAGCCTATAAGTATGGGCCAACGCACCTTTTTACAGACAAGTCTGCGTTTGTCCACACCAGTCGTGGTCACTGTTCATGTGCACAAACCAAATTCGCGCGAGGTGCGTGTGCGCCACGCCGACGGCAGCGCCACCACAGCGGCCTGACGTCAGAGACGCGTGTTGTTCTGCTCTATGCGGATAGAAACTGGAAGAGAGGAGGAGATGAGACTGTTCGTGACGTCAAAGTGCAAAACCTGGTGTTTGAACGCATCCTGCCTGAAGAGCATCCTGCCTGAAGAGGCAGGATGCTCTTCACGCATCCTGCCTCTGATGTCACCGCGCGTTCTCACCTCCTCCTCTTCCTTCGTTGAGGAGCTTTCCGTAGAGGACCAAGAAAGGACGGTGCTGCTATCCCGAGTGCATTTTGAGGGTGCTGACTGCGTCGAAGGTGTCGGCGAGCCAGGTGCTTTGTGCATGTTTCGTCATTGGAGTTTGGACACTATTTGATACCTCTCATCTCTAAGAGGAAGTGTGTTCGTGAGCGCATGTTACTGAGCTGGTGGCAGGCGCATGTTTTTGGGCAGGTTTCAGGTGTCTGAAGAAATGCTGAGCATACGTTTAAGTGCATAGTTAAATGAAAGAAACGAACTGTGGGTGAGTATTTTAAGAAGCGCAAAAAGGGTACGCATTTTGCAACATGTGAAATCATGTTCACATATCACTGGGTTATGTTGTTTTTGTTATTTCCAGTCAATAAAAATGATAATTGCCATTTAGTTGTTAGCAGTGTAAACTTTTTCGGGGCTCGTTACCTGTCATGATTCCAGGTAACGTAAGCCCAACAATTTTCTGAGCTTGCCTAAAACCGATTTTTGATACCATACAAAAAGGGGGTTCGATATAAAAAAATCTCCACCCTTTAACGTGTGACGGAGAAAAAACAAGGAGAAAAAAACCTGGAGACATTGAGGAAGATCATTATATTTATTTGTGGTGCCATTAGTGTAGCTTTTATACACATAGTTATTAGCTACGCGTACTACGTACTACGCGCTCGAAATATGCTTTCTCGGGTTACCACTAAAACAATAATTAATTAAATGGGGTTAAAGTGTGGGATTTAGTGCTTATTCTTATTATTTGCTCGCGAACAAATTTGTGTAGGAGAAAACTGAAACTTCATAATTATAGTCTTCTCAATACACATACAATCTACCAAGCACCTCACGCTCATGTAACTGGGTACGCAAATGATTGTACGGCTATTGTGAACTATCTACGCAGGTGTTTTATAACGATTATATTTGAACTTAAGCCAGCAAGTAGCACACAACCTTCAAGTTACGGCTGAAGTGAAAGAAGCCTGCCATAAAAGCACAATAAAAGCAATCAGTGGGGCAATATGCCTCCTCCAAGCAAACTGGTGTCCCGTCAGTGACAATGACCTCTGTTTACCAGACGAGAGGATTGTATCATCAGCGTCGGTAACATTGGCGTTAGAACGCCTGGTTTGGGTGTCCCATGTGCTGTAAGCGAGCCTTTGCCGAAGTGTCCTGCTATGAACTAGCAAAAGCGACATCTTCAAAAACTTCAGAAGGAGAGGAGTTTTTCCTGGTGTTCACTGAGAGCCCCGGTGGAACCAGTGTCCTGAGACATTCAATTGACACCTCGAAAACACGGCCTCTACGATGCAAGCCTTGACCGATCAGCGTACGCAAGCGAGCTCTGCTGGACAACGCTCTACGAGAGATGATCAGCGCAGGTGCAGTTAGTCACGTAGCCCCAGGGCCTTCCCGATCGTCGTTGCCCCCAAAGCGAATGGAACGGGTGGGCTTCGCGTTGACTGTCGCCGCCTGAATGTGGTAACCGCTCCTGATGCACACCCGCCCTTTGCTTGAGTCGATCATGTGGAATTTGGGGAGCGCGAGCTTTTTCCACTGCCCTTGACTGCAGTCGCGGTTCAATCGATATAGAGATCGAACCCGCTGACATTGTGAAAATAACATTCACAAGCTACAAAGGCTTGTAAGGTCCCTACAAACAGTTACGTTTGACTGCGTTGCGGCTGCGTTGCGGCTGCCAGAAACCAGGACATCCCTGCTTCCTATGTTGCGTGCCGAGCTACTTCTTGAACTGGATTCCACGCTTCATACGCAGAAATGTTTCGGTTACTCGCTTCCGTTGCTCGACTCAGCGCAGTCGAACGCACTCAAACGCAAATTTCTGTATCTGGCTTAAGGGGGTCGTGAAACCCCTTTAAGGCAGATACTTGTTGGAATGTTCATGATTTTGCAGAGGCGTACGTCTTAGTCTGGCCAAAGTATACTCTCGCAGACCGCCAAATATTCAGAAGCTTCTTTGTCGTGGTGAAATTTTGATAAAAAGAGACTCTTTCTTTCTGTCTTGCCTTTGCAAAGCTTGATGACATCATTGTAGGATCGAAACCACCCACCTGGCGAGAGTCAAGCACGGCTCATGGATTGAACACGAGAACTGCGTGAACACTCAACTTCTGCTCGTAACAATCAATTCCTATGCAGACACTCGGGTAATGCCAACCACTGCGGTGATGGGAATAGCCGAACTCCAACAATGTCTACAACTCCAGCATGCATTTTCTACTTTGTGAACAACGGCGCGTGGGTATAATTAAGGTTGGCAGCATATGATAGGCACCAGGCTACGTGACCGCTTGTTCTGGCTCCGAGTTGAGTGGCGAGCGATGCTCATATTTCTTGAATTTGTTTTGGCGACTGTCATTGCCTATAGAAAGAAAAACTAAGGCAAGTATATTCAGTTATTAACGCAAAGGTAGCTACTTTATGTAGTATTTAACGAAAGTAGAACACTAGTTTCATGGCTTGTTTAAGAGCTTTTGTGCAAGTTTTTTGGCTTGAGGAAGTCTCTGCCACGTTCCAACGTCTTATTTACATCGTGCTTGGAGACGCACGGCATAACTACGCCATGGAATATATGGATGACGTGGCAGTCTTCTCATGCTCGTTTCATGAGCATTTTGAGCACCTTTGAACTATTCTCGAGCTCATGCGGGATGCTTGTTTGACTGTTCATCTAGGCAAAATGCAACTGTCAACTTCTAAGATTGAAGGGACCATCAAATTATTTTTCAACGTACTCCTCCTTATCTTTCCTCCTCAACTCAAAAGCAAAATGAAAAATCACGTGGTCTTGAAGTACTTGGGAATTGGTACGGCAACTCCAAGCTTTCACCGTCCTTCTTAAGCACACCATGGAACTCTACCTTCACCAGCGATGATAAGTGCCGTCACAGCAATCATTGGCCAGAGACGCGAGTTCAAATATTCGTTGACGGATTGATTGTTGACGAGCGCATACGTCCGAGTGATGCAGTGCTCGTGTCCAACGTGGCTGTTTCGGTCGGCTGGGGGAACTTCCGTTTCTGGTATAAAGGCATACTTTACATCACGAGCCCCGTGATTTTAAATGTTAGTGGCCGAGTCCGGTCGAGCCGAGGAGAAAAGTAGACGTGAGTCTTCATCTTTTTTTTGAGTGCAGAACTGGAAGCAATAAAACGAAAACGGATTCCTCCTCCGAGTTCTATGAACATTGAAGATTAATTGGGGCCTTCATTTGAAAAAAAAATGATGAAAGATCATTTTATGTTCTCTTCAACCTGCTTTGTTTTGTAATCGACGATGGAGCACTTCGCCCTAACGAGGACAAGCTGAAGGCCGTACCAGTATTTCTTCTTCCACGTGATGCAAAGAGTTTCAGCGATCTCTGAAGATGGTTGTATTTTAGTGCCAGTTCATCCCCCACTGTGCAGATATGACGCGGCCTCTGAGCGAACTGCTGCGCAAAAGCGTCAACAGGCGTTCGATGGAGGAACAAAAAATTCTCCAGAGCTATTGCCAAAACAGACGTCAACCGTCCGTTTGTACTGCAAACCATTCCGAGCGGCTACGGTTTAGGTGTTGATGCTGCAAGATTTCAATGGTGTCTTACGACCCGTCGCATTTGCTAGCCATACGTTGACAGCAGCTGAACAGAGTTACAACGTTTGCGAGGTTGAGTGCCTAGTCATCATATTCGCCCTGCAGATATTCAATATGTATCTTGATGGCACGCGGTCTGGGATCTGGTTAGGTAATTCCGTCTTGTTCTGGTTTCAGCGGTAGGAGAGTCCGGCAGAACGATTGGCACGCCTAGAACTTACGCTTCAAAAATATGACTACACCATTGTCAGAAAGCCAGGTTTAGAAAGCAAAGTTGCAGGCGTTTTGTCGAGCGCTCCACTCGGCGAAGAGCACCTACACTAGGAGTAGGATGCTAACGTCGTAGCTGCGATAAATTTTGGCTCTCGCTGGGTAACTTTGATTAGTCTAGACAACCTTTGTGCAGCAAAGCAAAACGATGGATTTTGTCGCAGGGTCTCTGAGTGGTTGTCTACGCGCGACCGACATAACAAGAAAGACGCTTAGATGGGTTTCAACTCGTGCTTGCTGTCCGAAGATGGCCTGCTGCTACAGTATGTTCCTCAGATTGACGACGGGGAGAGTGGCTCCACCGATACTCCATTTAGAGCCGTGATACCTCGCCGACCTCGCACATCTTTCATTCGGTACCACCATGACTCTGCCCTGACTGGTCACAGTAGTGGCTGTAAGACTTTTGAAAAGTTAAGCGTCACTGCTACTTGGCCAGGCATTCGTCAGGACCTGCTGAGGTACGCTCGCTCATGCCCGGTTTGTCAGAAAACCAAAAACCGTGCAGGTCAACCCCCCCTCATGCAGCCACTCGTGATTCGATCCCTGTAAGACGTAATGGCAGACTAAGTAAATAATTCGTTACAAGTAACGAATTACTTGTAATCCGTTACTTTCTCGAGTAATTTTGTAATTGCCACGTTACTTTTTTTCGAAAATAACTTGTAATTTCGTTACAAAATATCAATGACGGATTACTTTAACTACTCGTTACTTTTTAAAAATATGAGCATAATACAGTGTAACGGGAGCGTGCTCCACCAGTGAACCAAGCTCGTGCCGGGCGAGCTCGTGCCCGGGCAGATCACAGAGGCGCCATAACAAAAGGCTAGCCCTAGTTGACCTCCCGCTGTGCGAACCTTCTTCTCGCGCTGATACATGGTGTCAGAAGTGGGATGAAGGTTCAGCGCCGGAAGTTTTTCAGAAAGCGATGACTCAGATATTCGACGGTCTTCCAGGCGTACGTGTGTACATAGATGACGTGTTAATTTGGGGAACCAACAAACCGGAACATGACGAGCGGCTGCGTAATGGTCTCGAAGCTGCGCGCGAGAGTGGCATTACCCTGAATGCTGGGAAGTGCGAAGTGCCAGTTCGGAGTGAGCGAAATCACTTATTTGGGAGATCGAATAAGCAAGGCAGGGATTAGGCCTGACCCCTGTTTAGTCGAGTGTGTTGTGCAGATGCCAGCTCCGACTGCTAAAAAAGAGGTTCAGCGAATCCTTGGAATTGTCACATATTTCAGCAAGTACATACCTTGCTGCACGGAGAAGACAAAGCTGCTCCGAAGTCTTATGAGCCACACCACGCACAAGAATGGAACGACCTCAAAGTGGTGCTAACAAACGCGCCACTGCTGGCAATCTATGATCCCACACGGGATACCAAGGTGTCTACAGACGCATCAAGGTACGGCCTTGGTGCAGCGTTGTTTCAACTACATGGGGCAAACTGGCGTCCAGTAGCTTACGGCTCTAGAGTGCTCACCGAATGTGAGTCAAGGTACTCCCAGATAGAAAAAGAAACACTTGGAACTGTTTACGGGTGTGAGAAGTTCCATGACTTCATCTACGGCAGGAGAATAACTCTAGAAACAGACCATCAGCCCCTAATCGCCATCTCTAAGAAATCTCTTGGCGACATGCCGCCCCGTCTTCAACGTTTTTTTTATCCGACTAATAAAGTATGACTATTGCTTCCAGTTCGTCCCTGGCAAACAGCTCGTCCTGGCGGATGCGCTCTCACGGGCACCGTCACCAGGCAGCCAAAAGGGGGCACCGCACAATGACGTGGAGGTTCACGCAATCTCCGTTCTCTCAAGCTTGGTGAGTGAGGCAAGGTCCACGAGGCTCAGACGGGAAACAGCGAACGATGCGGTGTTGGGCACTGTGGTCAAGTCTGTTCAAAACAACTGGCCTGTGGTAGGAGACTTTAAGGCATATTCTTCTGAGTTGTCGGTGATTGACGGCATGCTCTTCAAAGGTGCTAAGGTAGTGATACCGAAGAGTCTCCGCCTAGAGATGCTGAAGAGGCTTCATGAAGGTCACTTGGGCAGCAACAAGTGTAAAGCCAAAGCGCGGCTTTTGATGTTTTGGCCGGGCATGACATCTGAGATTCAGGACATGATTAGAAAGTGTGCTACATGCAAGCAGTTTGCGTATCAGCAGCCAGCAGAGCCCCTATTAATGAGGCAGACACCGTCTCAGCCATGGTCCCGAGTTGGCGCCGATTTGTGCAAGTACGCTGGAAAAACGTACCTCACTGCGTTTGACGCGTACTCAAATTATCCCGAAGTGGAGCCTCTAGACAACTCCACCACAGCTGCGGTAGTCCACAAGCTCGCGGGAATTTTCGCGAGACATGGGATTCCGCTAGAGTTATGCAGTGACAACGGCCCCCAGTTCTCCTCAAAAGAGTTCCGGGATTTTGCAAGGCGGTACGATTTTCGGCATGTCACCTCCAGTCCGTATTTTCCGCAATCAAACGGTCTCGCGGAAAAGGGAGTTCAGATAATCAAGAGAAGTTTTAAAAAATCCTGTCACTCAAACGGAGATTTCTACCTAGGTCTCCTCAACTATAGATCGTCACCCTTGGAGGGTGGAAGATCGCCCAGTGAGCTGCTAATGGGACGACGCATTAGGTCGCTGGTCCCTGACTTCACCGTGGAGCCCGCAGACCTCGTGAAAAAGCGTCAGCAGCTCCGATCAACGAGGCACCTACCACCACTCCAGTCAGGGGATGTGGTCCGCATAAGGGACAGAAAGGGGTGGCCAACCAAGGCCGAAGTTCAAAAAAAGGTGGCACCAAGGTCCTACAGGGTCGTAACAGAGGACGGGAGAGAGCTGCGTCGCAACCGGCAACACCTCATCGCAACGCCCGAAGTCTTTGTCCCTGACCCTCAGCCCGACGACAACGACGAACCCATGTTGACCTCGCCGCAGCCATCTAGGAACCTTCCGGGCACATCTGGCTCACAAAGCCCACCCACCGCAATTGGTGCAGCCGCAGTCGCTCCACAGGTCATTGGCATCCGGGCACCAACGCGAGCCTCGACACGGATGCGGCGTCTTCCTGAGCGGCTTTGCTACGATGCCAATTTCAATCAACTCTCCTAGTGGGTGCTGTTTGTTAATTTTGTTTGTTCGTTTGTTACTTTGACTTCGCTCGTGTGTGTTAAAAAAAAAGAAAGAAAGAAAAGGAAGGTGTAACGGGAGCGTGTTCCACCAGTGAACCAAGCTCGTGCCGGGCAAGCTCGTGCCCGGGCAGATCACAGAGGCGCCATAATAAAAGGTTAGCCCTAGTTGACCTCCCGCTGTGCGAACCTTCTTCTCGCGCTGATACATACAGTAACTGGAGCAATACGATCAGAATATTCAGCAGCATACGAAGAACAAGTTCAACAGAATAGAAAACACCGGGAAGGGGAGAATAGCCTAAAAAGAAAACACGATTTATTGTTTGACTGGTCACTAGAACCACTAGAGAAACGGGCAAGGCATGTACAAATAAACGAAAGACAAAGATCAAGTAGCCGAGTAGGCTCTCCGTCGCTTTTCATCGTGTTTTTCTCCTTCTCCCTGGCAAGAGAAAGCTCTTCGTGTTTATTTGTTTTTGTATTTTACACCATTTCACCCTTTTCAACTTCTTCGACGTCTGCCGCCACCTACACAGACATCAAACGCGGGTCCGTACCCCCTCGATTCGTCGGTTCACAACTTACGTAACAGAGGATGTAGCCTCACGCGAGGGGGTAGAATTCTCTTTGTCATTATGTGCTACTGTATTCTAGCACGCTCTTGAGGCACGGCGGTAAAGCGTCCTGCGCGAGCCTAAGAGCATTGCCTCCGAGGGTACGGACGATACTTCTTTTGGTTTACTTGTCTGGGCATGGTGGTCGAGTCTACTCCTCACTTTACAGTCAACTGTCAAGGTGATATGAGAACGGCCACCTAAGGAGTGCTGACAGAGAGAGAGAGAGAGAGAGAGACAGAGATAGTGAGAGAACGCGTAAAAGTGGTGTGATCCTCTATTGTTTTGTGAGACCGATGGCCTCCACTTCTCTCGCTCCCCTGGCCTCCATGAATATTGGTATGAGAGTGAGGACCGATAAAGATCGACAACCCGTAACTGCCACTTTTTCTCTGATTTTTCGAGTTTTCGGTCATGGAGTGTCCGTCGTCTCCATGGCCATCTCTTGATGAGATGTTCAAAATTCATGGCATGAAGGAGAACGGAAACCTAGAGTTTCAGTGCATACTTTGATTGCCAAAAAAACACATAGTCATCAGCAAGAACAACAAGCTCTAACCTACGGAAACACCTCAAGGTAAGCTGAGACACCTGCATTCTGCATTAGCTATACACTGTAACGTTAGAACCAAGTTTTTCCTTCCTTGCGAATAACAGGCTAAACACCCCAGTCAAAAGGGAACTTTCGTAGACCGCTTCTTTAGCTCTCAATCTTGTTGCTGAGGTAGACGCTGCTACTGAGCATGCGCGACGCTAGCTTTCTCTGCACCATTCCAGGGCTCATTTCCGGATGCCGTAAGTTAGCGGGATGGCTGGTGTGGTTGCAGCTTTCGGTGCCTTGTCAGCTTACAGGTGAGCGAAGTGAACTTGCACTGGCGAATGAGAAATGAAAAGTAGTGTTGCAGAACATTTTTGAAAAATATCGAAACTCTGTCTTGTTTTCTAGACAAGTCTACAGAAAAAGTAACGTGAAAGTAATTTGTAACGTAACGAGGAAAGTAATCGTTTACTTTTCGGCGAAAGTAATTTTTTATGGTAATTCATTATAGTTGAGGCTCGGTAATTTGTAATAGTAATTTATTACATCTTTAAAGTAACGAGCACTAGTCCGCGTAATGGGCCCTTTGCCACGCAGTTCGCGTGGCAACCAGTACCTTTTGGCTGTCACGTATCACTTTAGCGAGTGGGTGGAGCTATTTGCATGCGATTGCTGGCGTCCCAGAAAATTAGGTCTTTTCTGATGGAGACGCCCGCATGCTTTGGATTTCTAGCGAAATTGATTAGCGACCACGCTACTTATATCGCGAGTACAGTGTTCCGAGACTCGTGTGCCGCATTCGGCATATAACACAGGCGGACGGATCTCTATTACCCAAAGACAAATATCACAAAACTGGTGAACCGGAACTAAAATCGATGTTGATCCTGCACACTGAACGTCACCATGACTGGGACGCGAAGCTTCCTGAGCTTGCGTTCGCAACACTCACAATCGTTAACCGGACTACTTGTTTCACGCCCGGTTGTCTTAATTTCGGAAAAGGCTGACTTTCCCGCTGGAAAGCAGTAGCGCTAACAACAATCCTGGCGCTGCTAGCTTTAATGGTAAGTTTGCAGGAAATCTACGACGCAGACTCAGGGATATTGTTCGTGATGTCCGGGAGAGGTTGAACGTCGCACGGTTGGAGCAGGCTCAGTAGTATAATCGCGGCCACCGGGACGTGCAATTTGAAGTTGGAGATCTCAAGCTCCGACGTACAAACCCACTTAGTGACGCCTCCAAAAATTTCACAGCTTCCCTTGCGAATAGGTGGGACGGTCCATACATTGTCGTCCATAATGGAATAAAACAGGGCGAGATACAAAAAGTAAGAGACAAACCGGACATGACAGAGCACTGTCCGAATTGTCTCTTCCTTTTTGTATCTTTTGCCTTGTTTTATTTCATTATGTACAACGATTACCAACTAGACCAGCTCTCAACCTTATTACAAGTCCATATATCAAGTACGAGAAAAGGCCTCACGCCTCACGCACACTCTCGTCCACTGAGCCTGGA
Source organism: Ixodes scapularis (assembly GCF_016920785.2). Lineage (NCBI taxonomy): Eukaryota > Metazoa > Arthropoda > Arachnida > Ixodida > Ixodidae > Ixodes > Ixodes scapularis. The sequence goes on from NW_024609837.1 coordinate 35,773,605, forward strand.
CGACTCGCCGTCCATGTCACCAACGTCAAACCGTATTATGACTCGGGTGGCGAACTTCTCTCACAGGTCGAGAGTGATGCCCAATCCGGGGAATACCTAAAAACAACTTAACTCTGCGAAGACGCTTCCTAATGTTGGTGACGAAGACGAAGAGTAAGAGGATTAGCGCTCTAGTTTTAGCCGAGAACCAGCAATCACCCGCCTACCTTTGAATGTTCGAGAGCGACTTTGAGCGGAATGTACCTTACTACGTTCTCGCGAGCTGAGCTCCACCTATCGTTGCATTCGTAAAGGAAAGTTCTTTGTAAACAATGACGACTGACTCTGTGATTTAACTTTGTTAACATTTTAAAGAATGCCTTTCTGCAACAGCCGAAACGGACGACCCTATATCCTCCTACCACCGGCACCCTAGGAACACCTAGGCCGTTGCCACCCGACTCGAGGGCCACACATCCGCAGCCGACGGCCGTCCCACCCACACCGGCGCAACACGGCGACCGGGGCAGCTCTGGAACCCCAGGGCCTGCCCATTGTCTGGTCGTCCAGCCTGTCCTGGGACGTCCAGCTTCGGTCCCCGATCACGGACCCCGCAGCGCAGGTACCTGTTTCATAGGGGGCCCTCACCCTGGCAGACCGGCGCTTCCATGTCCTGGTCTGACAGTACATCGAGGAGGATCTCCGGCTGCTGTGCCTACTTTGTACGGTGCCCAAAATACACCGATGCACCCACCGGGCCGACGCTCCTTAGTGTCGCTGAATGCTCTGTGAGAGTAAAAAATTGTCTTTGTACGTTTATTCAGCCTTGATGTTGGTACGCCTTAACGGGTGGCCGGTCTCTTAGCTGTAGATGAGAAATTTGGCCAGTGCAATACAACCGCAAACCTGGAGTTAGCGGTTGTACTTTATGATTTTTTCTAATGGCCGCCATAAGCTACCATATTGGGTTCAGCCAGCTTCTGCTGCAACGCTCCAGGTCGCTTCTCAGCCACTTAGCGTTGAGGCGCACGTATTTTTATGGAATCACATCTTAAAGTTCCCTACTTTGTGACTCCCATATGCCTGCTTGCTGTGCCTTAAGGTGCCGAAACAGGTCAGAGAACGTCAAAAAGCTCTTCCGCTTCCCGTGAGGCAAGAACTATAATGTGAAGTGGAGAAGTGTTTGGCTTGCCATTATAAAACGAAAGAGTTCAAAGTCCACTGCAGGAAGCAAGCTTTGTGAGGGGAGTCCATTTCACTGGCCTTCTCCACGTATTGCTTGTCGCCTCGCAGCCGATCAGGATGCTTCGACTAAGCTTGATTCGGCACGAAGGATGCTTGGAAGAACGGCTGTATCTGAACAAGAAATATAGGCTGTCTCAAGTCACCAGGTTCGATCTCAAAATGGACCGTAAATATTGAAACCTGCACGCAGCATTCTGATCTTTCCGTCAATGCTGTATTTTACAGTTATGATTATGATGCAATTAAATGCAAAGGTGCAAGCGAGCTGGACAAGAATGACGAAAATAATGCCCGGAGAAAGGGAACAAGGGGGACAGATGACAAACATAAATCTCCAGACAGAGCTAGGTGACTGGTGCGCGACCGAACAAATTCGCCTGGTCCGGGTGTCGAATCCGGGACCTCTCATCTCCAGTTTAGCGCTCTACCAACAGAGCTACCGAGGGATTAGACGTCAGTAGAGCAAACGCGTCTTGTCAGCTGCCACCAGTCTAACACCAACAAGGTTAAAACTTGCAGTTTTTTTTTTAGGTTATAGGTTTTAAGGTTTTTAAGGTTAATTATAATGCAATTAAATGCAAGGTGCAAGCGAGCTGGACAAGAATCACGAAAAAAATCTCTGGTGAAAGGGAACAAAAGAGACAAAGGACAAACATAAATCTCCAAACAGAGTTTGGAGATTTATGTTTTTTTTTTTCCATCTTGTTACCCTCTTACACAGCTAGGTGACTGGTGCACGGCCGAAAAAATTCGCCGGGTTCGTCTGTCGAACCCGGGACCTCTCCATTTCCAGGGGAGCGCTTTACCAACTGAGATAACCAGTCACCTAGCTATGTTTGGAGATTTGTGTGTGTTCCTTGTCCCTGTTGTTCCCCTTCTCCAGGGAATATTTTTATCAGTATTTCATAGGTTGGCTTTGTTTTGTCAAATTACAAAGCGTAACTCCCTTTTCGTAAAAAATAGGACCAAGAAATTTGCCAGGGTCATTGGCGCGGGCGGTGACGCAGACGACGAAGTCGAGTTGCGGGACGCGTTTGGCGCTCGTAACCACCGTCGGTTCACTTTTTCTGCATGAAACAATTACAGAGATAGCGTTGACCGCAAACTGCCTTGAGAATCGTAATGGAAAAATCGTTGCTGAACTCCAAGCTTCATCTGGCCAGGAAAGCAATTGTCAAGCTATCACAAGGGCTATTCCTGTCCATTCCTGAACATCTTGTATGCACACCAAATTACAAATAGCTCTAAGACAAGGACTGACGAAGTGAACAGGATCGACAAACGCTAACTCACAACCGTCAGTTGTGAGTAAGCGCCTGTGCTGTCCACTTCTTCGTCTGTCCTTGTCTTAGCGCTATTTGTAATTTAGTATGTATAACGAACTAGCCCGCCAGAATATTTTGATCTTGTAGGCAGTTGTAAATGAAGCGATGAAAAGCTGCCTTTATACGACAATCTTTTGAATGCTCATAAAGCGTAAACAAAATATTCAAACGGCTTAATGTGATGACAGAAAAAAGCGGCTAAGCTCTAAGCGATAAAGTTCGCCACTGCAATGGGAACTCGGCACAGACGAGCCTCGTCGAGTGAATTATTGGTATTTCTGGATATTTAGACAGCGACAGGTGACTCATCTCAAATTGAGATATTTTACCAGTAAGGTATGACTACTAACCTGGGTGTTTTTAACGTAAGCCACGGAGTAATGATATCACACGAGTTCAACTAGACTGCAATGTAAATGATGTCGCGAACGATCTAAAGCGGCTATCAACACCGCCACACACTTTCCTGAAAGTATTTTCGACTACGCCAGCGACGCGGTATGCGTACAGTTATTGTACAGTGTACTATGCATCGACCCAAAATGGCGACACCTATATGGATAAATCCCCCCTATCCTAGCAAAGTGGCGCCATTCATTGTTGTGGAAATGCTCGAGACACGTGCCGCGCGCCACTCCTGGTAAACCCATGACGACTGACGCTGTCTGTCGGACGTTGCGATCCTAGCGGTTGCTCGTAGGAACGCTGGCGAAAATGGGGTTGTGTGTATGTTTATACAGCCTAGAGTCTAGACCTTGGTCTGCCTCAACGGGCGACACGTCTCCCAGCTATAGATGAGAAATTTGGCCAGTGCAGTACAACTGCTAGCCTGGGGTTTTTAACGTGCGTCACGCAGTAGTGATACACGACCGCACGCAGGTACGATGATCCTCCAGGTCGAAACGGGCAGATGTGGGGATTGAGCCCAGGATCCTGGGTTCTGCAGCGCGAGCTTTCGCTCCACGTGCTCCGAGTGGTGTGCGCTAGCCCACTCGGCAACTGATCTTTTTTTTCTCTTTACTGCATGGAAGCATAGACGGCGGACACATGGGTTACAGTTACAGTTTTTAAGCGAAACTGCACTGAGATTATACAAGCTTATTTAACTACATTTACACCAACACTTTTACGATTCAGACAAATTTGCATGCCTCCTCGGGTACGCAGTGCTGACTCGGCTGTATCCCAGAAATCAGGATACAAAATTCACTTTTCAAGTCGCCAGTACCGTTTTGGCTTTTCCCGGAGTTCATCAAGGACACATTTTACGAGGTTGCATGTTTCGATAAAATTTGATTTGGTAGTCCTTCGTGGTTCAGCGTTTCTGTCTATTATACGAGTCTCCCAGAGACTATGCATACCAAGCAAAATAAAAAAAAGATCCAGAAAGAAATGTTCCTGGGCTTTCCACAGGAAAAAAAACGAATACACTATGCGTTGGTATACACGTCTTTTTTATAGTCCTTTGAAGTACATCCTAGAAAAGGTATGCATTTGTGAACAAAATAAAACAATGCTCAATAGTCTTAGGCGTGTTGCATAAACAACAGTTGACTGACTACGGTACAAAAAAGCCTTTGTCACGTAGCCATGGTTTTACGGGAAGTGTGTTAGTATGAAGCTTAAAGAAAAATGTGTTTGCAGTTGGGGGAACACGCATTCTGCAAACTTGTTTTAAAAATATTGGTCTATACTATGTGGATAGGGGCTGCGGTATAAAGGGTTTGGAAATAGCGAATCTATTAGGTTATGGTAGAGCTCCTTTCTGGTAGCAGTAAATAAATAATCCAAAAAGAATCGCACTTTCATTTAGTCAAAAGCTTCCACGACTTCTTTGAGAAAGTCAAAAGGCTTTCTCAGCCACTTTGCTCGAAAGCGGCTGCCGCAAAATAGAGTAAAAAAAACAACAAAAAAACACGCGCATTTTGTTTTGTTTTATATTTTGAATTTGGTTAAAAAATGGTGTCACTGCGGTATTTGAACGCACTACATACATCCCACAAATATATATCAAACGAACACAAACACCATGAAACACTCTACGCCTGAAACACTCCCGTTGTATCATCGAAAGCTTTATAAAGACTACATTTTGTAGGTAATCATCTGGCCGGTGTCCACCTCAGCACTTATTAATGTTCCAAGTATCCGAACTCCTTATCGAGAGTCTGTGTTTCGAAGGTCGTGGACTCTATCTCTTGCTAAAGAGCATTGGTACTGTCAATAATAATTCAATGCAGGCGCTAATACAGCGTCTACAAAATCAGCTCGTAGGAGAAATGCTATCGCTTCTTTGCACAGCACCACTTGGGACGAAGCGAGTCAAGGCAGTTGCTCTAGATTAAAAAAGTTATTTTGTTCTTCCTTACTATTTGGCTAGTTTAATAGGGTAATTAAAGTCACTATAGTCACATATAAAGTGAGAACGGCAGGACGTGTTTTTCAAACACCTGGCCCCCAGCACGCGCTGCGTGCCTTCCGTCGTGCTTTGACTGCACGCGTGCGCTCAAGGTACGCAAGAGGCTGCCGCAATATCAAGGGTAGAAGGGTCGCCCTGGATTCGGGGCAACTGACGCTCATCCCTACCGCTCTCATCTTGTCAGAGACTATTGAGAAACTTAGTGACTTTTGACATTTAGTCAAGATAGATGTGGTATGTTCAACAAAGTCTGTAGCTTTTTTATTGACACTAGCTACAAAGTCAACTGAACACTCCCTGCAGTCTTTCTGATAACAATGTCAGCAGGAAGTAAGCAAAAAAAAAAATAACGTAATGTTAATTGAAAGTTGACAGCTTTTCTTTTGATGATCGGGCTGAAGAAAATCAGAAAAGTTTCAACAGAAAATCAACAAAATTTCTGTTCACCATCTCAAAAGAAAATCAAAGTCAAAAGAAAGTAACCAGAGTCGACAACAAGTCAACCCGTTAAAAAAAAAATAGAAACAATTTTATAGGGGTATGCACCAATCAAGTTTCCCCGCTAAATTTAGCGAAAACAATTGGCGTTGCGTGACCTATGCCCCAATTCATTTTCCCCGCTAAATTCGCGAGAAAATACATCACGACATTAAAATAATTTATTCGTCAACAGCGTATAAGCGTTAAATCAACGCAACATTATTCCACTATCCGATCACCGCATGACGCACGATTCCCGCAATGTCAATCGATCGTCATCGTCATATCGTGGAATAATCGGCACAGCTGTCGCTGTCTAAATGCATCACGTCGTCTGATCGTCGCACAATTTTTTTTTGTCTATGGGTTACTCAATGAATTTACGTGGTATTACCGCGATGCCAACAGTGTTGTCCAGGATCGGGATTCACACACGAACTACTTGCTAACGAGTTCATGATATTCATTTACCTCGCGCTAAAGTTCACTAACATGTGTGCTGGAGGTATAAGCCGCGGTTGAGCAAAGGTTTACTTTATTTGAATCTAGACACTCAAAACCCATAAAAAGAAGTGTTGCCAACACACCCATCCTATCCGCACTAAACAAGTCGTGTCACCGACAGGCAGAGAAGTTTTTTTCAAAAACCAATTTCACGGGTACGGGATTCCAGATATCCGGCTGATTTCCTAGGATCCGTTTGTGAAAACGTATGCACGAAACTATTTAGAAAGGCACTGACTATGGTGAGGTGACCCGTCACTGTAGTGCAGCCGTCAAAAGTGAGGGGGCACGCGTTTTAGCGAATAACGGGGGCACGCGTTAACCCATCCGCCGCGCTGCGCTTACGCCGCTTCGCGGCGACAGTCTGCGGCGGCTCATTACATAAATGTGAACCCACTTGGCCCACCCAAAACGCCGCTTCGCGGCGTCCGACTATTCGCTAAAGTGTCATTCGGTCAAACGTGGGCGTTCGCTAAAACGTCATTCGATCAAGTGAGTGCCTCCCGAGAGCGCTTATAATTTATACGCGCTTTAACCTAAACCTCGCGGTCCTGTCCCTGTCTCTACACGTAAATATAGCGTCTGTAATCTAAATAATAAATAAAAAGTAAAAAAAAAAGTATCGTCCAGAACGCGATTCGAACAATAGACCCCCACGTGAAGCTGGCGGTGTACCTCAGCGCCACGGAGCGCTTCTGAAATTTGGTATCCGTTGGACATCTGTATCGGTTGCCGTTGCCTCGTCACCGTAGTGCAGTTTCTAAAGTGAGGGGTCTCGTCACCGCAGTCAGTTCCGTTTAGAAAATTGGCAGAAACAGAGGTGCATGAGCGGGTGAGTCAAACGAACATCGCGCGGTGCTACCGCGCACCGATGGAGTCACCCATAGACTAAAAAAGATCACAGAAAAATGAAATGTCTAGATCGTGTGCTCGGCTTCCAGCAAAGCCTATTCTATAAGCCGAAGAGTCAATCAAGAAAAATACAAGAGGAAAACATTCAACATTCCAACATTGGTTGCATGCTGCAACATGCAACATGCAACCAAACAGGTGTCGTACAAGGTATACCACTATCCTGCGGAAAACGCTACATCGGGCAAAGTGGCCGCTGCATAAATGACCGGGCCGGAGAGCACGCAGCGTCGCTGAAGAAAACAGGGGCAGGGTGCTTAACAGCTCAATGCGGCGCCGCGCCTGCAAATGCTGTGCAGATTTCCGCAATATCCTTGGTTGACACATTATTGTGTCCTTCAAGGATGGCTATATTTTTTATATATGCATGAGCATCATACCGACGTGTTGTCGTATGTCAGAACTGTCTGGTGCACATATATTAAAGGGCACAAATTAGCAGTAGTACTGCACTAGCAAAATTTCTCATCTACAGCTAGACACCAGACGCCCACTTAGGCTGACTAACTTGCGACTGTATGAACTTTGGGGTTCGGTCATTGCCTCCTCTATACTGACAAAGCCCGGCAGATCGCCACAAGGCGTGGCCGCCTAAAGTGAAAAGGTAGAGCGACAGACAACGAGTCATGCAACGGGCGCCCCGCTGCGCCGAGGCGCCGAAACAGACTATACATATATTTTTTTTTCTTTTGGCGAAAGTAAATGGAACACCACCCCTTCCCCGTTCTCCGTTTCGGTTTCGCCTCTTTCGTCTACGCTCAAAATTGTGCGGCAAACGGCCGCGGCTCATTGATTACAGGTTACAGATATTGATACACGGGAACAGCGCCGAAAGTTCAGTATCCCGTGCTTAGAGTTTTCGGTGGCGCATGCGCCATAGGGCGTAGGACGACAAGGCTGAGCACGCTGACGGCGTAGCCTCCGCCACAGGCCTCGGCGGCCGCAATTGCCGTAGCCTCGACGTCAGCAGCCAGTCACATCGGTTTCTCCCGAGCGAACAAGTGTGTCTCGGGTCCTCGCCGCTCAAAAGCTGCGTGCTCACTACCAGATCCCCCGAGCAATGCTCTGCGCTACAGGATCCTGGCGCTCTAAATCTACGGCCGGGCGCTCTATAGCTCCGGCGTTGAGCTGCCAGGCTTTGTGAGTATAGAGGAGGCTATGGTTCGGTGCGTAATGCTCACCCAATCTTGGGTAAAATCCCCACCCCTGCCCGTGTCGCTCTGGATGAACATCATACCGGCGTGCGGTCGTGTATCACTACTGCTTGGCTCACTTTTAAAGACCCCTTGCTGGGGGTTGTACAACACGTGCTAAATTTATTATCTACAGCTGACACTTCAGACTCCCATTGAGGCTTACTAATACCCAATCCACACGGCAGCGTTAAAGTACCTTTAGCTTAGGTCCCTTAGCTGAAGGTACCTGTAGTAAACGGCGATCTTGATCACAAGATAAATAAACGGAGGGGTTTAAGTTGATGTCGATTGCAGTCCTGCTAAACCGCTAGAGGAGTACGTGATAAACAATTATTCCTCGAAACCAGCTTGACGTGCAGTTATTGGTTATTGTGCGTGAAATATCACATTTAAACCCTAAATATTATTTGTGTTTTGTTTTTGCGGCACTTTATTTTTTTTCTCTAAGTCTAAGTGTGCACCTAAATGTGACTTGCTGTACAACGTCCGACCCGCCCGGCCACACCGGCCCTAAATCACGTGCCCTAAATCATATGCGTTTACGACTGTCCATTGCGAGGTGGGCGACCTTTTTCTGTTTAGAAGCTCTAGTTTTCGGCAAAGTTCTCACTGAAGTAGCTGAATAGTGCCCGGCAGAACCGTGAGGCCCCGTGGGAGTCTCACGGTTACGCCACTCACGCCATCGAAAGGGATGGGCGACGACGAGGAAGAAATATTCTGGGGGAGAAAGCCGGACGACTAGTCTAAAATCTCGAAAAAGAGCTCGCAGTGGCCCATCGCGTTCGGGTTCGTAGCAGACATTTTTTTTCCACGTGGCGCCGCTGCTACCTGCTAGCTAGAGTATGCGTTCCTCGTGAACGTAATATTCCATCAGAGTTGTGTTCATAATCATCTCATAATTTCCTACTCATATATATATATATATATTCCATTTGTTATAATTCATTAAACAGGATACATTTATATATCCGTGATTTTTATTCTGAGTTTGTGGGTCCGACTCTACTCCCGGCAGCTGTAAAGGGAGCTTGGCAAGCTCCGTGTAACACAGGACCTCCCTTAGCGAAAGGAATCTTCATGCGCCGTGTGATTACGATAGCCAGCTCCCTTTACTACAAGTACGTGTGCCAAAGGTAGCTTTACGATGCCGTGTGAATTGGGTATAACTTCCGGCTCTATAAACACACATACAACATTATCATTATGACACAAGAATGCCTTTCGACGCGATATCTTAAAAGCTATGCCCATTAAAGAAAACGAAAACGGATGTGTCAGCACAACCTTGACCAGTTTGCAAAAAACAAAAAAAAACAAAAAAAAAAAAAAAAAAAAAAAAACGAGAAACAGTTTTTTGCAGGTTGGCGCATCCCCATTAAGTTCGAAAAATGAAGAGTGTTTGGTGGCTGAGTGGGGCTAGCGCACACCCGCTAGGAGCACGTGGAGCTAAAGCTTGTGCTGCAGAACCCAGGATCCTGGGTTCAATATCCACCCCTGCCCATTTCAATCAGAGCGAACATCGTACCGGCTTGCGGCCGTGTACCACTACTGAATGGTACACGTTAAAGACCCTAGGCTTCCGGTTGTACCGGAATGTCTAAATTGCTCATCTACAGCTGAGACACCAGACGCCCACTGAGGCAGACTAACTTCCGGCTCTATAAACACACAATAATTTTAGAAAAAACAATGTGAGTATATACAGAGTTAGTGTACGATGAAATGAAAAAAAAGGAGAGTTAACGGAAGTGGATAAAGACGAACAAGTATTAAAATCACAGTTGATAGTCAGCGGTGTGCATGTTCCTTCCTTCTCTTTGCATAAGTCTAATGTTCAAGCTGATCTCCCTGTGCTTACGTAGTACTCGTTTCCGACATGAGCTTAGCCGAATTCACGCCGAACCCCGACGCAGTCCTCGTGTCCTATACATGTCCACTGCATGTGCCCAAAGAATGGTGGACTCGGATAATAATTTCCATAAATCCGTCACCGCGCGCGTTGCATTCTGGGAACCTGTGGGCCAGGAGCTGAGCGCGTATGGTTTTTGCTTGCCACTCAATCCCACAATGCATTACGTGGAATTACGCCGCGATGAGGCTCTTGGAGCTTTGGAATACATCCATTGACGCCATAGACACTGTACTCCGCCGTCACCCTAACTTGCTTGGCAAACTGCGAAGGCTACATTCCCAGCGAGCCAATCAGGGCGTCAGAGGTGAGCACGTGACTATACTCTATTTCGCTATTTGCGCGGATAAAGAAAGACAGTCTTTGTACGGATTTTCATTGGCGGGAAAATTTTCGAGGGAGACAAAAGCGACGTCTGGTACTCACAAAAGAGAGTCCGAGTAAGAAGGGAGTGTCTCCTTCCACTCATCTCTAACTGCTTCGGTTATGCCAGTTATGCTCTCGCCCTTATAGTGAGTATTCACTGGACGCCATATTTGTGGGTGCTGTTTAGAGCGCATGCTCAGAACGAGCTCACATCAATAGACTGCTAAGACCGGCACTTTTGATGGGCGGAATGCACGTTGCAAAAGAACTGTGAAAGCTCGTCATCAGCACGCGCTCAGCATTCGCACACACAGCTATGGCCGCCAGTGAATACTCCCTATCTGTTTGCTAAGGGCCGCAACGTGCTCTATCTCTGTAGCTCTGATCGGCTCGGAGGGGATTTAGCGTTCGCTCTTTGCTACGTTAAGATGAAACCAATTACAGGTGGCGCGCACTTTTGAAAGGGTCTGTTGTACTGTCGTGAGTGAAGAACATCGGAGGTTGGTGTTCACACACATTTCCTTTCTTTTCTTCGGTCACCCTTCCGTCAGTTGTTTCCAGCCCGAGGACTCGCGAGATGCTTGGAAAGAATAATTTGGGGATCCTTAATTACTCGGCACAGTTTCCGGAAGATCGCGACAGGCAACGAAGAGGAAAGCAAGTCGCGGAGTATGCAGTTCAAGCATAACGACGGTTTCCCTAATTGCTAGCGAACGCTGAACCCGCGAATGTGATCCCTAGAACTCACGAACCGCGGGGAAGCTCAGTTCCTTCCGTACCTAAATATGACGCGCGTGACACAGGACCGACTTCCGCCACCTAATTACTGGGGAAGTTCCGGCATGCTTGCGAGTCGGAAAAAAAAAATCAATAAAAAGACCTACGCATTCTTTGTCTTTCTCTCGCTTGTAAAAATGCAACCCTGATGCGAGTGCCTGACGATAACCTCCTTTAGTGGCGCGGTGACTCGCCCGTTGCGCCCCAGCGGTTGTTAAAAAGAAAACTAAACTCATGACCGAGAATGCACCGACAATAATTCTGCGTCCTCCTCCCTGTCCTGCGGTTCATAAAGAGGTTCACGACTGCAGCACTTCAACAACAGGAATTGTTGGTTTGTCTTTCTTACGCAGCGTTCAACTGAAGTAGACGAACGTTGCAGTGTCGGCGTGCAATGAGTAAATCACCAGTTGAACACCAGTGCCAACCAAACAATGACGCGGGCAAAAAAAAAAAAAAAGCTTGGAAGCTAGCGCCAAAGACGTAGACTAGCGGCCATGCGCCGAACTAACACTTTTTAGAGCGCAGCTCTTAGGCGCCCGTTTCCAGCTTGAGCGGCATCGCCGTCGCCGTCGGCGTCAGCGTAACCGTGCGTTGCATTATTAGACGTCTCACATAATGACGTCACACGTGACGTCACGTGTGACGTAACGACTGTCACTAGTGACGTCAGGAGGGTCACGAGAGAGGAGGAGGAGAAGGGAAGTTTTTCCACTAAATTTAGCGAAAAATATTTCCCGCTAAATTGAGAAAAAAAAAATTCTCTCGCTAAATTTCCCAGAAAATTTTCATCGCTAGGTTTAGCGTGAAAATTTCCCCGCTGAATCTGGTGGAAAATATCACTCGCTAAAGTTACTGGGAAAATTTGCCCGCTAAGTTTACCGGAAAGATTTCACCACTAAATATAGCGAAAAAGGTTTCACGCTAAATTTAGCGGAAAATGTTCTTGCTAAATTTAGCTGAAAAAATTTCCCGCTAAATTTCGCGGAACTGTTTTTCAGCCGAATTTAGCGTAAATATTTACCCGCTAAATTTATCGGCAAGAATTCCCAACTAAACTTAGGAGAAATGTTTTCGTTCAATATAGCGGAAAGATTATCCCCGCTAAATTTAACCGATATATTTCCCCGCTAACGTTAGCGGAAAAAAATTCCGCTTAATTTAGCGGAAAAATATCCGCGCTAAATTTAGCAGAAAAAAATCACCGCTAAATGTAGCATAAAAATTTCCCCGCTAAATCCCCGCTAAATTTAGCAGAAATATTTCCTGCTAAATTTAGCAGGGAAGTTTCCCCGCTATATTAGCAGGGGAACAGGAGAGGAGGAGGAAAAGGGAGGAAGAGGAAAAGGGAGGAGAGGCATGGCCTCCCTTCTATACCCTCCCCTCCTCCTCCTCAAGAGCTGCGCTCTAATTCGGCACTACGGGGAGTTGTAAACGCCTTCCGCTTTTTCTTTCTTTTTTTTTTTATTGCGGTAGAAATGAAAAAGCAGTCGGCTTCCTTCATTCCAAGTAAAGGGTTTTTCTTCTTTTTTGTTTTTTAGAATAAGCGCTGGGGACGTTTTTGGCGCTACCTTCCCAATCGCTTCACTCTTTCTTTTTTTTTTCAGTTTTGCGCCGGTTCTGGCGCAAAAATTGCGGGTCTTGCTTCTATATAGGATGCTATGACCTGACGTTCTCATACAAATGGGTAGTAACGCGGTAACATACCGGTCAGGGTCTACCTGGTGTGCTTTGGAGGCTTTGTTAACTCTAACGGGCGAACTGTGTCCGCTAGTATGCGCACTGAAAAAGAGCGTACGAGAGGCAAAGGGAGTACGTAGTGTTTCAAGAAGCCACTACCAGGTGCTGCTAGCAATATGTCGCGTCCATTTTCCACCTGTTACAGTTAGCCGAGCTTGCTATTTAAACTAATAAACCATCTCTATGCTTTTCGTTTGAATGTAAGTTCTGTATGGCATAAATATGAAAATGTAAAAGTTAAATCAAAGCGCAAGTGCTAAGACGCAGATGTTTGAAACAATATACCATCACCCGAGTGAAAATCCGCAAGTAAAAATGAAGAACAAATTATCTACAGAACAACAGAGTCGACTGAAACCACATAAAAAACGCGATTACAAAAAAAAAAAAAAAAAAAAAAAAAAAACTTGACTAGTTGGCGCAATCCGCCGCCAGATTCAGAGGGCTTAGCCGTACTCAATCATCGACCTATTTATCGGGTAACCCCAGGTAAGGCTGCAGGAAACAATTTCCCATTCAACCGCTTTCTATTTAGTTTAGAATTATGACTAAAATAATTGGTCGTATCTCAAACATTTGCACCCCATCAATGTCACCAGCGTTTCTATTTGCCTGTAGGTGCTGCAGCAGCCATGAAGATCGGCGTTCCAGTGTACCTCCTCGAAATACAACTAAATTAATTGAAACATTCATACTTAGCAACCGTGTTTCAAGAGAGGGTCCGTTTCACTTAAGAGTAATACACTCACCTCTTTTTTATATGGGACTCGCTGAACCAAATGTTTTTCTAAATCGAACGTCTGGATTAATTGTTCACTCTGACGATTTTCAAATCAGTCAGGAAACAGGAATCTGGTTATGACAACGGCTCACATGATCTGCCTTTCTTCCGGCACCATAACCACGCGGTTATTGTCGGTTGTAGTTTGCAAATAATAAAATACTCATTAAAGAAAAAGAAAACGGTACATCATTTGCTGCGGAAGCAGGGGTCGCATGCTTAAAACAAGCCAATCAGAAGCCAAATATAGTTTGTTGCATTATTCTGCCCTCTACTCTTAAAGACGACCCCGGTTGATGGAAGAATCGTATTTATTTTGCCTCAAGTAGGATTCTATTGTCTCCTGGTTGTCTAATTTTTTTTAATCAATACTGTGTGTACATAGTGATAGCAGCCGACGACTAATTCTTAAAAAAAATAAAAATAAACTACACATAAGCGATTTATGCCATGAAGACAAGGGTTGAAAAAAGAAAAACGTTTAATTAAACAGCACATAATATGTAAGACGACAATAAAGGGCTCGTTAATGGAGTTTGAAGTATATGCAAAATTTCGGATGGGGTTTGCATGAACAATTCAGTCGAAAACTAAGCGTATGTTCGCGATCGTTCGTAGACAAAGACGAACAATTTAGAGGATTCATGGTTGCCCGCGGGTATTCCGAAAGAAGCTTAAACGTAATAGACCGATCTTACTAAGCACTCGGCGCATGAGTGACGCCGCCATAACTTTAATTTCACTGGTGGCAGACGGCCGTGCATGCGAGGGCTCTCGTTTCGTGCTCCACACGCGCAGAGCTCCAGCGGGGTTGTCGCACGTGCAGAAAGGCTAAAGTTCCCTCGATGCATTGCGGCAGCGGTGGCGTAGCCAAACTTGCTGGTGAGATTGGCCTATTAGTTCAGAGGGTGCAGGGTTCTGAGTGTGGGTCATCGGAACAGTATTTGTTAGATAACTTGATTTGCACAAGGCAAGTTGTAGAGTTACCTATTTACTTTTGGGATAATATTTTAGAGGACAGTATTGTAGTTATGCTTCGAATGTATCTAGCGGTTGTATGCAGAGCAAACAAAATGATTGAAACAAATACGATATGACTGCGATATTGTTTTGGGGATGTTAATATAATCTTTCTAAAGCTTAAACACGGCAATTATTTGTGATGGAGGCTCAAGCACTGTTACACACAATTCACAAGAAAAAAAATGTAACAAAATATCTTTTACAATAATCATAATCTGAGAGGTAGAAAAACGTCTTCTAAATAAGTTCGTTTGCTTATGAATACTAACCAATTAAAGATTTTATTTCGTAGCTGAGGGTTGGCTAAAATGAAAGCTCCATAAAATCTTTTTGTAGAGATGACGTCAACGTTTATATTTTATTTTTGGGCTGCTGTGCTGCTGAATTGTATTGGGGAAATAAAACTTGGTCGAAGGTGATAGTCTTTTTTTTTTCATCCCTCTAAACTTTAAAAGAAAAAAGAGCTCTTTTCATTTGATTTGATTCGAAATGAGCAAATGCTTTTTGTAAATTTCGGGAAATAACCTGCTTAATGATTGCACAAAGTAACGTTCAGGAAAGAAGATCTTCACCTTCTGTTGATTATCTGGATTCTGTCCGCCACCTAGACAGGTGGGATAACATTTTATATTGGTTAATAGAAGGATAATAATCTCATTGGACAATAGATTTTCCTCTTTCATGAGCGTTCCCTTATCCGCCATTCTATCAAGCTTTCTCCAAAAGGGCTTGACCTTTTCTCTTCTTCTTTGTATTCTTTCGTTGCGCTCAAAACTTATGAAAGGAAAAAGTACGAAGAGTTTCTGCGACGCGAAACGTGATAATGCATGTTTGCCTTTGAACAGTCATACAGTTTACATACAGTATATAACTGTTACATACTGTACGTAAACTGTACAGTTTACATAGAATCATTGTTCCACACCACTCTTCACTCGTACACTGTCTTCCGGGTCACGTGCGTAGTGACGCGAAAGGGGGATAGGATGTATCCGGCTGAGATCTGTCAGATCCTCCAGCGCGCACGGCCTCTGCTTGCGATTATCTGAGTGACGTGGAGAGGGGGAGAGGGGGGGAGAGAACAAAGAGCTTGCCTTTTCGTAAGGAAGGGCAACGGAGGAATAGTTCTTCCACTTCGGGCAGATGGCGCCATTCAAACTGCGTAAAGTACAACTTTGTCGATGGTATAAGGTTTTTGAGCGCATTCACTAAATTATAGGATTAGATTGAGCGCAAAATGGCACATCTAGCTAGCTTATTATGTTATAACCTCTGTGCGTCACGCCTTAGTTTCCATGGCCGCAACCCCGCGGCTGCAAATCGCGAAAAATGCCCGTTCTTTTCTTTGCTATTACGTAACGGAATCGCGACATGTCAAAAGAATGAGGCAGTTTCTTCGTTCCTTCTGCTTAGATAAACAATGTACAAATTTTAAAGCGCAATTTCTTTTTACGTTAAAATTGTTGCATCGCTTTTTTGAAACATGGTACACTTTTTAACAAAACCCCCTTATCCCCAAAATTTCTCCATTCGTCCGTCTGTAAAGACATTTCGCCGCAAAATTTAGCAAGAAAATTGACGTCATGTTACCTGACGTCGCGTGACCCATATACCAACGCTTAACATCCTGACGACAAGATGGCTTAGAAAATTAGGCGCGAAGTTGGACGAGACACTTTAAAAGTAAAGTAGCTATAGCTCCTTTCTTGAACGTGCCAAGCTTCTATAAAACCAGTAGGACAATTTAAGGATTTTGTTGTAGAAGAAAAACGAAAAAAAAATTATTGGGCGAAGGCGTTTTCGAATGTCAACAGTAGTACGCAGAACGTCGACACAAACCTCATTCCATCGATTGATTACACAAAAAGATCTCTGCAGAGTTGAGAATTTTGGTTTATCATCGATTTTCAAGATAAATAAAAAGATTGGGCGTGGATGGCGCAGAAGGTCAACAGAAGACACGCAGAATGGCGAAACAAACCTCATTTCATCGATGGATTGAACAAAACTTCCTGCTGAGTGGAAAATCCTGTTTTATCCTGAATTCCCTAATGCATTAAAAAAATATGAGTGGGGCTGGGTGGCTCAGAAGGTCAACAGTGTGCACGCGGAACGTCGAAATGAAGCTCCTCCCATCGATTGAGTGAACAGAACTCCAGCGGTGTTCAATATTCCGTTTTATCCTCGCTTAAAAAAGTTCTAGTAGGAACAAACGCAAAAGCGATGCGTTGCAACATTCATGCACTGTGGGAGCTTATCGAAAGAAAAGTAATCTCACGTAGGCTCGTGTTAGCTTTGAACGACGTAATGAAACGACAATAACAAAATAGCACGTTCATAAGGGGTTACGAATGGTCCTTATTGCGTAATGAACGCCAAGGACTTATGTCAGGAAGAGGGAGAGATTTAGTATTTGCTGTTGCTAGCCGGGCTCCAAGTCGTCGTTCGTTCTTCTTCGTCTTCGATCTGGCGAATTCGTACCCTTTTTCCTACGCTCGACCGCTTTCTACCTCTAAGTCTCTCTGGCCTTTGTATGACGTAAAACGTTAATGGCGCTTCAAAAATAAAATACAATACGAAACAGTTCATACGGACCGAATTCATCTACGTGTCGCATAGCCGTCATAATAATAATAATAATAATAATAATAATAATAATAATAATAGTAATAATAATAATAATAATAATAGTAATAATAATAATGATAATAATAAAGTTCATTGCTCCTCTTTGAGACTAGTCGAAATTAATGCAGGTTCGTCAAAGCCATCGAGGGTTTGTAGGACAGAACCTAAGTTGAAGTGAGATCAAGTGAAGTATTATGAACAGAAAAGCTAAGCATCGCAGTTTCATCAAGAAAAGTATTAAAACAAAAAAGCTGGAGGATCGCATCGGTATCAAGTGTAGAAAAGAACATAATAAGCTTGAGCGTCGCAGTAACAGTAAGTGTACAAATGAACAAAAAAGTCAGCTTTGTCACTGTCTTGAGAAAAGTTCGTGAAGTTTCAGAGGTTGGTCATGCGACACAGAATGTCAAATGTTTTACATACAAACAGTATGTACTCTGGAGCACCAATCAGTATGCTATATTAGCTCTAGTATATACATATCTATCAGTCTTCGGTCCTTTCAAATTACAATAACTTCACAAAGTTAGATAACAATAATAATCTTTTTATTCACACAACGCTTTAAATTTAATCAATCAATCAATCAATCAATGTTTATTAAAGTGTCCAGAAACAACCAATCGGTCTTGGTGCTGGCACACACACAAAAAAAAGAGCAATAACACACACGTACAAACCCACATGCACACGAGTGCAGAAGGAGAAAATAGTTCACCAGTCTGACAATAAAAATATTAACAAGTATGAAAGACACTCAGATCAACAAGGGAAATCAAAAGCACAAAACAGAGATATTACCAGGTGTGAGAGAAAAAAGCAAATACTTGGATAACGTACTTACGAACATCAACGCTTCAACTGATCAGCCCTTTTCTTTCAAGAGGAAGTTTCGAACAGCATTTCCGAACTTGCTCCTGCAGGGGTTAAAAATATCAATTGAGTCAGAGTATCGGTTATAACACTCAGACGATCTTTGGATCGGGTTTAAGAGGCTAAAATATCGAGTTAAGCATCGCAGTATCATCAAGAATATCAAAGAAAAGGCTGGAGCATCGCATCGATATCAAGTGAAGAAAGGAAAAAAAAAGTTTGAGCGTCGCAGTAACAGTAAGTGTACAAATGAAAAAAAAAAGTGTCAGCTTTGTCACAGTCTTGAGAAAAGTTCGTGAAGTTTCAGAGGTTGGTCATGCGACACCAAAATGTCAAATGTTGTACATACAAATAGTATGTACTCTGGAAAACCAATCATCAATTAGCTCTAGTATGTACATACCTATCAGTCTTCGGTCCTTTGGAATCACAATACCTTCACAAAGTTAGAAAAAAGTAAAAAGAAAAAAAAAACAATGTGTACCATAATTAAAAATTAAAAAAAAAATGTTGCAAAAAGAAAAAAAAGCAGGAACGTTTAGTCTCTTCAACTCGACAAAAAACCACAACCAACAGAAGGAGAAAAAAAAGGCCTTTTAAGGTGTTTCGTTTAAGGAAGTACAGGGTGATTCAAGGAGACGCCAGGCTCTTTAAATCGACCACAAAATTCGGTTTCTTAACTTATCAGGCTACGACTTTGTGCAGCGTTACCCACAGATGGTGCTTTTTTTTTTGTAAAATTTGCAAAGAGCGAACTTACCCGAGGAAAAAGTAAAGAAAGAAAAAGTCTCAGCTCCTACGGAAACGCAGCGAAGCCACCGGTCTTCAAACAACACGGCGCCGTTTCGCACGGGAGACAAGAGATGGCGCGAGCGGTCGCGACGCCAACTGCCGCCAACGAACGAGCATACGACGCTGTGACCCGGCATCTTTAGCAGACAAGGAACTGCACTTCCTTGTTGCTACCACGCCTGTTTTTGTTTCTGCGACTGTCGCCGCCTGCGGAACGCGCGCCGCTTTTGAGTCGAAAAGATTGTCTGCTAAAAACGCCGGCTCTCGGCGCCGTATGCTCGTTCGTTGGTGGCGTTCGTTGCGCCATTTCTTGTCTCCCGTTCGAAACCGTGCCGTGTTGTTTAAAGACCGGTGGCGTCGCTGCATTTTAAAAAAATGTACCATCTGTGGGCAACGCTGCACAAAGTCGTAGCGTGATCGATTAAGATACCGAATTTCGCGGTCGATTTAAAGATCCTGGCGTCTCCTTGAATCACACTGTATAATGACGTAGAGCTCTCCTTAGTTACTTTTTCGAAGTCAGGTCTTCAAAGTTGGATGGTAACGAGTTAAAAATTTGAGGAACATAGTAACATCGCATGTGTTTTTCATAACGTGTATAACTCGTGGAAAAAAAAACAACCGAGTGTCTAGTCGGAGTTGACGGAATGTTGGACGGGGTGTTTTAAATTCGTGATTCCAGTAGTGGGTGAGCACGATTGTTTCAAACAAAAGAGATCGAAAATTAGGCATGAAGAGGGCTTGAAAAGGATCGGAACAAGATGTCGTGGGTTTGTAAAGTACATGACGCAGGATTCCTTTTAAGATACTGTTGACTTTCTTGTGCCATTAGCCGAAGCAGTTGCCAAAACCTTTTATGCCATAGCGGAGTATGCTATATGCTAACGAGTTAGCTATACGTTTTTGGATACCATTTGGCAGGAAGGACTTGTTGTATATAACCAAGGAACACTGCTGAATTTGGAACATAGTTTTATGAAATGTGAGTTCCATGAAAGGTCTGAGTCAAAAAGAATACCTAAGCATTTTACAGTGTTTGCATAAGGAATTAGAGCACAGCGGCACGCGACGCATTGTGATGTGTGGAGCAGACGAGGAATGTCTAAAACGATACAATTAAGTGAATTGTGAAAACAAACTAGTTTGTTTTTGAGACGTTTATTTCGATTAGATTTTTTACCATACCAGTCCAATAATTCGATTGAACATTTTTGTAGCATTTTCATAGCTATGGGAAAAGAAAGGTGACTCGTTAGCAGAAGAGTGTCATCAGCATGTTGATAGATGGTACAGTTTGAGATGTAGGTATGCATGTCGTTGACATATATATTAAAGAGCAGGGGTGATAGAATCGAGCCGTATGGCACACCTACTTTTAGGGAATTTTTGTTGCTACATATTTCTTCTATTGAAACCATTTGTGTACGATCTTGTAGAAAATGTTTTATCAGGGCCAAAAAGGCACTCGGAAACCAACAGCTGAGAGCTTTTGTATCAAAATGGAATGCTTTACAGTGTCAAACGCCTTGGAAAGGTCGAGAAAACATGCACATGTAAACAGGTTAGATTCGAAAGCTAAATTTATGTTGTGCGAGAAAGCTTTGAGAAGGTGTTACGTACCACGTCCCGGAATAAATCCGTACCTGGTGGGAGATATGATGTTGTATTTATCCACAAAGGAAGCCATCGGTATATAAATATATTTTTCTAATGTTTTAACCAAACACGACAGAATAGATATTGGTCTGTAGTTTTGTATTCGGTCTCATTGTCCTCCTTTGAAAATAGGTTTAACAAGGGCGGTTTTGAGTTCGATACGAATTGAACAAGTTTGGATTATTTTGTTGAAATAGCGAGGGTGTATTTTATGTAGTTGAAATTTCTACAAAGATCGCTGAAGCGCATCCTGTCGTATCCTGGGGACTTGTTCGGTTTCAGACTAAAAGTTATTGTCTCAAGGTCGGAAAGGGTCATTTGGGGAAGATATGCCGACGCCATATTTTAGTTAAGGAGATGAGAAGCTGATGAGTTATTTTCTCGGGCTTTGCCTAAAAATGTGCGAAAACATTGTTGAAGGCATGAGCCATCGCCAGTAGATCAGGTCCAAAAGAAGCGTTGTATGCATTCCCTTGTAGTCGTTTGGAAGGAATTCCCCGGAATTCATTTATCAAAGACCAGGATTTCGCAGGATTGTTTCGATATTCTAGCATTTGTTTATGAAAGTAAAGACGTTTTGCTGAACGAATCAGGCCGCTTACTCCGTTGCGAATAGTTCTGAAATCACATAGAAAGTTCGAGCTCTGTGGTTAACGACGGCATTTTTTCCAAGCAATTTCTTTAAGCTTTATGGAAGATCGTATATCCTTATTTAACCATGGTAGGTTTGCTTTTCTTTGTTTTATGAAGATAACCTTTTTGATTTCTCATAGAACTGCCTAAATAGCTGAACAAAAGAGGGGTAGATGTCCAAGTGTGTTTGTATGAAAGCCTGCCAGCCGTAGGTGGATATATATTTGTCAAGTTTTTGATGATCAGTAATTTCAACCTGACACACTTTATTTTGCATTATTATCAATGTAACGCCAGGAAATTATATGTGGCATGCCACGAAGTAATGGTCCGATAGTTCTTGAGGTATGACTGCTGCTTTTGTATTTGAAAATGGCGACCTTAAATTAATGTGATCAATCGAGGAGATAACCAAATTGCCTCTGAACGATTCCTTCCTTGTAGGACCAAAAATTGCCGGCTAGATGCCATGATCTGACAAGAGAGTAAGATATTCACACACAAGGGGCTTCGAAGACTTCAGTAAATCGATGTTAAAAACTCCTACTAGACAAAGGGCTGCTTTATATGGCAAAGAAGACAGACACTCTCGAAGCTCGGCTAAATATTCGGGAACTTTTTCAGATGGGGGTCGATAAAAAGCCAGCAAGCATAGATTGGATACTGATGTAAGTATGCGCAGTACTATTGATTCAGATGACCAAAACGCTACTTGTATATCCGAAAAAATTAGCTCTTGTTTTAAAAAAACGGCGATTCCGCCGCCGCGTCTCTTATTGCGAGTTTAAAATAAGCTTTTGAATCCTGGAAAAAAAAATTGGTCTGTAATTTATTAGAAATATTGATTTCTGTTAGAACAAATGCGTCAGTTATTGGGAGGACAGAGTTAATAGCCAATTGGAATTCGTCCCAGTGCTTCCGGAGGCTACAGATATTAACATGAAATAAAATGAAGGAACATGCGCTTGATGTGAAGATTTCTAGGCAAGATTGAACGTTGTTAAGCCGAAAAAAGCTAGCCATTTGTTTCTAGGCGATTAGCTCCAATGCTTCAGTATCAGAGATGTGAAGTGTCGTGGATCCCTGACTTGGTTTTGCGAAAATTTAGCCGTGTTGTTCCCAGATAAACTTAAAGTTCTTCTCTTTTCCTCTAGTTCGGACCATCCAGAATAGTTTTCTGTTGGAATCTGTGATGTTATCATTGAAATGTATTCAAGGGTGAGCACCGTCACTAGGTAGGAAGCCGAGCTTCCCACGGCGTGACATCAAACGTTCCTTCAGAGCAACAGAAAAGAACCTAACCATGATCGGAGGTATAGCAGCCGTTCTAGCAGGCTTCCCAGGCAGGCGATGGGCGGACATAACATGTCCAGCCTGGAAATCCTCAACTTTAATTCTCTCCGCGAGATCTGACATGATATCCAGAATACTTTCCTGAGCCGTCAACGGAATACCATGTATCTGCATGTTGGAAAGACTTGCTCCATGTCATTTTGGTATGATTTCAGCCGATGTATTTCGAGTGCCTGCTCCGCTGTAGAAGATCGCAGGGCGCTCAGTTCTAATTGCAGGGCTTTGGTGGTGTTGTCTTGAGATTTCGCTGTTGTCACGAGCGAATCGCATTGAGCGGAGACAAAATTAACGGAATCCTGCAACGCACTCAATGAGTCTTGCATAGTGTCGACCGCCTGTTTCATTGAGAACAGAACGTCGACTTTTGGGTGTAAATTATGAAGGGTGTCGACGAGTAGGAAGTCTAGTTTTTGTTTACTGTTTACTGACAGAAAAAAACTGGGGCCCGATTGAGATGATGTAGTGGAATTGGAGTCTAAGTTTGACTTCGCGTGTCCTCCTCGACATTCAAGGCAACACCATTTCTCATGTTTGGAGGCGCTCATGCCTTTAAAGGTGTTTTTCAGAGACCCCAGACCATTTCCTTCCAAGGTGACTCGATCGTGCACAATCGGCACATTTCATGAAGCGGCCGTTGTTTGGTAGAGATTCAGAGCATACAAGACAAGTATCGTCGGTTGACATGGTGGAATGCTGTGTAGAATGACGTTGTTGTTGATACAGATAGTAGTTTATAATAGCCCAAAAGACAAGATAAAGAAATAGCTCCAGGCTCACCCGGAAAAGATTCAAAACTACAACTGCGCCCGCAACCGGGTGCCGGGAAACACTGTATTAGATGGTACTGAATGGGCTTGCATGGACGATCCGGTAAAGATACCGATGTGATACTGCCGATTCTAGCCCCAAAATAGGAAGCTTGTCGGAGAAGCTTCGCACGGCCTGGGTGAGGACTTCCAGGGGGTGTTTCGAGTCGTCGGAAAAAGGTCTCTTGAGCTAGTGGTGTTGTCACTCAGAGATGCAGAGATGGATGATTCAAGATGGAGGTCTTGATCGGTAACGGGCGATGGATCATTCGTGTTACTAGTTCGATCGTCGTGTTGCACAGAGTTGGAGTTGCAATGCCGTGGGCTGTGTTTCTCCAGGGATGGAACTTCGGATGAATTGCGATGGAGAGAGCGATAGAAACCGATATTTACACAAAAATCGGAGCCACTCGAAAGTGGATTGCTGTGCCTGTCCACTTCATCTTCTACAATCAATCAATCAATCAATCAGTCAATCAATCAGTCAATCAATTTTTTTATTGAAGTGCCCAAGAACAACCTTCCGGTCTTGGTACGGGTGCACTCAGGAAACATGAGAAACATAACACTACACACAACGAACAAACAGTAAACAATAAAAACACTTAAAACAGATCACATATGCCACATAAACTTTCTACAGTATACCACCACGATAGCGAAAGAAAAAGAAAGCGAGAGTATAAAATTTGGTTCTGAGCAACTTAATCAAGTGCAAAAAAATGGTAAGCAAAATTTAGGTGAGGACCTTTAGCGCTCTGACGAACTCCGGTGTGTTATTGTTAAATATATGAATAGTGTCAGTAAAAGAGGAATTGCAGGTGTTCCCTATTTTCGACACGGGGTCGTGAAGATTATTTATGCGAGCATTGTTAAAGGGTTAATTTTACCGCGTAGTTCTTACGGGAATTTTCAAACGTACATATGAGATCAACGATGTGCAGTCTGTGATGCCGTGAATAAGTTTGTACAGAAATAGGATATCGGCATGTTCTCTCCTACGCCACAGGGTGGGCAATGCCAAGCTTCGTTGGACTGGGATTGCTGGATCATCGTTCGAGGTAGACGCATTGCACGACGAGAAACGATGTCTGTACATACATAAAAACTTATTCTGAACACGTTCGATCCTAGCCGAGTTTGTCGCGCAGGTTCCATTCCATAAAACAGAGGCATACTCGACGTGTCGTCGACATAAAGCACTGTAGTGTTACAAAAGTACCAGGGTTATTAAACTGTTTAGTAATGCGGCACGTAATACCTAACGTGCGTAAAGCTGAGCTCACAATGTGGTCAACATGACTCGAAAAGCCTAATTTACTATCAAATACAACTCCAAGGTCTTTGATTCCATTCACACGTGCCAAAACAACTTTCTGAATGTCATATGAGAATATAATAGTATGTGTCTTTCGAGTGTAGGACATGACTTTAGTTTTAGAACTATTTAGTTCTAGGGCATTCTGATTGCACTAGTTTTCGAAAGCATATACATCATTTTGTAACAAAACACAGTCGCGTTCGTCTCGTACCTCTATAAACATCTTAATGTCATCCGCATATTGTAGAAAGGAGGAGTGACGGATCACAGCTGAAACATCATTCACAAAAACTGAATACAGAAGGGGTCCAGAACGGAACCTTGAGGTACACCCGTCGTAGCCTGATAAGCAGCAGACGAAGTACCATTCGAGCTGACTAAACAGATTCTATCAGGCAAGTAACTTTCGAGCAATAAAAGTAACGAACTGTGGACATCAAGCTTTGACAGGTTTGCTAGGAACATGTCGTGATTTACAAGATCAAACGCTTTGCTTAAATCAAAATAAATTACATCAAGTTGGCCTCTACTAGAGACGACCTGAGCAGCAGTTGACATGAAGCAAGTGAGGTTAGTCGTGGTTGAGCGACCCGCCATAAAACCATGTTGGCTAGGGATGAGAGAATGTTTGAACTTAAACGACAATATTTCGTGCAAAGCAGTTTTGAAGAGTTTTGAAAATGTACAAGGAAGAGATATCGGCCTGTAGTTTGAGACGTTTGTTATTGAACCGGACTTATGTACGGGCACAAGTGCCGTTTTCCACAAGACGGGAAACACTTCAGTTTTTACGCAGTTGTTAAAAATGTGTACCAAAATAGGGATAAATATTGCACTATAGGCCTTCAATAGGAGCGACGGAATGCCGTCATGGCCAGAGGACAAAGACGGCTTCATCTTCTTTACACACTCGTGTAATAGCTTCTCATCAAAAAACGCAAAACAGGTTGCATTACTAGAGGCAGCTGGCGCGCCGTTAATGGGAGAGTTCGGTTGATGCCTAAATACGAACTGAAAGTGGTGGGCAAAAAGTTCGCAAACATCTGTGGTCCAGTTTTCCTGTGAGTTCAGCAATGTGATTTCTTCCCACATTTTGTCTTTCATCGAGACCGTACTTATTTCCAAAATTCCATGGGATTTTGGGTTAAATGCAACTCAACAGAATTTATTTATTTATTTATTTATTTATTTACCCTTAGGGCCAGAGGCGTTACAGAGGGGAGTGGGTATTAAAAAGTACAACACAACATACAGCGTACAACAGAAAATATTATACAGTAGTTATGGCGCTTTACAAGAAAATATTGGAAACGGCAGTTTTAAAACACTCGATATCGGGGATTTCGGCAATGGCTCCGGGAAGGTGGTTCCACATTGTTGAGGCACTAGGAATAAAAGACTCATAAAAACGTTTAGTACGACAAGACGGAATGGCAACTTTATGACGGTGATCGATGCGTGCTGAAACGTAATGAGGTGTTGTTAGTAGTCTTTCTTTTAGAATCGGATTATTATGATATATCTTATGAAACAAGCACAGACGAAACATTTTTCTACGTTGTGAAAGAAGAGGTAATGATAGGCTAGACTTCATTGCGGTCACACTGGATGTACGATGATAATTTGAAAGGATGAAATGAGATTAACGGTTCTGAATCGCTTCTAATTCGGAGGTGATTCTTGACCAGGATCCCAAACCGAAGCTGCATATTCCAATTTAGTACGAACTAATGTTATATATAAAAGTAATTTTAATGAGCTGGGAGCAAGACAGAAATTTCTTCGGAGATATCCAAGCATGCGGTTGGCGTTATTTACAATATATTCAACGTGACACGACCCGGACAGATTAGCAGATATATGTACACCCTAGATATTTATACGATGATACGGTTTCGAAAGAGAGATTATTTAGACGATAAGAAGCACAAGGAGTATCACGACGGGAAACACGCATAGATTTACACTTATTAATGTTTAGTTTCATGTTCCACAAATCACACCACTCAGAAACACTGTTAATATCTTACTGAAGAAGTGAGATGTCAGAATCACTGTTAATTTCGCGATAAATGACGCAGTCATCGGCAAAGAGACTGACGGATGAACATATATTAGTGGGCAGGTCGTTAATATAAATGGGAAAAAGTAAGGGCCCCAGAACCGAGCCTTGGGGCACACCTGAGCCAAATGGAGATAAATCAGAATTGATATTGTTAGCCGTCACAAATTGGGACCGGTTAGTGAGGAAGGAGCGAAACCATGCAAGAACG
This sequence comes from Ixodes scapularis, assembly GCF_016920785.2. NCBI lineage: Eukaryota > Metazoa > Arthropoda > Arachnida > Ixodida > Ixodidae > Ixodes > Ixodes scapularis. Next base: position 35,800,596 of record NW_024609837.1, read on the forward strand.
TTGGTGTCTAAGTTTAGTTTAGTCAGCTTGAGAAAGAGAAGTTCGTGAGATACTTTATCGAATGCCTTTGAAAAATCGAGGAATATGCAGTCCGCCAGAGATCCACGATCAAGAATGGAATGTGGATCATGTGTGAAACACAATGGCTGAGTTTCACATGAAAATGGCTTACGAAACCCATGCTGGGATGAATTGAAAAAATAATTGGACCTTAAGTAGTTTGCAAGATGGGAGTAAATGATATGTTCCATGATTTTACAGGGAATGCTGGTAAGTGACACGGGTCGAAAGTTATTCGGACAATGCTTTTCACCTGATTTGTGCAAAGGAATCACCTTCCCGATCTTCCAATCCTCTGGTATACTACCTGTATCAAGAGACTGCTGAAACAGTTTACTCAGGATTATAGAGCTATACATCTTAGTATTAAGCAAAAATTTAGAGTTGATATCATCGACACCAGAGGATGACGACATCTTCAGTTTTTCTATTATTCTCGCAATACCAACTGTGTCAATAAGAACTGGGTCCATTGGAAAAAAACTCGTAAGTGTGACAGGCAGGGTAAGTAGCATTTTAGATTACTAGAAAACGCTGAAACAAACACCGCGTTGAGAATGCTAGAGCATTGACCGCTAGGAACTACTTTACCATCTGTACATCTAAGTGTTATAACATGCTTGTCAGTCTTGTTTACAACATTACAGAATTGTTTAGGGTTATGTATGAGCATGGAAGTATTTCGCTTCTTTTAGTGCTACTTTGTAATTAGTAGCTGCACATCGATAGGTGTCCCAACGAGACTGGGAATTGGATCATTTCGCGGAACGAAACAAGCGTTTTTTCTTATTGTTTTCTTAATTAATGTACTTCTGACGATCACGACTCATAACTTCCTTGCATGACGACCACAGACGACTAAATTCTTATTTCCATCCAGGGAGGCTGTACTTTTAAAATTTTCTGTGAGTGTGCAACTTCTTATTCATTAATCTGCGTAATTCATGTGAAAACCAAAAGGGAAACCTAGAACCTGCGGTTCTTCGTAACGGAATAAACTGGTGCATCCCTTCTCGAACGATGCGTGTGAACTCACGAACCTGTTCATCCACGTCAGTGCATCGAATGATCGATGACCAATCGTAATCGGCAAAAGGGCTGTATAAACCGACGTAATCTCCAGCGAAAGAATTGTGATTAGTCATATTAGAATGGCTCCGTAAACAACGGCTCATGCAGTCTCGAAGAGCTACCACGATCTCCAGAGGGGGGTGATATCTGTCAGGTGGAACTAAACTTGAAGCACACTCAGTTATACGTATACCATTTACGTCGGAGAAACACAAATCAAGCATGTTACTCTGACAATTAGGAATACAACTGTGTTTCTTTAAATTCGTAAGTTATGCAAAGTTAAGTAAGAACATAAATTTCTGAGCAAGGTAGTAATTATTAGAAGGCGCTGTGGCTGTTTCCCACCTTATATTGGGGAAATTGAAATCATCAAGAACAATAAATTTGAATTTTTCTAGGGCACTAGCTTTACTTTCAATAGCAAGAAGACACTGGTTAAATTCATCAGGAGAGGTGTCGGGCGGCAAGTAGTATGCGCCAAGCAGAATGCGTTCGCGGTTGACACCTTGCAGTTCTATCCGCACTGACTCAAGCGATGTCTCCAGGTCAGGACGTCTTATGCACGGTAATGACGCATCAACTGCCATCAAAACGCCTCCCCCGTCTTTTTCTTATTAGAGGATTTGCGATCACGTCGAAATACCGTAAAATTTGGTGGGAAAAAGTCAGACGAAGAAATATGAGGACAAAGCCAAGTTTCAGTGTGAACATTAATAAAATCAGCAGTAAAAGCGACGTTAAAGAAAATTCGTTAGTCTTTGTGCGAAGACCACGGACGTTCTGGTAATAGATGTCTAGGTTATGTATTTTAGTAATATAATAATAATAATAATAAAAAAGTGAAAGCCGTTTACAACTCCCTGTAACACCGAATTAGAGCGCAGCTCTTGAGGAGGAGGAGGGAAGGGTACTGAGGGGTGAAGTGACCTGGGGGGGGGGTCACGTGACCTTAGGGAGTCACGTGACCATGCCGATGATGTCATCAGTGACGTCACTGATGACGTCATCGGTGACGATGACGATGCGGACTCCGATGACGTCATCAGCGATGATGACGATGACGATGCGGATGTCGGTGACGTCATCAGTGACGTCACTGATGACGTCATCTGTGATGATGACGATGACGATGCGGATGCCCGTCACGTGACACCCCCACGTCACGTGACCCCCGCCGAGGTCACGTGACCTCATCGATGACGTCACCGGCATCCGCATCGTCATCGTCATCAGTGATGATGACGATGACGATGCGGATTCCGGTGACGTCACTGATGACGTCATCAGTGATGACGTCATAACCCGAGGTCACGTGACCCTGGGGGTGGTCACGTGACCTGGGGGTGTCACGTGACCGGGGGGGGTCACGTAACCTCGGGGGGGGGGGGGTCACGTGACCTTGGGGGTCACGTGACTTCAGGGGGTCACGTGACTTTGGGTGTCACGTGACCTTGGGGTGACCTTGGGGGTCACGTGACCTTGGAATGACCTTGGGGGCCACGTGACCTTGGGATGACCTTGGTTACGCCGACGCCGACGCCGACGCCAACGGCGACGGCGACGCCAACGGCGACGCCGACGGCGACGCCGCTCAAGCCGGGAACGGGCCCCTAAGAGCTGCGCTCTAAAATAATAATAATAATAATAATAGTTTACTGCACGAACACAGAACCAGGTTCAGACACAGGTTCATCAAAGCCACCTAGGGCTTGTATTACGAACACCACCTTGAGGAGCATGCTGCTCGTAAAGTGAAGCAGAAAAACACAAATGCTAACAAAATTTGTTTCAGGAGTCACCAAAAAAAGAAAAAATGTAATTTAATATGATTACTCACACTATGTGAGACAACATTACCATCAAATTCAATGCAGGGATACACAAAACATAAAAAAATGTTTTCCTCGATCGGTCTTGTGATGGGCCTTAGCAAACACACCAGAGAGCTTCCTTTAATTTTTGCACCGACTCTACTTTATGTAAGTCTTCGTGAAGCTTATTAAATATATTTGGTGCATAATACGACCTTACGCTTTCTCCATAATGCGTTCTTCTTCTGATCACTTGAAACCGATGATTTCTCCTGAAAGACCTAGACACATACTTGGGATTCTGAAAGGAACTGTCCCAGTAGTGCCGGGTGATAATGGTGTGCTTGAACAAGGCCTCAAAACTAGGACCCTGAAAGGATTTAAACAAGTTGTCCTTTGCAAGAAACTTCGAGTTGTAAGCTACACTTCTCAGCGTACCTTTCAAGATACCATCAATACTGGTATGCCATCGTCTGGAACAGTTTGCAAATAGAGTCATGCCATACCTTAAAATACTGTTTCAGTGTCTGCATAATAAGTATGCGAATTGACATCGAAACAAACAGTTTAATAGAATACAATAGACAGGATACTCTTTTCATTCTTTTGCAAATATTTTCCATCTGCGTCTTCCAGGATAAATTTGGATTGAACACAATTCCCATGTACTTAACATCAAAAACATATTCAACAGGAAGATATATACACTTCTCAGCGAGTTTGAAAAACAGACAAGTTTTTTTTTTGAGCAATTGATATTGATAAGGTTTGACGCAAACCAATCCAACAAATGTATAGCGTCATCCTGGAGCATATCCATAATAATAATGGTTTATTTTTTCGGATCCGACGAAGTACGATTCGGGTCTGCCAAAGCCAGAATTTTCTTGTGCGGCTAAACCTTCTCCACCAGTAGCCAAGTTAGGAAATCAATTAATTTTAACAACGCCAAAAGTGTATCAGCACATAAAACGCACGCACACAGAAGTTTCAAGAAAAGGTTATATTAAAGCATTGGTCAAGTTAGCGTCCAGCGTTGTTGGTTTGTAGATAGCAGGGTTGGGCAGAAATACTCAAAAATGTATTTGGAAATACAAATACTGGGATACATTAAAATAGTAGCTAAAATACTGATACTGAAATATACCTGAAAAAGTGTATCGCGAAACGTATCGGAAATACATTTTAAATAGAGACAAAAGGTATTTGGAAATACAAATACAGGAATACCTTTTAGGGAGGGCAGAAATACTGATACTGCAATACATTTTTCAAATTTGTTTGAGACGCCAATTGAGATGAAGCTTGAAGTTGGAAGTGTAAGTTTTTGATCTCGAAATTACTTTCCCGTAGGCTTGGCACTTTGCCTTGATGGTAGTGGTTTCAGACGACGAGGGATGCGAAAAGACTTTGACCTCTAAATAAATTACATGTCATCCTAAATCCCATCAAAACGTCACAACGCCACTGTCCAATAAGGACGCCCCTGTCAACATTGATCAAATAATGTCAGGGTGGAATGAACTGGTATTCTTCATCTGTAAGTGTGGCCTTGGCCATGAAACTTTGCCACGTTGCTGTATGAAAGGACAATACGCACTTTCATTGTAGGTTACCTCGTTGAAGATCATGGAGGGGCATTTGGAATTTTAGAGAATAGTGAACCACCTGAAGCATTCTGGAATACATGCCTTCTGTTACGGCTGAAAAAATACGGTGGCATCTCTGTTGTGAATGTTTTTCCTGCCGACCTTCCGCCACCGACGCATGGATTGCAGTCCTCAAGTTTCGCCTAGCATCATCCAAACAGAGGCCTCGTGGATTGCGACTTGATATTGCCGGTCCAGGAGCGAGCCCTTCGGGAAACAGCGCGCTCGAGGCGAGCCGCAGGTGTACGATGTCTGGGTCGGCACAGTGAGGCCACGTCTGGCCTCCTTCCTGGGTTTCGGACCCCAGAGAAGCGGGTCACGTTCACGTCTGCTGATGACGTACCCTTGAGCCGTGCAGTATCACGGGAGCAGCCGCAAACGCCTTCGAATATGTGTTGAACTTCTCTGCTTGAGTCATTCTATCTATTTCAAGTCAACCACCGCCAGGCTCGTGCTGCAACGGACTGTGACTCACCTTCGCCGGCTGGGTGTACTGTGTACGCTTAGGCAAGAGAGGCGGTTAAACGCGGGCATTGGATGCCAGCAAACAATGACTCAAGAAATCCCTACCTAAGGCCCTGCGGAAGAAGATACTCTCACTCCACTCCTGGCTCGCCACCTGGTTCTCCGACTACGCAACACTTCTCAGATGAGAGAAGAGGACGCATAAAAAATAGTTTGGAGAATTGGAGGGAACCTCGGTCGGCATAATAACAATGCCCCAGCATCTCCTTAACCTTGCACCTCAGAAGTAAAAAAAATATAAAATAAAAAATAGATGCGTTCGGATTTGTTTTCTCGGGGGGGGGGGGGGGGGGGGGGGGGCGGGGGGGGGGGGGGGAGGAGGAGGAGGAAGTATTTCTCAAGAAATGTATCGAAATACATTTCACCCTGATTGTATCGCGATACAAAGAAACATTCCAAATGTATTTCGATACAGAAATACAGATACGAAATGTACTTCTAAAATACTATCGCGATACATTTGTATCGCGATACTGCTCAACCCTGGTAGACAGTCACATTACATGAAAAACATACACACACGCACACACATCAAAATCTTTAAAAAGAAATGAAGCACAGGTCATGTGAAGTTGCCACAGTACTTGAGGTGTAGTGAACATCACATCACTGGCCTAAGAAAAAAAATATTTAAAGCACAGTTTAAGACGCCCAGAAGATCAATCTGGTTGGTTGATTTAAAATAGGTCTCGTAAGGCTTGTTTCAATTTTTCGTTTCGAGTCCAACTCCAACACTCTTTCAGGGAGATTGTTGAAAATGTCCGGTACATAGAATATATTTTTTTTTTTTTGTCTTCTGTCATGCCTCGTTGACATTCTCGGTGCCTCGAAACAAGTGGTATGTCTGAGTGCCCGAGGTGCAATGTGGGGAACTTTAAAACTGTTATTCCAAAAAAGTCTTAAAACAACCTCTCAGTAAACAGAGCTTGACTTAATGAAAGATTCATATGATAATTTTTTATTTCTGTTTCGGTATCAGTGCCGTATATAATACTTCTAAACATTCCAGTCAAAATATCGTTTTTTTTTTGCCATAACGTAGAACAGTTACCAAAAATGTTTATTTCATAGCGAAGAACACTATATGCCAAAGCATTAAGGACCATCTTTCTAACATATTGTGAAACAAGAGATCTCATATTATAAAGTATACACAAAACACGTCTGAGCTTTTTACATACAGTTCTCATGTGCGTATTCCATGAAAGGTCACAATCGAATTCAATACCTAGATATTTCCCATGGTCCCCATAACCCACTGGAGTGCATTAAAACGCGGGACAGATTGAGGAATGTAAAAATAGGGGCGTATCTGGGATAGCAACTTTCAGCGGATTCGGGAAACACACCAGACGTGTCTCTGTGTTTTTAATTGTATGTCATTTTGTTGAAACCACTCAATCAAATGTGTGGTTTCACGTTGGAGAAAAAAAATTGATTTTTCGTATTCTATATGGCGTGACAAGAGTACAGTGTCGTCAGCATACTGATATAGTTTGCAGCTAACTCTTGATTTTGACATATCATTGACAAAAACATTTAAAAAAAAAACGGAGACAAGAAGGATCCTTGTGGAACTTCGGATTTCAGGGCGAGCTTTGAACTTCTTTTTTAACCTATGTGAACTTGTTGAGATAGTCCAGTTAAATAATCTTTTAATAGCTCGAGAACTGGACCTCGGTAGCCAATATAATAAAGCTTTTGGAATAGAAGGCTGGGGTTAACACTGTCGAATTCCTTTGAAACATCAAGAAAGAGGACACATACGACCTCATTTTTTTCGAATGCGTAGTGTAATTCATCTGCAAAATCTTCAAATAATGGCTGTGTACCCCGTCCGTTGACAAAACCATATTGATTATTGGATATGATGTCAAACTTATCAAGAAACTGACTCATTACTTGGGACAGACGCTTCTCTAAAATGTGGCTAGTACACGGCAAAATCGAGATGGGACGATAATTTTCAACCTCACGGCAATCTCCTCCTTTACAGAGAGGCTTAACTTTTGCATTTTTCAGGTTATTAGGGAGTGTTCCCTGTGCTATGAAGCCATTTAACATATGCGAAAGGATGTTTAATTGCATCAAAATTGCGGATGAGATAATTTGCTCTGATATTATCAACTCCAGGTTATTTTCTGGGCTTAAAACTAAATAGCAGACTTTTCAGATCGTATTCTGATAACTCAGGAAGGAAAGCTGACGCCATGTTCAAATCCCTCGAGTTAATTGAATAGGCAACATCATTCTGCGAAACGCCCGAAAACTGTGCGAAAGTTGCGTTAAATTTGTCGACAACTGACATGTAATTGGGCCAAATGCTTTTTCGAACTCCTCATCCACTGACTTTGAAGGCTTATTTCCACGGAGTTGGTTGAGTAGAGACCAAGTTTTTGCTACATTTAATCTTGCACGATAAAGTTCATTTTGAAAGTGTCTTCTTTTCAGGGCCCGGAGGAACGCATTTGCACGGTTACGTGCGCAACGATATTCAGTTTTCAGTTGTGTATTTTTGGGAGAACGCCTGCATTTTTTCCACACAGTATCCTTATCATGAATGGCTTGTAGAATACCTTCATTCAACCAAACATACCCCTCACGGCATTGTCGGGTTGTAAGAACTCTTTTGGACTTTTCTATAAAAGAATTCCAACTTAAGTGGAAATTAGAGTAGACTTGATCGTAATTTACGTTCCTTAACAAATCTTGCCACTGGTTTGTTTAGTGCTGCCTGGCACTGTTGGGTGACCATTGTTAGCCAAGCCTCTGCGGTGCCATCCTCGTGGAATTGGAGTCCTAGGATGAGTACCTCATGCGCTGATCTGGTCGGTTGGCCGGCGAGAGTAAGTTGAAGAGTTGGGCTGTTGTTCGCGTCCCTTTCCCATCTGGGGGCTATGACTACGTACGTTGTATTAACCGGCGAGGCGGTTAAGCCTACGCTTTGGAGGTGACTTGTCACGACGTCGATCCCCCGTTGGAGGATGCGTTGTTGGTGCGGAATGTCGCCGCACACTGTCCAGAGGGAAACGTCGTCCGCATAGATAGTGAAGTGGAGGTTGGATACCTGTTGCAGTCGACTGGGGAGGCACGCCATGGTCAAATTGAGGAGAAGTGGGGACAGGACTGATTATTGTGAAACTCCTACTTTGTTCGGTCTTGGCGCTGCCAGGTGTTGCCGAACCGGACCGCGAAGGTGTGAGTCTCGAGGAAAGACTACGAAATTTAAGGCGCGGCCTTCAATGTCGAGGGCGCGCGCTTCTTGGGCAATTGCCAAGTGTGGGACGCTGTCGAAGGCTTTTTTGACATCGATCGCGGCGACTGTTCTGATTTTAAATTTCTGTGCAATGGGCCTTTGGAATAAGATCTTTGGAGAGTAGGATTAGGCTTTCCTGTGTGCCCAGGTCAGTTCTGTATCCTGTCTGCGTCGGATGAAACGCTTTCGTTTACTCCAGATACCAGGAGAGGCGGCCAAGTAGCATTCTCTCCACCAGCTTGCAGACGCAAGAGGTCAGAGAGATTGGATGGAAGTTGGCTAGGGTGGCCGGCCTCTTGCCGGGCTTAGGAATTGGAATAACAGTGGAGTGTTTTCACAGGTCTGGAATGATGCTAGTGCTTTACACTTCGTTAATGTCTTCAAGAAGCCGAGTTATTGTGGCTTCGGGAATGTTTCGGAGTATGGCGGTGGATTCCGTCCGGACCTGTAGCGCCGTTTGGTTTCCTGTGGTGCAAAACCTCCTCCATTTCTTCCCTTGTGAAAGGTTGGTCCATGGTGCCCTTCTCGTTGATGTTGACTCTTTCGTGTGCGTCCCCCACAGCTGGTGGGGTGCTGGTCGACGCTGGCTGGGGAAGAGCGTGTCTCCAGCCTCTTGCGCCTGTGTTTCAACCATCTTGTTTGTCATGAGTGCGAGCGTGAGGGTCGCTACGCGACCCCTTGTTCTGCCTAGCATGGCTCTGCTGACTGCCCATAGTTTTCAAGCGGATGTTGTTTCCGAGAGCGAGGCACTGAACTTCAGTCACTTTTGCCGATCGAGCTGAACCGCATATTTGCGGGCACCGACCGTGGCTCTTGTGACCTCCCTCAGGCCTCTCACGTTTTTCGGACCCCTTCTGTAGTGTTGCAGAGTCCTCAGCCGCCGAGCCCAGAGATTCAACAGGTGAAGGTCCGGGGTGGAAGTGTCGAGCTTTATTTGTTTCTTTGGGGTCACGGCCAGGAGGGCCTCCTTGATGGACTCGAAGACCGTTGTTGCTGTACTGCCTTGGAGTTGGTTCCGGTATAGATACCAGTTCACGACATGTGCGAGCCGTTTCCCGGGCTTGGAGGCCGCCGATTCGTTGAGAGACAGGATTATTCTGATGGGCAGGTGACCGCTCCCGCGAGTGTCGGCCTCCGGCCTCCTAGTGTGGTTGACCGTGTGTGGGCTGTTTGTCCAGGTAAGATGTGGGGTGGTGTGTTTCTGCCGAGCGTTGCAGCTCAGCCGTGTCTTCATCCTTGCGTTGTTCACCAGGCTGTAGAGGTGGTGGGTCATCTAATCCAAAAGATTTTGGCCTGCCGAGGTGTCCTGGGCGTAGCCCCACGCTGGGTGTTGGAGGTTGAAGTCTCCCCGACTATCTTATGCTCTTTCGGGTAAAGGCCATCGAGGTGTGCAATCCATCCGTGGTAAGATATTGAGGTGGGCTAGTTGGATATGCATGATATAAAAATTAAATATAAAAATGTCTAACCCTTGCGCTATTTAATTTTTATACCATCCGTGGTCCCTGGGCTCCCTGACGGAAGCCCGAAATTGGTAATACACCGACACCAGGATGACTGGAATGTCTTGCTGGGTGGTTCGGACGGCTACCCCTTCCTGATGTTCTGTGCACTATTGTTGAAGGTCGATCTTGTGCTGCGGCCAGTGTTTCTTGAGGTAGACCATGGCTTGTCCTTCACGGCCTCCAAACTGGCCCGCCCTAACGGATGGTATCGAGGGATTTGCGTAGGACTTATAGCCGGTCAGCTTGACGGTTGTGTAGTAGACTTCTTGCAGTAGGTAGGCGTCTGGGTGTTTTTGTGGTTTGTTACGATGTTTGGCTTTGAGTTTTGCGGCACGTAGCCGCAAACCTCGGCAGTTCCACTGAGTAACGTTTACTGCCATGCTGGAAGGTTAGGGTTGCTCTGTACGGCAGTGCCCATCGGGGCAGCAATGGTCGTGAAGGGCTGGAGTAGCATGGCAGGGTGTCACGAAGTGGGAAGGAATGAAAGAATAATAGTAATCCCACAACGAGGTTAACAAAAATTACTTTAAAAGAGCAGAAAATTAAGGTTCGACCGGTGACAAGCGATAGGTCCACGCCTGGGGTAGAGGCCGGTGGCGAGGTGACGACACGTAGAGCTATAAAACATAACAAATTTAATATCCCGAAACACGCATCATTCGGCCGGCACGGCAACGAAGGTGAGATAAAAAGAAATAACGAACACAGCAGTCTAGCGAAAATCTCGGGCACTAACATCCCGGTTAGCAATACCACACGATTTCAGAGACACTAAAATAAAATGGAAAGAAACAAAACTAAAGATCAGCCACTTGAAAGCGTTGAATACAGGAAAACACAAAATAAAAGTCTTCTCTTAGCGGAGTCCAAGTCCAGACGCTGCCGAAGGTCGACCTGGGTTCCCGGACGATGAAGATGAAGACTGTTCTGGCGATCGGAGAGATGATCCGCACGAACACCGCACCACGCACAAACTTGCACCAGAGTGCCACAACCAGGCTCACAGGCAAAAACCCGCACCGCAGTGCAACAGACGTGCCCGTAGGCTGAAGCAACTCCCGGAGGCTAACTAAGGCCTCGGCCCAACGTTCCCAACTACAAAAAAATCCCGACGCGGGAAAAGCAAACGATTACCAGCGGAGCCCCAGACAGCTCCGGGGGTCTCCAACTCCTACCCAAAAAGTTGTACCCCTACCTCGACCAACTAACCGACCCCGATCCCCTCCAAAACCCCCTCTATATATGCAAAACATGAGCATGTTGCGGAACATAAGTTGGCGAATCAGAAAGGAGCTTCTTAGAGCCAATCAGAGCTCTCAGTTTTGCCCCCCCCCCCCCGCCCCCCCCCCCCCCCCGCCGCCCCCCCAAAAAAAGATAAATAAAAAGAACACAAACACATTTTCAGAGAAATCGACCATAAAGTGACCCTGTACGTTCGCGGATGAGTGGGCCAGGCAGCAACTGCCCAACCAAGATGCCGAAGTTTTTTGTGATATCGTTACAGCTCCTGATAATGTTCCTGGCACCAACGTGGTCCTCTATGGCAGTGAACGGCAACACGATCATCGGCGGCAACGTGACATCCGCGACGTCTACATTTGTTTTCGAGATTACAAGCTCGTCATCGCTTCAGTGCTCCAGGTGGAACGGACAAAATCACATGCTCCCGACGGCGCTGATTGAAATCAGTCTTTCGCCTTCAACCACCACCATGGATTCAGCGCCACTTGAAAGAAAATCGGCTGCATCTTTCGACTTCACCAGTGGGCCAGGCAGCAACTGCCCAACCAAGAAGCCTAAGTTTTTTGTGATATCGTTACAGGTTAGTGATTTCAAATACTTTGCTATCAAAAGCAACAATTTGTGCTTATTCTTGCTGCCTGGCCCCAAGGCTTGTTTTGCGTTGTTCATAGAATGTCTCAGCATTTTCAGTGTATCTGTTTCTACGTATGTTGAAAGTGTTAGTTGCAGTCTGCTTTTGCTCCTTGGCGGGGACATTGAATCTAACCCCGGGCCCATGACCAAAGTCCAAGAAGAACAACTTAATAAAGTGCTTGAAATCGTTCAGACGCTACAGACAGGTCAGAACAATATCCTCCAGGAAGTTCGAGATTTAAAACTAAAGCAGAGTACGACTGAGGAATCAGTGAATGCCCTCATAACACGCGTTAATCGGGTGGAAAACGAACTTTCGAAGTTAAAAGAGTCCGGCGTTACAATAAGTACGACTTCCGATCCGCAACTAACATCCGCCGTTAACGAGATATCTCAGCTTAGGGCGCGCTGTGATGACGCAGAGAGCAGAGCCCGTAGGTCAAATCTTATCTTTTTTGGTATTCCTGATACGGACAAAGAAACATGGGCACAATCAGAAAAGGCTGTTATTGATGTGTGTCTCGAAAGATTAGGGTTGGAACTTGCATCCATCGAAAGAGCGCACCGTTTAGGAAGGTTTAGTCAGCAAAAACATCGGCCAATCATAGTAAAATTGTTCTCCTACAAAGATAAGGAGATGGTGCTTTCTAACGCGCACAAATTCAAGGGAACACACCTTTCTGTGAGTGAAGACTTTATACCATCCGTGCGTCTTGCTCGAAGAAAACTACTCCAATTTGCAAAGCCTCAAGGCCTATCTTTCAAGCTGCGTTTCGATAAGCTAGTTATGGGAAATAAATGCGACATATATACATTTAGCACAGACTCTGTGAACGAGTTAAACTTCCGTGAGCCTTATCAAACCTCAGCTGAACATGGAGCTGGAATTTCAAACCAAGCATTACCTCTTCCCATGGTTAGTCCATCTGGTAGTAACCCCAGAATTTCCGCTCCTGCATCAGTTTTGCCATAACAATCAGAGAGGAGTTACAGAGCCAATAATGACATCTGTGTGAATAATATTTCTGTTATTTTTACTAACATTAGAAGCGTTATGCATAAACGCCAGGATTTATCGTCAATTGTCTACTCGTCTAACGCGGACATTATTGTTCTCACCGAGACCTGGTTGTCAAGTAAAATACGCAATAGTGAAATATTAAGCTGTCAGAAACGTTTTAATATGTACCGTCATGACAGGGACGAAAGAAACGGTGGCGGTGTGTTAATCGCGGTAGCTGATAACATACAAACATTTCACATCAACATCGCTTCTGAACTTGAGATAGTATGGGTGGGTCTAAATATAAGAAACAAGAAATATATTTTCGGGGTGTGTTATCGTCCCCCAAATGCAAGTGCCACTTTTGTCCCAAAGATTCATGATGCGATCAGTGCAGTCATAGCTCGTTTTCCAAGTGCACCCTTGATACTGTTCGGTGATTTTAACTATCCTTCCATAGATTGGTCAAATGTGCGTACTTCCGTTAATCACTTTTCGTCAGAGTGCAATGAGTTTGTAAACATGTGTCTAGATTTTAATTTTTCACAGATTGTTGTGCAACCTACACGTGTTACAGCAACAACCGCATCTTTGTTAGACCTCATTTTAACAACATCACCCGATCTTATCTCCTCACTAATTCATATGCCCGGTCTTAGCGACCATTCTTTATTGCATTTCATGTTAGATATCCCTAAATGTTCCAACCCAAAGCAATTTAAGAAAATATATAATTATGCGAGGGCTGATTTTGAATCTATAAATAACGAATTATGCCTCTTTCTAGATAAATATACACATGGCTTTGAGGAGCGCTCTGTTGAAAATAACTGGAATCTATTCAAAAGAAAGGTTGCGTCACTTATGAGTGCTCATGTGCCCCTTCGAAGCATATCTCTGTCACCCCAGTCACCATGGTATAGTACGACTTTAAAGAGGTTGTCAAATAAAAAGAAAAGGCTATTTCGTTCTGCTAAAATGTCGAACGATGATCAACGCTGGGCAGTATATCATCTTGCTGCCGCGGAGTACAAAAAAGCAGTGGAGGAGGCGAAAGCCACTTTTTTCAACAGTACACTACCATTCATGCTAATTAATAATCCCAGGCAATTTTGGAAAGTTATTAGCCCTAGTCACAGTCAGGACGTAACGCTCAGGGATAATGACGGAGTTGAAGTTCAAGGTGGTTTGTGCTCTTTTGTATTGAATGATGAGTTTGCTAAATCCTTTTCACTACCTATTACCTCTGACCATCCGGTTCTCCCAGTTTGTGAGTATCTGCAAATGAATCCAGTCATTGTTGATTGCGAGAGTATTGCGAATATTATTGAAACCCTAAAAATATCAACTTCAGCAGGCATCGATAATATTAATACAAAGTTTTTGAAAAATACTAAAATGTATTCAAGCATCATCTTATCAAAACTGTTTACCCAATCACTTGAACAACAGATACTACCTAGAGACTGGAAGGTGGGGAGGGTGATTCCTCTCCACAAAGGCGGTGATAAACATAATCCTTTGAATTTCCGTCCGATCTCCTTAACAAGCATCCCATGCAAAATACTTGAGCACGTAATATATTCCAATCTTATTAACTTTCTGGACTCGAACTCTTTTTTTCACCCAGCACAGCATGGTTTTCGAAAATTATATTCATGTGAAACACAACTCCTAACTTTTACCCATGACCTTCACGTCGTTCTCGACCGGGGTTCCAGGACAGACTGCATATTCCTTGACTTCTCCAAAGCCTTCGATAAAGTACCCCATGTACTCCTTCTCCATAAACTTCGTAACTTAAACATAGATAACAACATACTCAATTGGATAGAATCGTTCTTAACAAATCGTTTTCAATTTGTTTGCGCCAACGGAACTAACTCATCATTATCAAGTGTTAACTCTGGTGTTCCTCAAGGTTCTGTGCTCGGTCCACTACTATTTCTTATTTATATTAACGATCTTCCTACGCGTGTTTCCTCTTCCATCAGCTTGTACGCTGACGACTGTGTCATTTATAAAGAAATTATTAACGATTCTGACATTTCTGTTCTTCAAACTGATATAAACAACGTCACACAATGGTGCTCAGAATGGCATATGGAACTCAACACATCTAAATGTAGATCTATGAGAGTGTCCAGGCATAATAACACTTGTCCATCCTACAACATCATTAACTCCCCCCTACTTTCTGTTACTTCCTATAAATATCTTGGTGTGCATCTAACCAATGACCTTTCCTGGAATTTACATGTCGAATATGTCACTAATAGCGCTAATCGCTTACTAGGTTACCTTAAAAGAAACCTTTCGCTTACTCCTGTTTCATTAAAGCTTCTAATCTATAAGACTTTAGTCCGTACTAAACTGGAATATGCAGCCTCTATCTGGGACCCCGGTATCACCCTTTCATCTGCTGTTGAGTCCATACAAAATCGTTCCGCTCGTTTCATCCTCTCGAACTATCATCGCACATCCAGCGTCACATCTATGAAAGCATCCCTTTCCTTGCCTAACCTCTCTCTTCGCAGGAAAATATCCCGGCTTTGTCTTTTTCAGAAGATTTTTCACTCTAATCCAACACTTCGTCAAACATTATTCTTAGAACCATCTTACATTTCGCTACGAACTAATCACCATCTAAAAGTGGGCGTCCCCCAGTGTAACACCTCATCTTTCAATGCCTCCTTTCTCCCTCAGACCTCAATAGATTGGAATCGCCTTCCTGCACCCATAGTCTCGATAACTGATGCTACTGATTTTAAAATTGCCATTACTAAGTTTTTTGATGTTCAATAACTTTTGTTTTATGTCTTGCCTTATGTATCGTTATACTCATATGTTTTTGTTTAAAAAAACCCACTCCTCTCTGTAATGCCTTCGGGCCCTGAGAGAACAATAAATGAAATAATTGTTCCCAGAGCACCCTATAAACGCGCCGGCCAAGTGACCTTGAGTGCCCGGTCCCTCGGCGACCCTCCCTCTCTCCAGCGGACACCACGGATCTCCAACCCGAAAGGGAAGAAAGGCCGGCCCCCGAACACGGCGACGTTCGGACGCCGCTACACAGACGATAAACAGATCTATCGGCGGAAAGTAAAAAATAAATAAAATAAACAGGGAAAACGGGAATTCGTCACACAGGGTCGATGTTAATCGCTGTAGGAGGAGTGAGCTGGGGCGTGGGCTGTTGACCGTTTCCCCGCTTCTTGCGTTAGTCTTGTCGGATTCGTTTTGGGTTGTCTTGAGATCCCGGAGGAGTGGCGCTCCGTCTCGCCGCCTCTCGAATTTGGCCGACAATATCAAGTCTTTTGGGCAGTATTTGTGTGGAGCCAGGTGTCCATTCTTTTGGCACATTTGGCAGAAAGGGATGGGTGAGGGGCAAGCACGTTTTTTTGGTCGCCCATGGTCTCTTCGTGGGGCTTGCCGCACGTGGAGCAGACCTGGGGTTCTGGACAAATGTCCGGTCTGTGGCCGACCTTATGACAGTTGTTCCAGGTCACAGCTCGTGCCTTGTACGGGTACACTTGCAGGACGCTGCGCCTGTACCAGACGTGTCTGGGTAGGTGAGTTCCCTGGAAGGAGATGAGTGCAGTATTGCCTCCTCGGCTCATCGGCCGAGCTGCCACAACCACTGCCCCTCAGTCTCCAGGCCTGCCATCAGTGAAACATTGTCTTCTCCCTGGTCGATGCCATAGATGACACCGCGGATTTGGTCGTCGCCGACTGGCTTGTACGCCTGGATGGGTAGAGGGGGTTTCCCAGCGATATGGACTTCGGTAATGCTAAGAAGGGTTTGGGCGGCGGCCTCGGAGTTTACCATGACGGTGATTCTGTTAGTTTCCTTGGTGGTTTTAATGGAGACCGCACCCGGTACGAGCTTGACGGAGGCGGTGAATGGCCTCTATTTGCCCTTTTTTTTGTGAGAGTTGTGACGTCTGTCTTGGTTTTTGGGCACAGTGTGATTATGTGGCGTTCGAAAGGACATGTCCTTTCGAAGCTTCGCAACCCAACCCAGCGCGCGTTAGTCGATCATGGTCGACAGATTTGCAGCCACATTTGCTGCAATTATACAGCAGTCCTTGGACCAGCCACCAAGTAAACCAGGACTTGCGACGCCCCTCAGCACGGCCTCTTCAGCAAGGCTCCGGCCAGCTCCAAAACCGGCCGTATCCACCGCCATGACAGCACCCCAGCGCCAGCCCGCCCACGCCCTGCCGCAAGGTATGCTCAACTCCTGCAAATCGATGGTAGGCCGCAACCTCAAACAAGTATCTGAAGCAGACATGCACGCCTACCTCCAGACGGCGATTTCCGAGGTCCGTTTAAAACGCAACTCCGGCCTGACTAAGAATCTATCGAACCAAGCCTCGTCCACTCCCAAACCCAACGCGGGAGAAACCCCCACCATCCCGCCACAAAAACCACCAGAAAAAAAAAAAAAAAACTCAACAACGCCGACGTCACGATTGATCACCGCGCGCCCGGCGACCAAGAGATGGAAAAGGGGTCGTCAGAAATGACCCCGTCGGCGGCAACCGCTGCCCAAAATCTTTCCCCAAGTGAGCTCTCCTCTTGCTCTGATGGCGCTGCCGCGGCCTCAACGTCGCTGTTCGCCTTCACGGCTAACAGAAAAGAAGACACCGACAACGATCACGACTCGACCCACCCATGGGCGACAAAGGTTTAAAAAAAGCGGCAAGCAGGGCACGCCTTAGCGCAAAATCCAACACGCGCACCGTAGAGGCAATGAAATTATTTTTCAACTTGTTCCTTCTTACCTTTTTTTCCCCAGCTCAAAGAGAAATGAGAAATCATGTGGTCCTTACGTGCTTGGGCACCGGTGCGATGACTCCAAGCTTGCACCGTACTTTCTATGCACACCGTGAAAATAATATGATTGTGTTTGTGTTATGTTTATACAACCTGAACTTAGTCCGCCTCAACGGGCGACTTGTGTCTCAGCTGTGAATAAGCAATATTGCCAGTGCGGTACAACCGCTAACCTGGGGGTCTTTAACGTGCACCACGCAGTAGGGAAACACGAGCGCACGCCGGTACGATGCTCCTCCAGATCGAAACGGGAAGGGGCGATGATTGAATTCCGGATTCCTGGTTTCTGCAGCGAGAGCTTCCGCACTATGTGCTCCATGCTGGTGCGCGCTATACTTTGTCTCACGTTAGTACGGACTATAACCGCGCGTGCTAAAAGCGCGAGCTCGTTGCTTCGAATGAAGCCTGGGCGGCTGCACGAGCGCTCGCGCAGCGAGTGCTTCAGACAAAGCAGTCAAAGCTAGCCACTCGCGCTAGCACAGTTTTTGCGGTTAGTCCATGCTAAGGTGAGACGAAGTATAGCCCATTTATTAGGCCACCGATCCCCCCACACCGTGGAACTTGTCATTCTCAAGTGATGAGAGGTGCCATCACTGCAATCATTGGCGACTAAAGAGCATCCAAATATTTGCCGGGGGATTGATCGTTCAAGAGCTCATACGTCCTAGTGACGCAGTGCTAGTGTCCAATCTGTGAGCTGTGTTAGGCTGGCGTCCTTCGTTTACCGCGGATGTATCACAGTGAAAATGCTGAGAGCTTTCGAAAGAAAGAGGGTACGAAATAGTTTGCTATAATTTGAAAATTTCGTACGGAAATGCAGGATTTTGACTTTCCACCCTCTTCCTTTCGGCCCACTAAACGATACGCAATTAGTAAAATCCCAATCTGAAATTATTTATCCCACTCCAAAATATATTTCATGGCCCCTTTAAAAAAACTAAAACACTTCTTGAAAAAACAAAAAAACACGAGTTACAGGTGAATTTTGGTATATTTTTAACCTGTGAATCTGAATATCACGTTTGTTTTCCCAGAAGATGTAACTAAACGCGAGAAAACACGAAAACCTCCGACCCGTCGTGACGCACATACTTGGCTGTTTGCAACGTTACTAGAGCAAGCTCAGTTTCACAGCTCCGCCTGCGACGTGGGCTCAGTGGCGGTCACGAGAACTCGCAGCGCTGCAGTCGAGTCTTACCTTCGGATTGTCTAGCCCGCGAAGCTCAAATAGCAATACTTGAGCTCGGGCGAGTTGGCAATTCATGCTAATACTTCACAGCACAAGAAAACAGACGCACACAAAAATAAATTTCAAAACACCTAAAGAAAGAACACTCACAATGCGCTGACTCTGCTCTCTGTGGTGTATTACACTTCATCTTCATCACCTTTTTTTGCTATTATACAGATAGAAGTAAAAAAGAGAACGAAAAAAAAAGAAAATGAAGCTCTCAACGCGGTAGTAGTAGACGACGCGCGAGACAGGGAAGCAAGATCCGACTGCAGTGCCGCTAGCTCTCGTGACCGCCACCTGGGCCACTCGCCTCTGCAGGCGAGAATAGGGAGCTGCGAAACTGAGCTTGCTCCAGTAACGTTTGGTGTTTGGGCATAGCCTCCTCTATACTCAGAAAGCCTGGCAGTTCGATGACCGAGCCTTAGAGTGCCCGGTCGCAGATATGGAGCGCGAAGATCTGGTAGCAGAGAGCATTTCTGGTATTCAGCGCAGAGCTTCTGCAGCGGCGAGGACCCGAAACATGGTTTTCAGACCCGACGAAAAAAGAAGCTGTAGCCCGAGGAACGTGGGAAGCACGAACGGACATTCCATCGCTCGGGACCAGTGTGTTTCGGCGTCTCGCCGCAGAGGGGCGCCCGTTACATGAGTCGTGTCTTGTAAGCCTGGATGTGAGAGACAACTTGGAACATTGGATGGGAGAGATCAGAAGCCGACTATACTTGACGAGAACACAAGGCTGACTGCAGATAAACGTGGATATAGCCTTACAGACCACCTAGTGAAAAAATGTTCACCCCCGGGAGCATCTTCACCTCAGGACATCTTTCCGAAGCATAATCCGGATGGTACTCCGGTTGTTGTCAACGATGGAGAAATCGGCAGGGTGTCAATTATACGCGCTTTGGCTCACCTAAAAAGTAACACCGCCCAAGAACTCGGCGAGATTCCGACAAGCGTTCTCAAAGCACTTGGGAAAGGTTCTAGGGATCAGCTGGCAGGTTTTTTTAACAACATTGCCTCTGGAATAGAAGTTCCTGGGGACTGAAGGAGAGGCAAAGTCGTCCTCGTTCCAAAAAAAGGTTGTGACCAGCGTTACCTCTGCTACTACAGACCACTGACTGTTACCAGCACGATATATAGGACTTTTGTACATATTCTGAAGGAGCACATGACTGCATTAACAGAGGAGGCAGGCTTGCTTAGGGAACTTCAAGTAGGTTTTCGACAAGGTTGCCGGTTGGAAGATCATCTATTTGCGCTAATACAATATATTGAGGCGGACCGAGCAGAGGACCTTAATATGTTGTTTTCTGGACATCGCCAAGGCCTATGATAGTGTTCCACATGCCCATTTTATATGTCGACTACAATATCTTCGCATGCCACCAGAGTGGGTCACCCTCATCAACCACCTATATTGTGGCAACACGGTTAGGACAAAGTTGGGAGAGGCTAACTCTGATGAAGTGCTGGTGACAAGGGGTTTACGCCAGGGGTGCCCGCTCTCTCCACTATTGTATACATGCTTTACATAACCGAACTCGAACGCAACTGATCCGATTTAAACTGGGCTTCTCGTTGGCTCAGTTAGAAGATGGTCCGATCGTCGGATGGGTTCTACCCGGACTTACCTACGCAGACAATGTAGTGCCGACCGCGGCATCAGTCTGCGACATGCAGAAACTGCTAGATATCTGTACCGAGGTGGCAACAAGACTTGGAATGAAATTCAACGTTAACAAGTCAGCAGCGGTGCTGTTTGCAGGTCCACAAGACCCAAAATTCGGCAGTCTTCGACTAGGGGTGGACTGCGTACCTGTAGTGAACTCGTACAGGTATTTGGGCATTACACTCACAAAAACAGAGGACTGTTTGCAAGAGTACCACGCCCATCTCCGCCAAGCAGCCCTAAGAGGAACCGGCATTTTTCGCAGACGGAATTTCTGGAGTTGTAATAGTTTCGTTGTGACCCGGGAGCTATGGAAGGTAGTGGCGGTGCCAGGACTGACTTTTGCTAACGCCGTGGTGTGTGTCCCTGGAGATATCCGAGCTCACATAGAACGTAGGCAGAGGGAGGTCGGGCGCCAAGCGCTAGGTTGTCATGGCACAGTAGCAAATGAGGTTGTCCAGGGTGATTTGGGATGGTCCTCTTTTGAAGCCCGTGAAGCTACCAGTAAAATCGCTTAGGAAGGACGACTCCGACATATGAACACCTGCCGGTGGACCAAAAGGCTGTTCAGATACACTACATTGACTGGGCTGCAGACTCGCTGGCAGAAACGCCTATACCAGCTCGAAAGCAAGTACGGCTTCTTTGCAAACCCTTTCCAAGCGTCGTCGGCCACAGAATGGGACAGAGAGGTCTGGAAAGAGGTTCACGACCAGGAAACCCAGCAGTGGCTCAAAAATGCCCAATTGAAGACTATGATAGATGTGTGCACGTTGCACATAAGATCACCATTGGCTCGGAGGCTAGGCTATACGATACTAGCCTGGGTAGTCGTCTGCTATTTGAAACACGAGCCGGGGCACTAAGGACACTGTCTTAATTTTGGCACTTCAATTCCACCGTGACCACGAGCGTGTGCCGGGTGTGCGGGGCCCATGACGAAACATTAGCACACACTGCAATGGAATGTGCAGGACTCCGGCCAACCCGGTCACAAGACATCGACCGAGACCTTCAAAGCCCCCTGGAGCTGGCCGAAGTATTGGGCTTCACTCTTTCTATACTTCGTTTTAGCTTCCGTCCGAGCGCAGCCAAAGGTTGAGGGACGGTTCGCAACTTCGAGAAGAGCACTCCTACGCACCGCAAAGTAGTCCGCCAAAGTAATTTTTGTTTTGTTTTGCGTAAACATTGCACGTTATTCCAGATGTGTACTGCTGAGAATGATTTGCAACAAAAAGAATTAAATATCTGAAGTTTATGTTTTCATTAATATATGTAAGTGCATGTGGTTTGGTGAAAACACGTACATCTACTGGCAACCCGGCTGTAGCGCTCGGTTTTTCCGTGATTTCGTTCCCGTAATGGCCGAATCACGTGCTTCGCTGCTTTCCTCACCAAGTCGCTACAAAGCGTCCCTTCGCAAAGGCACGTTTGGCCGTCAGGCGCGAAAGGTCGTGATGAATGTCTACTTACACATTTGGCAGGAGACTCCGGCCGCGTTGTACCGCGAAGTTGTTTACCGAACCGGGCCACTACAATTCACTCATACGCGGCGAAATGAGGGCACCCCTTTTCCTGTTAATCACATTGAACGCCGAGAAGCTGGTGTAAAGGACTGCGCATCGAGGTTTTGCTTATCCAGACAAGGCAAAGAAACATCAACGGCCGGGTCATCGGGCACCTTGCAATGTGTACTTGTATCTCGAAACTATGCCGAAATGCCGAAAAGGTGGAAAGCTCGGACGCAGACGCCCACGGCCAGCCTACGTACTGACATCCCCTGTGACTAAATTTCAGAACGTGAGAGGACACTTTTTAAACCTGCAGCAGATGATACCGTTGATACATCCGTAGCAGACAAAATACTCGGTGAGCGCGAGCGGCGCGGAAAACGAACGCCGTCAATAGATCATGCAAGCGAGATTGCATGACCTATTGCTGGCGTGTGATTGGCTCTGGCCACCCGTAGCTTTGGCTGCGCTCGGACGGAAGCTGAAACGAAGTATAGAGATGGACACCAAACCATTGAGGTTAGGCCAGCCGCACCAGCGGACAGGCCTGCCTCGAACGAGATTATAGCCTCCAGTGGCCCGCATAGACCTTCTGTCGAGGCAACAGAGAGACGATTAGAGGACTGGTAGAAGAAGATCTACCTTAGGGGCCAATAACACGCAAATGGCCCCAGGCCTCGGCATGAATATTGTTTGAGCCCGCCCGATTTAAAGAGAATAGCCGCATCATCATCATCATCATCATCTTGTCTGCCGTTCTACCTTTCCACTTTCGGCGGCCGCGGCTAGTGGCGATCTGCCAGGCTTTGTCAGTATAGAGGAGGCTGTGGTTCGGGCTACCAAGCCCGTGTTGCTCGTGTGGGCAGTGCGTGCAAATTCCAGGCTGACACTAGTCGTGACGTCTGATTTCGATTTTTTTTTTTTATATCAAGAGTGCGCGTGCATATCTTTGACAGGCGCCGAAGATGCGCGAGAGCGGAGGTTCCCAAAAATCCTAATATGACGGGCGCCCCGGGAAAAAGGGGCATCAGCGGTACTTTAAAAGTTATTTTCTGCAGCCTCCGTGAACCAAATTCAAAAATAATCTGAATATTCCTGATACTGTAGGCCAATTGAGGATGATTTGGGTGTTTTTCCTCAACTGCAAAGCAGCTTCAGTCTCTAACATAAAACGCTGCCAAAGCCGCTGGTGAGCATGGGGCTTCACCTAGCTCATTGATCATTTGCACGCGTTTTTGCGCAAATGAAGCCATAGATGGAGACACACGCTCTTGCCAGCAGCTTTTATAGACGCTTTCAGCGCGCGTCGGATTAAAGCCGCGATAGCCGACCCTCTCTTGTCTTACAGAGATGCCGAGCCATTGAAGCGGGCGTTGACGAGTCTCCCCATGGGCCTGTGCTGGGAAGAAGGACACAGTAACGCTAAAAATGGCAATAACCTGTCCTACTGTGGTAATGATGAAGTGGAGCGAACGAAATAAGAAGGAACAAAAACTGAAGGTCGGTTATGGCAGCGCCCATGTGCAGCTGCCTGAAAGCGTCTATACAGAAGCTCAATCCAGTGACTACAGCTACAGTGACTACAAATGACTACTTGTGGAAAAGGGCTGCGCCCTTTTCCACAAGGGCGCAGCCACCTTGATCGCCGTCACTTCTGCTATGTGTTAAAACATCGTTTTGTTCTTTCCACGCCGCTGTAAGGTGTCCACGAAAAATGCGTGATTCTTACACATTCTTGTTTCGCCTCTCCTTTATTTTTTTTTTCGCGTATTCCAGGTTGAATTGTTTTACTCTTTATTCGTCCCGCATACCAAACACGGAACCCACGTGACTGAAAACGAAAGGAAACGAAAAACGTTTAGAGGGGTATTCACTGGACGCCATATTTTTGGGGGCTCTGTTCTGAGCACATGCTCAGAACGTGCTCACATTAACAGGTAACTAAGACCGGAGATCTCGATGGTGAAGAATGCACGTCGGAGAAGAACTGTGGAAGCTCGCCGTCAGCACCCGCTCAGCAGTCGCGCACTCAGTTATGGCTGCCAGTGAATACTGTCACGATTGACAATTGACGAGGCGATGAAAACTGAAGTAAACAAAACATTTAATGGGGCGAACTTGTGCCCAAAACTAAAAAGGAAAAGGCTGGCGTCGGTGGCGGCGAAAAAGCTGGATTGAACGCTGGGGCCAGATCGACTCCGCTCGCCATGCGGAGTCCCTTATGGACCTTCGTGGGTTTCTAGAACATTCGGAACTAGATCAGACGAGAATGTTCTCGAACTTACGACAACGCCAAGTTGAAAGAATAAATAAAGGAATATTCCACTGACTGGAACCAAACCTATAGGTTTTCCGCGCGACAGTCAAGTGCGGTATCCATTCGGCCACCCACGTGCTCTCTCGTCGACGCGCGTGCAATAGTCCCTATTAAGTATGAAACCGAGCATAGGCGTGGATAATTCACAACACGTCACAGCTGTCATCGCACCTTGACTGACCGCGGCATTAGCAATTCATTTCTGACCAACATCCGAGGCAGAATATGCATGATGGACACTCCGACATTCCCAACGTTGTTCATAAAACATAGAACAGCGTCCGAGCTTTTGTTTTTTTCTCTTGGTTTCTTAGGCACTAAAACAAGAGTGCAGAAAAAAAAAAAAAGAACAAAACCTCCGATACGTGTTCATATTTGATAGGCGATTCGGTCGATCAGAAGTTGCGGCGGTGTATTAATATGGCAGTACTGAATCATCTCCCTTAGTAATGTCTGTGCCCACTCAACATGCGCATAGAAATGAGCAGAGACGAGATTATGAAATCTTAAATAGAGATCATAATATTTATAAGCCTACTTTACGAAATGACTCATAAATGACAAAGAAGAGTTCAGAAGGATGAAGGACTAGACGGTTGGTGGCGACCATTCCGAGCGTAGCAAATATCTGTCATCACCTTACAGCACTCCTTTATGTATCATTTTTATGCAACGTCTCTTATTACTATAGTTCGACTCACCATAACTTGGCAAGTGACGAAGGCTAAAGTTCCAATAAGCCAATCAGCTCGTCAGAAGGAGGCACGTGATTGCTAGCCCGGTGAAGATGGAGTGGCGCCACCTGACGGCTCTTCGTCGTGATGTTGTAGCGAGGATTACGTGATCGCTTCTGCGCTTCGCTAGTAGCAGGTAGGTTGTGCATTGTTCATAATTCATATATAATTCGCTAATTGGAACGCGAGATTGTTGAAGTTGCTTTTCACTTTATTTTTTGTTGTAATTCCCGTCAAAATTAATCTCAAGCAGCGCGACAACAGTGGCGTCACGGCCTACGGGAAAGGACCAGCTGACCCAGCTTCGTGTTATCGTGCTGACCACGATCAAGTCGGTCGTGATCGTGGCTTCGGAGGCTTGTCAAGTGAACAAACAGGTAGGTTCTAAAACAGCGTAATTCTCGGGCGAGATATATATATTTTTTTTTATTCTTTCGGAAACAGATAGAGAAAAATTAATCGCGAGGACGGCCGAGCAGGTGCCGATCTTGGCATTCCGACCGCCGAGGATTTTTCACAGTTTGCTCGCGCGGCTTTAAAGACACAAGAAGAATAAAGTGTACGTACCACATGATGCGAGGGTAATACATACCTTGTTTATTTGAGCTGTAGTTAAAGAAAGCAGTAATTAGAATCGAAGAGTGTGTCACTGGGACGACAGAGTTCGCCACCGCACACCGCTTCGAAAATGACAGGGGGACGACGAAGATTTCAGACTCACCTTCTCACCGGAAAATGTAGGTCAAGATTCAAATTAATAATACAAAAAAGTCCACTTCAGAAAAAAAAAAGGTAGTGCGAACATTTTCTCTTCAACAAGGCAGCTGGTCGTAGGCAGTGAGTGACGAGCGCCTTTACTGTTGGTACGGCTTCGGCCGCTCACGTTATTGCCGATCGGGAATCGGTGGATCGAACAGCCCACTAAGATTGGTAATTTCGAGTAACTATTTTTTTTTGTGCTGCTTTAATTTGAAAAGCACGCGAAGGGCAAATAGAAGTATTCTCGCTACTCTCCACGGCGAAGAATCCGAGCGGTGTAAGGCGGCCATGAAACTATCTTAGAATTCTATCGTAACCTTCGCACAGATTCCGATCGTTTTGCTTGGCGTATTCAGATTTGTTCCTAGGTTTTGTTGTACGCAGGTTTTGTGTCGCAGGAAAAAGAAAATATACCTAGCAAACAGTTTCTGCTGCTACGCGTTAAATCACACAACCAAAGCCAAGCGGAGAAAATAATTGGCCTCGTCACATGATACTAGTCACTCCGTCACTATCAAGCGATCGCAGCACTCCAATCGGTCCTGCTCGTGGCTTATCTAATTATACTCCGTGTCAATAGTTGCGTGCAGTACAGGCGAAGGCAACGCCAAGCGAGGGGAGGAAGGGCTAGCAGTAGGAAAGCTGCGAGGAGGAGAGAAACCTTCTCTCCTCTTTAACGTTCCTGGTGCTCCTCCTTTCTCCCTCGCCTTCCATTGCCCTTCTCTCACCCTTTCTCTCATCACTTGGCGTTTCCTTGCCAACACTGCACTGAACTTGTGACACGCGCGACGTCCTGTCGAAGCCATGTGCGGGCAAGAGATGAAAGATCACTTTTGTACGAATTTTGAGTGACAGTCTATCCTTCAAGCTGGAAAGAAGCGAAGCCCGGGACATAGAAACGAGGGCCCGGGTAAGAGGGGAGTTTCTCCTTCCCGTCTTCTTCAACTGCTTGGTTTACTTTCTCGCCCCTGCACCTTTACCGCATAGTGCTTCGCTTACTTCGCTCTGCTTGGCTCGAGAGAAACATAGCGTTCCTTCTTTGCCATATTGCGCTGAAGCGAAGTCTACTAAACTGTGGTGGCGCTTCGGGCGCACTTCCGGTTTGGGGCTGTGGATGGAAGTTGCCACGCGGGACGGCCATTCCTGTGTTGTTTTGGGAGAAACCGAGCTAAAACCTGCCGTCTCGTCAAAGCGCCGCGACTGGGGCTATACGAAAAGAGCCGGGAAAGGGGCGAAGGACAGTTTTCATGCGTTTTCTGCCTGCTCCGTTCGTCCGTGGACGTGGGTGTGTGCCGTGAAAAAGAAAAAAACAGACACCGTTGGACCACGATTGCTTCTGCAGGGAAGCAGTTTGGAATCAATTCATGATACTTATGGTCGTCAAATTTATCTGTTTTTTTACAACATAAACGTGAAAAAAGTCAAGTTGGCTGGACCACCTGCGGACCACGTTCAGTGCGTCTTCATATTCACATTGTCGTGTGCTCCTTCAAATTCTTTCATACTGTCGTCTGCTTTTTCAAACGACAGCGACCAGTAGACCAAACGTTGCGATAAGAAATAAGTTAGGCCTCAAACGTCTTTGAAGTATTAAAGTTGTTTGAGGTAAGCAGGCTCGATGTAAACAAAAAATACAAGGATATGTTGATAATTGCTACCAGTTGCCATCACCGACTTATTATGCCTGATTCACTTGGTCCGATTCTCCTTCAGATTTTCAGTATCGACGTCGAGCATCGCAGCTACCGTCCACGTTTCTGCAGACCGAGTGGCGTCGTGACTCAAAATGGCGAGCAGAATCCAATCCTGTGAATCAGGCTTCTGTTGGCTCTGCACTCACCGACAAGATACTATGACCAAATCGTTCATCCTTTTCTATCGTGTTTTCTGAGAAAATAGTAATTCAGCCTTTTAGAAACAATATTCGTTTTTTGGTTGTTGTAACCGAGGGCCACAGTGTTCTCTTCTTCCGGTGAAGAATTGTGCATATATGTTAAGCCTCTTACTATGTGGTGACGTTATGTCAAACCCTGGACCAGCTAACGAGGAACTATTGCTACAAATTAATAGTAATGTTGAAATACTGGGGCAGCGTACGAATGGCTTAAAGGAAAAGTTACAGCAACTGAATGCCAGAGTTACGTCGAGTGAAAACAAACGAAAAATCAAAATGAAGCGGTTCAAAGGCATGATGAGACTCTCGAGCAAAAAATCGACTATCTTGAAAACAGAACGCAGGAACAAATTAGTCATACACAGACTAAATGAAACCCCAAATGCAAACCCGCCCGCACTGAATGGTGCTGCACTCAAAGAAATATTTGAAAACAGATTAGAAGTGACAATACAAATTACACGAATATCCATTGGTGGACTCTTCGGGAATGTGTTAGCATGGCCCTTTTAACCGCCCCACACGTCAAGCTTTTTGGAAACGCTAACGCTGCCCCCTTAACCTTTTTCTCTTGGCTTTCTCTTTTGCTTCCTTTATTTTTGGTACCTCTTTATGGCCTCGTTACGAGGTCAGTGTCAGTGTTTCTCAAAAGGGACATTTGTGGATTTTACGAAGTATCGTGCTAACTGATTCCCCAAGAATCCACCAACGGATCTTCCTGTAATTTGTTTCACCCTTTTTTGTACTCTGCCTGTCAGAGTGCGTCGACACCCTTTAATAGGTCATCCATATCACTCGTGGAAAGAACCACATCCATATCACTCGTGGAGTGAGCCGCATCCATCGTTTTAACTACACACACACACACATCACTGCCCAAGCACCGTACTATACAGAAACCCAGATCGAAGAACAACTCTAGACAGCAGAGTGGCAACTGAGCACCCCCGCATTCCACCGCGCCGCGGCGCAACACCCCCTAGATAACAAAGACGCAGGGCTGAATGAGATGTCGTCATCAGCGTAGGGCAACGCTGGGCACAGATTGGACACGACGAATGTGCCAATGTTCGCCTCAAACTTGACTCGAAGCCGAGCGCTGATGCAGCACTCGTTTCTAATCTGTGTCCAGCGGTGGCCTTCTCTGATTAACCCATCTCATTCAGCCCTCCGGCTTTGTTATCGAGGATGCGTTACGCGGCACCTCCTCCTCTCTGACTCCGCGCTGCTGTGCGCGTGACTGCCGAAAACGAAAGGGCTTGTTTCGACGGAAACCCAGCAATGTCTGTCAGTTTGTCAGCGCCTGGGAGAGAGGGAGAGGTTTTCGCGTACTCACGTCAGCGCTTCGGACCAATGGTATCGTCGCACGCGAAAACTGACAAACGAAAGGCACCGCCGAGGTTTCGTCAAAACAAGCGTTTGACAAAGTATGGAACGCATCCATCGCCTCAGAAAACCGAATGGCCGCTCCCAACGTCCAGTCATAACAAGCTTATGGATTATTGGGAGAAACAAGATATACTACGAAAGTAAGGAAATTGAAAGGTACTCACATTGGAAAGGACTTTTTGTTTCGGGTGCGCTCTATTAGGAAGCTTCTTTGAGACAGCTCTCGACCAAACAGAGAGCAAGGAGACCGAGTGTCTCTGTCAACGGTGAAATCTACATCTGGGATCAAAAAAAAAAAAAAAAAAAGATAAGGTAAAATTCAAGAGGACTGGTAACCCGCAACTCAGTCTCACAGCATGACAGAGTTGCAAGGCAGAGAAGAGTTACATCGTTAAATGCAAGAAGTCTCGTGAATAAAACTGATCAATTGGAAGCCGTGATGTTTTCCTTCAGCCCGCATGTTATTATGGTATGAACAATTGGCTGCATGATGTTATTCAAAACAGCAAAGTATCACCTAATTACAGGTTAATCGGTATATATAAAATTTTCCAAGGTGGCGCCGTTGCTATAGCCATTAAAAAAAACCTGGTTTGTCAGTCTTTAGAACAAGCGGATGACAAAGAAAGTGTTTGGCGCTAGTTAATTTTTTTTTTATATCACAGCATCATGGATGTGTCTACAGGAAACCCGGGTCGTCTATAGGATACTTAATGAAAATAGTTGATTACTTGATCGCTAGCACTAGTAATCAAAGTAAATTGTTATAGGGGGATATTTTAACGCCCCTAACGTCAGTTGGTCGGATGACGATTTGGTCAGGCTGGGCGCAAATGTATCTGATTCGTTCCTTGAACCAGACTTGTACTCGTTACTGAAAAATAGTAAGGAATTACATTTACAATTACTCAAGGCTAAATTGTAATTTCTTACAATTACAATTACCCTCCCATAAAAGTAAGTGACCATTACTCCAAAAAGTAATCCGTCACTTTCGTCGCGTTACTTTCAACAATATTGTCTTCAATTAAGAAACAAAAGGAAGAGGGTTATTCAAGTTCTTATTTTGGCCACCTGTTCCATTTAATGACCTTGAGTATTTTGAGCAACAGCTGACTCTCGAAAGTCTAGTCAGACATTTTGCGTTATTTCTTACTCAATATGTCTTCTACACGCTGAACACCATTTAAACGGAGGCACGGGATGGGAGTGACATATTGCGCCTCAAGAATGTTTTATGCTTTGCATTGAGCTTTTTCAGCGAAGTAATGCAAGTGCTATTTACATCGAGGATAGAGCGAACCTTCCTCGTTGCAGCCGTCGCCTGATATTCGAAAGATTTAGTAGATCGTTTCGGTACCTCCGCTGCTCTCGATAACGATATGATGAATGCGCAAAGACGGCGGCGGAGTCATCGAACCGATCTGCTAAAATTTTCCTTTGTCGAAATCAGCGAAGCTGTAGAAATCATCATCTAGCCAGACAATAGCAAAACATAGTTGTAACAGTAAAGGTGATAATTAAATAGTAAATAAGGTTTGGCTCGATATTCTTCTTCTTTTGGTCCTCAACAGGTCGAGCCTCGGTTGAGACGTTGGTGAATAAAAAAAAGTTTCCAGTATATAAATATAAGTAATAAAAAAAAATAAAAGGACACTCATAACAACAATTAATTAGAACGTCGGTTAAAACAAGGAAATGTAAACGCACATTTGCCGTGTGTACCTTTCTTGGTGCCGTTCTAAAACGCACGGAGCACGAACCGACTGCAGTTTACTCCGGTGTTCTCCAGATAGACGTCCGCAGATGCCACAGGCATCAGCGGACGTCTATCTGATGCCGCAGGCATCAGCAGAATATCAAGTCTACGTCAGCCACCATTATGTTTTATTTGTAAAAATATCTGCTTGAGATAAGATGCGTCCTGCTGGGGTAAAAACAGGAAGAAGAAAGAAAGAGTATTACCATTTTTGAAGTTTTTATTTGTAAAATATCTGCTTTGAGATCAGATGCGTCCTGCTGGGGTAAAAACAGGAAGAAAAGGGCTCGCAGAAAAGTTAACTCACAAAAAGGGTGAATGAGATGCAGATAACCTGGCTGGAATTCACAAATAAAGTGGGCCAATCCTAGAAGTTGTACTACAAAAGAGTAAGCACCTTTTAAAACAGGGTCATTGCGGTGAAAAAAACAGAAAAAAAATACATCCTGTTTTCTAAGAGAAGATGAGAAGTGTGCAGCAACACCTTCACATATTATCACATCTCTTTGAGTGGATTTAGGGTAGACGGAGCGTTGTCTCCTGTTGTGACATTATGAAAATGGTCGTAGTCACTATAACCGAGAAGGACATTGTTATTTCTTGTCGGTGCACTCACCGCCTCGATCTTCTCGAGAGGCACATAATCACGCGGTGTCCTCCTCTCCCCGTTTTCAATCGCAAAGAAAAAGCAAAGGGACTAAAAAAAGCGGACATAACTTGCCCCCCCTCCTTTTTTTCCTTTTTTTTTTCTTTTTTTTTCTAGAAGTGCTTCTTTGGATTTCTTTTTTTTTTTTTTACATTGTTGTTAGGGTCTAAAAAAATAGATTCAGGGGCTTGGTTTCGCAAAATAGGCTTTGCGAAACTGGAGAGCGCTCTCACACTGGAAGCGAATCCGCGTGCGCAAAGCGGCATCAAATGCGCGTGCAATTATACTAAACCTTTATACAACCGCGTTCGCAAGCTCGCGCTCAGAACCCAGGGATCCTGGGTTCAATCCCCACCCCTGCCCGTTACGATCTGGATGAGCATCGTACCGGCGTGCGGTCGTGTATCACTACTGCGTGGTGCACGTTAAAGACCCCAGGCTAGCGGTTGTACCGCGCTGGCTAAATTTCTCATCTACAGCTGGGAGACTCGTCGCCCCTGTGAGGCAGACCAAGTTCTAGGCTGTATAAACATACACACAACCCAATTTTTTTTTCGCGTTCGCAACCACTTTGCGAACGCGGATCCGCTTCCAGTCTGAATGAGCGATTTGCGCTGGTCAATTCACGTGACAGTGTCACTGCGCTCGACTTAACCAAAATAAAAAGAACCCTTTCTTTAGAAAAGGGGGGGGGGGGGGGGGTCCTAAAAAAATGTAACGGATCACAAGGAATTCGTTACGTAAAAAATGTAAGGGAATTACTTTAAAATTCATCTTGAAAATATGTAATTATTTCGTTCCTAAATTACTGATAAATTTAAGGGATTACAAGTAATTGCGTTACTTGTAACGGATTACGTACAGTCTGCCTTAAACTAGCTTTCAGTCGTGGTTTTAGTCAGGTCGTTAAAGAGCTCGCACCTATTACTGATACATCACGTTCGTTATTTGAACGTTTGTTGATTTTGATGAGTTTCAGTACATCACCTGATATCGGATCACAAATTAGTGTTTTTGGAGTGTGATATTTCTGTTTGTCAAACTTGCCCGGCCAAAGCAAAGACGTTTTATGAGTTTGAAAGGGCAAATGACGAGTCGGTAATTGACCATCTTGAGCAGTACCTTCATGGTTTCGATCAATTGACCGATGTAAATTTCGGCAGCAGTTCGGCAACAGTGCGCGCATTGGAAATCGCCTAACCGCCTCTGTGTTTTCCGCAAGTGAGAGTTAATTACTTTGCTGTATAAGCCTAGAAAAGCCTGAACTGCTGCCGAACACAGCTTCGATTGTTCTTTGATTGAAGTGTACTGACGGGTGAAATTCTTTCCCGCCGAAATGAGCAAAGAGGGCAAGGATATTGGGAAGGCTTTGAAGATGTAAGACGCGAGCTGGGGGCCGAGCTCAAGACCATAAAAGGTAGTGTTAAGTATTGCAATGACAATTACGACTCTGTGAATGAAATGAAAAACCAAATCTAGGAACTACGAAGGTAAGTACAGGAACTTACACACAAAAAAAAAAAAAACAGCAACGAAGAGCTTACCTTTGTAAGCCGCAGGTTGAGCGAAAAAATCGAAAAACAGGAGCAGCATGAGAGGAGCAACAACATTGATGATCAAGGGACTGCCTGAAACAGGTGACGTGTACGATGTCATTAAACGAATTGGGAACCTTGTCCACGAGCCGATTCTTGACTCGGATATCGGGATCTACCACCGCGTCTCCGCTTTCAGGCCTGGAGAAAAAAACATAACCGTCCGCTTTCTGCAACGTACTAAACCGGACACAATCCTGCAAAAATGCAAAAAGCAAAGGTTGACAATAAAATACCTTGATCATGGTGTGAACCGCAGCGCTGTGAACATAAATGAGCATTTAACTATCTGAAAAAAAAAAACAAAAAAACTACTGGGCGCTACGGTTGCCAAAAAGAAAAGCGTTGATGGAAATGTGTCTGGTCTGCAGGTGGGAAGTTCTTTGCGCGAAAGGACGAGCACGCAACTATTCTCCGAATGACTAACATGTCCTATGTCCAAAAAATAACGAATTCAATAAAATGATTGCACTTTCGGAGCGCATACAAAACTGAGAATGGACGACGATATGCGAGCTGATTGTTACCATTATGACTTTCAAGCATTCAATAACAAGTATAAAAACGGTAAGGGACAGTTCTCGACTATACATTTTAGCATGAGGAGTGTTAAAAATAAGGTAGAGGACATTGAAGTATTATTACACTCTCTGAGTTTGGAACGTAATGCTATAGCTCTCACGGGAACATGGTTCACAAAAGATGACATACCACTGCGACTTCAGGGTACACGTGTGAAAGAATTAGCAGAGAAAAAAAGATAGGTGGCGGTATCGTTCTTTATCTGATAAACCACTTCCAGTACCAAGTAATTGATAATTTAACCAGAATAGACGAAAATATTGAAATTTTGCTTGTTAACATATCGGACGTAGTAGTGGCTGTTTTGTACAGACCGCCTTCCGGCAATATGTTTGAATTGGTGGCTTTTCTTGATGGTGCGCTATATCATTTTGGAACTGTAACAACGTCATTCTTTATTCTCGGATTTATAATCATAGATCAAATTTCTGACGATCTACATGCGAGGGAATACTGCAATGTCACAGACCAGTATGCCTGTAGCAATGTAATAACACTACCAACCAGGGTAACCACAGACACTGCAACGTATCTTGACGTCTGTTATTCAAGCGTTGATAACAGTCAGACTACGGCCGGTGCGCTTTTGTACGATATTTGTGACCATTTGCCTATGTTTCACATAGGATCGTCTTTAGGTAAGAAAAAAAAACAATTGTACATAAATCTTTTGGCATCAGACCATAAATAAAGAAACGCTAAGTAATTTCGGCGTCCTTATCGAGCAAGAAAACTGGAATGACATTTACGAAGAGCATAACACTTTAGATGCCTATACAATCTTCGTGGCTAAATGTAAACACTGCTATAATGCAGGTTTTTCTTTACGGCGAAGTAAAACCGGACGAAAAAATTTAGAAAATCATGGA
This sequence comes from Ixodes scapularis, assembly GCF_016920785.2. Lineage (NCBI taxonomy): Eukaryota > Metazoa > Arthropoda > Arachnida > Ixodida > Ixodidae > Ixodes > Ixodes scapularis. Next base: position 35,835,151 of record NW_024609837.1, read on the forward strand.
TAACTGGCGACTTATATAAAAGGATAAAAGAAAAAAAAATATCATGCTTCTATTCAGTGTCGTGGGCCCCATATTTTGGCTGAATTAAAAAAAAAAACAAAAAAAAACAGAAGAAAACTAAACTCCGACTTACAAAAAGGCAAAATGTGATTATAATCAAAATAAATTTCTGCATATTTACAATGTTCTTAAGAAAGTATGGAACATAAGAAATAACTTAACGAATCGAAAACAAGCCCATTCTAGTGTGAAAGAAACAATGACTGATAATGTAAACGTCACCGGGAAAGAACTAGCAGATGAAATAAATCGGCACTTCGTTAACATAGGAACGTATACAGGGGAAAATGCAGATATGGAGCAATGCATGCTCGGAAAAAATCAACTAGAATCAATCATGTTTTTTCCAACGACGCTGTTGGAAATTGACAGAATCATTAGAAATTTAGAAAATGATGTTGCCGCTGGGAATGACGAAACAAAAGCCTTATCAATTAAGCACACCGTGAGCATCACTAGCCCTATATTATCCTATATAATAAATATTACGCTTGCGTTTGGCTAATTTCCTGATGAGTTAAAAATAGCCAAAGTTATTCCCGTGTACAACGGAGGCGGTGTGACCACCATAAATAATTATAGACCGATTTCAGTCCTACCAGTTTTTTTCGAAGATCTTTGACATAGTTATTAATGATAGACCAACCAATATTGTTCAGAAGCATCAAATAATAAAAGAGGCTCAATATGGTAACAGAAAATAAAGTCTGCAGAACAAGCACTGATTGAAATAAAAAATAAAATTGTTGAAAATCTTGAAAATAATTGTATACACTTGGCCTATTCCTAAACTTACGAAAAGCTTTTGATACTGCGCAAGGCAATATTCTAATAGAAAAGCTTAAAACGTGCGGAGTTCGAAGAGTCGCATTAAAACTAATCAAATCTTATCTTACGAATCGATATCAATATGTTTATAGTATAAATAATCAATCATCAAGTAAAATGAAAATACAAAGCGGCATTCGTCTGGGTTATATTCTGGGGCCTCTGTTGTTCATTGGATAAATTAATGATATAACAAATATACCATGTTCTCCTCAGTTAATAATGTATGCGGACGACACAAATGTATTTTTCTCTGGCTTTAAAAAAAGAGTGTTAAGAAAATTCTGCAAATGCCTACCTCGTGAACCTATCAAATTGGCTACAAATCATTCATTAAATTTTAAATACAAGTGAAAATAAGTATGTAATTTTTAGACCAGTAAATAAGCGAGATTGCAGCTCTATCAAATAAGCCTTTGATGGCACCTTATTAGAGCAAGGAAGAGATAAAAAATATTTGAGTATATGGTTTTTCGAAAGCCTATCGTGGAATACCCATATTAATAATCTTAAAACTGAATTATCTCACGTTACTGGCAGCTTATATAAAATTCAAAACTTAGAGCCTACCTGGTTAAAACAAACGTTATACTATTCCTTATTTTACTCTAAAATTAGTTACGGTATAGTGGTCTGTGGAGACACAACAGTTTCGAACTACAATAAAATAATTATATTACGGAAGAGAATACTATGTATGTGAAAACAATAGACGTGATAAAAGAAGCTTAAGAGCACAACACAGCCACTTTTTGTCAAATATAATATTCTCAAGGCAGACCAGATTTACTACTTTAAACTGTTACAGTGGATGCATAAGAACGAACTGCACACCACCCCAACAAATAGCGTGAGCGCATATAGGCTTCAAGATTCAAAGATAAAAATGCCCACCATAACAACAAATTATGGCCGACAAAACTTTAACCTTTTTAAATAATAAATATGTTAAACAATACAGATATGAACATCGAATATAATACAACTTCCTATAAATTCAAAAGTAAATGCAGAACGCTTCTGGTTGGTGCTATTACATTTTCATTGTGAAGTTTTTTTGTTTTTTTTCTTTTCTGGTTTCTGAAATTATCTTATTCGTGATCTCTATCTGTATGAATTTAGACCATCATTTTTTTCTTGGTCAAAGTTCTGTACTAGTCACATACCTAAATGTACTTTTTGTTGTGTGTGTACAGCATGCATTACTTTGCTGATGGCCAACGCTAATGGCGTTAATAATGTGATGTGTGACGCTTGTGGTTTTACTATTTCAGCTCATTGCATGTGTATAACCTAATGTTCACTCTGGTGTGTTACCTTGTCGCTTTGTTGTTATTGATGGTGCGTTTTGCTCGCTTGTGCGATCGTGTGATTGCGGCTTCCAGAGTATGTATATTAGTTCTGCTTTGTTGCTTTGACACCTTATCTGCCACAGCTGAACTCTTGGGGGGGAGGGGGGGGGGGGAGGGGGGGGGGGGACAGAGGCTCCGTCAGGCGCTTGTGCTTTCATCTCTGCTCCCCATGCGGAAAAGTATTCGCAGAACAAATAAAGAAAAAAATCAGATGTGGTTAAAATATAAGTCGATAGTCAGCTATTACATTGCATTCCTAATAAACCAAGAAAAGATTTAAACGCTGACACACGTGGATTACGAAAGAACTCACGCACGTAAGACGAAAACTGAAAAGGCTTCGAAAACGCCGAACGCTAAATGTAAGTGAACCGACCGGCCGGTTCACTTACATTTAGCGTTCGGCGTTTTCGAAGCCTTTTCACTTTCCGCCGTACGTGCGAAATTTCTCTCGCGATTCACGTGTGTCGGCGTTTAAATCTTTTCTTGCTTTATTAGGAATGCAATGCAATAGCTCCATAATACCGGTGGCAGATGTGCTAACGCTCCTGTTTGCGGTGCAAATGTGGCGTCTGTGCGCGTGTTACGTACTTCGTTCTTTTTGCAAATAAATTGCCAATTCATCGTCACTCTTTTAGTGCAAAATGTGATATGCATTTTTCAAAACTCAACGCACAATAAAAAAAAACGAAGTGCAAGTTTTGATATTTTCAATGACACAACTCTATGCATTCCAAGTTTCTAGACTTGTAATGTACCCCGGACGTGTTCTTATTTTTTTATTGAATACATGAAACATTCGTCTAGTTCCGTGTATGCGCGCTTTTCTTAATTCGGTGCTCACATTTTTTAATACTTATTCAAAAAGAGTCTTTTTTATGCGATTTTCACGTGTCGTAACACCGTTTAACATCATATATATATGATGTGAAACGGTGTCGTGTCGTTGCCGTTGTCGTTGCTGCGTTATAACGCAGCAACGACATTTAAGGGCATGCTTTTGTTAAACATACAAAATATTAGGAGTGCAACGCCATCAGTTTTCTTGTAAACACAACTTCATTGTGATAAAATTCCGAAGAATTCCCTTCACGCGTTTCTGGTTTTCTCAGACAACGTTCTGGCATCTGATCTCATTTTTGTTTTTAAATTGTATGGTAGAGGAACTGAGCTGGTTCACTAGAAGCGTGATTGTTTTGTATTTATATTCAGATTTTTTGAAAATAATTTTAAATCATAGGATTATTTTGAAGCTAGACTCCGTACGCAAGAAACCGGTTTCAAAGAAGAGCACAGCTATTTAAACAACGATTCTTTAATTGAAGCTTTTATCGTTCAAATTAAAATCACTTTCTGTTATTGTAATTTTTGAAAGCATACTAATTCTCCTAAATAAGAAAAAAACACCAATGTTGTAGCAGACGACGCGCACTTGCGCCATCTTTTGAAAAGCGGCTGAAATTCGAGCTTGAGAAGTTTAGGAAAGGTGGCGCTGATTCTGTCCCTGACGTTACCCTGACGAAGAGGATTCTTTTCTCAAATATATCCTCGCGCTACTTCCTCGTTCTTGCAGTTGAGTCACAGTTAATCCTGCAAGAAAAAAAAAAAGAAAAAAACAAGAATCGCGTTACAAGTGTTACGAGCAAGTTCTCGAAAACACCTAGTGCCTATAAGTAAGCTATTCAATGCTGCCCGCCATGTTCTAACACCACGAAAGGTGGAATTATTTAACTACAGATGATGGCGACGACGAAGGGGAATTTCTTTGCCTTCACTCCAAGATATTTTGCAGACATTTTTTTTTAAGGTTCCAGCTTTCCAGCCACGCTGGTTTTGTTTTGTTCGCCATCATGCAGGGATTTGAGATTTTCAGTTTTAACGTTACTCTACTCGTAGACAACGTACGAAGAGTGTTATTGCAAACCTCAGTGATTGCTCCTCATGAGGTGCCAAAGTTTTGAAGGATCGATTAAACGTTCCCGGAGTGGTTACCAACCACTCCGGGAAGATTGGAGTATTGTTTTGAGAGAAAACAATGCAGACAGGGCATATGACGTTTTTCTATCCCATTTTATTTCCGCGTATAACACGTTTTTTCCCCTTAAAGGTGCGAAAAAAACATAAGAAGACTCGCAAGCCATGGATTTCTAGCGAATTATTACAAAGGATTAAAAGCAGGAACAAGCTGTATCAGATATTTTTAAAAACAAAGAGTGAAAATGACCTTCGCATGTTTAAAAAAGTACGAAATAAACTAAACACTGATATTAAAAAAGCAAAATGTGAATACTACATGCAAAAGTTTTCGGAAGTTATGGGGAATCCCCGCTTGATGTGGCAAACAGTAAATGAGTTAACTTCTAAAAACGTCTCGCCAAAAAAGTGCCATTTTATGATGAGGCGCTATCGGAAGAGCAGATAGCAAACCGGTTTAACGCCCACTTTGTTACTGCTGGTGCTCCTTCAAATGACCGCGTAGATTTACCATGTGAACAGTTCATAAGGAGAAATTGCCTAGATTCTCTTTTCTTATATCCGACTGATCAGTGTGAAATTATAGACCTAATTAGGGCACTAAAAGATGACTGCGCTTCCGGTACTGATGACATCAAGCCTAGACCTTTAAAGGCCGTTTGTGAAGAAATCAGCTTTCCACTGGCTCACCTTTGTAACCTCATTCTATCTACAGGCGTCTTCCCAGACAAAATGAAACGTGCACGTGTGGCTGTTATACACAAAGGTGGACCAGTTAATGATTTAAACACCTATAGACTTATTTCTGTGCTTTCAGTTTTTTCGAAGCAAGCTGAAAATATTATAAATAAACGACTTGTTAAATTTTTGACTTCGAATAATATTCTAGTAAAGGAGCAATTCGGTTTTCAGAAAAATAAGTCACCAGAAGTTGCACTGCTTGGAATAAAAGAACAAATCCTTGAGAATATAGAACAAAAAGTATATACGCTAGGCATATTCCTTGACCTTAGAAAAGCATTCGATTGCGTTCAACATGACGTACTCTTAAAAAAACTTCAGTTCTATGGAGTCCGTGGTGTTGCGTTATTATTATTTAAAAACTTTCTCGCGTCCAGAACGCAGTATGTAACCATAAACGGAGTGAAGTCAGACCTTCAACGCATCAGATATGGAGTCCCCCAAGGATCTATTCTTGGACCTATACTATTTTTGTTATATATCAATGACATTGTAAACATACATGGTAGTTCAAACATAGTATTATATGCAGATGATACCAATATTTTCTTCTCCGGTGTAGACATACACGATCCCTTTGGAAGGGCAAAGGAATGGTTAAGGGGGTTAGACATGTGGCTTAAATCAAATAAACTTTATTTAAACGTAGACAAAACTAAGTACTTACTACTTAAACTGAAAGAAATGACATTACCGTCAAATCTTAAATTAGAATTCCAGGACTCTTTCATTCAGCAGTCTTCAACAATTCGATTCTTGGGAGTTCTATTAAACGAAAAATTATCATAGACACCCCATATTGATTCGATCATAGGAAATCTTTGTCGAGCTGTTGGTCTTTTGAATAGATTAAGGTATTATCTCCCCCAAAAAGCTAAACGTCAAACTTATTTCGCCCTCATACACTCCCGCATAAGTTATTGTCTATTAGTGTGGTCAAGTACGTCCCAAACTAACTTAGATCGTCTCTTATCTATACAAAAGCGAGCATTACGAGCAACTGGAAACATAAATTTTTTTAGGAATGCCACACCATACTTTAGAACATACCAAATATTGAACTTAAGAGATCTTCACAAATATAAACTGTCCCTCGAGATTTCGCGGCAATTTCATGCTGACAAATGGCTGTTCCATACAAAGTATCCCGTGAAAAATGGGCCGTACAATTTAAGAAAAAATGTAATAATGAAATCTCGTTCACGGACAAATTATGGAGATCAGAAGCTAAGTTTTCAAATACCAAATTTTTTGAACCAACACCCAACTATTTTAGACTTTCTAAATAGCGCCAGGTCACCCCTTAGTTATAAGAAAAGTGTGAAAGAAATTATATTTACGGATGAATAAAACAACGAAAAATATGTCCTAAACTTCTTGAATGACAAATGCATGTGATAACACAAAAAAAAATATTCATTTTTTTAATCTGTTGTAGCAAAATGTAATATTATAGATAATTGGCCCACCTGTGTTCGCACACCCCTGGTTGTTTGTTATTTGTCTTCTTTTGTGTTTGGTTTTTATTGTGTAGCAGTGAAAGCATGTCACTCTTGTTTTGTTTTGCTACCGCTGTTGCCAAAAAGGGCGGCGTGGCCTCGTCAGGCACTTCAAAGTGCCTTTAGCCATGTCCCCCGAGACATTGTGTAAGTTCTGTCTCAAATAAACTTATACAAACAAACAAACAAACAAACAATGGAAAAACTGTTAAATGTATTTTTTTAACCATGCCACGTCAGTCTTTAAGCGATTCATGGCATTTTTACATTACTGTACTGTTTGGCTGCACTATGTAAATGTCGGAAAAATAAAAAAAAGGATGGGTGGCCGAGTGGGCTAGCGCACACCAGCTGGGAGCACGTGGAGCGAAAGCTCGCTTTGCAGAACCCAGCATCCTGGGTTCAATCCCCACCTCTGCCCGTTTCGATCTGGATGAGCACCGTACCGGCGTGGGGTTGTGTATCACTACTGCGTGGTGCACGTTAGCGATCCCAGGCTAGCAGTCGTACTGCACTGGCTAAATTGCTTATCTACCGTGGGTAACAAAGTCGCCATGTCCTGGCAGAGTTCTAAGTGGAGAGTGGAAACAAGACTGAAAAATAAAGTTCTCTCCAACCTGTGCCACTCGAGGTATAACAGGTTTAAACCAATAAAAATAATAAAAAAAAATAATAAATAAATAAATAAAGCTAAATTGCTTTTGCCTTTTTTGTATAAAATTGCCAATTGGAAAAAGGGAAGAAGCGAAACCTCGCAATTGAACGGGCCTGTAAAAATCGCGGGGTTTTTTATTTTCTTTAAGTGTATTCTTAGAATCTCCTTTTCTATAGTTTGCGATTTATATTTCCCGTTGCAGTCCTTGTGTCTTGTTTCTGTTTCTTCTGGCTTGAGGTGTTTTCTTTAACTTGTGGTTTATTGTAAGCTGTAAAAAATGAGAAGTAAAATAAGTTAGTAAATCTATTAATATGTTTATTCATAAATATACCTGCTCATGTGTTCACCTGCTTTGTTCGTTTATAGCTATTGGTAATTGTCAGCTTAAAGCTAATCGAAAAATGTTTTGGTCAAATAATTTTATCACTAATGAAATTTGGAAAAAGTTTTAAGTAATATGTTTTGAGAAAGCCTTATTCAAGCCCAGTGACCGGAATATCCGGACCGCCAGGCTCTCGCTTGTTTTGTAAAGTGAATTGATTTTTGATTGAGTGTTTCAAGATAAGAAGTGGTTTTATAGTTATAATTGGTGAAACAGTGTTAACGCTAATAAATAAATGCAAAAAGAAAGGATCTAAATATCTGTATATAGAGAGAGAATAAGACAATACAAATATACAATTATAATGGTGTGTGATGTCAAGTTGTGGGGTAACTATAGTGTAGAATATTGTCTAGATTGCGCCACAAAACAATTTGAATAATTTTGAAATCGATGCTTTGTTAGTAGGAAATAATTATTATGTGAAGTCCGTATTGGTTATGTACAGCTATTTACATGGTGCGAATGTAGAGAAATAAAATTAGCGATGTGTGTGAAAACAGATTATGCTAGTGTTTGAGTGGTTACTTTCGGTGGAGTATTTATTACGATAAGCTAAGAATATATAATTTAAAACAAATTTTTTTTTTTCAACTATATTTATTATTTTGTCATTTCTATCAATAATGTACTGATGTAAGGTGGGTACAAGGATAATTAGGGAAATAGTGGTTTTAAATGTCAAAATAACGACATTAAAAGATGTGTTATTTTGAGAATATGGCAGTAACACTTGTGAAAGCACTTGCATCAATGAGTTTATAATGATCCGTTTTGATGGGTATACTCTATTTTCATACTTAGTTTATGAATTCAGGCCATCTACATGATCTCCCAGTATACACATTTGTACATTATTTACATATTTACATTTTTTCTTCTATTTGTAAACATGGAGAATGTTAAGTTATATATTTGTTTTTCTTTTTGTAAAAAGAATGTTAAGGGTTACAATTACTGGCTTGTAAATTTTATATCTCATATCGAATTATCCACCATCTGTCCCTTTACATTGTTTTTTTTTTTGTTTTTTTTTTTTTAATTAAGTATTGTAATGTTTTCTTCTTTCTATGTGTGGCCAGCAAGGTTCGATGTATCTTAGCGGGTTGATGTTAGAATTAGAAGAATATGTTGAATTGTAGGTTGCAGGGATGTTTCCCATTCAATTCAATTGAAAGCAGCAATTTTGGTTAAGGTTTTTCGTGCGAGTCCGGAAGATTTTCATCCGCCGGACCGGGCGACTCCTGGTCTGGATGGCACACCAGGTAGCCCCCTACCACCTTTTTAGGGATGGTACGCCACAACCTTAATTGTTTCTAATTAGGTTTTCCTTTTGGTTTCAGGTTTCTCTGCGGGTTCGCAAGATATTTATCCGCCAAACCGGGCGACTCTTGGTCTGGGTGGCGCACCAAGTAGCCCCCCACCAACCCATAAGGGAAGGCGCGCCATGAACCGTCAACCAAGCCACCTCCCTGTCAGCCATCATCTTGCATTCCCTGTTGTCTGCTGTTTTCTGTTGAACGCCTTTTTGGTGTTTAATTAGGTTACTACCTCTTCCTGAATAAACATCATCATCCGCTCCATAACCTTTATGGCTTTGACATTCGACAAAATTGACCATTTTGTAGCATTATCGAATACGGTATATTTAAGTTTGTTTAATTCGTTACGGAAAGTCAATGTCCAAGGGCAGGTAGTTAGATAATGTTCGAAATTAGCGGTCGGAAGTCCGCAAAATCAATTATTAGTATTCGTTATTTTAAATCCAAAAAGATAAAAAGGAAATCTTCCATGCCCGGTTATAATTTGTGTTAAAAGATGTGAAGATGGGAACATTTCCGGTATGTTGTATACAGTGGGAATCCATGTAAATAGTTCTTTTTCTCTGCCCAATCTTTTCCATTCATCATCCCATTCCCTCCTCACTTCTTTATTTAATTCTTTTTTAACGGTTTTTTGTGAATAAAGACAAGAAACTATTCTTCCATTAAAGTGTGCTAATTTCGCGTAGTGGTCTGCCAGATCATTCCCTTCATCACCTGCATGAGCCTTCACATAGAAAAAATGTATGGTATTTTTATTTTGTATTTGTATTATTAATTGTTTTAATCTATGTATGGTTTCTGTTTTTGTTTGGATGTTCGCGAGATTTTGAAGGAGTGAAAGACTATCTGTATGTATGGCTATTCTTTCCGAATTGCTTTTATTAATTAATATATACTTTAATGCTTCTTCGAATGCTATTCTTTCTGCATCATATATGGTTGCATAATTGGGAAGTTTAAATTGTGATACCTTTTCTATTGTCCCTGTTGGTAATATGGCCACAAATGCTGCACCGACTTTATTTGGAGAAAAAGAACCATCTGTATATATATGTAGGTTGCAGGAAACGGTTGTGTTTTGTTGGAATTCTATTTTAAATTTTTTTGAGGGATGTAAAATCCAGCGATCGTACATGTATTCAGTATTCTGTTTATTATATAATTGGTTATTACATTCTATTTCTTTATTTTCTTGGAAAATTAAAAATTGTTTAACTTCTTTTTTTAGTGTAATATGTATTGGTGGGATGTTGCATAATATGGGAAGAATGAGATTACTGGATGTATTGTATGCTCGCGCGATGTTTAAGAGAGGTATCCGTTGTAGCGAAATTACTTTTCTTAATAAATGTGTGTTATGGGTTTCTCTCCACCATATACTGGCACCATAAACTATATATCTTTCTATGCACCTCAAATATAATTCTTTTTGTTGTTTTTGATTTATTCCCCAATGTATTTTGGCAAAAGTTGTCATTTTTAATGTATGTTTTAATATTTTTCTCTAAGATATTCTATGTGTGGTATAAAGGATAGGTTTACATCAAAGACAACCCCTAATAATCGTAATGTGGTTACATATTTCAGGTTATGGTTATTAATCCTTACTGTAGGCGGTCTTCCTTGGGAAAGGCGTTTACCTGCTGCAATTAACATACAGTAACATTTTGAATAATTTAAATTCAGACGATGTTCGGTGGACCATTGAGAAATTATTTCTAAAGTTATATTTGCTATTGTTTCAATTTCTCGTCTTGTTTTTCCAGTAATAACTAATATCGTGTCATCTGCATATGCTTGTATGTGAGTTGGATATGGTAATTTTAGATTTAAGAGGCCTGATATTAATATATTCCAGAGTAATGGGCTTATTGGTGATCCTTGTGGGCATCCTATTTCTAATGTTTGACTCCTTTCTACTACTGAGGAAGCATATGTTAAAGATCTGTTATGAAAAAAAGATTTTAGTAATTTATATAGATTTGATGGGCATTTATGTTCTTTTAAGTAACTAAGTACAAAAGGATACCATAAAGAGTCGAATGCACCTTGATAATCTAAAGATATTAAAACAGAATGTGTGTTTGCATTTTTATTTTCTATAAGTATATTTTTAAGTTGATATAATGCATTGATTGCAGATTTATTATGAGTGAAGCCGAATTGATTTGGGTGAAATAATTTATTTTTATATAGAAAATGATATAGCCTAGAGTTTAATAACCGTTCTAACATTTTACCAAAATTGAATTAAGACATATAGGCCTATATGAACGAGGGTTATTTGAAGGTTTATCTGGTTTATTAAGTAAAATTAGTTTTGCATTTTTCCATTCTGTAGGAAAATATCCATATTTTAAAGCACTATTAAATATGTTTAATACAAAATTGGGGTGTAAAGTGTAAATCGATTTTATTAGAGTAGTTGTAATATTGTCTAGGCCGGGTGCACTTTTAGGTTTTAATTTTTGTAATATATCTTCAACTTCATTCTTAATAAATTTTAAGTCATCAGGTTCATTTGGTTCCTCAATGATGTGTAACCTGATATTTGCTTGTTCATTTGAGTCGTTTTGTGAGTCATCCTTTTGAAATAAACATGTCATGATTTCTGTGATAGATTCTTCTAAGTTTGTGGTGAAAGATCCGTTTTCTTTTAAAATAGGTGGGATTATAACTGGTGGTTTTATTTTTTCAAAAGCTAATTTATATGGTAATCCGAAAGTGTTTTGTTTTGTATTATTTGTACAGAACTTTTGAAACGATTTTTCTTTCGCATTTGAAATCATTGTTTTATATTCTTTTAGGAATTCGTAATAAGCATTTTTAAAAGTGTTTCTTAATACTGGATTTTTACATCTTTGGTATCGCCTCCTTAATGCACGTAGTTGTTTTCTTTTTATGTTTATATCTTCATTCCACCATGGATGAGCCTTTTGGTTTTTATCTATCTTACTCATGAATTTGTTTCTGTATTCTGCTATTTTTTGGTAAAATATATTTAGTATTATTTTCAATTGAAATATTGAAGTTATTGTTGTGTTTCCTGTTTGTTGAAACCAACGTTCTTGTTTTATGGAGTTCATTATTCTTATTTCTCCTTTCTTGGTGAGTAATTTTAACGGTGGTCTCTTTTCATAAAATAATGAAAAAAAGATGTATCTGTGGTCTGCTAATGTTTCTGTTTCGAGTACTTTCCAATAGACTAATTCTGTTAATAAATTTGATGAGGTTAAAGTCAAATCAATCCAACTTTTTCCGTTAATTGTTTCGAAAGTTGGTAATGAATCCGGTCTATTTAATGTAATTAAATTGTTATTCAGTGTAAACTCTATGTCCTGACAGACTAACCTCCTGCTGTATAAACAACTAACGAGAAATTTTACTTTGACTTTTGACTTTTTGCTCCTCATGGTAAGTAAACAAACCGCCAGTCATCGTGGCTCAAATCTGAGGCTAAGGAAAAGGGTCTAATAAACCCCCTTTCCATGAAGTGCTCTATCGAAAGCGTTGCACATACGCAAAACCCTTACTTGGTCACTTTGCTTTGGATTAGTTTTTATTTTCATTTATTTAGGTAAGAATAATGTCAGACGATCAACTTTCATGGTGTTGGTTTTATAATGCAAAGACTCCAGGCTTCCACTTTGCGCTTTACACCAACCATGACTCTTGTCTATTGCAACCAAACTTGTACGTAACGCATTACAAGTAATAAATTACCTGTAATTGATTACATTTGACTGTAATTTTGTTTACGCTTCACCTACTTCCTTTAAGGAGTAACGATCCTTGTAAATGAATTAATTTTTTTGCAGTAATCGATTACAAAATTGTCTATTACAATCTATATAATTTTTTTGTTTGGGGGGGGGGGGGGGGGAGAGAAGAGGTTAGATGTGCTGGAGTCACTCAGCTCTGGGCAACGGTCAATTTTTTTTTTTTTTATACCACTAAGCACGGGACTTTAAGCATTAGTAGGCCCCTTCACTATGCTTCGTTTCTTGGGTGCATTTTTTTTCGGTACACTAAGGTCATTTTTCATTACCGCTCGGTAATGAAAAATGACCTTATCCAGCCTCTTGTGAGTAATGTATTTAAGCAGCGCTCTTCTTATTATCTTTTTTTTTTCATGAGCGGGATTGGGTGTGTAGGCGTCACTCACTCAGCTCTAAGCAAAAACGGCCAAGGATTTCTTCTTTTTCTTCTTTCAAAACAACTGAGCGCGAGACCCCAAGGGTTATGCTACCGTAATGAAAAAAAGTTGAATGAAAAGTCATGTGGGAAGCAATTTATTACTTTACAGTAATGTTTTGATTACTTTTTGAGGCTGTAATCGTAATTGTAATCGGTTGGCTTTTTACAGTGAAGTAATTGTATTCGGTTACTTTTTTACAGTAACGTGCACAAGTCTGTTTGCAACTAACTATGCAGCTAGGTCCGACCTGCTAGAAACAGCGTTTCAGCTGAGACTGTGGGAAAGGAAGCAATGCCAAAGCCAGCGCTCGAGCTGAACGGGACTCAAGCCACGTCTCAAGACGGTCACGCGCCCCAACCTTCGCACAGCTTTGTTTTACTCAGTCTCAGCTGAGACGCTATTCTAGCAAGCCGGTCCGGGATCACAACTCGTGAAGTTTCCTCGCGCTTCTCTTTCGTTTTTCGGTGCCACCGCAATAAGCGTTGCGAAACAAAATCAAGTGAGATGCTCAGTGCTGCCCTGCCATGTTCTTCCATGACGAGGTAGAGAGTGGTATCCTACTGGCCTTCACTCTCGCCGAGGAGCAAGGGGACTTCTTTAGCCGCGTAGGGGTGCGACCACACAACCATGCCCAACGCAGCCTGAGCCATTCTGAACAACTGTTCCCCGACCACTGCGATTGAAAACTTGTGCAATTATACTTGCTTGAAATAACTCTAGTGAGCCGATTGAAATAAATTTCGGCTTACAATAATTAAATGCTTGTCTATACAAACTTGTTTCTTAAGAAGACGAAGAGAAAGACCTGTTCCGCATAAGTCCCTGAAAGGAGCCGTCCTCATGACCTGTGGGTCTAATTACTTTAGAAACTTGTCCAACGCAACCCCGGAGCAAAGAGGACAACACGGTCAGGAGGAGGTGCCTCTCAAGTGTAACTAAGGCGCTGTAGGAGCGGTAGGGTAACAGCGACCCCTCCAAGCTGCCGCCGCAGGGAGCAACTACTCCCGGTGCAAACGCCGTAAGAGATCGCGCCTGTTCACTCTAGCCTGGCCATTGTTCTTCAAACTGCTGAACCAGGCAACGTCCACTCACACAGGGACGTTTGCTTATATTTTCCTACGATACGTTATAACTAGGTCTGGGCACTTGATCCAATAACCTAGTGATGAATCAATTAATGGTTTAATCGCGATTCAATTTTTAACCAGTTTATCGGTTAAATTGTGACAAACGAAAACGTAAAAATTGAACGCTTTCACCACGCGGACGTGTACGAGTCCACCTGTATAAACGCAAACTTTAGGTGAAAATTTGGCCTAAAGTAAACTGTAGGGGCAAGATATGTGGCTCGAAAGAAGTGGAGAAGGTTATATATGCCCCAGCATATATAACGTGTTTTCACTCTTTGCGCCGTCGGCCATTTTTGGTACCATCGATCAGTCATGCCGCCGCCGACGACGCCGGATTTTCGCGTAATGGGGCAAATAATCTTTTCGCAATAAAAAGTCTTCTGACCACGCCATCAGCCCCTTTTTACAGCATCCAACGGAGTATAGGACCAGTGCCAGCATAAAAAGTAATTACACATAAAATAATCAAATTGACAATAGCTGAGCATCGTAGTCACAATAATTAATATCAACGTCATCAAAAGTTTCAAAGAGAAATCATTCACATCGACATCATGGAGACCACACTCATTAACATACAATGTCAGCATTACTGTAAAATTCTCCATTTGCATTGCATTCAAACAGAAAAAAAAATATATAAAGGTACGTCTAAGACGATGGTATATTTTTTTCAACGTCAAATTGCCAATAGACTTAATTATTAATGAAAAAATATCAAAAGCATTATAAAACCACTTTGAAATCTGCTACCCACTCACCTAACAATTTTTAACCTTAGGTCACTGGGGCTAAAAAATACACTTTTACTATTTTCTTAAACATGCAGATTCTTCGACTTTGGCGTACTATTTCAACAATATTGGGGTGGTTATTTATAGGGTAAAATAAATGGTAATCAAGTTTAATCAAACTATCATCAAAATGACGAGCCATGGTGAATTCTTTGCGCTGGATTGCTTTGACGGGTGACAACAAACACACTATAAGATGTTAAGCTCCGTGACATAGTGTTTTTTTTTTTTTTGGCTCTGCTAGATTGGCCACATTGGCCTGTTATGTCGGCTTCTCTCTGACTTACAGCGAAAATGAATTTAAACGTTTATGTCGTGCAAAAGCTCTTTCATTCACAAAATGCTGACAAGGGATGTATTATATATGTTCTTTATGCTTTGATAACATTCTTCACTGATTGATTAACTATGTTTTTATTTCTTGAATAGTTAAAACGACAGCTACTGGCTTGTGAGCTTCTAATTAAATCGCTTTGCCAACCCTGCAGCGCGGAACAAAGCCAGTATCAAAGAACAAATTTTGCCCAATTAGCCACTCTCAATCGGGTCAATGAGCTAGCTGGGCTCCGCTCCTGTGCGAACTGGGCACTCCCAGTACCATGGCACGTTTGCTGGCATTTGTATCAGCGGGAGCACAAGCTGAGCTCTGAACGTGCAGGGACGAGCAGCAGAAAGGAGGAAATTAAGAGCCGAGGAGGAACACCACTGCCATGAGCCAGTTTTCTAGCCACACGGATGAGTGTCGCCATCTAGTGGTTGAACTAATGGCTTGTTCAAGATGGCCGCCGTGGGACCGCCGCCTCAAAGAGAATGATAAAGGCAGCCCAAAAAAAAGTACTTTACAAAACCCTTGCCCGAATTTCTTTCATCAGTCCCCGAAAAGTTCTGGCGTCGCCTATCTCCGGTAAAAGGTAGCGTCAGACAGTTAGGCATTAACAAAAAATTAGTGAGTGAAAAGGCAAAAATGTCATCTGAATTTCACCGCTCCTTCCAGTCTGTGTTTACAAAAGAGGAGAATCAAGCTATTGTTGTTCACATGTGATAATGACATGAGCAGTATTATATCGGAACAGAGTGTTGTGTCAGTATTGTTATCCCTTGACGTTAAGAAATCATCTGGACCAGATGCCTTGCCAAACGCATTCCTTAAAAGGTACGCCGAATTGTCTCTAAGTACTTAACACCTATATTTTGTAGGTCAATATTGACGGATGCCTGGCTGTTCGCTAGAGTTGTTCCCGTAAAAAAAAAGTTGAAGATATGACTCAGTTCAAAATGGTTGCCCCATTTCCCTTGCCTGCACATCTTGTAATTTTTTAGAACTCGTTGTAAACAAAGAGCTATTTTCTTTCCTAGAGGAAAATGCTGTGCTATACTCCGTTTCACGATATCTTGGCGAACTGTGGAGGCTGCGCCCCACGCGACCCAACAGGGGCGCCGGAGGAAGGCGCGTTATAACACACCGTGGTCGAGGCCACCGGGGCTTCGTTACCGCCACAGCAACAGAGTCCCTCGCGACGAAAAGTAGTTCTAGGCTTTTTTTTTTTTCTTTTAACCGCAATTGAACCCACGCGATTTCATGTATAAGGAGAAGATATGAAGAATACAAAATAAATAATCACGAATTTAAGAGTTTCAATTATATTTAAACCAAAAACGTGAAACTACATCCGTCTTCGCTCCATTTTTTTTTCGCCTTGTAGCGCCATGGCCCTTGGCGATCGCCGTCGATCGCAGCCGTGTATTCGGCCGTTTCCGCTCAAAACATCGCACTGTGCCCTGGCATTAGCACAAGTCACAGATTCGCGGCTAAATTGAGCATATGGTTATCTCATAAACTGTTCCCGAAGTGCTCGCTATTCTAGAGGACGGACATGTTGCCGCGGTGAACGTTCAACCGAAGTTGGTTGACTTCGGAGCAGACGACTCTTGGCTAGCAGACGACAGCCGGTTTCTCCAGGCCTCACGGCTCGCATTTGGCGTGGTGGCACAAGTGCTCCCGTGACGTCAGGTCACGTGCCTCGTTCCGACGCTCTTATTGGTTCGGGGGCGCTAGCCTTCACAGTTTGCCAAGTTATCGTGAAACAGAGTATAGACCCACACCAAAATGGTTTCTGTAGAGACTTGCCAACACTGACTCAATTAATTCTATTATAAAATATCCAGCTATGTGAATGATTGTAAGCAGGTTGATGCATTCATTGTTCATTGAGCTGTCGAAGGCCTTCGACATTATCCCATCGTAATCTAGTGAAAGTATTAATAGGCCTTGGTGTTCCCTCATATCTCATCAGAAGGATTAACGCATATCTCACAAATCGACAACAGTTCGTGAATGTCAATCGTACCTATTCAGGGATGCTTGATCTATACTTCGGGGTGCCACAAGGTTCTGTTTTTGGTCCCCTGCTTTTTTTGGTTTATTCCAACGGTTTGTTTGGACTTGTTGTTAAGGGTCCTGCGAAAATACGCATGTCCACTGATGATGGCGTAATTTATACCCTTGTTTTATCAGTTCAGGACCGAATAAAGCTAAATAACGTGTTACCTGGCATGGCGTTTTGGGGTCGTGAATATAACATGGTGATCATTATTAAAACAAACTCAGTATATGCATACTTGAATGAAGAAAACTATTCTCACTTTTAATTACGAGGCTGGAGGAGTCAGACCAGAAAAAACCGACAGCTATAAATACCTCGGTGTAATCATTTCAAGTAATTTAAAATGGAACCGGCATGTAGAGTATATCTGAAAGCGAGCAACAAACAAATTGTGCTGTCTTAGGAGAACGCTTGGCAGACCTCCACATTTGCGTAAACTTTGAGCACATAAAACTATTATTAGACCTATTCTAGAATTCGCGTCCGAAGCTTAGGATCATGACAGGTAAACCTTGTTAAAGAGCTTGAGGATGTACAATCACTGACCAACCAGGTGATTTTTTTTTTTCAGATTTCAGGCGATCACCGTGCGTCACGGGACTTAAACCTTTAAAATATTTGCAACCGCTGATCAATAAAAGGTCATGCCGGCGTGTTAAGTTGTTCATTCAGATTTATAATAATTTTTTAAAAACTGATTGCTGTAAATACCTAAAACCAAAAACCTTCTACTCTGAATGATTAAATCATTCAGAAATGGTGACTCCTCGAATAAATACATTTAAACATTTATTTTTTTATAAATACAATACACCTATGAAAGAAGCTACACAGTGAAGTTGCTGTCATTGATTCATTTCCAGCTTTTGAAAATTTTCTAGATATTATTTTTCAGTGCTAAGTGTTTTGACACTGTATAGACAATGTGCTCTTTAGTGTATTGTATAGGTATCAACCTAGAAATATGTATTATGTTATAAACCAACCATGCTTTATCAAATTTAAAAAAAAAAATATATCTGGGTGTGTGCAGCTCAGTATGTTGTGTAAAAAGAGGATGTATGTGGTGTTGTATCCTTTCAGTAAAAAATGTGAATTGTACGTGTGTCATTCACTCCTGTTTTTGCCCCAATCGGCTGGAAATCTCTATTAAGAAGACTTTTTGCCTTAATTTTATTTACAGTAAACTGTTATCTTACTCGATTATGGGCTCGTTTCACTTCCGGTAAAGCCAAAATTTACCGGAATGTCACCGGATTTTTAAAAGGATTGTCCCCGCAATCTTTTACCGGAATGTCACCAGGTTTATTTAGCGCAATTTCATTTCCAGTAAAAAATCTATTTTACTAGGATATGGGAATTTGTTTACTTCCAGTAAAGCCGCAATTCATCGGAAATTACCGTGTTTCTATTTTTTGTTTCGGACATCAACGGAGGGCACTTAGGAAGAAGCCTGTGAACCATGGGTGGTATATGTTTAGCAGATGCTGGACACTCGGTAACAATTAAAGTGGTAGTCCATATAAACCTGAAGGTTCCATGTATTTATTTAATAGAGTCGATACCAGTGAAACAATTTGCACAGCTGTAGTCAAAAGCAATCAGACTAAATAGCCTATAGGAACAACGTAGTTCTTTGTTGCAAAAAAGTATCTTTTAAGGTACTCACAATGCCGCTGGGTAAATTCCTAGATGTGCGGTAGTTCAACTAATGAAACCGAGCAGGTGCACCACACGGGCGCACACACATGCTGTCAGTAGCACGTTTAGCAAAAACCACGAACGCGCGGAACGAACATCCGCCGCCATTGAGAAATCACGGGCACAGTCACGATATCGTCCCTGATGTTGTCGCCGCGGGTACACCAAGGCGGACATATACACACTGTCAGTAGCACCCTTAGCGAAAACCATGAACGCGCGAAACGAACATCCGCCGCCATTGAGAAATCACGGGCACACTCACGATGTCATCCCTGAGGCCGTCGCCGCGGGTGCACCAGGCGGACACATGCACACTGTCAGTAGCACGCTTAGCGAAAACCACGAACGCGGGAAACGAACATCCGCCGCCGTTGAGAAATCTTGGGCACAGTCTTTTTCGCTCGCTGGATGCTTCTGAAGCCGGACGGACAAAGGCATAAGAAACAGGTCACTGAAAAAATGTTTTCTTTTCATCTGCACACCCAGCTGCTCTGGAAGATACAGGTCGCACACATGCAACGAGAAGCGGAGACTGAGCGTCCATTCCTGGCCGGCCGTTGCTTGTTGAGGAAGAAAGAAACCGGTTTTCTTCAAAAGAGTCAGCAAAACGACCCTCTCGCATTTTCCCCACGCACCCAATGCGAGGGAGAGAGGGTGCGTGGGGACTCGTCCTTTGTGCGTCATAGGCACCATAATTACACACCCAGTCCCCGGTTCGTATCGGCTTCCCCCTCCCCTCGCGTCGGCTTCGAGTGAAGTTCGGTAAAGAGGGAAGCGAGTCACCCGTTCCGGGCAAGATTTCTAGCAAAACCGGATCGTCTGGTAAACGAAAGTGGCTGCCGGTGACATTTCAGCGAAATCTGGTAACCCGCTGCTGGTGAAATTCCAGCGAAATCTGTTTGCCGGCAAATATTCTTGCAAGGACTGGTAAACTACGCTAGTTTCGGATGAAAACGGGTAAAACTGCCCACCTTTCTGGATCGTCGAAACAGTTCGCTGCACGCACTTCTTGCAAGATTGCAACGTCGTCCCGAGCTAAACCTGGCACTCACGAGAATGCCGCCCGAGTGGTCTCGTACCTGCTCTAGCCAAGACTTTTGCCTGTCACAAATAGCAAGTTGCCGATAATCGCTGCCTACCTTTTTGGATCGTCAAAATAGTTCGCTGCACGCACTTGTTGCAGGATGGCAACGTCGTCCCGAGCTAAAACGCGCACTCACGAAAATGCCGCTGCATTGGCGGCCGCCATTACAAACACAGTCCCTCTGCTCTTCTTGGCTTCCTTGCCTTTAGCCGTTCCCCTTGCGTCGGCTTCCAGTGAAGTTCGGTTTCCGGCAAACGAGAGTGGCTTCCGGTAGGATTCCAGCGGCGGGTAATCTAAAGTGGTTCTGGTAAAACTTCCCGGGAAAGTGGCTGCCCATGATGTTTGCACCAAAGACCGTTAAACTACGCTGGTTTCTAGTGAAAATGAGTGGAAATTAACCCGTTGTCACCGAATGTCACTGGAAGTGTTTGCCGGATTTTTACCGAAAGTGGCTCCGTTAAAACGCCCAGCGAAATCTGGTAACTGAAAGTAACGGCCAGTAACATTTCCACAAAAAAAAAAAAAGAACTGGTAAACTACGTTGATTTCTAGTGAAAATGAGTGGAAATTAACCAGTTTCTACCGAATGTCACTGGAAGTTCTTGTCGGATTTTTGAATAGGGATATTGATAAATAAAAAAAATAAAAAAATGAAAGCCGTTTACAACTCCCTGTAACACCGAATTAGAGCGCAGCTCTTGAGGAGGAGGAGGGAAGGGTACTGAGGGGAGGGTACACCCCTCGTCCCTCCTCCTCACCTCCTCATCCTGTCTGCTACTCCTCCCTCCGAGCGACGTCGCCGTCGCCTCACAAGACTTCACGAGGGTCACGTGACCTCACGGAGGTTACGTGACCCCTGTGCGGTCACGTGACGATGACATTATCACGATGACGTCATCACTGAAGTCACTGTGCCGTCATCACTGACTTCACGTGTAAAGTCATCACTGACGTCACGTGACGCCATCGTGATGATGCCATCGTCATCGTCACTGATGACGTATTCGTCACCGGTGACGTCATCAGTGACGTCACGCATCCCATATTGCACTGCTCGGTTACGCCGACGGCGACGGCAACACCGCTCAAACCGGAAACGGGCGCCTAAGAGTTGCGCTCTAAAAATACATTCTGCTGCGTACACACGGGATGCATCGCCACATGGCGATGCATCCCGCGTGAACACTTTGAATATATAATGTGACGTGTGTACACGTCACATTATTTATTCAAAGTACTGCGGCGCAACGAGCATCGTTCACTTTGCTCACGCCACTAAAATAGAGATGCATTGCTAGGTGGACGTAGAGTCAACAATTTCAACAAAAACAGAGCACGACGACGGCGACACCGCTCAAGCCGGAAACGGGCGTCTAAGAGTTGCGCTCTAAGATATATATTCTGCTGCGTACAGTGTTCACGCGGGATGCATCGCCATGTGGCGATGCATCCCGCGTGAACACTTTGAATATATAATGTGACGTGTGTACACGTCACATTATATATTAGGAGGACCTCACGTCGGTACGGTTCTCATCCAGATCGATACGGGCACACCCTAAGAAGAGAAAAAAAAGGTGTCTTTTTACACCCCTCGTTCTATATACGACACCTCAAAACTTCAGTTCGGCGAACTGGTTAATGACGTAGAACCGACGGTACCAACTTTCACGAGCGGCTTGATAGCCGAGTGGTACAACTTATTCAAATCGCTAATGTACGTGTTACTAACTACAAAAGAAAAAAAAAATCGTTTTTGTTTGGTTTTACTGCTTAAATTCGTTGTTTGTTTGTTTTCTTCTGTAGCCTTTGATACGTACTTTAGGTGTTTAATCCGTTACATCACACCGTTTTCAAGACCACCATAAACGTTGGGGCTGTCTGTTAGACGTCAGTGCGCTGAACATGCGGAACACAAGTTTTGTGGCGTATTATATGGAACAAAAGGGTGTAAAACTACACCCTTTTAAAGTGAAGGGTAGAGATTGAACCTAGGGTACCAGGGTTCGGCAGCGCGAGCTTTCGTTCCACGCGCTCCGAGCTGCGGTGCCACCGATCCCCTATTATACAACCGGGCAACGCAGGTGGTAAAGTAGCACACTGAGCCGCCTCGACGGACCATTCAACGTTGTGTCCAGCGGACCCTCTGCGTGTAATCGCCTCCCACCGTAATTAGAAACCTTTAGAACGCCCCAACGGATGCCCAGTAATTAGGAGCCTCAGCGGACACGAGAAGATGGTCGACGGTGCCGAGACTGCACCATTACAGTGTTGCCCCAAGGCGAGCTTAAGGGCGGAATCAATGGAGTTTAACGAAGACCGACGTCCGGAGGCTGGGTCGCGCGATACAGGGTCCAAACTCCGCGTTTAGCGACCTCCGGCTACTTGATTCAATTAGGGATGCGGGAAGTGCCAGCCTTCCTTTGTGCACCATGTTTACAACACCGCGCCCCAGACTAACGTTACTTTTATCGGGAGGGTGTGTGTATTTGTGCTTGTGTGTGTGTGCGTGAGGGGGGAGCACTGTTTAGTGATGCAAACAATACATTACGTTTAAACTGAATTGCCGTTAACACATGTATCGTACGATATTTCGTAGATAAATGAGAAAATATCCTATTAATTTATGATTTCTATAAAGTAGAAATATAGAAAGAGTAGGAGATGAGTGCGCATGAGGACGTCGGAACACCAAGCCCTGGCTTGAATGATGAGTGGGTAGATGAAGGCTATCTACCTCTGTCTCTATTCGTTGTTCGAAACCGTTCGAACACGAACGCCGCAAAACGGCCTTCGGCGTTCGAACACATTCGAAGGGCGAGTGGAGTCGAAGGCATTTAGCTTTGCGTATTCCAACTAACGATTCCAATCAGAGCCTGGTGTTCTGACATACCAACGCGTTCTCATCTCCTCCTCCTCTCTCATTTGCTACCAGTGTAGCTTGTCTCACTTTATGCGCGAGCAAAGCTAAATCTACAAGCACCGTTCGAGCATGTTGCCTCGAACGGTGCTTGCAGTGCGCCTGTGCTTGGCACGGACGCTGGAATCCCGGTGTTCGCTCTTGTGGCTTTTGCCACTCTCGCACTTGAAATGAGATGGAGTACCGTGAATCGATATGAGGGACAGGCGTACACGTAGTTTCATCTTACAGCCCTGTCTCACTTCGAAATTGCACGTTTCTGTATTCCAATCAATCTCAAAGGGTGAAAAGAATAGACTGTTCGAACTCAATTTAGGACAAAAAGAAGCGGCGGTCAAACGATACGCAGGGTAGATAACGCATTTTGGAGACAATACTTCATAGCCCCTTCGAGTTTGCCATCAGATGGCGACAGGCGAACGCGATCCAAGTCCGCCTGATTTAAGAGAAAAGCCAGGTATTGCCGCGCGCAAGGCTGAGAAAGCAACGCTCGGTCACGGTCCTCCAGAAAGTTCCCGTTTATTCATGTACCGCACGTAACTTCTATCATTTATCCCTGCTTTTGTTTTCTAGAAAGTGCGTGTTCATTCTCGCCCCGATCACGCGACGCTCGAACCGCTTTCGCCGAATCTTCGAGATAGCGGCGCACTCTAGATAAGAGGCCGCCCGCGACCTTGTCGAGTCAGTCTCGCCCTAGCGCTCGATTCTGCTGACACGCCGACTTCGACGCCCGCGACGCTCTGCTTTCTTCTGTTCCCTTCTTTATTTTCGGCACAAGTTCGCCACATTAAACGTTTATTTCTCCCTGTTTATTTCCTGTTTTCTTTTGGTCACCAACCGTGACATTTTGGTGGAGGTGCGGGGTACCGCATGCCCGTACAGCGTTCCCCTCCCGGGGCCCGCAGTGCAAGCCCGATTCCAAGCCCTGTGACAAGACCACTCAACGCGGAACCTGAAACTCGGACCAGTCGCCGAACCCAAGGTCTACCCCCGGAATACGGACTTCTGCCACCCAGGACCAGGCAGCCTACGAGGCCGACGATGGACGACCAGCAATCGCAGTCCCCGACCGCCGCCGCCGTCGTCTACCTGCCTGTTGCCCAGCGAACCCCGACGACCTTCCATGGCGAGACCCACGAAGACGTAGAGGACTGGCTCCTGCACTACGAACGTGTAGCACGCCATAATGGATGGACCACTGAGCAGCGCCTCCAAAACCTCTACTTCTCCTTGGAGGGTACCGCGAGGCAGTGGTTCGAGAACCACGAGGCGTCGCTTACGTCGTGGGACACCTGTACCGCTGGCCTGAAGGAGACATTCACGAACCAGACACGACGACAGCGAGCGGAAGACCTCCTTCAAGTACGAACTCAAGGGCCCAACGAAACGGTAACCAGCTTCGTTGAAGACGTCCTCCGCCTGAGCAGCCGCGCCGACCCTCAGTCCACCGAGGAAAAGAAGCTGCGTATCCTGATGCGCGGCGTGAAGGACGACATTTTCGGTGGCCTCGTACGCAACCCACCGACGACGATTCAAGAATTTGTAACCGAGGCGACGAACATTGAGCGTGCACTGCAATCCCGAGCCAGCCACTACCAGAGGCTACCCGGCGTCAGCGCGGTTCCGCCGTCCGCTTGCGACCTTGGCTCCAGCATCTCCAGCATTCGCCAGATCATCCGGGACGTCGTCCGGGAGGAAATTAAGAAGCTCCTGCCTGCTACCCATCAGCCGGCTTCGGTGTCAATAGCCGAAGTTGTCCGCGACGAGGTTCAGCGGGCAATTCAACTGGAGGCTCCTGCCAACGTAGCTGCACCCGAGGAGCCCACCGTGACCTACGCCGCAGTGGCCCGACGGCCACCGCCTCCTCCTCGCGCCTATGTCGCGCCGCCCCGACGCCAGTCTCCTGCGCCGCAGCACGACCGACGCCGCGACGACCAGCCCCAGTACGCCAGCCAGGAGCCCCGTGTACCCCGGAAGACCGATGTGTGGCGAACGGCCGACCGACGCCCGCTCTGCTACCACTGCGGGGAACCCGACCATGTGTACCGCCGATGCCCATACCGACGACTCGGGCTGCGCGGATTCCACCCAAACGACCCGCGCCCCCGGTATGGTGAACGCCCTCGGGAGATCGACGAGTACCTGCGACGACCCCAGTCCCCCGAGCCTGCGTCCCGCCGAGAGTTCCGCTCGCCATCGCCCCGACGTCCAGCTTCGCCGATGCACCGACCCCGACGTGAAAGCCTGTCACCCCTCGCTCCTCACCGGGGAAACTAGGCGCGGCAACCCCTGGAGGTGGAGTTGCCGAAGACAACCGACGTAAAGAGCCTCCAAGAACGACGGAGCGCTCCCACTCTCCCGACCCCAAGCATCACAACGACGCTCCTGCATCGGTGTCTAACAACCTGAACGTTGTGATCGACGGCCTCGACGCATCGGCACTCGTGGACACCGGAGCAGACTACTCAGTCTTGAGTGGGAGGCTCTCCCGCCGCCTTCGAAAAGTCATGACGCCGTGGGAAGGACCCCAAATACGAACCGCCGGAGGACATCTCATCACACCAGTCGGGAGATGCACTGCTCGCGTCGACATCCACGGTGAAACGTGCCCTGTCAAGTTCGTCGTTCTGCAAGACTGTTCGAGGGACGTTATCCTCGGAATGGACTTTCTCTGCGAGTATGGCGCCGTCATCGATCTCGGAACAAACCGGCTGACGCTACGAAAACCTGCTCCACCAGCGGAGGGACCCCAAGCGACGTCACCCACGGTCCGAGTCTTCGCAAACCACGTAAACCTACCACCGCGGTCGAGTGTTTTCGTACTTGTCGGGATCGATGAAGCTTCCTGTGGCGAAGTTCTTCTCGAGGGAAGCCTCCAATTGCTCCTGGGAAGAGGCATAGGCGTCGCAAGGGGAGTAGCTGAACTTCAGGACGGGCGGACTGTGGCCCTCGTGACGAACTTCCGAAACGAAACGCAACACCTCACAAAAGGTGCAGCCGTGGGCCACATCGAGAAACTCCGAAACCCCGCCGAAATCACCGCGATTACTGACGAATCCTCGCCGCCCCAGCAAGACAGTACGTCGCCAGCGCAGCTCGACATTGACCCTAAGCTTCCGGACCCTAAACGGCGTCAGCTGGCTAACCTCCTCGCCGAATACCGCGACTGCTTTGCGACGTCGTCGAGGGTGCGCCAGACAACAGTTGCGAAACACCGCATCATTACCAACGAGGACGCGCTTCCTGTGCATCGGCCGCCGTACCGGGTCTCCCCAAAGGAACGAGAGGCCATTCATGAACAAGTACAGGAGATGCTCAACGACGACATCATTCAGCCTTCGAGCAGCCCGTGGGCCTCTCCAGTTGTGCTGGTAAAGAAGAAGGACGGAACTCTTCGGTTCTGCGTGGACTACCGGCAGCTCAACACGGTTACGAAGAAAGACGTCTACCCACTCCCCCGCATCGACGACACTCTAGACCGGCTGCGCCACTCTCGATACTTTTCATCGATGGATCTGAAGAGCGGCTACTGGCAAATCGAGGTCGACGAACGGGACCGAGAGAAGACAGCCTTCGTCACGCCGGATGGACTGTATGAGTTCAAGGTGATGCCCTTCGGACTATGCACGGCGCCAGCAACTTTCCAGCGTGTCATGGACACCGTGCTGGCAGGGCTGAAGTGGCAGAGTTGTCTCGTCTACCTTGACGACGTCGTAGTATTTTCAGCTGACTTCGACGAGCACTTGAGACGACTCCGAGCTGTTCTTCAAGCCATTCAGACCGCCGGACTCACACTCAAGCCGTCAAAGTGCCGGTTCGCCTATGACGAACTGAAGTTCCTTGGCCACGTGGTTAGTAACGAAGGCGTCCGCCCAGACCCCGAGAAGACTCGCGCCGTCGCGGCATTTCCAGCGCCGACAGACAAGAAGGCCGTGCGAAGATTCCTTGGACTTTGTGCCTATTATCGACGCTTCGTTCGGGATTTCGCAAGGATTTCCGCACCACTTACGAATCTCACGAAGGACGCCGAGAAGTTCGAATGGGCCGAGGAGCAACAGCAGGCATTCGACGAACTGAAACAACGACTCCAGACTCCTCCTGTGCTTGGACATTTCGACCAGGATGCGGAAACAGAAATTCACACGGACGCAAGTAACGCGGGACTGGGCGCAGTACTAGTCCAAGTGCAAGAAGGCATCGAGCGAGTCATCGCCTACGCAAGTCGGACATTGTCCAAGG
This sequence comes from Ixodes scapularis, assembly GCF_016920785.2. Classification (NCBI taxonomy): domain Eukaryota; kingdom Metazoa; phylum Arthropoda; class Arachnida; order Ixodida; family Ixodidae; genus Ixodes; species Ixodes scapularis. The sequence continues at coordinate 35,862,420 of NW_024609837.1, forward strand.
CGGAGAAAAATTACTCCACGACTGAGAAAGAATGCCTTGCGGTCGTCTGGGCAATAACGAAGTTTCGTCCGTACTTGTACGGGAGCCCGTTTCGTGTAGTCACGGACCACCACTCGCTCTGCTGGCTTGCGAACCTGAAGGACCCGTCAGGACGCCTCGCTCGATGGAGTCTTCGACTACAAGAGTTCAACATGACAGTGGTCTATAAGTCAGGCCTCAAGCACAGCGACGCCGACTGCCTGTCCAGAGCCCCCGTCGAAACCCCTTCCGGCTGCAGCGACGACAATGACGACGAGTGCTTCCTAGGAGCAGTGAACACCGACGATATGGCACGACGTCAACGGGACGATCCTGAGCTGCGCGCATTAATCGAGCACCTGGAAGGGGGCAGGAGTACCGTGCCACGTGTCTTCTCACGAGTACTGCCGACCTTCGCCATCCGACAAGGTGTACTCTACAAAGAGAACTTCGGGAACAACAACTCGCCGTGGCTGCTGGTAATCCCGACCGACCTTCGAGGGGAGATCTTTCAAGCATGTCACGACGACCCGACGTCCGGACACCTTGGATACAGCCGGACACTGGCCCGTATTCGTGAAAAGTATTACTGGCCCAAGCTCCCCAAGACCGTCCACCTGTACACACGATCATGCCACGAGTGCCAGCGACGCAAGAAACCTCCGACGAGGCCGGCCGGACTCCTGCAGCCTATTTCTCCTCCAACTGCACCCTTCCAGCAGATCGGAATGGATCTACTTGGTCCTTTTCCGCCTTCGACGTCGGGGAACCGCTGGATCATCGTCGCCACAGATTATCTCACGCGGTACGCCGAAACGAAAGCTCTTCCTTCGGGGACTGCTGTGGAAGTTGCCAAGTTTTTCATTGAGTCCATCGTCCTCCGGCACGGCGCTCCAGAAGTTCTGATTACAGATCGCGGATCATCGTTCATGGCACAACTGACCCAAGAAATCTTCCGACTCAGTCACACCAGCCATCGCCGTACAACTGCGTACCACCCGCAGACCAACGGGCTGACGGAGCGACTCAACAAGACAATCGCCGATATGATCTCTATGTACGTCGACGTAGAGCACAAGACGTGGGACGAGGTGCTGCCCTACGTCACGTTCGCCTACAATACGGCGGTTCAAGAGACCACTGGATTCACCCCTTTCCAGCTGGTACATGGTCGGAAGGTAACGACCATGCTGGACGCCATGCTGCCCCATGAGCCATCTGACAACGAGAGCGACGACGCCCAGGCGGTTGCTCAACGCGCCGAAGAAGTTCGCCAGCTCGCCCGACTCCTGATTCAAGACCAGCAACGCGTCGACGCCGGCCGCTACAACCTTCGTCGCAGGGACGTCCACTTCCAGCCCGGAGATAGGGTGTGGGTATGGACGCCCATCCGTCGCCGCGGCCTCAGTGAGAAACTGCTGAAACGGTACTTTGGACCATACAAGGTACTTCGTCGCCTCGGCGAGCTGAACTACGAGGTGATGCCCGACGGAACACGAACATCGTCACGCCGCCCACCACGACCTGAGGTCGTCCACGTCGTGCGCCTGAAGCCGTACTACGCTCGATAAGACTGTGGACCTTTTGTGCTCCAAAAGACTCTTTAGTTTATCGTTCTTTTTTATTTTTTTTATTTGTTTTACACTGCATCGGGGCGATGCACTTTTAAAGGGGGGAGTAATGCCGCGCGCAAGGCTGAGAAAGCAACGCTCGGTCACGGTCCTCCAGAAAGTTCCCGTTTATTCATGTACCGCACGTAACTTCTATCATTTATCCCTGCTTTTGTTTTCTAGAAAGTGCGTGTTCATTCTCGCCCCGATCACGCGACGCTCGAACCGCTTTCGCCGAATCTTCGAGATAGCGGCGCACTCTAGATAAGAGGCCGCCCGCGACCTTGTCGAGTCAGTCTCGCCCTAGCGCTCGATTCTGCTGACACGCCGACTTCGACGCCCGCGACGCTCTGCTTTCTTCTGTTCCCTTCTTTATTTTCGGCACAAGTTCGCCACATTAAACGTTTATTTCTCCCTGTTTATTTCCTGTTTTCTTTTGGTCACCAACCGTGACAGTATTCATCATCATCGTGGTCGTCGTCGTCGCGTATCATCATCGTCGTCGTCGTCATCGTCATCATCATTATTATCATAGTCCTAGTCATAATCATCATAAGAGACAGCAGCGTCAGCATCATGATGCGTTGTCTACGGGGTGGAGAATAAAATTCAAGGTGATTTAAATCATGATTTAAATCGGCTACGATAATTTAAATCAAACTTTTCCCACAAAAGACAATGCTGCAAACAGTATTATTTTCCGTTGTTTAACCATTTGACGCTTTCTTAGGCGTTTGTTTTGCACTGAAATTAAAAAAATCACTAAGTAAAAAAGATTTATATCAGGCATAACACAGTAAACTCAGTCATCTTTTGGGCAAATTAAGGCATTGAGATTTCTTCCTAGCTTTTACTTCGTTTGTCTTTTACGTAACTTTTTGTTGCGAGCAAATCAGAACAGAAAAAAAAGAACGAAAACGAGAAAAAGGAATATTTTTCTTAGAAAAGGACCGATCTTCAGATTGTTTCCCATTTCGCACGCAAATCCAGATACTCCCATCAAACTAAACAATACATGAACTATGCTAACACTTGCATAAACTGGAGCAGTCCATTCAGGGACCAACAACTTATTTCGCAATATTAAGTAAAGACTTTACCTCAACTCTATAGCATACAACCTGCTTAATGTCCTTCTCATCGGGCCTATAAGGTGATTTGTAAAAGACTCCTAGCAAATGATAAATTTCAGACTTTTTCGACAAAATTATGTTATCTGCCCAGCCATTCGGAATGTTATGTCTCGCGTGCATGGGATCATGTACCGGTGCATATCCCATTAAAAAAATAGTTTAATTTTTTCAGTTTGTCTTGTATAAATAAGGAAAACAATCAATTACATTGTTTTTTGGCAATGGCTTATTTGCTTCGATAATTAGAAATATGAAGAGTCGTACAGATGTGCAAGATACAGTAGGTCACTATTTGTCCACATACGTCCATGTTGGTTGTTTTGGTAATTATTGCATAAGACAGAAGACGCCAGCGACAAACGGTAAAGCGGCCTCACCATTCAACGCATTGTAAAGTACCGTTGTGAAATGTTAGTTTAATTTTCTACCCAGCGGGAATTCACCAGGCTGATGGAGGCCGCTTTCCATTGCCCTTCGAAGGGATGACCACTTCCAGACATAGCTGTCATGGGCCTTACCAGGCATGCTGGGGTCTATGTAGATTATGCGTGCCTTGAAGTCGCACACCTGCAGAAGACAGCAACACCAGTTTGTTATATTATTCACATGAAATCCCAACGAAATGCTGTGATTACTAAAGAATCAGCAATCCATGGCCAAGCCTTTTCCCTATGGTTAATTTTGTTAGGCTCTGAGAAGGGACGAATACATTATTTTTATTAGTGCAAGCATTGTCGATCCAAATTAAAATTCTACCTCTCACACTAAATGAAATGTTCTTCACCTGCATGCCTCGCTTTTCATTTTCTCTACTGTAAATGACTTCATTTTTGCGTGCTCGATATTTTAAAATTTGGTGAACTGTGGCACTCAGGGATAGTCAGTGGGCATGAAATTTTGCAAACTGGAGTTCTCCGTACTCGTTATCATAGGGAAACAAGTTTTCAGGATCTATTCTTTTCAATAATATTTAAGTCGAGAAGTTCGCAAATATTAGGTCCCTGCAAAAATTAAGTCGGTTCCAGTACTTGTTGGACAAACTTATTCTCCTAAAATGAATAACTTATTCTCCTAAAATGAATAAAATGAATAAAACAAGACAACTTCTGCGCGTGATTGTGTGTGAGTGTCTTTAGAAGACAACAAGCTATAGATTACTCCTTGCAGATATTCAAGAACGAATGGTCTTCTTGTCTGCTAGTGGAAATAGAATCAGAAACATGTTGGCAAACAAATGCAAGAACTTAAATGTACAGTTCTTCTCCAACTGTCACATACATAATGATCTCAATGTTATCACTGCCACACACCAATCTTTGCTCGACTTGTCAGAAGCCCGAACATAAGGGATTTAGCTCCCTCTAACTGTCACTGAAGCCACAAAAGATGCGCAGTAAAAACTCGTTCACAAGTTAGCCTATCACACAAATGTTCAGAAAAAAATGCTTGTCCAAACTATCGCTTTCGCAACGTAACTTATTCTCCAGTGTTCACTGGTCATACTCATAATAGGAGGATCACAATCCGACATACAGTGCAAACGCATACAAGGTCATTTCTCACTCACAAGCGGGTATCGGAGCGGCGACGACCTCGCCGCCCCAATACCCGCTGTTTGCTTTGACTATTTTGCTCCTTTTAAATGAAGTAATGGGTCCCTCAATGATTATGCGCTTATACAATAAACTTGACAAATAAAAAAAAAAGCTGTGTCTAGAGTGCCGTTCGACGACACTCCACTCGCACTTTCAAGTGCCGTCCGAAAGAAAGTTGGGCGGCGGGTGTACCACTCAAAAGCGCGGCGTCCGCACAGGAATCATTAGTTGCTACTCAATTCACTGCCGAATCAGACCGTATACACAGTGCATAAAGAAATAGGACAGCAAAGGAAATGCACAGCACCACTTACCACCATAACAATCAGTGCGTAGTGGTGCTTTCGGCACCAGAATGCCGCCTTGGTGACCGTCTGCGTGTCTCGAGGACCCAGGATCGAGACATGAGTCCTGTCCACGCACCCAACGACGCCGGCAAGCATGCCGTCGGCTCGGGCGGAGCCCTCCTTGGTGGCGGCTTGGCTTTTCGCAAGGAAGTTACTCCAACGGCTGCCGGGGCACTCGACGATGGCAGCCGCAACAACTCTGACAACCCGGCTCACAGTCACTTGGGAAACTGACAGGTGCTCGTCAGCCGCCACCATGCCCTAAGAGCTACCGGTTCCGAAGAACCGGAGCGCTCAGAGAACTTGTTGTTCCACGGTCATGGTAGACGCGAATGTCCGCCACCTCCAAGTCCGGGCGCCGAACGAAGCTCTTTGCAGAGTCAACGCGCAACGGCTTTCGATAGCCGGTACTGTCGCCAGAAGTCATCGTCGGGGAGTTGAAAGGCGTCTCGGTGGTCTTGGTAGCGACGCCGACAGTGGCGGAAGATAAGCTCGGCCTCAGCGTACGGCACCGCCATACTGACAAAGTTCAACTTCGCCTCGATCAGAAGCGAAGATTTCGGCCTCAAACCACGGCTCTCGCAAAGTTCTGAAACGTCACACTGACGTCAGCGATAACTTCGACAAACGAGACTTCTTATCACTTTTTTTAACACAAACTTTGGAAATTTTTGGAGCGTCAACAGGTCGCCTACACTCTTAAGGCCGGTTCTCACATGCAGCGAAGCGCTGATGTAGCGCTCCTCACGTGCCGTCAGCTACTTATCGTCTGCCATGAGCAACAGTTTTGACGGTGCGACACAAAGCTGGTGAACGCTCCCATTAGCACGCGCTTAGCGCGAGGTAAGCGCTATGCTTGGAGCGCTCCGCTGCATGTGGGAACAGGCCTTTAATGTGCTTCCACATTGGTTCCACATGAATGAGCGTTCGCCTATTTCAACTGGAACGAGCCAAGGGTTTCTGTGAAACGGCGATGATATGTAGAACGCCGGTTCTTTTCTCCATTCTGATGTTAGCCTGAGACTGAGGCAGGAAAAGAGGTAGTTTCAAAGTAGAAGAAAAAGGAACTGTCGAGGATACGTCTCTAACACAGCTAAAGACAAGTTTATTCGGTCACCCTCTTATATACACTCCACAATCTTCACCACAGAACCTTCGCGACCTCCAAAGCCAAAAGATAACAAAGAACTCATCTCTTTCCACCACAATAATCAAACGACCTTGACAATCCTACAAAGCCCCCTCACCAACACAACCTATCTCCTCTCTCCCGGAAGACGATCGACCTTCGCGTACATAGCACACCCTCCTCCTCTCCTCCCCGGCCCACAATCCCGAAACAACCCGGCAACAAAAGATACCAATCCACCTGATCCAAACCAAAGACACAAGGAGGAAACCACTTACACCCTTTCACAATCAACAACCACTTAACAAAACTCTCAAATCCGCAAGAAGGTTTTTGCACTGCTGCTAAGCTGTAACGACACTTGACTAATGCAGTTGCCCATTGATTTCATTCTTATTGTTTCCTTTACAACCCTTTTGATGTCGTTTACTTCCCTGTGTATTATTTCTGTTTCGGACCAGCGTGGTATACAATTATTACATTCTTGAACATGTTTCGCTATTTCCGAATCAGTCGCGTTGTTTTTTACATTTCTTTTGTGTTCAGTCAATCTATCATTTATACACCTCGACGTTTGACCCACATACTTAAAACCACATTCTAGGGGAATTTCGTATACCACTCCATTATCACACGGAATAGACTTTTCTCGATGCATTTTTGTGCATTCCCTTACACTCTTGTGGAAGGGCGTGAGCTTACTCAATTTATAGTCGGAACTAAAAACGAGATCAACATCGAACTTTTTTGCACAAGCCTTCAAGTTGTGAGAAATTTTGTGATAGTACGGAATTACAGTAGTTCTATGTTTTGGCCTTTGCTTTGGTTCTGCTCTACATTTGTCTGCGAATTTTACGGATAACTGTTTCCCTACGAATTCATCCTGATAACCAGCACTGTTTAGCCTTCTCCACTGCCTTTTCACTGATTCAGCCAAGAAATGAGTACATGATCTGTCCATTGCATTTGTGATTAAAGACCTGACAATACCTGCTTTGACTGTTTTTGAATGGCAACTGTTTTTTGATAGCAGCGGTTTTGCGTTTTCTTTTCCATATTCCCAACATAGCCCTTTTTCATTGTGAATCATAAGCTCTAAAAACTGCAGTTTACCATTCATGGGTCGTTCGACTGTAAACCTCAGTTCCGGGGCAGCCGATCTGATCAATGCTTCCAGAGTGTCAGACAATCCCTCCCGAAAAGAACAGATCAAAATGTCATCGACATATCTTTTCACAAAACAGGATTCGGACGTCAGTTCTTGCAACTTATCAGATACAATGCAATCCAAAGAATTTAGGTAAATTTCCGCTAACGCCGGTGCTACACTCGACCCAATGCATACTCCCTCTTTCTGTAAATACTTTTTTCCTTGATACTCTACTATTGTTGACTGCAAGTAATAATCAAGAACGGCAAGAAAACTGTCCACCGATATGCCTGACCGCGATTGGAACCTTACCAAATTCATTTCAAGCACCCCTTTTACCCTTTCCAACAGACGACTCTTCTCTAATGAGTAATAAAGATCCTTGATGTCCATTGACAACATATCTCCTTCCTTTCCATGATGACCTTCGAGTACCGTGATCAACTCACTCGAATTTCTCAGTGACAAAGACTTATCTGAAATTGCATGATTTAAACCTTTTTGAAGAAACACGGAAACTACCTTCTGCCAAGTGCCATTCTCATTGATCACCACTCTAAGTGGCATCTCCGGTTTATGATCCTTAATGAAGAACTTTACGCTCAACGCCGATTTCGACAGATTTACCATGGTCTTTGCTACGTCCTTAAAATTAGCAAAGACCATGGTAAATCTGTCGAAATCGGCGTTGAGCGTAAAGTTCTTCATTAAGGATCATAAACCGGAGATGCCACTTAGAGTGGTGATCAATGAGAATGGCACTTGGCAGAAGGTAGTTTCCGTGTTTCTTCAAAAAGGTTTAAATCATGCAATTTTAGATAAGTCTTTGTCACTGAGAAATTCGAGTGAGTTGATCACGGTACTCGAAGGTCATCATGGAAAGGAAGGAGATATGTTGTCAATGGACATCAAGGATCTTTATTACTCATTAGAGAAGAGTCGTCTGTTGGAAAGGGTAAAAGGGGTGCTTGAAATGAATTTGGTAAGGTTCCAATCGCGGTCAGGCATATCGGTGGACAGTTTTCTTGCCGTTCTTGATTATTACTTGCAGTCAACAATAGTAGAGTATCAAGGAAAAAAGTATTTACAGAAAGAGGGAGTATGCATTGGGTCGAGTGTAGCACCGGCGTTAGCGGAAATTTACCTAAATTCTTTGGATTGCATTGTATCTGATAAGTTGCAAGAACTGACGTCCGAATCCTGTTTTGGGAAAAGATATGTCGATGACATTTTGATCTGTTCTTTTCGGGAGGGATTGTCTGACACTCTGGAAGCATTGATCAGATCGGCTGCCCCGGAACTGAGGTTTACAGTCGAACGACCCATGAATGGTAAACTGCAGTTTTTAGAGCTTATGATTCACAATGAAAAAGGGCTATGTTGGGAATATGGAAAAGAAAACGCAAAACCGCTGCTATCAAAAAACAGTTGCCATTCAAAAACAGTCAAAGCAGGTATTGTCAGGTCTTTAATCACAAATGCAATGGACAGATCATGTACTCATTTCTTGGCTGAATCAGTGAAAAGGCAGTGGAGAAGGCTAAACAGTGCTGGTTATCAGGATGAATTCGTAGGGAAACAGTTATCCGTAAAATTCGCAGACAAATGTAGAGCAGAACCAAAGCAAAGGCCAAAACATAGAACTACTGTAATTCCGTACTATCACAAAATTTCTCACAACTTGAAGGCTTGTGCAAAAAAGTTCGATGTTGATCTCGTTTTTAGTTCCGACTATAAATTGAGTAAGCTCACGCCCTTCCACAAGAGTGTAAGGGAATGCACAAAAATGCATCGAGAAAAGTCTATTCCGTGTGATAATGGAGTGGTATACGAAATTCCCCTAGAATGTGGTTTTAAGTATGTGGGTCAAACGTCGAGGTGTATAAATGATAGATTGACTGAACACAAAAGAAATGTAAAAAACAACGCGACTGATTCGGAAATAGCGAAACATGTTCAAGAATGTAATAATTGTATACCACGCTGGTCCGAAACAGAAATAATACACAGGGAAGTAAACGACATCAAAAGGGTTGTAAAGGAAACAATAAGAATGAAATCAATGGGCAACTGCATTAGTCAAGTGTCGTTACAGCTTAGCAGCAGTGCAAAAACCTTCTTGCGGATTTGAGAGTTTTGTTAAGTGGTTGTTGATTGTGAAAGGGTGTAAGTGGTTTCCTCCTTGTGTCTTTGGTTTGGATCAGGTGGATTGGTATCTTTTGTTGCCGGGTTGTTTCGGGATTGTGGGCCGGGGAGGAGAGGAGGAGGGTGTGCTATGTACGCGAAGGTCGATCGTCTTCCGGGAGAGAGGAGATAGGTTGTGTTGGTGAGGGGGCTTTGTAGGATTGTCAAGGTCGTTTGATTATTGTGGTGGAAAGAGATGAGTTCTTTGTTATCTTTTGGCTTTGGAGGTCGCGAAGGTTCTGTGGTGAAGATTGTGGAGTGTATTCGCGACTCCAGCGACCTATAGGGGGCGCCACCACCAAACAAACATGGCGGCTGAGTCCAGGTCGCGTCGGCTCGGCCGGGCCGCCTGAGTGGGTGGCGCATTCAATTTAACAAATATTCTTTTGTAGAAGGCCCAATTTTATGGGTATTTGAACTGAGACAGTTAAGTTTAGCCGGTGCGCATAAACTTGCCGAGCATAGTTTTGTTTTGCCGGTGTTTTTTGTTCTTTTCATGTCAAACTTTCGCTGCGGAGACTTCGATCAAAACCGAAACTATGGGCTCCGGAGAAACGGTAATAGACTAATTAGTTTTGATCATATAAGGAAAGCGGCGAGGGCTACAAAATTGTTCCACCAAGAGTAATGTTTAGCTAACTCGCATGCCTCGATCATGCGACTTACCTGTCCGCGAAATTGAGCTTTTGTGCCTGTCCGCGTTTCAAGAAACAGCTGCAGTCGTGTGCTCGGTCAAGAACACAGGCTGCAGGAAAATTACGAAAATTAAGCAAGCGCTTCTTGAGCCAAGGAGCATGTCAACTCGCTGGCACTTCACTAAGTAGCTGATACTCGTATTTCAATTCAGGTTTCAGTAGCAATCGAGGAGTCATTTTGATGAATATGCGGTTATGTATTATATTACGTACTATGGTCCCACTAAAACGATATTAGTATGTTCATCGGGTTGAAATATGAACTTAGTTGACTAACTATTAGGGTGAACTGCTGAATAAAAGTATATTTGACAGACAGAGAGATACTACTTAAACTTAGCCAAATGGTTCTAGCCGGTAGAACGGAGACGAATGCGGACAAGCTGAAGAGAGTCTTCATCGGAGATTCACTCAGACCTCTCTGCATTGAACTTGACTTCAAATCCTGAACGAATAAAAACAGCATTTTTTTTTTTTTTTTTTTTTGTGGCCGGTCAACCTGAGCATTGTAGACGTATATTGCTGCTGGATTCGACAGGGGTTATAAGTACTGGAGGCGCGATAGATCCTACGTGACAGCTTCTATCTTAGCGAGACGCGTCCCCCACCTTTTGAAAGCAGATAATTTCCCTCATTAATCATATGCAGCGAGCAGGTTTTCTGAATCAAGTAATTGCAAAATTAGCCCAACTCCCTCAGTGTGGTCTTTTTCGGCGAAAAGCCGCCAAGATGAATAGCCAACGCACCGGCCGGCGTTAGTGGCTCAAATTAACCTGAAGCTAATCGAGCACAACCAAACTCAAGGAAAGCAGCTATCGAACCTTCCCATTCACTTGACTGCAACATTGGTGTCCCCTCCAGTGAAACACTTTGTCTGTCGACCTCATTCTATTGTTCTACATCCTTATAAAGAAACCGCTTATCAGTTACCAAGCAGTCGTCACTTTGATTGTGATTAGAGACAGACGAGAAATCAAACCGCTTTTCCGTGATTCCTCCCCATCCAAAAAATTGAAAGCACGCGATCGTGTGTTGTGGAATAAACGGGCTTTCAAACACGTGATGGAAAGAAACAATCTACTGAGGCTTCACCACACTAATGAACACTCGGGCAAACTTAAGAAATTTTCGGACCTTCGTCAAATTACATTGCTCGCCGCCGCGCCGACAGCACGCGTCCGTGAAAGCCATCAGTGACGCGGCGGGGCGCGGAGCGACCTGGACCGGCTGGTTCCCGGTTTTCCCGCTTGGCGGCGTCCGTTTTGCTGGAGTCGCGAATATAAGAGGGTGACCGAATAAACTTGTCTTTAGCTGTGTTAGAGACGTATCCTCGACAGTTCCTTTTTCTTCTACTTTGAAACTTCCTCTTTTCCTGCCTCAGTCTCAGGCTAACATCAGAATGGTTAATTTCCACCAGCTCGCCTGCGCACTCACTACAATATCAGTTCTTTTCTCCTTATTTTTGCTTCCTTGAAGTCGAACGGGGACGTTTTAAAGGGCCCATGAAACAAATTTTGGGTTGATATAAATCATTTTAGATTGGGATTTTACTAATAACACATTGTTCAGTGGGCCAAAAGAAAAAAGGTAGAAAGTCAAAAGCCTGACTTTCAGTGCGAAAATTTGAAAACACAGCGGACTCGTACCTCCTCCCCTTCGTGAGCTCTGCCTTTTCACTTTGATACATCCGCGGTCCCAAAAGTGCGTCATCGGGTCCAAACGCACGTCACACGAAACCGGACCTTTCTTATTCCCTTCACCCCTAAGCTGATATTGTGGTGGAAGCTATGCGCTTGCCGGACCGATAAGCCGCCTCCCTTTTATCACCTGACCTCATTCTCTGCGCGTGGGTATGCGCGAAGGAGCGTGATCAAGTGTGGCTGGCCCAGCGAACACGTAGCTTCCACAGCACTGTCAGCTTCCGTGGGAATGGGTTGGGGAGAGCAACTTTTGTCTGAATTTCGAGCGACGGGCTAATCTTCTAGCAGGACAATGCCTCTGTCCGAGTACACAAACCAGATTCCGAGCAAGAGGGGCCTCCCCTCTTTTTATCTTCTTGAACTGCTTAGTGGAATGCGCAATTTATGAGTTGAGGAGGAACGCTAAACAGGAAAAAGTTGGAAAAGCGTTTCATGACCCTTTTAAGCAGATCTGGAACTCCCCGTACGAAAATGTCATATAGACCTTTTCATTTCAGTAGTTGTCTGACCGGCGGGTAGAGGGCGCTGGCTCACTCGCCGCCATTAGGTTGCTTCAATTTGCACGGTTTCGGTTTCAACGTGCACGCGATTGTGATGCTGTTTCATGTTACTTTCAATTAATTTTGCGATATAAATTTCTTTCTTGTAGCGCACAGCGAATGAAACAATAGTGTTGAGCCACTTGGCAAACCACGAAGGGGTTTCGAGCCTAAATTGCGATCTTTTTTTACGAACACTATGTGCGTCTGATTCCGTCCATCGTTAACTTCGGCCAGGTTCAGCGGTGAAACAACTGCGCTGATGCACAGGGAGGAGTACCATTGTCCACGGCCGTACCCGCGAACACTAATTTCCAGAAGAAAAAAATAAAGACCAGGACAAGCTCCGCCTGCAGCGTGCGCTCGTTGCCTGCAGCCGTGCCTTGGCTGTGCGTGCACCGAGCGGTACGGAAAGTAGATAGCTCGCGCTCAAGTCAGGTATTGAACTGATCATCTTATATTGCAACAGACTGTCACAAAAGAAAATTTACACGGTCTTTTTTACCGCAAAAATGAACTAGGCATCGCCGAACGCTCATTCTCCGCCCAAAAGTAGCGCTAGAGGTCACAACCAGATGCTTAAATTTCAGGCCGATTCGATAACTTAATCAAAAGGGATTTTCTTAGAATTTCAATGGGAAAATGGCGGCCGACGGAGTTTTCGAACACATGGGGCTCTATGGCACCAGAAACCGAAAACAGGCAAAAATGGGCTCCATATTCCCCATGGAAATTTTCAGAAAATCACTTATAACTTTTGATTAAGTTATCGGATCGGGCTGAGACTCAGACATCTGGTTGTGACCTCTAGCTCTACCTTTGGGCGGAGAATGAGCGTTCGGCGATGCCTAGTTTATTTTTGAGCTAAAAAAGACCGTGTAAATGTTATTTGGTGACACCCTGTATATTGCATCAGTGCTTAGTGAAAAAGCAGGTCGACGACATGATTAACAATCTGCTGAATCACCAAAAACAGATGACCTGACAAGTTTATTGTTCGGTGTTCGGTTTCCGTACACCAACCTTTTCCGCTTCGAGACTTTTATAATCACTAGAAAAGTTTCATATAATCAGTTAGATAATATAAAGAAGTGATATTGTCCCTGCCTGTTTTATTTAAAGAAATTAAGCGCTCGAGAAATATTTTGATAGACCAGCGTAAAGTACTCATTAACAGCATTTCAAAATATTGGCCTTATAAAATAAACTTTTTGTTATATGGACATTTGCTTACGACGTTCTCAAGGTATGAGGATGGTGAGATAATTGAATGCCAGACTTTAAATAAAGTCTGATATTCATCTCCATAAAATTTGCCGAATGAAATTGAAGAGCGCCAAAGAAATGATCTCCGATAAGTTTGGCTGAAGTCGAACGCCAGGCGCCACCCAATGTACCTATGTAGAAAGCTGTTCACTGATTTGAAATGATGCGCTTTGCACCTTTTGACGTCGCCAGCTACTGAAAGTAACTCCCTATTCGCCGTCGACAACTGGCTGCACTCAGGTGATTTTCATGCTGAAGGATTCTTTTCAGCGTCACATTTTGTGAATCATAGGCACTATCAAGTTGTCTGTGACATTTCTTACGCGGGGAGTCCAAATATTTGTGCTGAAATAAATTAATTCAAACAGCATGGTTATGTTAAAAAATGACTTAAGCAACTGAAATTCTATGGACATGGGACCAAGCACGATATACTATTCCGTGGAATTCATAGATATACCTAGATATACCGATAAAGCGAATGCTTATATTACACACGCGATTAAGAACGTAAAACAGATATAGGTGTGATATTGCGAACAAACAAGTTACCTAATGTTAAGGTACCATTATTTATGGCACAAAAAATAATTCAAACTAAACGAATTTGTTCCCGTGTCTTGTCCACAAGTTCCCTAGTGTAATCAAACTAAATTGTTTTCGATCTGTTGTAACTACAAAACACCATGCTTTCAGGAAAAACACGCGGCTAATTACGCTAAGTGTTTTTGTTTCCTCCCTTGACACCAATGCGCACTCATTGCAAATGTTCCGCCCTTATTAGTAACCAAACCTCAATTCTCGTTAGTTATTGGTATTTGAACCCTCGAGGCTCTTTTCAAGTCATATATGTCGTCAATGTGCGCAACTGCTAACGCTGATTCCTCTTCCTATAAAGCCTTTTCACACGTATCCCGCACGCCGACGGTAAAAAAAAATATTCAAAACGTGTTACAAAATTAACTACAGAAGTTGCGCGCACAATGATGTAATGCAATTGCATGGTAAGTATAAGTATCGGACGACACTTTACGGAGTTAGGCAAGAGACGCGGTGAAGCGCGACGAAAAACACGAATTCAACGCATCCGCCAAGGCGCGGACGGGAGAGCGGAGCAACAAGTTGAAGCAACCTAATGGCGGCCGCATCACGTGATTCCAAGATGGCAGCGCCCATGCGGCGGAGGGTGAAAAGGTCTACAGGCCGGAATGAAAAATGACGGTTCCACCTGGACCCAAAATTGGGGCACCAGTTTGTATCCAGCCTGGAAATGCGCAGTTCCAGACGGGATACAAACTGGTGCCCAATTTTAGATCCAGGCGGAACCGGCTGGTTCCAGTGGTTCTGCAGAGCCACTGGTACCGCGCGGTACCAACGGGTGCCCCAATTTCAGACCCAGCTGGTGCGCCGCGGAATTCCCGCTGCGCTCACCAGCGAGATCGTTGCGTTTTCTTACCCAGGCAGAAGAGCCTGAGTCTGAAATCGCGACAATCTCTCACTTATAACGGCTAAGGGCACCGCGCGAAATACTTTAGTAGAGTCCAGTGGTGAGCGCGGCAGGAATTCAGGAGGCGCACACGGTCGTCCAGGCGTCGTCACCAAACACGGTGCACAGAACACACACACAGCTCGCACTGTGTAGGGGTAAGAAACCACACAAAACAGGCGAAAGTGTTTTGCTTTCCTAGTCATACAAATTGCAGGCTCACAAACTAAACCTGGAACATAATGAGAAAATAATAATACTTGGATTCAGAAATCACTCAGTGTTGAGACACTAAAAATCACCATTCACTTGTTATAACAACGGCACAGATTCTAGCTCCGAGCCCAGACATTATCATTGTCTAATCATTTATTGAGCACTATAAATTTCAATTATGGCTTTCAATGCGAGTTACAGGAAAGTATACGGGGTAGGATCTGCTCATTTGGAGCGTTACCCATCTTGGAATAAATATGATGTGTCCAAGAGGCAATTTATGCAGGTTTTTGTTGATACCACTCTCTTTTGGGGTCTAAAGCGCTCTTGACCATTATCTTTATGTCGGTGTTTATGGGTTGATTTTTACAAAAAAAGAAAACATTTTCAGCCCCAAAGTTTGTCCTACTACACACGAATGGCAATAATATATTTTGCACGTTTCTGAGTGGTTTCTCTGGTGAACATTTTTGTTCACTAGAGATGAATGTGATGGGCCTAAGAAACTTGTGATCGGCCTAAGAAACTTGTGATGGGCCTAAGAAAACATATATTGGCATTTCATCAACAGTTGACACTGTTTTATTGAACTTCGCTAAGTCCATTAGCTAAGCACAAAATTATGGAGTTGAAGGTAGCCTCAGCGCGAAAACCACAAGTAACAAAAAGGTAACTTACACCATGAGTGCTAGACATCATTTTGCGACTTCTAGTTATGGAGCGCTACGTACTACATCTTCATTTCACTGTACAGTGACATAGTTGATAGGGTAATAGCTACACTTTTTATGAACAAAGCTTGTTCGACTACTTTCCTACAGCTACTCTACGGGGGAAACGTAGCGACTAACAGGGTCAAGAAAGTAAGTTCATGTCATCATGCAAAACAAAGACTTGTAAGGACAATTGTGCAACGCCTGAGTTTCTTGTGCTGTGACATTCACTTTTCTTAGCGTACTAGCCGAGAAAATGTGGGGCACAGTGAGTCGGTCACAGAGTGGGGTGGTTCTATTTCCCGTTGATTAGTATTGTTTACACACAAAATGGAATAGCAACTGAATATTGCGGTTTTTAAATTGATGGCACCTTTTATGGGCCTGCTCTTGCTGATAAATTCGATTGCCGTGTTGCTCCAAATTTGCCAAGATGATGTAGTGCAAGACTATGGTTCCAGTCGCTTCACTTTGATGTATACGGTGGGCTTGGTGTACTGGTCGGTAGCATAATCTAACTAAATGCCATAGCAGCACAGACTAGGGTGTTGCAGTAGTTTTAATCATACAGGCTATTTGCTGTTTATTTGATGTCTATAACGACATTAAAAAATGGTCTGTAATTATGGTCTAAATATCTGGAACAATGAATGCTCCAGCAACAACTAGACACTGGTTTACCTGGAAAATTGCTCCGGATGCCAATACGTGGAACACAGTCTGTCTCCCCTAGCATCCTATCAAAAGTATGCGACAGCTTCCCAGTTGTCACAACGTGGAACCCGGCTCTGCATACCACCTGGGATATTTATCTGGAACCATGTTTTCTATGTATAATTAGATAAACATGATATCTGGACTGCCGTTCCACCACGCGTAAGAGGCACATTTTTGCAAAAAAGTTCCGCTTATAAATGGAACCATAAGTGGAACCAGATTTAGAGTATAGGGACAATCTGAAAAGCATTAATGTTAGCTTGGCGTAGGGATGTAGGGACAAACGGGCGCTACGTCATCGGCGAAACCGTTCAATCAGCGGGCTCTTCGCGCCCCTCGCGTGCTCCACGCGCGCTTTGATGAACTTTGCTACATTCTGCCGCTCTCAAAGAAATGAGCGTTCTAATGATTAACACCTCGCTCGGCGCGACGTCAGTGTTGCGAGGGCCCAATTAGAGCGTTCTGCAAACTTCGGGTACAAAAGTTGTGCTCGACGAGCTTAGCGACCCATGACTCTGTTGCACAAAACGAGATCGGGATTAAAAATCCGCAAGGAGCCCATTGAAGTCATCAATTTTATTTTTTATGCTTTAACAGTTTATCAGGACATTCTGTCACTGTTTCCAATGCCGACAAAGTTGGTCATTGCTTATTTAGTTTTTTATAAAGATTGTGATGTCGTCCCATCCATAGGTGTCCCCATTTATGAATAGCTTATAATGTACCAGCGAAACCTTGTCCTGGCCGTTTTGTTCCGTGCTTTGCCACCCGTCCATAGCCGACGACATATTTCGCTGAAACGAGGCGAAAAATCTCTCGAGCCGCCTTTCAGTTTCGTACCATTACTAAGAATTTTTTTCAGTGTCCTTGTAAGACGTAAAATTGACCATTATCGAACAGGTGTGGTTAGATCGATACTCCCCGATGCTGTGGTCTCTCTGAATTTCCCCGACCGTCATCTTCAGTCTATCCTGGCAGAGGCCCCTAACCAAGTTTTCAGACGAGTTCCAACTCTCGCGTGGCTCCCGATTTTCAATGCCATAAACGACAAGGTTTCATCTTCTATCACGGTTTTCCCCAAGCCATCTAATTTCTTAACCATATCATTTGTAGTTTCTGACAAGATCTGGACCTGGCTATATACTCGTGCCGTGTCACAATCTGCATTTTCAAAAGTTTGCATTCTATATTCTATTGATTCAATTCTAGTTCCAAAGTCACCAATTAGGCTGTCCAACCTCATTTGTCTTTTTTCGATGCCATCTAGCTTACTCTAGCTTACTCTAGCTTACTCAAGTTGCTGTAGAATGATGGCCAAATCAGTGTCGAGGTCAGGGTTTTCCTCGACATCGCCCGCTAGAGTTAACAAGCTTATAACAAACACTTTCATGGACAGAAGAAAGTTGCGTGCTCTTTGTGAGAAAGGCAGCAGATATAAAATCTATCGTCACTACGGTTGCAGGGTGCATTTTCCCTTACCTGTAGAAGACAGAATCGTCTGGTTAGGCACATGTTACCGCGATCGCTGCCGCCTTTCCCACTGGAGCCGCACCACTCGGGCATGATCCTTTTGTGCCCCCCGTACAGGATGTCAGCTGACGCTCCCGAAGGGATGTGATGTAGATTGGCGCTTTAGAAATGCTGAGCTGTCCAACGATGACCAGTGCGTTGATTGTGGTCATCGCAAGTCCGCGCGTTTGGAAGCGCTGTGCGGGTGCTTGTTTCCGTAGCGGGACTGGCCAATCCTTTAGCGTTCCGCGACATGGCTTGATTTGTTCGTGTGCGCGTGTTGATGTCTCATAAAGATGTTTGTTTTCGTAAATGCGGCCTCGCTGCTTTAACTCGATTGTGAATGGTGCAACTATTGTGTTACCAACCATGGTTTCAGTGCCCGAGAAGATACCTACCGAGGTAAAAATTTGCGAGACATTTGACTGGAGGACATCAGGCGTTCCGCTCCTATAAAGTTTCTCTAGGTATGTGGCCGTCATTTCGTTTTGAAAAACAAGTAGCTCTAAAGTTTTGCAGTGCGCCTGGCCTGCCAAAGCGAATATGTTTAGGTCGTGTTTTAATTGTGCGTCATGACGCTAACAAGAACAAAAAAAGCTGAAATGACTGCATATTTATTTTGTTGCCTAGTTTTAGACTTCTCGGTCGCTTTTTTCGCACATCGGCAGAGGCTGGCTGATGCTTGTATAGGGAGTATTCACTGGCGGTCATAGCTGTGTGCGCGACTGCTGAGCGTGTGCTGATGGCGATCTTCCACATTCCTTTTACACTGTGTATTCCACACCATCAAGGTTGCCGGTCTTACAAGCCTAATAACTTGAGCTAGTTCTGTTCATGCGCTCTGAACAGCGCCCTCAAATATGGCGTCCAATGAATATCCCCTATTGTACCGTGGCTGGTGTATGATGGAACGCTAGGACGTCGCTCCATGGCCGCGTCTTGCACGCGTTGCAGAAGTTCTTAGACGGGGGTGGAATAGCAGATGAACGAAAGTGAAAACGGACGCCAAACGCAGCTTCCATGTCCGCGTCCTACGGGCATTGTAGACGACGATAGACGGTGGTGGAATAGCAGACGATGTCGGATTCTGCCGCGCATCTCCTCGCATGATTATAGGGGTATTCACTGAACACCATTTTCGAGGGCGCCGTTTAAAGCACATGATCATAACGAGCTCACAATAATAGTCTGCTAAAACCGACATTCTTGATGGTGTGGAATGCACGTTGCCAAAGAAGTGTTGCAGCACGCCGTCAGCCCACACTCAGCAGCCACGCACACAGCTATTGCCGCCAGTGAATACTCCCTATTCTCTGTTCATCCTTAAGCTGAGATTGCAGCCAAAGCAACAAGCGCGAGCTGGCCCGCGCTCCAGGCTATGAGGCGTGCATTGTTTTTGCGAAAGTTCATTTTGCAGTAACACATTTCAAAGCAGCGACCTCGTGCTCTTGTGCTTGTTGCATTGGCTGCAGTCTCAGCTTAAAGGAAAGCTGAAGATATTATCGTTTCAATATTTTTTGTCGAAAACATTGTACTCCCCCCCCTCATACAATGCCCAAAAGGGCGCTTTGAAGTAAATTGAATAAAAAATTAAAAAAAAATAAAGAAAAATTGGTTAAAGGTGAATTCTAGAGTATTTTTATCCCGTAAATTCCAATATTACGCTTGTTTCCCCCGAAGATGTAACTAAACGCGGGAAAATCCCAAAAACCTCCGACCAGTCGTCACGTCATACCCAGATCTTTTGTCCACCGAGCGCGTGTCGCTCGTGTGGGCAGCGCGTGCAGTTGCAGACTTTCCAGGTATAAATGGTTTCTTTTTTTGTTTTCCGTCGTCCTCAGTCATGTGGGTTCCGTATGTGGTATGCGGGACGAAAAGATAATAAAATATTTCAACCTGAAATATACGAGAAAATATAGGTGAGTCAAAGACAAGAATGTGTGAAAATTACACATTTTTCGTAATCACCTTCCAGAGGCGTGAAGAGATCAAAACTATGTTTTACCGCATACCGAAAGTGACGACATTCAAGATGGCTGCATCCTTGTGGAAAAGTTATATATTTCCCCGGAATGAAACCAGCCTTGACGTCGTTTTTGTAACTTTTTGAAAATAGCAAGGTTGAGCGTGCATAGCTTTGATGAGCTCTGAAGATGCGCGAGAACGGAGATTTCAGAAACTCTGGATACGAAGTCACGCTCCGGGGAGGAGGTGCTTCAAAGGTGCTTTAAAAATATTTTTCTGCAGCCTCCGTACAACAAATCGAAAAATACTCTCGACATTCGTGATGCCGGAGGCCAAACGAACACGATTAAAGCTTTATTTCTCAAATACAGAACCGCTTTAGTTTCCCATCAAGGATGAACGGAGCAGGTGTTATCAGACGCCGGACTAGACGCACCGGATGTCGCGAAAGGGAAACACTAGGCTTCCGAACGTGTTCGACCGAACAGCCCAGCCAAATCAGTAGTAATGGTCAAGGCCACTGACCTGTAGGTGGGGCTTAGGGCGGGCCTTGACCTCCACCTAAATTCAGTCTAACAATATAAATATTGCTTAAAAACATTTCGTTCAAAAATTAAAAAAGAAAAGAATACTTGTCCCATCTATGCCCTTAAAGATTTTTTTTTCCAATTCCGTGTTTTTTTAAAAGCCAAACAATTAATAATTTGCAAACACGGGATTATTTAGTAATACCTTACCCATTTTTCTACTATAAGCAGCAAAAAGTGTTGATTCAGTGTTAATGTTTTACGGTTTTTTTTACAACGAAGCTATTATGTGCTAGGATCTCAGATGAAGGAAAATGTGTCCATGGATGTTATTAAACAACTCCCGTTTAAAGAGCGATCCTTTGTTCCGGTTGATCGTGGCAGGTATAAATAAAAAGAAAGGGCAACCGGCGTGAGTCAGCCTTCTTTGGCATTATTAGATAGCAAGGTCCTGATCCCTTGCTATCATCTCCGGTCACCGACTTATCTTAGCTAGTACCACTAAATAAGCCACGCTTCAGAGAAGCGACACTCTGTCATATTGTGTCTTAGCATTATGGTTGCCAGTTATCTGAAACTTTTTCTGAAATCACAGGACACGCTTTTCGCCCTCCACAAGTGTTTAAATAGTTCGCGACAAAGCAAAACAATATTACATGACCTTCCTACCAACGAATTTAATGCTGAGGGAGTCGCACTTTTGTGTCATGACGATCGGCAGTTGCGTCTGCTCGGCATGCAAACCAAAATGGCGGCGCCCACAACAATATCGGAGAACGGAGTGCCGATACTCTAAGCGCAGCTCATTTAGTGGCTCTAATTTTAACTAAGAGTGCGCTGTGACCTGTACTGTGACGTGTCTGAGGCCAGAACGCGCCGATCTAACCTTTTTTTTCTCTTCCGCGATGCTGATAAAGAGACTTGGGTTCTTTATCAGTATTGATGAGAAAGACCGCAAGTCGCTGTAATACCTGAAATAGTCGTATGCCAACACGTTTACGTATACCAACGACCAACAACAGAACGGGTATCGACCTCACGTTTAGGAAGAACGTATCCGAAGTCAAAATACAACCAATGGCGGTTTCCTATAGTGACCATAAGGCAATAATAGCTTTAGTAAATAATAATTAAATAAACGCAATTAAACAATGAAGTCGTTAGCCGCGTTGGTGCTGCAAGCGAGAAACGCAAGCATGCCGCCCTGCGTTGTGAAACCCATTTTCTATAAGCCGGTTGTGCGGGAGGCGCTACGCGAGCATTCCCCTAGTTCTTAGGGCCCCTAAGGTTCTTAGACTAGTTCTTAGGAGATCCTCTTCTAAAACTCGCTATTATTTTTTGTGTTCATAGACAGCTGGTTCTATGGTAATGATGCACAAACAATGGTATTACGAACTAGCCAGAAATAATTAAATGCACGAAAATCTGAGTTAAGAACGTCAATATCCACTGAATGGAAGGGAACAAATGAGCTGGTGAATATTAAGCATGACAAAATCCCCTAGACTGTGGGCCCAAACGACAGCTACACTGGAAGGTCTTAATTGGGACCTTTCAGTGTATGTGTTGTTTTTACCCACGGTCTCGGGGTTTTGTCATGCTTAATATTCACCAGCTCATTTAAGCCCTTGCATTCATTTAAATTATTCTACAAGATGGAACCCTCGGCGCATATTCGTTGAGACCTTTTAGTGCATGTGCCGTTTTTACCCGCCGTGTTGGGGTTTTAGTCGGTGTTATTTAAGTGCCGTATGCGGGTCATAGGGCTAAGTGAGATTATTTGAATAACAGAGAAAGTAGAACAAACTCACAAAACTCTCCGTAAACATGAATGGATGGCGTGAGATCAGGGCAACAAATCAATTCATGAAGGCCCGTACACAAAAATATTCAGTGCTGCTCACGTCTTCGTGAAGTCAAACTGGGGAACTTGCATCGTTCCAAAAGTCTTTTACGTTTTTCCTCGTGTGCTGTAAGCCTCCATTTCCTTTTGAAAAATGTATATTTTCATTGGGTTTCTTTAGAACATCCTAGCAACTGCCTCTTAAAGTTTTTTTTTCTTTTTTTGTCGATTTGCACTGATATTGTTAGTGGTATACAGTGACGTGGGCATGTTGGTGTCGATCTTAATGTCAAAGCTGACGTCGGTGGCGATATCTTATTTACCACAGATATCTTAATATTCAAATTCGTATAAAGCGCCACTCACAAAAACAAAAACAAAAGTATTTTGTTTCGTAGACGCCACCATATTTCACTTTTGGCCGGATGTCCAGGATATTTATACAAATTCCTGTGCCCGGAAGAGCAGATTTTTCGGAAACAAAAAGGTCAGCGTTATCCTGATCCCTTTTTCTCCATATTGTTCTTGATCTGAACCAGGCATACCTTTCAACAATTCGGTGTTTTTTCTTGGTCCATCGTTTCAAAACCAATAAAAGCAATATGTACGACTTCAAAAGGATCAGAAATATAGCGTCGTCGGCATTTTGTTTTTGAAGACAGCGGTTGGAGGTCGGCTTGCTTGAAGGACGTCTTTTCCATATCCCTCTATAATACCAAATCGAAGTTGAACCCGGAAAAAAAGACATTTTCTACAATCTCATGCGTCGGAAGCAATAAGAACGCAGGGACATATAAATTCACACGACCCTTTGTTCCCTAATGCTATTGGTTCGTCGTCGTCTCTGGCCCAGAATAAACGACACCGCGGATACCGTATTCTTCGGTCTACATTTCGCACCATTGTACGATTCGTAGCCCTCTATAAACGACCGTTTTACAAACACACACACACACACACACACGCACACGCACACGCGCGCGCGCACACACATACAGACGAACATACACACGCCCCCCCGCACACACACACGAGCACGCACACACAAGTTGGCGTATAACACGCTGAATAGTATAAGTTGCGGAGCACTACGAAGGGATGGCGTGCGGAGTCGCTGCAATTAAGGGCCTATGATCGAAAGGCTTCGGACCGTTATTGAACAGTTTTCGGACCACCTGAAGAACAGGCCATCGGCGGAAGCTCTGCCTTTCTTCTTCTTGTCTTAAATGTCGATACGGCCTACATCATCCAGTCAACCGATTCGTAACACACTATATTTCAATGTGCTCACGAAAAAGAAAAAAGAAAAAAAAAAAAACAATACCTGCAGGTCTCACGATATAACACTACTCAAGTCAATTAACATCTTTATAAAATATACCAGGGGTGGCCAAGCTGCGGCTCTTCGCGTGTTAAAGTACGGCTCGCGGCTCCCCCCCCCCCCCCCCCCTCCCCCTCCTTCCGCGCCACCTTCCCGGTCACACGAAAACTTTCCCAAAAAGAGAAATGCAACGCGTTTTAAATCGAAAGGCAGGTTGCGGTTTGGTAGACTTGTGCTACCTTACGTACAAATGGACTGCTTTTGACTCGGATGGATTGAAAGAAGTTCGAGTTTCGTTAATTTTTATGCACAAAAGTTTGACCCCCCCCCCCCCCCCTTGCGGCTCTTGAAAGTTTTGTGGTTTTGTTTGCGGCTCTTTGGCAGGGTCAGCTTGGCTGCCCTTGAAATATACTATGAGTTCAGTGCCAGCAAGTAGCTTAAAATTAAAATTCTAAATCTGTCACAAGTTACATAGTTATGCCTATACTTGACGCTACGTAGCTTATTTTACATCAAGAAATAATGTGTGCGAGACAGCACATCGAAATGTCTGGCGGCTCGTGCTCCCATAATGTGCTGCAGTGAAGACGCCTTTCAGGAGGGCTAAAGTTGTACACCCCCCCGGCAATATGAAGGTGAACACCTTACCTGGTTTCTTGCCTGTTTTCGGCTTTCTAAAGCTATATTAACTCTCAATGTCTCAAATGGTACGTGATTTGGGGTCTAAACTTTGCGTTCTAGCCCTCTTCTGGAACAGAGCTCGTTCCAAAACTCGCAGGAGCGTCAAAAAAAAAAAAAAAGAGGATGGCTGTTCACCTTCATATCGCTCACGGGTGTACATTCTGGCTTCTGAGGTTCCCAAGACATTTCCCTTAAAATACGGGATCTTCTGTGTTACAGGGCTTTGAGCAAATCAATATGAGTAGCCATAGTCTAACGAACACTCAGATTTAAAACAAACATCTTTAGTTAAATAAAATAATGAATCCCCTAAAATAACCTGATCGTTTCACTTTCTGAGAAAATTTCCAATTTCAGACAGACATTAGCACAGAAAAAGGCACTCTTATGGTTCGCGCAGAAACGACTATTTACGGTTTCACATTCAAAGGAAAACTGAGGCGGTTCTGTATTCGAAGAAAAACTCTTAGATCGTCTTCATTTGGCCTCCAGAATCACGACTATCAATCTTATTATTCCTTTTGGTTGACGGAGGCTGCAGTTCGAAGCGTGACGTCATATTAGGATTTTTGGGAATCTCCGCTCTCGCGCATCTTCAGCGCCTGTCAAATTTATGCACGCGCACTCTTGCTATATACAAAAAGAAAGGTTAAAAAAAAGTGGAAACAAAAGACGTCACGACTGGTTTCAGTGCGAAGGAATATTCGCTTTTTCTCGCGTGGGTTGAAACGGGGTTGCGCCAGGGTGCAAACATCCCTCAAACCCTTCTGGTTCCCAACTAGACGGTGGGTTTCGCTGTATTTCCGAGATTAAATTTATGCGCTATTATCAAAAAATGCTCGATTACGAGACTTTTACACAGAATTCACTTTACTGGGGAATGAATGATGCGTAAACATTTAGAAAATATACCCGGACCGTAAATGTGCCAGGACTCCCGAATAGATGGCGCCACTGAATTTGTTGCCAAACAAAAAAGCGGCGAATACCTGGCAACCCTGCAATTGCACGCCTTGCCCACACGAACGACACGCGCTTAGCGACCGAAAGATCTCGGTATGACGTTACGACTGGTCGGAGGTATTTCCTGTTTTCTTGCGTTTACCTAGTTAGATCTTCGGGCAAAACAAACATGATACTCAGATTCACGGGATCACACACGCTGGAATTCACCTCTAGCTCGGTTTCTTCAAAAACCTCTTCAACTTTCCTTTAGAGGTGCCTTGAGGAGGGTTCTCAGATCGACTAAATACGGGGATTACTCATTCTGCTGCCTCTAAGCATCATAGAAATCCATAAATCATGACGATCCGCAGCCCATTTTCTTATTTAAAAAGGTCGTCAGTTCTCGAGCGCACGCTCGCTGGGTTGAATCGTAGCCCTGGCTGTCTGGGCGACGAAAAGCGCGCATTCGAGATATCGCTGCAGGGTTCTACCGGTCGAAGGAGCGAGGATCCTTTGCTTGACAGTGGTCCTGGTTACGGAACATGCTCCTCCCATTGCCGGAGATGAAATCGTTGTGCTAGGATCTTTGACTGCATTCTTAAAAAGGGATATCGGCCGCCTATCTTCATGATTTAGGAACTTCTATGCATTTCTAGGGCGGCCGAGGGGAATCGGAAGTCTCTGGTGAGAGTCGCTAGCCCTCATCAGTAAAAGTGTGTCGCTGCGGCCGATGCTGTCTGTGTCAGGGTGCGGGTCGTTCTTTGGAGTTGCAGAGTCTTCTATGTTTGAATGGAAGATTATTTAGCCAGAAATTTATAATATTCGCCTCTAGACATCCGCGGCCCTCAGATTAAAGTGGGTGAACCCACACTACACAGAAAAACATCTAATAACACGCACTCTACTGCGTTGCTCGTTAACACTAGTTTGTTCCACTCGGAGCAGTTATATTAGGATTTTTTTTTTCACTTGTCTTAGTTGTCCTGCCAACGAACACTTTCCGGATTGCAACTAGAAGAGGCATTCTCGCCTTATCGTAACGTCGCAGAATTTTTCCGATTCCGAAAAACTTACCCACACCATGGCACAGTAAAGGGAAACATTGACTGCAGGGGAACTCAATACCACGGTAATTTCCAATGCAGCAGTAACTTCTTTTGATACCAAACTTGTACGTAGTTAAACTACTGTATTCAAGTTATTGCAGTTTAACTACTTACCTAAGTAGTTTAGTAACTTTCAGTTACTTTTCTATTTCGGTCATTAGTATTTTACTTTAATTACTTTTTACGATTAGCTTCTATTCAAATTACAAATTACTTCCGAAATTTTGTGGTAGGTTTGCTGGTCAACAAACATTCCGGCAAAAAATAGATACGATGTTGGAAGATCAGCTATTATTTACAAAGAGGGGGAAGTATGTTGTGTAGGCAGGGGGTGGGGAGCGGGTTGGAGGGACCGACGCCCTCTTATATTTTTACGAACCCCCCCTCCCCCCCCCCCCCCCCCACTTCAACAACCCTGCTACGAGGCGCGGGGAGCGGACAGACACGTCGCTAGTGAGGCCCAGTAAATGTGGCATTAGCGCCGAAGACAGGGATTTCTTTGTGTCCTGAAGCTCAAGGAGATTTGACGTTCTTAAGGAAAAGGTTTGTCTCCGCTTCTCCCCAATCTAGAAACTCTTTTCCACTACAGGAGGTGGACATACTGCAGCCTCCCTCAAAAGAGTCAAATCAGTGCAGCACCCGCTCTGAAGCCCATTTGGTGCTGCCGTAGTTTGTGCTGTACTTAAAGGATTGCGTGCTAAAGGGCAACGCAAAGATGACCTCTTTGCGTTGCCTTTCCTCCCAAAACTCAGTATATGCTGGTCTTGCAAGATTCGAAAATCGTTCGAGAAGCATAATAATTCCCCCCATGTTTTAACAAAAACAGCACAAAAAAAGCTGGGTTTGGAAGTGTTTCTAAGAACGTGGTCCTTAAAGTACTATTTCAAATAAGATTAGAAAACTAGTACTTTACTTGAAGTACATTCCCTGAGCGGGTGCTTGTAGTTTGCTAAAGTATTTTTCTGGCAATTTCTGAAGAAACTAAAATTCCCGACTTCAAAGTACATTATCCAAATTTAGAAACAAAAACTGGTGGATTGTCATGTGACAACGCGCTATCGTCTCTCGAGACGTCATTTGGTAATTTCTCTAGTAAAGTAATGGCGGTTATAAGACCGATACAAATAAGTGCCTTATAAGTGTATTGTGTTAATTAGTTTGTCAGTGACTAAAACTACTCTGTGGCAAACTTGACTTTATCCAATATTTGCTGCCATTCCCCAAAAAAGTGATGCTCCTCCAATTACCCCTGGAGTAGTTACCACCAGTCAAAATAAAGTTAAAAAATAGGGTATGAAAGGGCATATGAAAGATTGCTTTAAAAAGTATTTGTAGTTTCTTTAAAAGTGCTCCTATTTATAGTACTTTATTTCACGTACATTGCTCCCGGTGTACTTCCTATACTTGAAGTACATAACTTTTAATTGGCTTTGTACTTTACTTCAAGCACTTTTAAGATGTACTTTACGCAACACTGTCAACAAGCAAACACTGTCTGCAAAACCAAGCTCAGGCAGTGCTAAACCTCAAAGTAGAAATGATACACCCGCAGTACCAGAAAACAAAAAGTACAAAATATTAATCACGCAGAAGCCAAGCCAGCTATTAAAGTATTTATCTGAAAACAAAAGCCGGTTTACATTTGGCTAGCAGAATTTCGCTAACGGATCAAAACAATTGTCTACCCTCTTGTCACTATAAAATATAAAGGTAACTTCAAAAGTAATTCGCTACTTTGTTACGGTAATTAGTAATTTACTGAATCACTTTCCATTTACGTAAGTTCTACTTTACTCAAACCCCTTTTGAGGCCAATACTTAGTAACTTAATTACTTTGTTTAGTAACTTATACATGTCAGCTTGACGCTAAATATCTATATTACTGCAAAAGTCAAAAGTTTGAAAAAATTGCATAGACCCTGCGATTTCATTGCCCACACTACTCGGATTATGTTATCCGGGTTGGAATTCATTGTTTCGTGAAATTCCCACACTGGTGAACCGATACATCTATCGTAAAAGAAACAAATATTTAATATAATTAGTGCAGTTCACCCGGATACAGGCATCCGTCGTGGTGATCCATACTTCCTGACGTCTGCCTAGAGCAGACAACGCATCCACACGAACGATTCTTCAAATTTAGGCAGTACGCTGGTAACACGATTCGATCTTCACTGAAGCACCGAACGGTACTGCACCACTTTCCGCTAAACTTTTCTTCCCACCGATCCTATGAGACAAAATAAACGCAAGAATCTACACTGTCTTTCTCGCGGACGTGGACAGCCTATAGAGCGGGTTTACGTCTATCCCCGCCTTGATGATGATGATAGCGCGACCGTAGCGCCACCTCTAGGTCAATCTCGAGGCCACTAGGACCAGTAGGCCTCTGTGAAGTCATGAACATTCCAACTCGATACCTCTTTCATTACCCCTTTAATAGGGAACTCGGCAGCATATAGTTCTGATTTAGGGATTTCTAGGATGCTTAGAGCCAGCAGAGTGATTGCATTTGCTATCGCCGGCTGAACTAATCACGCACAGGAAGTGCGGCGTGATCCTGCGCGTTTTTTATGACCATGATTGGTTTACTCGTCGATAGCTAAAGCACAAAGAGGACGAACGCTGTGCGTGATTGGTTGGTTCCATCGGATCTCGTAGCTTCGGCTGTGGACGGACTTAATGTGAATCGGAGTATAATTAATGTGCTTGTTTCCAACCCCATAATAGTCTGCCTGCGCGGCGACGCCAGCTTTACGTGGTTACTGTAATGAGATACCGCGGGCACAAAAGGCATTTGTCACATTCGAAGGTGACAGCAGATTTTGTTTGTTTTTTTATCGCGCGTGCATCGCATACGTGTACTTTGCGTTTAACCGTGCGAACCGGTCTGTTTTTCCGAGTAAAAATCCCAACAAGAACGGGTAAACGTAAAATTATCGCCGCGGCAGACGTGTTACTGCAGAAGCACCTCGGTTCGGTGATTTTGTTGGAAGTAATACTGATTTATGCGGCACATAAGATTTTGAAGTAACGCGTATTTTGGTTTGGATTTTTAAACTTGAAGGGTTTATATTTCGTTGTAGTTGTTCTTGTTGTTACGATACCAGAAATTCGCGATGCTGCGGGTTTGCTTCAGTTTGTTTACTTCGATATCCGGAAGTATTCGACCAGATATAAAAGGTGTTCACGAGCACGATTGGGGCGTGAAAAAAAGAAAAGAAAGAAGATTGCATAAATGCACCAATAAATAACGGACATTAAACTTTTTACAAATACGTCTTTAGGTGGTACATTTATCGTACTCAAATTATATGAGTGTAGGTTTCAGGAAAAAAAGACCGAGCCTAAAAATACTTTTTGGTTCGGAATGAAAACGGCAGAAACCATCTGTTTGATGCTGCTGCTCACAGATGACACAGCAAAAAGCAAAACCGCGAAAGCTGCACTGAGATGAAACCCGAAAACGGGTCAAAGCAATCCTAGGTTGTGTGGAGCCGTCTGCGAGAGGCAGCGTCCACCAGAAGGTTTTTGCCGCTTTCTTCACTGTGTCATAGGAACAACTGTTTTTTCTAGGCTTCTTGTCTTTTCCCGAAAACTACACTTTTAAAATTTCGAGACTGTTAAATGCACCAGGTCAAGACTTCTTGGTGAAAAGTTTCAATGTACTCTGTTCATTGGTTGATTTATGAAAAAAAAAAAAAAAAAAAAACTTTTAACGCCCAAATAGAGCTTGAGCACACACAGCTATAAAACCACGATGTGCCGGGCCCTGAGCTTATGATTTTCACCCCACAGCCAATGAGATTACCCTATCAATTGATAAGAACGTCAAAGAACCAGTCAGGAGATTCAAGAAGCGTGATCTTACTCGATCGACATTATATACAACTTCACTTGAACTCGCCAGTAAACGTTTTATTTTCCCATCACCAGAAATGTTAAAGCAGGAAAGACAAAAATAAAACAATAACGGCGCAGATTTTTAGCGTTCTACCTAAAACTCACAAGGTCGCATTTATGAAACTAACTACACCGCCAATTGAGTTCGCTCTATACAAAGTACAAAAATTGTGACTCTCGCAAGATCATCTGGGGATGGATTGCTGATACTTTGAGCGCATACCTTGTTTGATGGCTCGAGTGCCGAAGTGGAAATAAAAACACGTCACAAGTCGGCGGTTCCTGCTGTCGGTTGTAACAATATTTTCAATTAAATGTAAAATGTTGACAAAAAAACGAAAGACGTTTACAAATTTCTGCCATGCGAAATTAGAGCGAAGCGCTTCAGGAGGAGGAGCGGAGGGTACGGAGGGGAGGGTATGCCCCTCCTCCTCCTCCTCCGGACCCTCTCCCCCTCCCCTCCTCCTATCCACCTCAATCCCCTCCTCCAACCTCCTCCTCCAATTCAGTTTCCCGCTAAACTTAGTCGGGAAAATGACCTCACATTACTTGGCGTCACGTCACCAATGAACAAATGCAGCTTCTTCAATATATTTAGCGGGAAAATTTACGTCACGTGCCCTCAACAGCAATTCAATTCTCCGCTAAATGGGGAATTGAATTGGTGCTGAGGTCACCCGGGAATAGCATTCGTGTTGAGGTCACGTAAAATCAATTTTCTCGCTAAATCTAGCGGAGAAATTGAATTTGTGCGCTAAGTCTAGCGGAGAAACTGAATTTCCCACCTAAATAAAGCGGGAAATTGAATTGGTTTTCGCGCTAGATTTAGCGCAGTCACGCTGACGCCGACGCAGCGAAACACGGAAACGGGCGCCTAAAAGATGCGCTCTAAAAGAAAAAAATAAAAAAAACCGCGAGGAGACGCGAACGTCGCTGTCGTCGTGGCATGGTTTCCGTTAAAAGCTTTACGTTTGCGTTTGCCTGCGATTGAATTCGTTGTGATCTCTTGTAGACGCTTAAAGTCCAAACTACAAAATTGTCTTCCGCCGGGCAGAAAACCAGGTTACGGTTTCCCTCCCTCCATTCCCTCTCGCCCTCTTCTCTCCTCCTCTCCTCACGGGAGCGGGTCTTACTGAGCTACTCCCCGCAGAAAGAAGGAGTCTCCCCCTCTTCCGAATGGAAAAGAGTATTTGAGGGAGAGCTTTCTCCTTTATCCAGTATACTTGCAAGGCTACTGGATAGTTATTGGATAGTAGCCTTGCAAGTTGCAAGGCTATCAATAGATGGCGTCAGCGTGCCAGTCTGTGAAAGGCAGACGACCAGGCACAAGATTCTGCGAGGCAGAAGATCCTCCCCACCCTGGGGGAGGAAGAAACAGGCAACGATGGACGAAAACCTCCTACAACAGAAGGCCGTAGCGCTCCAAGCAGTTACGTCACAATGTCGGAGAAGGAAGTCCATGGCGCAACTATACGTAAGAAACTTTCTGGCGTCGACGTGGAAAAAACGTTTCTTGTCGAGTGGCACGGTGGTGTTCGTGAGCGTTTATCCGACATTAATATATGTCTTAAAAGCGCAGTCTTGCACAATTTATTATATATATATATATATATATATATATATATATATATATATATATATATATATATATATATAATATAAACGTAATATACAACGCGCTAGCAAGGTTGAAAGTACCAATTTTATATTTATGATTATCCTTGTAACCGCGGGACTACGTACAGTCCCGCAGCTCCCCACACTTTTCGAATTAACCGAACCGCTGCGACGTTTTGTTCCCTCGTACGGGTTTCGATTCTGGTAAATTTACGTTGTGTGTGAGCTGTTGGCTGTCTAAAAAGTCTAAAAAGAAAGGCTGAGACTTTCAGAAGAGAAGGGAACCGAAAAAAATCCAGTCATTACCGCAGGGAGTGCACACGAGCAAGAGATGGGTCGACAACGTACAGCCTCCCACACTGCTGCCGCTGCTCTCGTTTGTGTGTGTGTGATTCTTTTTATCCTCCTACCCGTCGTTTTTTTTTGTTTTTTTTTGTCGTCTCGTCAGTCTCGGGTAGTTTTTTTTTTTTTTTATTGTGTGTGTTCGCTTGACACTACGGCATTTACGTGGATTCGCGGAACAAGTCCTGCTACGGTTTGAGTGACATGTGTGGCAACGAGCCAACAATGACACTGGTCGATTATCGATAGACCCCTTTCTCGCATCCCCAGCGTTCCTGGACACGGTCTCCTTGCGCCCTCTCTTGGCTGTTCTCAGCATAACGCAGTAAAATGACAATTTCAACCAAACTACTCCGGAAATTCTTACGTCCCCCGGGACATCTAAAGGGGGCACTAATACACTCTTATTTAATACCTACTTGAACCTCAGGATTGCATACTTTTTATTTCTGGGCCCGATATAATATTGTTGCATTGGGTCCTATGAGCCACTTTGAAAAAATTTTTAATTTCTGCTCCTTGAAATGAAGAATCGTAAAGTTCCCGAGGAATATAATAGCTGCCGACTCATAGCACACACCGCAGTTAAAATTTCGGTATTTTAATTATTACTTTTTATTCCTTGAGACTTTCAAATTCGGCCCGCTTTTTGTCCCTGTAAAGTTAGCACTCCGCCGTGCACCGAGCATCTTGCGGCAAAGCTACCTTTACGTAGGCATATAAAGAAAAAGATTTGCGCGATGCGTTTGTAACAGCATATTGACTAAGAATCTGGCGGTTATAATATGGCTATATAATAATTAAATGTTTACAATCAAAATCTGTGCCCTGGATTTCAAATATAATCAATTGTTATGTAGGGTCAGAAACACATGCATTGTAAAGATTTTGCTTTGAATTTGCCTGTGTATGTAAAGTTTTAGCTCGGTTACAGACACAAACTGAACGAAATTCTTTCAGGCGTCTTTTTATTTATCTTATTTTATTCATACCTATATACGCGTATAAATAATGAACACGACGACGACGACGTTGACAGGATTACACACCGGGTGACGGCGGTGCCTCAAGCTGAGCCCTGGGGTGCTATGTTGCGCTTTTTGCACTCCCAGGAGACTTGGAAGAGGGAAGTGACGTCAACGACTAGAGCAAATGCAGATTGGATGTTGACAGAAGAAAACTAAATCAACATCCAATCTGCATTTGCTGCGTTGTTGACGTCACTTCCCTCTCCCTGGTCTCCTGGGAGTGCAAAAAGAGCAACATAGCCCCCTTGGTTCTTCGGAATCGGCAGCTTCTACTTTGACTGGGGTACCTCCCTGGAGCCTGATGCTTCGACACCCTGCTGGACCCCAGTGAGCCACAGCGCCATCATGTTCCTGCGACTCCTTCATGCACCGATCGAACGCCATGCCAGATCCCCATGGCTCGCAGCTGACCCGCCCAAGCCACCTCCACGAAATCTGGAATTCTTCGAATCGGACTGCCATCCTCCCCAATACCAACAATCCATCTCGTCGTCATCGTGCATGTATATACTCATCACATTATCATGTTCACTAGACGCGGCACCGCGGGCCTCCATGGTACGGGCTGCTGCCTTTCTGCGGTGCCGCGGCTCTCCAGAGCCAAGTAAATAAAGACTAAAAAATAAGGACTAAAGACAAAATGCTTTGCTGACCAACAGCCGGTAGCGCCTTAAAAGAAAGAACAATAGTGTCTCCTCGCTTAGAGGATACAAATTCCAAAACTACACCACACTAGTGGCGCACATCACTGAAATTACATACGCAATACAGAAAATAACAGATTGCCTCTTGAACGCAAAATGACAAAATACACATAATTGGGGAAATATTTTGTTTTTAAAAGCCAAATTCAGAAGCCTAAACTAAAATAATGTTTGCTGTACCTCGGGGTATATCGTGTGCATCGTTTCGGAAAAGTATCAAACGAAAACACCACGCAACACATTTGACGTTGTTTCACACCACGAGAAACTGACCTGCACTCGAGCACCGACCGCCGGCGTAGCATAGCGCGGAGTCGTGAAATGTAGACTGAAGATGATAATAGCTTATTTGCCAAAAAAAAGAAGACTCGGCGCGGACGTTCTTTCTGTCAGGGCTGGATACGGCGCTGTAGGCGTTTTGTCTAATGCAAATGAGCGGAATGGAATGTATTCCCCTTAGTAAAGTATTTGGCCAGACGCGAACGGGGAAAAGGATGGAAGGCCGGAGAAATGCACAGGAGAGAAGATTCAGATAGCGGTCGCGAGCTTCGAATTCTCCGTTTGTCCTGTTCTAGGGTTCCTACATGTCTGTCAGTCTGAGGGTGAAGACATCCATTGTTGCGCTGACTGTGCCAGCGCGTGAGGCTCTCGCGCACTCGGTGCGTGACTTGGGCGGTAAAATGGCGTCTATGCATTAGCCAAAGCTACGCGCTCGAGCTGAGTGACACCGGATTGCGCGCGCTTCAAATTGCATAAAACAACGATTGGGCGGAAAAATGGCCGAGATTATCCCACGCAAGCAAAAGCGCGCGTGTGGATGAAGGAACTCTATCTTTATCTTGCTCAATGTTGATACGCCAGGTGTCGTGAGAATCGGAAACTAAAACAGTGTGTCTCAGAAAGCTGGCCATAGCAGGGAGAGAATGAAAGTTCGTGTTCAGATGTTTTCGTGCCAGATATTGTGGGACGTATGGATACGATCGACAGGTGAGAAACAACTTATTTACGGGCTTTCTTGGTCATGTAGGACGCAAGTAAAGTGCTGCAGC
The DNA here is from genome assembly GCF_016920785.2 of Ixodes scapularis. Classification (NCBI taxonomy): domain Eukaryota; kingdom Metazoa; phylum Arthropoda; class Arachnida; order Ixodida; family Ixodidae; genus Ixodes; species Ixodes scapularis. The sequence goes on from NW_024609837.1 coordinate 35,897,462, forward strand.
CGTTTTTTTTTTTTCTTCTTGTGATAGAATGACATCTTGTTCGTCGTTATCCGTGGGCGGTTGCGTCGACATTTGTGAATATGCGTGGTAATACTAATACCCTAGTTTTCACTAGAAGGTGAATAACATGTTTGTGTGATTATACAAAGTGCGTTGTTTTTGCTTATGCGTTTATTTATACTAATGTTATTTTATTGGTTTTACCATGTTGGTAATAAGAATACTGTTGATCTTATGTGTCCAAAAAAAAACCACGCGGGTCTTCAGATTGGAGCACATAAGATAAGAAAAAAAAACACGCGCACAGCATCAAATGTACAAATTAACATGACTACAAATAGTTGGCGCACTTCACACAAAACGTAATACAATTTCAATTTTCAACTAGACTTGCCAAGTTCCGGCGAAAAACTGGGAGATCTGTGAAAATGTCCAAGCTAGAGGATGCGATTCTATTAAATGAAATTTCCATACGGGACAGTGGCGAGAGCTTAGACATAAACTGAGCGTAAAAAAATAGTAACATTTCTGATAACGCGACAAGGAACATGAAAATCGACAGACCTCAGAGGTAGGTTAACATCAGTCCAACCATATACCACCCTGTACAAAGTAATCAGATCACGCTCGAATCTTCTATTTGACATAGACCTGAGTAACACACCATTAAGAAGAAATTCATAGTCATAATAAAAGAGATGCTGGGAGAGACTGAGATACTAGGATTTTAACTGTATTAAAGTAATAGTATTATTGTTTACAAAATAAGTTATATTTTGTTCTAAGGCAGCTCGAGCCCATAGGGAGAAGTAAATAAGTTGACAGTAAATAATAAGTTTAGTACCCCTGCCACACGGAAAAGTTAATATATTTTCGTTAAATGATATGGGACTTAATCAGCTCACGGTCTTGGGTGAATATACGAGCGTCGCAAGCTAATTTAGTGGCCCCTAATGTCATTCGATCGGAATTACATTACTTTTGCCATGTGGCTAGGGTATGATGCAAGAATTCAGTGACTGTACGCGATAACATCGCTTACATGATCGTAAGTGACACTTGCCTTACCGTGTCGGCGTTGACTACATCTACCTGATTTTTAACTATGATCTGTTTGGTTGTGTCCAATCACTGCGTGTCTCTCCATTTTGTCGGAGTATTTCTGTATAAAATATGCATTCGTACAGCAATAATTGCGTAACTCAATTTTTTCTCTTATACACCTACCTCGTGCCATTTCATACCGATTACTTAGCGGTGTAATGTTTTTTTCATGTAATAAAATGTTTTCTAGACCCGTCGCTATGTGCAGTTTTCATTTTAGTGAATAAGACGCGCGTATGTGACAGAAAACGCGCTACGACGGACAATCCACGCGCGTTGCCTTCGCTTCGACGCGCGCCCCCGTTGGCTTTCCTTAGCGACGTCACGAGAAGAGAGCTACGGCCTTCTCTGCTAGGAGGTGTTGGGTGGACAGGGTAGAAGGGGGGAGAGAAGGAAGTGGGAAAAAGGGGAAAGCGCGAACTGGTCGTCGGTCTTTAAGCGACTAAAATATATTACAACGGATTCAATCGGAGTCAAACGCATATGTGTGAACTAGACTTGACTGGCTCGCTGTAGGCGGATTGGACAGCAGAAGAGGCGTCTGTATAGCATTCACCTCCGCTCCTGCAGAAACACCGTCAGAATCGTAGCAAGAGATGGTGGTACAGAGTTGTGACGTCAGAACGTGGAAACCGGTGCTACAGTGTTCTGGTGGACAAAAATGAAGACGAGATCAACGCACCAGGCAAAGACGCATTTCACGCACTTTAGTGTTATCTATGTGCGACAAAGGAAGGTGGCTAAAGCTAAACTATAATAGCAATGTAGTTTCTTTAATATTTTGTTTTTCGTTGATGAAGTGTTTTAGAGACAGATGTTGCCAGCACGGTGAACATGCAATTAACACTAATGCAACTTGTTAAGACAAAAACCTTGGCTAGTTGGTGGAACATGCTTTCGAGCGGTCGGAAAAGCTCGCGCGAAAAACGACCACAAAAAAAAGTAACCCATTCGCAGCGTTGTCCAGCAATTGTTGCAAGACGGGACTGTGTGCGTGTTCCTTTCTTTCGTGGTCAACGTTTGTGAGCGCTATTCTCAGCCTTTTAGAGTTTGGGTACTTCGCTAGTTAAATAGTCATTGAACAAAATAAAATTAATGCGATTAATTGTGACAGGCTAATCGAATACTGCAGGTAGATTAATCCGGCTAAGTCAGGTTCTTGCTAAAGAATTCACTTTTAAGAGAACCACGGGCGTCCATCGTGGCCTTAATCTTTCTGCAATTGGCCCATTGAAGTATTGACCAAAATCGTACTGAACCAGAATTTACAGAATCGGGGGCAGTCCAGCGACAGCTTACGCATCCCGGGCTTCCAGGCTTTTTAAACCCGAATGTTTTGCGCCCTCCTTTAATGTTTTGTGTTTTTTTTTGTTTTGTTTTTTTGTTGACAATGCGTAATCGTTCTTTTGTTTGTTTACTGTTTTGTGTGTGTTATCAACGCCGGCACACACGCGATGCCGGCTCCGCGTCATAAGCATCCTCGTCACGCTAGAGCTACGCTCGCTGCATCCCAAAAAGAGAAGAGCCCATCTCTTTCAGTCTTCCCCACCAGCCCGCCGGAAGCAAGGGAAAGGGTAAAGCTTAACTAAACTAGAAAGAAGCGAAATTAAAGAGAAAAGTAGAGGCCGACTTTAGAAAAAGAGGGCGATAGAGAAACGGCGAGAGAGCGCAGAGAGGACATAATAAAACGAAGCGCACAGTCTCTAAAACCAGGTGTGACACAGAACAGGCCCTCGAACAGGTGTGGAGAGGAGGCGAGGGCCTGCAGACCTTGCCATTATACAGAACTAGGATGAGCGGAGAGAGAGGATGTCTCTCAATAGACGAAGGGTGGGAGAGAGAGAGGGGTGGGAGAGAAGACGGGAGATTTGGAGAGGGCTAGTGCAGAACGGCCGAGAGAACGACTGGCGAACCGAAACGTCCCGGCGCTGCAGGCAGGCAGGCAGTCAAGATGCCAGTCGGGCAGTTGGAGCACGGCGGTCGTCGTGGGATGCAACACGGCTGCTCCGAGCACGAATCGATGCTGGAAGCCTCGGTGGTCGTTTCGTAGCACCCCGCACCGTGCTCCGGCGACGCGTTCTTGTGCGCTTGCGCGTTACGCGAAGTCGTGTCGTCGAGTTTGTCGCCTCCCTTCAACAGTTTTTTTTTTTAAATTAATTTTTAGTTTGGGTTCAACGCGAGAACCTTACCGAAAGGACTGAAATATTTCCGCTATTGATCTGGTCGGGTTTTCCTTGTGTACGGCGATTGATTTGACATTCTACAAAAGTTTATTCATCGTACTGTGATCGAAACTTCGATTTGTGAGTTAGTATTTTTTGCATTTATTGCGAGACGTTTTAGCCGCACCAGCCGGGTTTAAAAAAAGAAACTAGAGAAATTAGGATAGCGCTGCGTACCTCGACGATTTTCTTGTCATCGGAAAACGCCACCACCCTCTTCTCCAGCGGATGATTGCCAAGATCTGGACCTGGCTACTGTGGATATTTTGAAGAGAGAGTTGGTGCACACGACTTCTGCACAGTTTTCTCGAACGCAAGGTAAGTTGTGCTTTGACTTCGAAGTTGCCGCGCTAACCACGGCGCCGTCGGCGAAAGTATATACTCGAAATATTAGATTGAAATATACAAATGAATCAAAGATGTCTCTCTCAACTGCTGGGTACGTTTACAATAAGTAATCAACTGCGCTCGTAGATAATTAAATACTCAGGAAACTAATAATTTTACATTCCAAGTTGATTGATCAGAAGTTTTTGAGGGCAGTAGCTTTAAACGCCTGATTCTAACTCCGGTACTGTAAACTAAATTTGAGACTACTTAGATATTAAGGTAAGATCGATTTATCTTTCAAATTGAGTGATCAGGAGTCATGTTTTATGACAGCGACCTCAGTTCGTCGGTTAGATAAAAGAAAAAAAAAAGCTCTTTGAATACGTTTATCAATAGTAATGAGTCGACGTTGTAATCAGGTAATAAAATAGGATGGTAGCGTAGTGACGTAAAGATTCAGGGCTCAGCCGATATGCCATAAGAGCAATCTGTGTTCGCGTCATTGGAAGAACGCCAGTGTAAAATTGTACCAGTTCAGCAAGCATTATTGAAAATGAATTCATTATTTTACCTTGGCTCTTCAACATGGACTAAACTTAAGAGTATTATCAGGTGCCGCAAGCGCGTATCGCGGAAAAAGAAAACAGAAGTCTTTTAAAGAGTGTTCCGGCTTTCCCGATAAAAATGAAAAGAGCAAAAATCGAGAAAGCGTTTTTTATCAATCACCAGTACATGCACGTTCAGCTAGAAACCCTGCAAAAAAAGAAAAAAAAAGAAAGAAGATAACCGGAGACGACATGGCCTGCTCGGGTTGTTTCATTTCCTCGTCGTAACTCATCCCGACAAGGAATATAGTTCCGTGAACGCTCATTACAAAATAAACTAATAAGAAAAAACAAAAACAAAAAAGAAAGCGAACGGTCGGTGAACCGCTGGATGCGACGGTCCCCAATAAGGGCGTTTCGTGTTTTTTTCAGGCGTTAATTTCAAGAACAAAAAAAAAACAAAAAAAAAAAGTTTCGCGTGCTTTTTCTTGTTGTTTAAGGCTCACTTGTTTTGGGCGCTTTTTGTGCCATTCTTGCCAAATGCTGCGCAGAAAAATTTTGATTGGCAATTATATTGGTGCCCATTAATCGCGGAGCAACATGCATATATAAATTAGTGGGAAGGGAGAATTTGAATTTTGTTTTTGATTGTGAACATCTTGCCCCCCGGACTCCACCCAGCGTGTAAAGTATATTGACCTCTACTTTAATAAAGATCGTGATGAAAGTACTACTTAAAAAAATAGTTTATCCCTTTTTACCTAAAATTACCCAGCAAGAATAATCTAGCAGATCGTAATGTTATATAACAAAAACATTTTATACTTTTTACGGTTAGATGTTTATTAGATGCTCCTTTTTTTTTAAGAAACTAAAAAAATGGTGTAAGATTTTTAACTTGTTTTATAAAATTAACAGACGTTTCGTTCCACGCATTGCAAGATGACTGACTCGAAATCTCCAAGAAATAATAATGACTTTTTATTTCGAATTAAACTCCGAGATTCGCCAAGATGTGACTGTGGAGAACCATATCAGGATGTACAACATATCCTCCTTGACTGAACGCTTTCAACATGAAAGGCGCCGGATGGAGATTCGCCTTCAAATATTAGATGATAGACCCCTGTCTCTGACCAAGTTGTTGGGGCCCTGGCCGACGCGTAAAAAAACAAGAGAGAGCAATGAATATCATTCATGATTTTCTAAAGGACACTAGAATCGTGTATGATTATTAAGTGCGAAACATCCGTCAATTTCAACTTGAATGGCTATGTATGTAAATTAGCAAATCGGTGCACGACTCCCAAACGGTCGTCTTACTCGCAATTGTAATTAGATTTGTTTGTATGTTTTTTTACGGTTTTACTTCATGTGTTTTATCTTTATTCTTTTCCTTTTATGTTCTTCCTTTTATTCATATATATTTTCTCTCTCTTTCTCGTTATGGAGTAGCCGGTGTCATTTAAAGAATACCAACATCTCCATAATAAAGAATTTATCTCTCTCTCTCTCTCTCTCTACTTGACAAATGAGATAAACCACAGTTCGCCTTTATTACTTTTCATTTTATTGTCAACGCCTGTAGGACGCATAGCAAGAATTTGAAAGTAGTATAATAAATCGACAAATACCCCTTCCTCAGCAGCCCAGATCTACAAAATATAAACCAACTGCTCTCTATGCACGCTTCCACAGTTCTCAAAAATCACAGTCCATATATGTGCTACATCACAGTGCAGTCAGCGCTCGCTCGCACTTGCGGCCAGTCAGAAATTGCACGCGCATAACACAAAAACACAGCAGCGAACGCGCTTTCGTACGCTTTTATGAAAAAAATGTATTCGTGGCGAGAAGTATGGTTATCGCCGCCTGGCGAAATTGTTTCATAACCCAGTGTGAGGATACTTCAACTTCCTCTGCTGTTGCAGCCGGTGAAAGGCCAAGCTGCTACCGACTATGAAAATAAAAACATAACCGCGTGGTTAGCACGCGCACTGCTCATATATGAGCAGTGCGCGTGCTAACCACGTGGTTTGCACGCGCTTCTCGTTTTCCTCACTATAGTGAGGAAAACGAGAAGCGCCCCTAGGGGGCTTGTAGGGAGCTTCTAGTGAAAACAAAAGCACCTTTAGGGATCTTCTCACCACGGATACTCAATCTCACCAGTTGCGTGCAGGAGAGGCAAAAGCACAGACGCGAGCGCGTGGCCTTCAGATTTGCCCTCCTTTTACGAGCACTCGCGAAAGGAAATCAAACCTAAAAGCTACGTGCCCGTGGCTTTGCATTTGCTGCACACAACTCAAGCGTGTCTAGACAACTCCACTGACTTGAAATTCCACGCGACGCGCTCAACAAACCAACAAACGAACAAACAACTAAACAAGTTGGGTTGTTTACGAAATTCCTTTTGGCTGTGGCCGTATTTACATTGAACAAACGGGTCGGTGCTTCAATGACAAAAGCGTGCAAGCATAATCTGTCGGTACGGAGCAATTCGGGTGGTCACCTTGTTGAGCACGTTAAACGATATGGGTATAAACCGCTTTTGAATTTGACCAAGTTCCTGAAGAGAACATAGGACAAGACAAAGAGGGAAATTATAGAGGCGCTTTTATCAGAAAAGCGGGAGACAAGTGCGTCAGCATGCCGTTGGTGTTTCTCGTCGACAAAGATTTATCCTTTTTTGATGGCTTTATCTAAAGATAGGCACTGAAAAGACATGTAATCTTAATGTATAACAATTTTCTTTTTTTATATCCGCAGGCGATGGTATATATTGCTTGGTTGGGTGATTCAATAAACTTAGTTGGAAGTCAGCACCAGTCCTGTCGTACGTGTGCCTTTTTTGTCCTTGTTAAGTTCGCGCTATTTTAATCATGTCTAATACGAGCCAACTAGCCCAATCAAAAATCGTGTTACGACAATAACAAACAGAAGGGACGGGCACGTCGTCAGTTTCATGATTATAAGTTCATAACCCGTCGCCCGCTTCTAGCGGTAAAACATTTTTTCCTCAATGACGATATTGAGTATTGATAAAAAAAATGCGCGTGCGATGTAAGTTGTAACATGTAAAGCGTAAAGCTGAGAAATAATTAGCAGGTCTATTATTTTAACTTATACGTGCAGCTGGACCTAGATGACCCACAACGTTTCTTGTTTCATCGGCACATTTTTTAGGTACATTCGACTAATTGTTATTTTATTTCTGCATCCGGATAGACCACCTGTACAATTAAGATAAAAGCTTAAATCATTATAGCCACCTATAACTCAAGAATCCCAAGGCGCGGCGCGTCCCGAACGCCTTATTATCAATCCAGGGCCAGTGAGGTTATTGGATTATGAGATACGACCGTCGAAGAGAAAGTGTGCAATTGAAGAATAATTAAGCGCCTTTTATAAGACACACAAAGGCGGGCATGAAGTATTACCTGCTCAGTCCAGATTGCTCCCTCGTGACTAGCTGGACATGATTATATTGTCATCCGTGACAATATAATACAGAGGAGCAGGAGGGGACCTGCTTTTTGATCGTGCCAATCGACAGCAACGACGCCGCCACCACCATCGCACCGTCGTCTCCCATTTTTTGTCGTTATAGAAATGCAGTTCTATACTTCGTTTCATCTGAAGTGCCAGTGCAACCGAGGATAAACAAGCTAATGGAGTCCATTAAGCAGCAACACAAGAACAGTGTCAGGGTCATTTGTCCCCCTTCCGTCTGTATGTGTGTGTTATCATTGGATACACCAACCAACCGCAGTGAACGCACCGCAACTTGAGTTTGTGTGTGTGTGTATGCTTCTATGTGTTTTAGCCTTGACTACGCTTGGAGGTATAGCTAAACTGGCCGCAAGTTCACTGCGGCTTAGACTTGAATCAGACGTTACGGTGTTTTCCCGTCCTGGCGATTACTATACTTTGTTTCAGCGTATGTCCGATTGTGGCCGATGTTATGAGCCGGGGTGCCAATCTAACGCCGAAAAAGGCACATCGTCATGGCGTGCTCTCCGCAGTTGATAGGACCAGTGGTGTTCGCAGTCTTCGCCGTCTTTCAGTGCATGCTCCTCCGCCGGCTCGTCCTATCAAGAGCGGAGAACGCCATGACGTTGCGCTTTTTTGCGCTCTTTGTTTGGACCTTCGGCTCATAACAACGGCCACGCTCGGACCTAGGCTGAAACCAAGTATAGCGGAATCCACTATACTTCGTTTCAGCTTCGGTCCGAGCGCGGCCGACGTTATGAGCCGAAGGTCCAAACAAAGAGCGCAAAAAAGCGCAACGTCATGGCGTGCTCTCAGCGCTTGATAGGACGAGCCGGCGGAGGAGCGCGCACAGAGGGACGGCGAATACCGGCTGGTCCTATCAACTGCAGAGAGCACGCCATGACGTTGTGCCTCTTTCGCTGTTTGATTGGCCCTTCGGCTCATAACATCGGCCGCGCTCGGACCGAAACTGAAACGAAGTATAGTCAGGTGTCAGAGTTGAAGACGCGTTAAGATTTGTCGTGTGTTGCAGCCATCCAAGTGACTGAAATACCACACGTCACAAAGCGCATTGAACCTGTGTGGTGTCCCGACTGGTCCTAGTAGAAGAAAAAAAAATCAGCGAGTTTACCTCTTTTTTTTTTTTGTGCAGAACACGACACAAAGAATCCTTTCGAACACTATAATGATCTCTGCAATTGACAAAACACAAAATATAATTAGTTAGAAAAAACAAAAAAAAAGTTATGTCTGTTGGAACGATTCTCATGACAATACACTTCCACGTTGTCCGTGCAAAGACAATGAATTTTCCAGAAGTCGTCATATTCCGAGCATCGCCACTCGCTAGGACCCTTCTATATTTAAGAGTTGATTGGCTGTTTCTGTGTTCGGCAGGAAAGTGAACTCACGGACGTGTTTAGAGTGCCAGTTTAAACAAAACGAAGCTCGAAATATTTCAACGCACTTTTTTTTCCAGAAACACGTTTTAGTTTTTTTTTTTTGTTTTTTTGCTTTTTTCTTCGCATTTTTTTTTTTTTCTTTTGTGGTGGACGAGAAAACTTATTCTGAAATAGGAACCTTCTAAGACCATGCGTGGTTCTTTCCTTTGTCAAGAATGAAGATTTTGTGAGGTTTTCTGGCTGCCAGTTAAATCCGGTAAAGAAACAAAAAAACGTTTAGTTATCGCGTTTTTTAATTATATTTTTAATTAAAGGTGCCCCGAGGAGGTTTCTGAGATCACCTAATTATGGCAATAACTCACTCTGCTGGCTCTAAGCATCCTAGAAATTCCTAGACCACGAGATACGCGACAGATGTCCCTATTAAAAAAAGCAATCAAAGGTCGCATCACACCGAGGTCATCTCCGCCGATGAGAGGAGCATGTTCCGAAACCAGCACCGCTGTCAGCCAATAGCAAGCGAAGGATACTCGCGCCTCCGACCGCTGGAACAGCGGAGTGATATCTCGATTGCGCGGGGCTCCTTTCCCATACAGCCTTGACTACCATTGAACCCAGCGAACGTGCGCTCGAGAGCTGTCGACCGCACAATTCACTCTTGCACAAAAAAAAAAATAATAATAATAAAAAAAGAGAAAATATGGTTTGTTATTTTAGAGACGATTACTGGGGGAGGGGGGGGGGGGGGCAGTATTATGTTCCGCCTGAGCGAAAAAATAACATTTCTCGACTTCTCTTTTATCACTTTTATCATCTATAAAAGCATACAGATGTTGTAATAACAGCATTTGCAATGTCAGCGAAACGTCGCATTTTTATTGCTGGCATGTCGTCCTGGCTGCCGGAACAGTGCTCCTCTAATCGCCGGAGATGGCCTCGGTGTGTTGGATCTTTGATTGTTTTTTTTTTAAAGGGAAGTCGACCGCACGTCGTTATGATTTATGAATTTCTAGAATGCTTAGAGCCCGCACATTGACTTATCGCCCAATTTAGGCGATCTCAGAAACCTTTTCAGGGCACCTTTAACCAAACCTGACTTACCTTCAGCGCTACCAAATTTGATAGTATCCTAGACAGTGCGCCCGCCGTCGTGCCTCGTGGGGCGCACTCTTTCAAACTACGCCGCGCTTCAACCAGCAAGAAAACAAGCACAAGAATTCCTCCCACGGTGGCCCGCAGATACAATTGACTGAGTGTTCGCGCCGCAGTCTGGCCCGCCATATTTGTGTCCCATGACAAGGGGCGGCGTCCTCCTCGCACGCGACCTCATCCTCGAGGCCTTCCATACACCAACGCGTGGCACTAACCTCACACAGTTGCGGTGTCGCTGCTGTCGCTACCACGCATGCGCAGACGCATCAGGCGAGTCAGTCCCAACACCTGGGTGGGCGAACGCAGGCCTGTTCGTAAACAGTCTGTGGGTCTCTTACTTCGTTCACTCCCTAAGCTGACAGTGCGGTGGGACCTTCGCGCTCGCAGGACCAGTCGGCCGCTTACTTACGACTGGTTTAGCGAGCAGTTAGTTTCCACAGAACTGTCAGCTTGAAAGTAAGCGTAGAGCCGCATCGATCGTGCAACTCTAGAGTCGAGACACCCGCATCTTATGCGATCCGCTAATGTCGAATAAACATATTCCACGCCGCCATATGTTACCTTTGCCGAAATTCGCGGCGGGAAAAGCACGCTCGTTTTGATTAGGCAATTCTGACCCCGCACTTTGGTTCAAGCGTGACCTCAAAGTAGCACGATGCCGTGCCATACCTTATGGTAAATTTTCACGATTAATTTGTTTTTTCTTTATTCAATTTTTACTTTCTTCGTTAACCCCATAATCATTCATATATTCCTATATTTTTTGTGTATCGCTTAATTCCTACATTCCTTCACCGCTGTTTTATTTCCATATTGCTTCATTCCTCATTCCCATATTCCTTCATCCCTATTTCTTGAGTATAATGTTGCCTCATTCTCACATATATTCTCACTTCTATATCCCTAAATCGCCTCATTTCCATGTTGCTTAAGTGCTAGATCCCTTCACTCCTATACTCTTTTATTTCTACGTTCCCACACTCCTTCGTCCCTACATCTTCCTTTTAAGATTGCCATATTCATATATATTTTCATTTCTACATTCCTATATTCCTTAAATGATAGATTTCTTCATTTTATATATTCGTTTATTCGTACATTTTTTAAGTTCTACATTGCTTCGTTTTTATATTCTCCCACTATTATGTTTTTCATTGCTGTATTTCTAATTTCCTCCATTGCTCTATTACTATATTTCTTAATTTCTTAATTCGTTCAGTGCGTCAGTTATTTTTTATTCATTATTCATTTCTTTATTTTTTAATTTTTTGCTTCGTTCATTCATTCGTTCGTTCGTCCGTTCGTACTGATCTGATGAATACTTAACAACCGAGATGCAAGAAACAGACAAAGGTAACATGATTACATTTTACGAAAGAATAACACGTAAAGGACAGAACTATCGAAGAGCTACGGGAGATTTGCTTCGCGTGCCCTGTCGTTTATGTGTAAATCTTTTGCGAAACATTATTCCATACCAACGTGCACCCTAAAAAAACAGTAACATGATTGTTCTATTATATTTATGAATTTCCTTCAGCATAGATGCCTCGAAGTATTTACACACGCATTAAACTTTCAATATAGCATCTAATCTTTCATCTGAGGGCAAACAAACTCCCCATAGAAGACTCATCAAGCTATACTAATTACTGCATTACATATGTGTAATGCCCCCATATTTCAAGCTGTCACAACTATGCCTCGTTCTTTAACGAAGGTATGGCGCACCAGCCGCTCTTCTTATATGAAGTTCTCGCTGCAGCCGGGAGCACCCGTTGAATATGCGTAGTCGCGAGCGTTTTCCATATTTCATAGGAAGTTGCGCAGACAGCTAGAAAAACACGCGATGTTCATATTCACGAATAAGTAATTGTGTTTTGGTTAGTCTGGAGGGACGTTAATCAGCCCTAATGTGCATCCGGTGTCTCAGCTGAGGATGAGGAATTCAGCCAGTGCGGTACAAACGTCTAGCCTGGGGTCTTTAACGTGCATCAAGCTGTAGTGATGCACGACAGCACGCCGGTAATATGGTCATCCAGTGAAAAACGGGCAGGGGTGGGGATTGGGCCAAGAATTCTTGGGTTTTGCAGCGCCAGCTTTCGCTCCGCGTGCTCTGAGCTGCGACACGCTAGCGTTCACAGTTCCCTGGGTCCGAGCGTAGCAAAACTGCAAAGAATATTAGTCGTCGGCTTGGAGAGGGCTTTTGTTTAGCGATCAGTCAAGAGGTTGCCACAGTGACCCCTTTTAAGATGTAGTCACTTGTGACTGACAGTTGAAAGCAGCTAAACATGTCACTTGGTCGATGAGGAAGCGTGGTACAACTCCTTTCTTAAAATACCCCTGTCCAGAGTTCAACAAGCCCACGCTTGGCACCATTTTAACATGATGCTTCCTTTTGTATAAAACTAGTTTTTTTTTTTGTCTGTTTTTTTACCAATTATTTGCCGTATAAGTTCTTGGGATCTGTGTTTTCGGGGTTAATTTTTGTTTAAACATCGGGGGTGTTTTATAATATTTTTTTTTCCACAGACTTTGTGCCTCTCGGTATATCTGCTCTCTGACGTGGTGTGAGAAACCTACCTTTATGGGGGCTTATGTTTAAAAAAACGGGACGCAGCGATGGGATTCGCCAACCGCGGAAAGGGGAAGGACACGCTTGGTCTCAAATACTTAGTAAACGTCCCGAAACCGATAAGGAAAAGGAAGGAAGACAATGGGTGTGTTTCCCGAAGAAAGCGTGGGTAGCTTCTCGGACAGTTCAGATTAGGTTGTGTTCTCGGTCAACTCGAAATAAAGTTGTACATTAACGCAGTGTTTATAAACAAGCCCGCGCATGTACATCTGCGCATGCCCAGTGCCGACAGCAGCACCACCGCACTGGCATGACGTCAGAGAGTTGAGTTGATCTAGAGACCGTCTTATCGTGGGTAGCGCCATTTTGAATACTGTGGCGCCATCTGGCGAGCGTTAGGTTCCGCGGCCATGCTGAGTGGTTAGAAACGTTGGCGAAGGCGCTCGTCGGGGCGTCGCTCCCGCGTTGGGTGTGCTGGCTGGGTGCTCCAAAGTGCTGGGTAACCGACTTTGGGCGCGTCTTGTGTTCTTGTGAGCCGCGGATGGTCTTCTTAACTCATTTGGAACGTTTCTTGCCTCGCGTTATGGCATCCGCCAGTGCGGTGATGCCGAGAAAAGCGGCACTGAACGCGACACCGATAGAAATCGGAGGTGAGTACTCCGAAAAGTATATCAGTTTACAGCGATGGATTTCCCTTCAGGTTTTTTGTCGTTTTCGATGCAGTACACCGATCATATTTTGGTGTTTTGTGTCGTCCAGAACAATAAAATATGTGAACAAGGACGCGCGAAATAAGAACATTGCGGGGAAGGATCGAAGGCAGCTCACCCCGGCTTGCAGATGTTTATAAAAGCTTTAATTGAGGATCCTGTGTCGACGAGCGTGTCCTTTGTCTTGAACTGAAAACAGCGAAGTAGAGATGGGACCATTGCCGGAGCGAGTCGAACAATGATTCAACGATTGGAAATCGATGAATGAGCGTGTTTCAGCAATACAAATTGAAGTTTTTGCTTATTTACGTAATATACTAATTTGCAATATAGGAAGAACTCAGTCGCGTTTTGACGCTCAACGTAAGTTCACGGCTCTCTGCTGTCATGCAGGAAATCACGATTAAAAAAAAATCGATAGAACTAACTTTTCGACAATTTCCAGCAACACCCGGCAGCAAAAATGGGCGTTCAACTAAGCGTTGTAGATGATAAGATTGAGACAATCTTGCCACTGCAAGATATCAGCATTAAGACAAATTAAGTTACGAAAAGCTACAAGCTGAAACAATGCTTCTTACGAGATAACTTGCACCCACCCTGCGAGCCGTAGCCCATGGAAGTTCGGTGCGCGCTCTATTCACGAAATGTTTCGGGCCCACTCAAGAAGATGGCATCGGGGAAAAGACGTTCCTGTTTAGGGACGCAACCCACTGCCGCTGGAGGTTTGGGTCATTTGAAAAGTGATGAAGTTTGAAGACATTGCAGCCGCGGTTGCCTTCTCGGATCCCGTGCGCGATACAGATGTCCTCCAATAATAGTCTGCGCTTTCGGTTGCTATTCGCGCAGCCTATTACCGGACAATGGTATCCCGATGACCAGGGAATGGTCGTTATTGATTCCGCTAGCTCTAATTACATCTGGAAGTAAAATAAAATATAGTAAACAGAGAAGATACTACTAAACTTGGAGCAACACACGCGTTTAAGGCGTTTTTCCGGGTCTTGGTTTGTTCGTAACCACTCAGTAAGGAGGAAAGCGCCGGTAGCCCATTCCCTTTGTCGTACTAAAAAAATTGAGCGAACTCAAAGCATTTTTTTTTTTCACAGCGACAGCTGTTAGTGACTTGTCCCCCGCTTTTGCGACGGCGTGAGCGTAAACAAAGCAATTTCACCCGCTAAGTTGAGCGGAAGAGTAAAAATGCACGACATTGCTGCCGCTGTTTACACTCGTCACGTCGTGTGATCGTCGCGCAATTTTTTTTTTTTTTCTTTGAGTTTTGATGAATACTTTTTCGGGGGTCTTTTTTACGGGGTTTATCGGTATTTACCGAAAAGGCAAAGCCCTAAATATAACTGGGGTTTCGTTTTTTTTTTTTCGGTATATATTTTTCTTTAAATGTGGGAGCTATTTATCGCCGTTTGCTTTTCTTTTTTAAACCGGTGTTTTTCGGCGTCTAGTTTCCATGCCGGAGGGAAATCGGTGTTTTTCGGGCTTCTGTTATAAGGCGTTTGTATAATTACTTGAGAAAACATAATTTCTAAGTTATAAATTACAATATTTTTTCCAGCAATGATGCTGAAGTTAAGAGAAGAGAAAGGGGCATGGAATATAGTTTCGATAGAAAAGAACTCCCATTACAGATCAGTGCAGCTGTGTTCCGGGAAAACGAGAGAAAGAAAAGAAATAGGGCTGAAGAATTTCTCCCCCTTGAAGCTGGCGCTCTATTTTCTTTTTTTTTTCTCTCAAGAACAGTTTAAATTCGGGGTAATTTGATTTTCCCCGATTCAGAAAAAAAAAAAAAAAAAGGCTTTGGGTGTGATTTTTGGTTTTTATCAGTATACACCAAAAACACGAAACCCAAAGTATAATCTATACAGGGTGTCCCAAAATCACTTGCGCCACACATAAGAAAAGAAGAAAAAGCGAAACAAAAACGCAGCGCCCTCCGGGAGTAAAACAAACTGCGTTTCGTGAGCAAGCGTTGTAAGAAAGTGTGCAAGTTTCTTTGAGCGCCCAGGTATTTAATTAATTCAGACTAATCCGTTCCTAACTCGTTCCTTCAAAGCACGTGTGAAAGCGCTGCAAGCGCGACGCGCGAGCGCGTTGTCATGTGGTCTTTCTTTATATTTCGCCGGCTCTCCTCTTAGAATAAAAAAGGAAGCGCGCAAGGCATATATGGTGTAGCATACACCTTAAATGAGTGTTCCTGAATGTGCTGTAGAACGTTCCAATTCATACATCGGCCCTTAAACGAATAATTAAAAGAAAGCTAATTTGTATAATGAATTAAATAAGTACAGGGTCCGATCGAGAAAAGTAAACCCTATTTTTCGGCCCGCGTAAAAAAATCTACGCATCGCAGAACGCTCAAGCTCCGCCAGAATGTAACCCTAGCTGTTCAAGCAAGATGCCAAAGTTTCAGCCCGATCCGATAGCTGAATCAAAAGTTATGAGTGATTTTCTGAAAATTTCACTGATGGGAAAATGGAGCCCATTTTTGTTCGTTTTCGATTTCTGGTGTCATAGAGCTCCATGTGTTCGAAAACTCCGTCGGCGGCCAATTTCCCATTTGAACTTTTCAGAAAATCACTTAAAACTTTTGATTAAGTTATCGGATCGGGCTGAAACTTTGGCAACTTGCTTGGACCGCTAGGGTTACATTCAGGCGGAGTCTGAGCGTTCTGCGATGCGTAGTTTTTTTACACGGGCCGAAAAGTAGGGTTTACTTTTCTCGATCGGACCCTATAGTATCACTAAATATATGCGTGCACTTTTGTAAAACGATTGCTAACAACATGCAGTTAATTTCACTCCAGCAAAGCGATTTTTTTTTAGGTTTGGTGCAAGTAATTTATGAACCCTGTATACAGGGTTTATGAATTTGATCGAAATAAAATTCAATAGGATCAAGTATTATTCTGATCAAATTTCACAAACAGCAGGCTTATAAAACAATGTGACTGATCATAGCAAGTGCTGGCTCTGATTAAATATGATTTCCAATATATTTGTTAAGTTTCGTGTATGCGTAAGACTGTCGTTCGAGGTTTCTGTTAAATACAGCGAATTTAACGTGTGCAGCCGTCAAAAGTGATACTCGGTCCCGAGAAAAGTGAAATAGAAACATTAAAACATGATCGCTGTTACTATTGTCCCTGAAAGCTTATGAAAACCAGCGCGTATCAAGGAAGAACAGGTCCCTCCTCTTCCTCGTACGGCGGCGTCCTCTGGTGTCTGGGATAGTTCCCAGGTAATCGGTATTTGGATACAATATTCGCTTGGAATTTTTTTCATTTTACACGCGCTTACTGGCACTAGTATGTCCCATGCATAAAGGCCGGTTCACACATTTGTAACGGTTGCGTTCGCATGCAACTGAAACGTTTGTAGCGACCAAATCCCCGCAACAACCATGACTCGTGGATTGCTTCGCGAAGCTACCCCTTGTATCCCCTGTTATGCTGTGTACGACGAACACTTGTCCCGATAACTTTGTCGTTACGGTCGTTTTGGTTGCATGCGAACGCAGCTAACGCAGGTGTGTGAACCAGCCTTAACTCGCACTCAACGCCACTGACCAAAGAAACTCCTTCGCAAAACTTTATTACGTAGCTAAGGGGTCGCAGTGACGATATTTGAATGCGGGTCAGATATTGGACCCGAGCATTGCGTCGGCATGCACTCGATTTGGGCTCGTTATAATCGATAGCTCGGGAAGCAATCGGGTAGTGGCCCGTGTCCAATCGCTGCAATGACGGCAGCAGCCGAACCATAACAATGTCTGGAACTCAGCTCGTGTCTTGTGCCTTGCCAACCCCAGCTTGTGGCTATGATCTACATTGGCGGTATATAATCGGCCCCAGATCACGTGACCGCTTGATCTGGCTGCGAGTTTAGGCAGAGCCGTATGTGTAGAGAGTTTGGTAAATAATTGGTTAGAATAGGGCGAATATAAGGGCAGGCCATTGGCCGAAATTGTTTCAATGACCTTGGGCGAGATGATTGACATCTCTTGTGATAAACCATTAGTCACAAATATTCCCTTAGCGGAGGCAATGACCTTAAACAAAGAGATACCCTCCAATCACAATTTCTAGGAAAGGATGTATTCAAGTACGGTATTACATTTCAGCACGCTAGAGTTGAATTGAGACATAGAGAGAGGGACACCCGCAAAATTATCGAGGCTTTTTATATTTCGTGCCTCTGCGAAAGATGCGTGAGTGAGCCGTCGGTTGGCTTATGTGACGAGGAACTGTCCTTTTTGCGCCAAACCGTGACTGGCATGGGTTGCGTGTTATGAACCTGCTTTGATGAAACGGACCTCGTGGAGGGTGCATTGTTTCATTACACATTGTGTTACCTGGTACTGACGTGTGTGTTCTCTTTTCCTTTTCAAATAAAGCCTTTCAGTTGTGAGTACAGCTGTTGTACTGTCGTGTCTGTTTCTTTTATCGGCCTCGTTTTCTTTTGAAGCTGTTACACCCACCATGTAAACATTTTACCAACTCCCCCAGTTAAACAACTTGTCAAAGTGTGCGAGTCTTCGTAACTGAAAGGGCAACGCACGTGACGTTGATGTCACAGCGACCATCAAAATGCAGTCTATCTCTCTTTTTATTGCAGTCGCAGTCGCGGCAACAACCGCCTGGACGGTTAAAAAAAAGGCTACGGCTCCGTGGGAATTTTGACTCTCACCCCGAAAGCGCACCCCATGTTCGCAGTTTCGCCTCATGTTTCAGAAACCTTTTCTTGTCAACGTCAAATTTTCTGGCGCTGTAAACGCACTCAGCACCTTGATGCTCCCTGTTTCCAACGATCTCTTAAAAATGTCCATTCAAGTACTTTCAGCCTCGTCCAGAAAGAAAAAAATACCAGAGCCGCTGTGCGCAGCTCCTTCAAGATCATCTCGGCTTCACTTTACTTCGCAGGATTATCACCAGGGGAATATGCGGCGCTTGCCAAAACCATCGCTCTCGCCGCTCCACCTGGGCTCCCACCAGCTCCTCCCATTGACCAAACTCTCTCAATATACGGCTCGGAGTTGAGGCGGTAAACGACATGGTAAAAAACAGCGCAAAAAGGACGGGACACAAAGTAGAAGACGGACACAGAACATAGGATGACTAACAACAGAAGGTTTGCTGGAACTTCCATCCGCGCGCAGTGGCACGCACAAGAACATGATCTTTTTTTTTTTTTTTTTACAGAGATAAATGCAACTATGTCGTTCAACCAACCAGCCCAGCAAGCTACCCTGTTTGAGGGGGTGGACGCTGCTCGTTTTTCTTTAATTTTTTTCTGCGAGTTCTACTGCGTGTGGTGAAGAACGAAAGCGTGTTTCATAGGTCATTAACAGCGGAGATTTGTGTTTTAAGCACCATTTGCGCAAAGTAAGACAAAATTGTTGCATCGCCTTTTTGATATAGCAATCGGCCATGTAAAATGTTTTTCTTAGGATGCTTGAAGTTTATAGAATGAGTTAAGATCTTAAATAAACTTTCGCAGAAAATGGCACAAATACACAACAGAAAATCCTGTTTGCCAGCGACGAAAAAATTGTACAAGAAATTTTCTGCAAAAAGAAAAAAAAAGAGATCGTGCACAACATGGAATGTTTTTGGGATTCAATAACGAGCAAAGCTGCATACTTTCACGCAGTGTTGGCGGTAACGCATTACAAGTACCGGCGTTACCGGTCACGCAGTACTTTTTTCGGTAACGTGTAACGTACTTTCGTTACTTATTCCGAATAACGGACAACGGAGTTACGTAACTCGTTACTTTTTCTTCCTAAACCTTAAAAAAAAAGTTCCACTTAAATATTTTTTGGTGTTTTTAGGCGGCACGCCATGCGAATTTTTGACATATTTTGGTGTTTTTCATTGCGTTTTTTCTTGCGAGTATTTATACCCGTTTTCACCTCAAGAACTGAAATATAAAAAAAAGGCCGGCTCCTCGCGGATCAATACTAAGTTATAATTTTATGTGGATAATTAAGATATATGTAAGTAAATTTTATATTAGATACCTGTGACCTTATCAAGACGTACACATTCCAAACGCCAAAAGCATCGCCTTTCCCTCCGACAACCAAATCTCGTAAGGACTATTTCTCGCCGCGTATGAACAATGCCCACAACTTGTTTTTTTCTTGAGGCGAAAACGGGTATATATTGAGAACGTAAAAGAAAAAGATAAAGTTATTGTGTTAGGATTCTAGATGGATATAATTTTTTTTTTAATATGGTGCTTATACATATCTGTCATGTTAAAACAGTAAGACGTGTAAATTCATAAAAATAGAAAGTATCGCCAGAGTACGTGCATTACTTATTATTGCTAACGCTTTCGGTAACGCGTATCTTATTTAGGACGGTAACGCGTTACTTTTATTAGCAAGCAACGAGTAGCGTATTTCATTACTTTTTTTTTTCCGGTAACGCGTACAACACTGCTTTTACGTAGATTCTCCCGACCAATTACCAGACGGGAAATAGTCAGTGTCGCAAACATAATACGCTCGCCTTTGCTACATTGCCTCTTGATTAGAAGGACAACCGGTTCTTCTACGCGCCAGTGACTGCCGAAGAATGAAACGTTTTTGTGTAAGACAATGGGCTCGGTGTTCTCTCGAACAAAAAGTTTATAATGAGACCGTGAATTGCGGAGGCAATTTAGCGGAAGCTCGTATGTTTCGCCGACTACCCTGGCACAAAAATAATATAAAATTTTTATTGTGAAACACTAATACAATTCGCCTCGCCCCTCTCACAAATGTGTGCAGGGTTTTTCCTCTACCGCAAAAATAAACGACGCGTCGCGGACGGCTTAAATCTGCGCAAATGAAGCTCAACACGGTCCGAACCAGTAGCCAAAATGTCAGGACGAGCAGTTATTTTATTCGTCATACGTGTGATTTTCTGAAAATTTCAATGGTAAAACGGTACCCGCATTTGGTAACCCGCCCATTCAGCTACACGTATTCAAAAGCTCCGTTGACCGCCATTTTCCCATTGAATATTTGAGAACGTCACCTCTAATGAGGTAAGTGTTACTTCTGAAACTTTGGCATGTCGTTCGGACCACAAGGGCTAGATTTATGCGGAAAATTAAAGTTAAGCGATCCGTAGATGTTTTTTTTTTTTTTTTGTGGTAATAAAAAAAAATTGCGAGCGTATTTGAACACCTTGTACTTTTTGGTACGACGTGCCGAAAGAAGAATGACTCCCCACTAATAATAAGCTCTTTTTTTTTCTTTGTTATTCCTGGGGAGGGGGGGGGGGGGGGGGCGAAAGGTAATTGCGCGACATGCGTTTGCAACACAGGCACCCAAAAAGTATTCTTGGGGTAGTCAATAATTAGTGATTCTAGAAGTGGTTTGTTATATTTCAGACCGACGTGTCGAAACCAAAAGTCTCACGACGTAAATCGGGAGTTAAGGGTTAGTGACATAGGTGTCCTAAGCAAACATTCAAAAACAAAAAAATCTGAGGTTCAGTGCCCTTTTAAGGACCATGTTTCGGTCGATGACGTGTTTTTTTGTTGTTGTTGTTTTCTTTGTCCTGTTTTTTCTTTTTTTTGCAAGACGTTGTTATTAGCACTCTCACGTAAACCATTAGCGCGAGTTAACGATGTTAACATAGTATCGAGCTGTGTTCTGATCGTAAGGCTAATGGCAGATTAATTATACGTATGGTACTAATGGTATACTAATGAATTTCGACACTTTGCATAAACACCGCGAGTGAGCTTCGGGGTGCATTTGGCCGCACATTTATGTCGGTCTAAAACACTAAACTACAGTATATCAATAACAAACATGCGCTGTCGTGGGCCGCAGGCTTAGTTCCCAGGGACTTTCACGGGTGCGTGAGGATTAATCTGCACTTAAATTGCTCACATTCACTCGGCATACGTTTAGCGCGCGTGTCGTGCTGTTACTCGAGTGCTAAACATGGAATGCGACTAATAGCTCTTTCGGAAAGCTAACGCAGCGGCGCACTCAAAGGGACACGCCCCCCAGGTTACGCTTAAATGCAAAACATGGGTTTACCAAAATACGATATCTATTAGCTCTTTCTTTCTTTCTCTCTCCAGCTACGACACTTTGGATCATTGCACCCTCGCACAGATGTTCTAGCGTACGCCCTCGTGTGCGCTCGAACTTAAGGTACAACGGAATGTGACAAAACCCAGATCATTCCTACTGATAAAACCACTGACGGACAAAATACTCGGTTAAAGTATTTCAGTTGAGTTACTAAATGCCTGCTTCTGTTCATAAAGTATTAAAAATACTACTGAAGTTTCTTTCACCGTAAAGTATCTTGAGTAGAGTACAAACACTTAGGAAAGTAATCCAATTACTTTTGAAGATTGTGTAAATTTTATCGACATCAGTGATAAACACAATTACACAGTTCCGCAAATCTGGTTTACCAGAATGGTTTATTAGCACGCAACAACACAAAATATATTTAAAAAAAGCATTGTATGGTAATTTTATGCAGTCCAACTATAAGGAGGAGGATATCACTGATGCATTTCACAAAACATTCAGGGACGAAAGAGAAGAAAAAAACGTTCATTTTAGTTATAATGACATCGTTGAATATACGTCCTGCGGCACACCTTAGACGCACCGTTTAAGAACAATTCATATTCCCTCTACGGGGAGTTGATTATAAACAAACTTGGGATACGGAAATGAGTGAATGGATAACAAAGAGAGCCGACACAACCAGCTACAACTCTGGTCGCACCTTTTTCAAGTAGGTTGCGTTGCGTCCAGAAAGGCACTCCAGGTTGGGGGACGCGTAGTTGGCATTTTGAGAGGCCATTCCGCTTGTAGTTTGTTTCCTGTCCTGTTCTCTGCTTATCAATGTTCGCTTACAGACAGTGTTCGAGAGAGCAATAAGTGCCAGACTGACGACAAAACGAAAAAAAAAAAACAGAAAAAAACCCTCTACGTTTTGTTGTAGCAGAGTGAACTTTACAAGCGCCCCCCCCCCCCCCTCAAAAAAAAAAAAGAAAAAAAAAGTCTTCTGTTTGTGTTTACCATTCATTTCCTTCTATTTGTTATTCTTTTGACACTGAAGTCTGCATTGCTCTTGTGGGTTGTTTCCCGGCCTGTGTTGCACCTTAGTGTGGATATCTTTACTTCTGTAAAACCACCCCTTTTGTTTGAGGATATTTTGGGGAGAAACTCTGGAAAAAAAAAAGAGCCATTGGGAAGGCGAGGGGAAAACCTTCATTGTACGAACATCGGGGTGAAATATGAGTCATAATCGGCAGTAAAACGATCTTTCGACGAGCTGAATCTAGGTTGTCGTAGCTTATTGGATTTAGCAACAGGATTGGAAGCTCGAAATATTGTTCACATTTGTTCGTGCCACACCCACCCTACTTCACACCGAAAAACTCGGAATATAGCGGAATGTCAAAAATGTATTTGACATAAAGAGTACACGATTGTCAAAAATGTAATTAAAACACAGTATCTAATATTCTCGATGAAAAGTATTTGCAAGATACCAAAATACTTTAAAAAATATTTGAAATAAAGTATCTTCAGTATAGTATTTGAGATACGCACAAGTCTGAATAAAACTTACTGACATTCTAAGAACTGCCGGGCTCGACTAGTTCTAAACACATTATTACCGCGCCGCAACGAATGAGATTGCGGTATGGGATGATAAGAACGACAAAGCGCGAGTCACCAAAGCTAGATGCACGAAATTAAAAAAAAGTCATGCTCTGCATGTCGTAAAAGCTCTGTCAGTGACCATAGCGTATACTGACTCTGCAATAAAAATTAATAAAAGGAAAAAATCGATAACGTTCTTATTTTGATCGCACTATCTAAATAAAATAAATAACGAACGACTTTACATTGACACGTTCGGGAGCTGCCCCATTAAAACATGTAAGAAAAAAACAACGCCGGCGCACAAAGAATACATGAAAGTTTTGCCGCTATCCCTTCGAAGTTTTCTGTGGAGGGTTAGCGAAGCTGGCAAATGTTCCATAAAGTTTCGAAGATGGCCAAAACGGCGGCGCACAACAACTTCCTAGAAACACCAACAACAACCGTAAAAGCCGCAAACCGAAATCACGCACGCTCGAAGAGAAAAGCCCGCATGGCGCGCGATGGGCTCATCGCAAAGCCCATCTCCATCTCATCTTCCAATGTATCGGTCTCGCTTTCGGCGTGTTTCAGCGAGCCCTAGAACGCGAGATTTGGGTAAGCCCACTTTCCCGGGCTGCAGCCGCCTCGCCGCGAATCATCGCGATCGAAGAGTGTCAAGGACTGAATCCGGCTCTCCTCGGCCCGGTGGAGACTCCGCGAAACGCGGCGAGGCTTCGTTCGCATTGTTCAGCTGCGCCTCGTCTCTCTTCGTCGAAATTACACGCTCAATATTCCTCGTATTTGTGGTAATGGCAGCATTAATAAACGACAGTTGTCGTCGTTGCATTATTGCTGTCTTTTTTTTTCCTCTCTTTAGAATGGTAATTGTTTGCTTCACGTTCGCGTTCTCCGAAGGCTTGGATTTTAACCGCAATCTTGCAACATTAAGTAATAAATATCAGATCCGCG
Source organism: Ixodes scapularis (assembly GCF_016920785.2). NCBI lineage: Eukaryota > Metazoa > Arthropoda > Arachnida > Ixodida > Ixodidae > Ixodes > Ixodes scapularis. Next base: position 35,921,598 of record NW_024609837.1, read on the forward strand.
TTCTCTGATCATAAGAAATTACACGTGCTGCATCTTAGCGTGAAAGACGATATTTCTTTGGTGGGGGGGATTAGCGGCAATGTGTGTTCGCTGTGTTATATGGGAATTGAGTCGTAAATCATCCAGATGATGGCATCGCCTTGCGACACGTGGTGTGGTGCGTACTCCTTTTAAAAGTGTGGCACGCGCCATGTTTGGAAGAACGGAGAGCTCGTCGTATTGTCAGCACGCCGAGGACCTAAGGTCACGTAATTGATCATTTGGTAAGATTAACTTCATCTCTTTAAACCACAAATGTCCTCATCTAAAAAAAGAACAAAACCAATTTAAACGCAGAACATTGTCTGTTCCTGTTGCGCTGCGTTTAATGCGTTAAATGTAACGCGATGCTGCATATAAAGGTAATCATCATCTTCAGAGAGACCAGAATTGGTGTTTAAAGACAAGTATATTGTGAAAGACGCAAAAGAAAAGAGGTTCACGGACGGCTCGGGTTATCTTAATAGATGAAAAAAAGGTCGTACGCGCATTTATTGTCTAGAATGTGAAAACATTCAATAGGGGGCATCATGGTTTTACCGCAATTCATATTATCCATAATCCTCGGGCATCGTATAAATGTACAAATGTGCGAATAAGCGAAGAAAAGTTTACGCTTTTACTTAATCCCTCATGCCTATAGCGAGGTTCTTGTGTAATGCTTTGATGCTAACGTATCCTGCTAGTTATGCGAGAATAAAATAACTAATAGTAATAATTTAATAAAGAACGGTAATTGAATTAAAAGAGGACAAGGGCGTGAAAGGGTAGAAATCCTTTACAGGTAATCCGATCCTTGATATGCAGCATATCAAGGATGGGATTACCTGCAAAGGATATGGCTAAAACAAGTCACTGAAAACACTGATGTTAGATTTTCCTATGGCATTTTATATTCGGACAAGAAATAGTCATGGATTTATTCATTCACAGGTAAATCTGCATCGCCATTCCGGCGTTGTTAACGACGTCTGATAAGTCCCAGAAGAAATCTACAGCGTACGCTCAGAACCCGTTCCACAGAACCCAGTAGACAAAGACGGGAACGCGCAATTATCGGAATATTTATTTACCCGGGCCATCGTCTATTCCCAACTCGGTCATTGCCGCAGTTTGGGCGATAATCGCGCTCGTTAAGCATGACGCATTTACCTCGTAAACACCGCGGAGCGATCCTGAAGGCGGCACATCTAACGAGCGTCCGCAACCTGCCGGCGTTCAAAAAGGCCGCGCGCGTGACCAGTCGGGGTAAGCGTCCTTGGGGATTCCCCGACTAATAAGCTAACTCGTTCTCGTAATGAAGATGGTCGAAGCATCACCGGAGGCGGGCCGCACTTTTAAAAGAAGACACATCCAAGGCCGCTCGACTCAAAAGGTCCTCTGCCAAGTCCGCCGGCTGCCATGCTTAATTCATCGTTGACTGGGAGACCGACTGGATCCCTCAGCGACAGAAATAGCGCAGAAATATAGCGCCGACTCCTGGGGGGAGATATGACCGTTGGGGTGCCGTTAGACCCCGAGGCTTCGAAGGGAAATGGGGGTGATCAATGCGTCCGGCATGACCGCGTCGTTACGTGCTGAGTTATGGTGCAGCCTGTTGCACGGTGGACTATTTGCAGTGGCCGGAATTACCGATGGAATGGCAGCTGAGGTCGAGTTCGGATGCGGTCGTTTGTAGTAGCACTAGATTAAGGGTTTAATAAGTCTCGAAAAGAAAAAACAACGTAGCCTCCGGAATGTACACGGTTTATTCCTAACTTGGTTTTGTGTAGACGCGAAAGGCTGTTCTATTTTGTAAACAGTGGAAACGTTATGGCTTAGGTTTTTCACTGAAATTTCCCAAAAAAATACCTCATGAAGTTGTCAAATTTCGAAATCTGCGAGAGTTCAAAAGAATTAATGTTTTAATTTGTATGCTTTTCTTTAATTCATGTATCCGATAAAATAGAGAATTCGCTTAATATTTTTAGGCCGGCTACTGTGAACTCAATGAATTAATACTATGCGCGATATACAGTCCACGATTGTGAACTCTGAAAACCAAGAAGAATGCACTTAACTATACAGATGCCCCTAGAACACATAAGAATTTACGCAATGAGAACTTTTTCTTTTTCGATTATATTTTTAGGAGTAATGCGATCGCCGATCAAACATTGCACCGCCACATCCACTACCTGTTTTTCCATTGTCCCGCGCCAAGTATATTGGGAGAGGAGGAAAGGAGACAAAGAAAAGGACGTCACTGCTGTAATAGACCCTTTTCGGAATTCAGTTTGGCAAATTGATAATAATTATAATCATCTCAGCGTGTGGCGCCTGCGCCAAACGAGTGGCGGCCTTGTTAAGGCTTATGAAGCAAAAAGTTGAAAATACCACCAACCGGAGGATCTATGAAGCCCGTACGTTCGCGACGTCAGTACAACAGGGCGTACCTAGATGCAACTTCTGCTTAAGCGTTTATTTCCGTGTGGGGCCCAGTTAATTTCTTTAGCTCAAGTAGGACTCTAAATATTTTTTTTTTTTTTTTGATGGCGGAAATTTATTGAAGGGGCTCATGGGTCTCTTTTCACAAAATGCGCCGCAAGACAGGGAAAGAGTAAGGGAGGCAACACGAAGCGCTACTTTCAAGTAAATGTCTATTGAAACAACACACACTATTTATACACCCAATCTAGCTTCCTCCTTAAAAAAAAAATCATGTACCCACTGCCCCATCTTTCACTATTGATGCTCATGGGTCCCCGTTTTCTCTCGGTCAGTTCTTATGTCCACACCGTCGAAACTGAAACAAGTAAAAAAAAGATGAAGTGGTCGCGGAACCGATTTCACACCTGCCCTTGACGTGCGAAGGTGACGGTGTCCGATAAAATAGTTTCATGACGGCCATTAGTTTGGGACGAACGTAAAACTGCCTCCTGAGTCGCCCGATACCGAATATCGAAAAGGAATTATGAGACAAGCCTTTCACACGTAGGCACCTGTCTACCTGCGTATTAGTCAGTATATCCGCAGTGTCGACGACGCACAATGAGCTACTCGACTTGTACATCCTGTCTCTTAACTTTTTCTGATTTTGCTACACCAGCGCATTTGGGTTCACTTAGGGGATTGAACTTTGTCCGGACTCCTTTTCGGAGCGGTCAACTATTGTCCGTGCGTGTTAGGGCGAAGTACTCGGGAATTCTGGTCTCCACATTTAGACCCCTGTGATAGGGTCAGTGTAGTAAGCACTTCCAGAGTCTCAGATCGAGGCTTTGGGGGGGGGGGGGGGGGGGGGGGGGGCGAAAAAGAAAGATGGCGTCGTACTGCGGAAGGAAGACGACGTGACGAGGACACCTGAAGACCGAGTCAACTGAAGAACGCTGCTACGAGTTACGGTCGTAAAAGAACATGCACTGAAATATTAAGGTGGGCTCCGTATATGTGCTTAAGTGCCTATCCGTCCTTTGCGCAATTTATTGTTCGTAAAGAACGGTTAAGGGCCTTAGAGAGATGACCTATTAGACTGGCAGTCATCTGCAGAGACACGCCTGGCAAGCACGCTCATTCTTGCCTTCAGGCACTCCAGAACTACTCTCGTGTCCGCGTCACGTGTCTTCCTTCCGCGTTTTCGGGGTGTCGATCGGTTTAATGTACGTACAACTGACAGTGCTCAAACGGTTATGACACGTTTTTTCTAACATATAAACATAAACGCAAGTAAAAATTCTTTTGTTATCTGCTTTTTTATTAATTTTTTTCGTCACCTCTAAGCTGTTTGTGAACACCGGACACTGGAAGGGTGCCAACGTTTGCGCGATCTGTACCAAAAACAGTCGATGGCTGATTCAATTATCTTATTTTTTTATACAAAAGACGCCATAACTTAGCGTGTTTTTTTTTTTTTTTAGTTTGCTTTTGTACAGGAGCCGCAAGAACTGGCTAGGGGATATCAGTGTTGTTGTCACAACGTCGCTACACCGGATTCTTTGAGGCATTTGCTGGACCTTTTTTCGCACTAAAAAGTGTTTACATGTATACTAATGCTCGATTTCAGTTTGATATTTTTATTCCAGTCCATAAATACCGTAGAAGGCCACTCGCCACTATGTGTTTCCGCGAAATGTTTTACCTCTCTTTAAGTTTTGAGCATTTACAGACGGATGATTACACGCGAACATAAATACCAAGCTTGGGCAATTCAGACATCTGGTTAGAACAGTGGGAATTATGAGAATCGTTTGAGCATGGATGTAAAATAAAGACATTCTCTGTTTTGTTTGACCTAGCTTTCCTTTATTTGGGTCAACGTTTCCCACTGATTCCATTTGTTTGGGTGCTCAAAAATGCGGGGGCAAAAACACTACACTTTTTATGAAAAAATAAATAAATAAATAAAAAAGTTCTTCAATTTGAGTTTACAGCTATTTTTTCCTGCACAGCTGTTTTAATTGTCGGCACAAATAGCTTTAATTAGTGCCAGATTAATTCAGGCAAGTAGCAATCCAGTTGCACCTTTGACTGCGTTAAAACGGCTTCTCCGGGTTGTAATACGCTGATATAGTGCTAAAAGTTTCAGGTGTTGAGGACTGAAAGGAATACTTAGGTAATATTTAAAAGGATATAATCATATGTTAACTTTCGAATAGTTATAACCATTTCAGAGCAGTAGTCGAACTTAAGAAGGCACACTAGCATGTCCCGTAATTCTTTTTATCTTATAAGGAACGTACTCACACAACGCTGCCGAGTACCCATTTACGCAGTGGCGTTTAAGTATGCATATGCGTGACCTATCTTTTTACGTCACTTCCGCTTGCTTATTCTGACTGGATAGTCACCCGCTCGCTTCGCGCTCATGAATCCCGCAGAACACAATCGCTCGTTAGTCGCGGATTTCTCGTTTAGCTCGCGACTACTTAGTCGTGCTACTAACGTTACAACGGCGCTAGTTAGCCGCGCTTGGTGAATACGGGTGACGGAGTTTCTCTGCAGACACGATGTAAGAATTACACGAGGACTCGCCTCAAGCACGCTCGAAAGCAAGTTGGCTCCATACTTATGCATGCTTCGAATATGTCTGCAGAAGGTTTTTGCATGTCCGATGTGACAAGACCGCCATAGACAGGAAAGAAACGCGCCCAAGATAGTGCCTTCAATAGGATGCATTCGTAGTGTGACAGTTAAGGCGTACCGTACCCCATGGCCAGACGCTAGCGACCGAAAGAAGCATTTTTCATTCACGGTGGCCCAGACTAGCTTTCGGAGCGTGGCTGTGATGAAACACGGTGAAAAACTTAGAAAGAAGAGAGGACGAGAGGGTGCGGCGAAGTCAGGGTGGTAAGCTTTTTTTTGAAAGGATTGTGGGTAGACGCTACGGCTAGCTGCCTTCCAATCGGAGTGAAAAAGTGCCTTCTGCTCTTCGCACAGTGTTTATGGCGTTCGAACACCGAACACCGACCACATGATCCGCCGAACGCCGGACCCGGTGCAAGGATCAGACGACGCTCTTAATTACCGTCCGCGTTTTCATCAGAACTAAGAGAAGCGTCTAAAAGACCCCCGGACCCCCGAGACCGGGCATGCGCACTGGCGTCCACCCAAAGGCGCAATGATCGCGACGACGCGGCGGCCGATGATTCTTGGGGCGCGAAGAAGGGGTTGGCTGATTCGGAGTTCAACGTCCCACGCAGCAGACAGCCCTCTACCGGGGAGTAGGGGACCCGTGCTGGGGAAGAAAGTGGCAATTTTTGTCTGCCATGGGTGGCAATTTAGCTCGCTGCAGGCCCCGCGCTTCGGTCGTGCCTGGCGTCTCCGCTTTTAACCTCACTTCTGCGGCGCGTCTGGTCATGCCTCCGTCGTTTCTGCTTGGGTGCAGCTGCATGTAAACTGGCACTCTGTGCTTTTCTTTTCTTTGCTACATGGCATGCACTCCGTGCGAGCGAAAGTGATTTGTGTGCGTGTGTGCGCGCGCGTATGTACGTGCCCGTGTGTCTGTCTGTATACGCCTGTATGTGTGTGCGTGCCTGCGCATCTGCGTGTGCCTGTGTGTGTGTGCACGCGTGTGTGTGTATGTTTTCATATTTTACTCGGGTCTGGAATACCGCGCCTCGTTTCTTTTGCGCAGTCTTTTGTCACTGGTTGTGTTTAAGATCGTTAAACATTTGTTGAAGTGAAGAAAAAACGACAACAGTAACAACAATCTGAATGCGGCGATGTCCTCTTAATGACTTTATCGGGACTTCCGCATGTGGCCATTGTGGAAAGATCTTGGTACCTTCGTATCTACTCACTGTGTCCGGGAAAGGCACGGTAAAAACGTACAAAATATGCCAGTGAAGAATTTGCGGTATACAATTTTCTGAAAAGATAAAGAAATAACAGCCTCTCACCACGGAACAAGCAATAACGAAAGCAATATATATATATATATATTTGTAGGTTTTATAAAATAAATACCGGAAGAAAAAAAACTTTTTAACGACCCGCTTATTTTTTAGAAATTTTTTTATATAAAACCGGCTAAAAGACAGGGTATACAGGCACAGTCCGAGGAGTGTTTGCTACTTGTGTATGCCGGTTCTGTCACATAGGTGATGCATAAACTGCAAATATGTTCCATGCGCGCATGTGCATGAAGCGAACGGACTTGGAACATGAGTGAGGCGTGTGCGCAGACCTAGTTCTGTCGTCGTGTCTCTTGCCCAGTGTATACCGAGCAGTGGGACTGCAACTTCAGGCTATTCGCGCAACACGGACGACATGCTCCGGTTGCAGACGCGGCTTTTTAGGGGTGCTCCCGCATAATAGAAATTTGCATCGACTTCGGTAAGACGCGTATAGGTAGGTTATACTCGGTACATTTCTACGAAACAGAAAGCTCCAAGACACACGGACATAGAAAGAAGACACGCCAACGCGCCACAACCTAAAAAACAAACCTCGATAAAAAAAAAAAAAAGAACGGTATACCCGTGGTTTCAAACGCCGACGCAAAAAATTTAAAATTCCGATCGGCATGTCTTCCCGAAAACGAAAAAAAAAAAGACAAAGAAGTGAATTGCTTGAGTTGGAATTTTGGTACGCGAGAATACTACGCATGCTTCCTTACTTTTCAGAAATTTATGCAGTCACTTCACCTGTGTGTCTCCTTCGTGAGTTCATGTTTATCTTTTTTTTTTTCGAGGGCGGTCCGGGGGGGGGGGGGGGGGGGGGGTTAAATTTGCTTCGATTTAAAGCGTCCTGCTACTGCGAAAAATTAATTTTTATCCGATTATTCAAAATGATTCCGCCCACCAGTTTTGGCTTAATCGGTCACCTATGAGCCCGTACTCCATTCACCCTCAGGCCGACACTGCGGTGGAGGTTACGTGCTCGGTAAACAACATACGTCGATATTCCGACACGTGATCCGACATTCGCCCCTACCCACCGGAGAGAGCGCGGGGTAAGGCCATGAAAATAACTGATTGGTCCGGCGACAGCGTATACAGCGCCACTGCAGTGGGCGTCGGAAGAGGCGAACGCGTGAGATCCAAGCGCCGGCGTGATACTGTTTTTTTAATCTTTCGATAGACTGCAGATGCCGCGTAGTAGCCAGTTATATTTGCCGCGTGAGTGTGACATCGAAGATACGAACAACGTCATACAGAAAAGACACACGCATAGGGCAGGGTCTGTAGGCCATGTTATTTTGTGCGGTGTATTAACAGAACGTCCGCGGCATAAGCGTGTAACAGCACAGCACCCTTAGTCACATTGGTCATACATGACGGTTTCATGTTTTTGGTAAATTCCGATGAATCTCGAAAATTAACCAACGAGCCACTTTTCGCAAAAGCGGAAAAAGCGAGAAAAAGAAATGAATTGGACCTGTCTTCTAATAAGAAAAACCCGAGACGCATGAAAAAAAAAAAAGTCTCCAACTACATTTTTTTTTCTTTTTTTATTTGCCTGGAACACAGTTGGACTGAGCTCACCTGGGAGGTTCGGGAACAAAATCTTTATCTTGTTGCCTTTTTTTCTTGATTTTGATACTTGGACGTTTTCAAAGTATTCCAGTCACGGGCACGTTTTCTGGACCTTGAGGAAGTCTACGACATTGTCCTCTTTTCTTTAACGTAAGGCCCGAGAAACACCGAGCTCTTGTTCGACCTTAGAAATTCACACACACGCGTACACACACACTCAAAAAAAGCACTTCCAATTTGTAAAAGACATAAATAAACTCCAACCCTCCCAAAATACAAACAATTACCCACCCCCCCCTCAAAAAAGAAAACAAAAAAACAATGAAACTTTATATAGATCATGCAAAAGACGATGTTCTCTGTAGGCTTAATGACGAAGTTATCCGGGCACATGCCGGCCCATGTTCGTGGCATGTTTGCTTCATTCATGCCGTAGCCTCCTCCGCTTACAAGCTCCTTATTTACACTACTGGACGGTCCGTTTACTTTGCTCCGTGCCTTTCAAACAGGCTCATTACTGGTAATCAAATTACTTGTATTCTACGACTTCTTGGGGGAGTAAATTTGTAACCATTTAATTACTGATATTGGGAAGCCTAATCCCGAGAGTAAACTAACAACTTTTGGAAATACGAACATTTCTTCAAACCTTATATTTTCCCTCCCTTTTCTAATAGCGCTTTTTGTTTTTCTCTAAGTTTCATATATTTCATCTCTTGTTTTGATGATATTAATCTTAGCTGAACGTCGGCTAATAAAAACATTTAGTTTTTTTTTTATTATTATTTTTTGATCGAGGAAACGTTTTGTTCTCCAAACTTTCGCGTTCTGTCGCAAGTGCCAGCGTCACACTCTGGCGGAGCTCGAGCTTTCTGCGATGCACACTTCATTTACCCGTGACCAATAGAAAAAAGAAGTTTTTGTTGTTTGGGAATTTTATGTACTTTTTCGTCTGCCTTCCATTCAGTCGAACCGGATCGGGATTTACACAACACCTTTGCAAAAAGCCAACATGCAACCGACCGACGTACCGTTGTCCGAACAAAGACGAAGAAAACATTTGTTCGCTACTCTCTTATAAAATTTCCTTTAGATCTCCTTGAAACTCCGACAAATATAGGTATCCTTACTTTCGTTTTACCTCGTAGTCTCCGTGCCTAAAGGTCGCACAGCAACGCCTACACATCTCCTCGAAACATGGTATACAAATTATTTCACTTCAGCGGACGTGAATAATAGCCGAGACCTTAACGTCAAACCTTCAATTTATCTTCTTTGCTTACCCGTTTTACCAGCCTGCGCGTTTCTGATACCCACACGCGGAGACTAATAGTAATAACACACGAAAGCATGCCCCTTATAGTTTTCAAGCAGCTCAACATAGACTCATTCACTCCCACACGCGTGCACACGTACGTAAACATATAATCTCACACACACACACACACAAACACCTACGCACGCGCGCGCATATACAATGTTACGGTCGATATTTTTTTTACGAACATCTCGCTTCTTTTAAATTTAAAGTCGCACCTAGGCAGGATAAAATATTGCATATGATTGTCTAAAGCCAACGGGCTGTGCAATGTCACGTCATTCAAACTGAAGAAAAAAAAAAGGCCCTAGGTTTAACAAAGGTCCGTTTGCACAAAACCCCACAGGGTTGACGCGCGATGGGAAGTCACGCTTCCATCGCCACTTTATTTAAAGGTTATCTGTTTCCTGCAGTGCGACGCGTGCCAAGGCGAACGAACGCACGTAGCCGCTGACGCTTGTCGACGCACGCCTGTCAACATCGAGCATAAATTTCGACTCGGAGCCGGTGGTGGTGTCGTCAGCAACGGGAGCGAGTGCAGCGCGGACAGGTGGAAAAAAGGAGCCAGAGCAGGAAACTTTCGAGTATATGTGGGGATAAGAAAGGCATCGGGAACCTGCCACTTTCAGTTTTATCAAAGTAAAAAGGTACGTGAGAGAAATGTTTTTTTTTTTCTTCAACGGCTAGTGGAATACGGAATTCTATATGCAAAAAGAAAAGAAAATAGCGAAGTCGATATTGCCCCCCCGAGGGCTATTTCCAGGTAGTTCAACTCGCAGCGCAAATCTGCTGTAGATTTCGGATTGCAGGCAAACATTTTCGAGGCGATCTTACCGTTTCATCGTGGAAAACTTTTTATTAGCTGCGAATTTTCAAGTATGTTTCGAGATGGGAGTGCGCATCGACCGCCGTGTACACAAAAGCCGAGGCTGAATCATTCTGGCGTTCGGTCGCTTCCATGTCGCCGTTGCAGATTGTACGTTGCTCACAAGTGACGTTCATCACTATTTACGCTACAAAGCGCCACCGAAGACAGGTGCGTGTGAAGGTAGGTTTGCAAACTGGTTCGTTCGCAACAAGGTTTTCACGAGCTGTCGCTGAAGGAGGGCACGCTTGAAGGCGACGCCTGGAGTATATGGCTCGTTCATTGCCGATTCAAAAAGTAAAGAAGGGACAGAAACGTATTCAGGGAAGGAGGGAAGGGGGTGGCATAGGGTGATAAAAGCACTACACACTATATCTTCGGCAGCCTAATGCAAGTAGCTCGTTCTCAACTAAATCCGACGAAATGATATGGGTGTGTGTGTGAGTGTGGGGGGGGGGGGGGGGGGGCTGTGTTAAAATCTAAGGTAAATTTATGAAGCTGTTTTAACTGGTTGGTGCTCGCCGTGGTACCGGTAACTGAAAGCAATATTTCGGACAGATGACTGAACCGGAACCAAACCGAACCAAAATACAAATTTGTTACTTATCCCGACCTTGAATCGAAACGGACTCAGAACCGGTTCGACACTATGATCTGCCAGCTCTGGCGAAATTGTCCCTCCTTCGCCTAAACACAATGAGGAAGATTCTGAATGAAGACTCAAGCCCTTCCGGTCTGTCAACGACAACATTACAAATTCGGTATATATATAGCCCTTTGTATTCTTGAACGTGGTTGCGCTGTTATCGCTGAAATTTTGATTCGGATATAACCTCGAGCTGCGCGTAAAATCTCTCCGACTTGGCAGCCCATTAAGCCTCGGTTACACAGTTAATACACAATAAAAAAAGAAAGCCTGCTGACACTGCCCGGGGAGTGTTGCTTACTTATATGATGGTCCTGGTACATTGGTCATACGCAAATAGTCAGCAGATACGCTTGAAGTAAGTAAACATGCTTCGAACATTTCTGAGGCGTCTCCGCAGATACTTTTATCGTCATGTCTGTAGAGAAACTCCGTGTCTCTTGTTTCATGAATGAGCAATGGGACTGCGGCTTCAGTGTGACTTACACCTTGGTGCATTGAGGCGCAACTGACTGTTTAAACCCCCCTTCTGTCACATTACGAAACGTTTCACGCACTTTTCTTTTTGGCCATGAGTCTGTCTCGCTTCCGACAAAGTAAAGAGGGAAGACGAGACGTATAGGTTCATTGTATACTGCGTGATTACACCATCATCCGGGTTCGCCGAAAGACAAACGGAAGGCCGGAACGTTTGTCCATCGACAAGACTGCAGCAACGAAATGACAATTTCTAGCCATCCGCCTCAGGGTCCGTCCGGACAGGCGCTGTTCTCCTTCGAATGCCATCTCATCGTTCTGTGCTTCACTGACGTTCATTGTCTTCGTCAAAGTTGTCGCCTCTCAGCCATCACCGAGTGATTGGAATCGACGGAGACAATCAGAATGAAAAGCGAAAGAACTGCGTTACGAGCTAGCTGATCAAGATTCCCGTTGCTCAATACATGGACCTTCGCACAGAAGCGAGCTACAAGGATACGGAAGCGAACTAACCCCAACCCAAAAAACCACCAGCAGAAAAAAAAAACACACAACGAACATTAAGCAATAGTTTGTTTTCAGTTTTTAACGAGAACGTTCCAAATTGAAGCGAGGACCATCCCAGCGACTACACTAAGAGAAGACAACAGAGGACAATAGACAGCAAGCTCCAGGAGCGTAGCTCACTCTCTCTCTCTCCCTCTGCCGATATCTCTCAAGAAGCTTTTTGTTTAGAGAGCAGAGGCTCGTCAGATGCTCGGACTGTATGTTTAGAGAAAAGAAAGTCCCCCTAAACACACAGTCGGCTCCACAGCCTACCCTGATGGACCTATTGTTGAAATAGACGCTCGAAGGAGTCTGTCGGCTGGCAAGACGACTTACCTATCAGCAGACGTCGCGCGGGTAGACGGCACATCGACCGGAGATGTCCGAGTCTTTTCAGGGTTCGCTTTGTTTCCGTCGGAGTCTTTGCTTCCGTTCACACGGCGGAGCATTTTTAGGGCAATTGGGGGCAGGGGGTGGGGGAGGACACGGGGGTTTGAGTGTGTCTTGGTCACATTGGTTAGTTCTTTTTTTTTTCTAATAATCTAGTTTCGACCATAACACCGATTTAACCACGTCCGTCAGTAGTTGACCGAAAATACACCCGTTTCAAAAGTGCATCAAGCAACATTGGCGGTCCAGATTTCTTGCAGAGGGGAAGAAAATTGGCAAAGAAAAGAAGTCATACTTTTGGTTCTTAATTTACAGGCTAGGCGGCGCAAGCTACCGGCCGTTATAAGGGTACAGCTGTTAGCATCCATCCATCCATTCGTCTGTGGACACGAAGCGTGTGAATGCGTCATGCAATCGTTTTCAGCACGAGCTGAGCTGAGTTCAACCCGAACGCTGGCGCTCTCTCGTGATAAATACATGCTACGATCGCGTGGACAAATAAATGTGGGATTGGATGAGTAGCCCAGCAGCTACCATACAGACGCTTTACAGGAGCTGTTCATGGGCGCCGCCATAACACACCTTGCATGAGTGTGTGTTTCCTCTTATTCAGTTAACTTCATCGTTACCACAACAGGACAGGCTATTGGCATTTTAGATTCTACCGCGTGCTCCCCCCCCCTTCCCTTCCCCCTCCCCTGCGGGGCCCTAACTAGTGAAACACAAAGTTGGAGCCGAAAGTTCGCGTTGCGCGCCTATCGGACGTCGATCAAAAAAAGCGCTAAGTCATCGTCGTGATGAGCCAATCGGTGCGCTCCGTCAACTTCAGCCCCAACTTTGTGTTTGACGAGTTTTAAGGCCCAGCATTGCCCTTTGTAGAGACTCGCGATTGCTCGGTTCGGTGGCTCGGTATCTCGGATAGACGAGACAAGCTCAGCAATGGCGACAGTAATCTAGAGCGTGCGTAAAGCGTCTATATACACTGTTTTACTTTAACTCCGATCGCAGCCGACACTACGGTCTGATGGTGCCAGTCAAGCAGGACTAAAAATTCACTGTCACGACGTTCGTTTTTTAGGTTATTAACGAATAACTTAATCAGAAACAAACAAGCATGCAGGATTACGGCACATTCTGTGCACGTGATTCGTTTTGTCGGCGGAAAGCTCCATTAAGGTCTCAGTATAATGAGCCCTGGGTACCCTTCTTGCTTATGTCAACGGGACAGGGAATGTAAGCCTGTAGTCCTGTGTTTTGTGGCGTCCCCAAAAAGTGTCCGTTAGGTGACACACTAGAAAACATGTTTGCGACATTTTTGCCTTGGTTGTAGCTTGCAAGTAATTGACTACAAAAAAAAAAAATTGAATGCCAAACGGTGTGTTTTTGTCGGCCACGAATGAAACAATCCTTAGCCGCTTGTACTACTTCCAAGTTCCGGCGGTTGGCTGCCATCTGGCGACCTTAACCGGAAGTAGGGCGTGACTGCTACGGCTATACCCAAAGTAGGTCGTCCCAATGTTTACTATACTCCGTTTCACCTTACGTTGTGCCGCAGCGAAGGTTAGAAGCACGAGCTCATAGCGTTGGCAGCTGCCCTTAGTGCACGAGAGCTTGTGCAGCCAAGATTTGCCCCAGAACAAGGAACACGCGCTTGTAGCCTTTCCTGCGGTACAACACAATGTAAAATAGACTATAGACGCTTTGCAGCAGCTGTGCACGGGCGCCGCCATAACTGACCTTCAGTTTTTGTTCCCCCTTATTACGTTTACTTCACTTCATTATTACCATAGCAGGACAGGTTATTGACATCTTAGTTTTTATTCTGTCTTGCTCCCCAGCATTGGCCTTTTGTGGAGGCTCGTCCACACCGATTTCAGTGGCTCGGTATCTCGGTAAAACAAGAGAAGGTCAGCAATGGCGGCTGCATTCTGGCGCGTGTGTAAAGCGTATATAGATTGACCAGCAAAGAGTGTGTTGGTTGTTCGCAAATCGATTTTGACCATTGCCGTTTAAAAACACGTTTTTTTTTACGTTCACCTTAAAGTAAACTAATGGTTTCTTTTTTTTTTTCAACGCACAGACTACACAACTTTACAGCATACTTTCTTACACTCACAATACTGCAGAAACTACCAACTTCCTTCTCAACGGGAAGGAGGGCAGGAAGAGACATTCATAGAACACGCGGAGGTCATTGAAATAGTGTCCGATCGCGAGTTGGATACTGGACTAGAAAGTAGGCGAAATCTCTAAACACCATAATGCCTGGCGCAGCGCTTGACCTTGGCGCTGGCTAATCGCGGGGGTCAGAGATCTCGTGGACTTTCTCGCCGAGCGTTCAACTTAGAACCTTAGGAAGCGCTTTTTTTTTTTTTTTTTTTGAAATTTAAAATTTTGCGTGGTGCGCACTATTGAAAGGTACGGGCCATACAAGAATGCCGTTTATTCTAGATAGTTAATTATAACGAGACGTGACAGATGCTTCTTTTCTTTTTTATGAGCGAGTATGACAATAACAAGATATGCATGAAGCAAGCTCCGCTCTGATTGATAAAGCAGCATTTGTCAATCTGTGCGAGAATATTTCACGCGCGGAAATGTCACCAGACCGGGTTGGGACTATCCAGGAAAAAACTTTATTTTTCGACCAAATTTCGGTTCTGCGCACCATACACCGAGGTGAACTCGGCTCAGCTTTTATCGAAAACAAGTACTCTGTCACCATTGGACGAGGATATAGGATCAATCAACCGTTTCGTGCTCAAGAAATGGCGATTGCAAATGTTGCTTGATGGAGTTCTAAACAAATAAAAAAGGTATTATTTGTTATTATGTCTGCAGTAAACGCCGTACCTTTTGTTATGATGTATATGAGCAGCCCGACAGTAGCTTCATGAAATTGCTCGGTGCAGACAACTCTATTTCCGCGACCGGTTTTTTTTTTTTTACGCTCTCGGTTTTGTTACGCGTCTATCTTGTGACGTTACGAGTCATCGAACACAATACGATATAAAACGCAAAGAGGGCTACGCATGGCTACGAGAAAAAAGGAGTGTTAAGAAGGGCGACCGACTAATAGAGAGGAAACGGTCGATGAGGTCACTAACTCTTTTTTTTTTTTTTCTTCGAGGCGTACCCACGTACTACAACCGGTTTCAGTCAAAGCTCCCCCTCGCCTGAAAAAGGAGGCGACCGCAAAACGTTCTCGCGCTTCTTCGATCTGAGCTCTTTATCGGCAAATCGAACCACCGCGTTTTCATCGAGAACCTTCCTCTTATCGGACGAGTTGAGCCGGCCCATGGATCATCTATGATGAGGTCCGGGGACGCGTCCCAAAGCTTACAGGCCTATATGCAAATGAGGTCCCTGAGTCACGTTCACAGAGCTAACGCATCATACACGAAAGACAGTGTGCGGACATGTTTAAAGCATACATTACGTCTTTATGTCGGTGGGGAACACCGTGGTTTTGTGTGAGGTACGATGGGCATAAAGTTGAGAGCGTTGGCTTTCGCGGCTGATGAACTTCTCGCATAAGAATGCGAGATATCGTTATGCGGCGGTCTCATTTGCACGCAAAACATCTTTTATTCTTAAGGCGAAAAAGGTATCGCCTCCCCCGAAGACGCTACACGCGCCAAAATGATCATTGTTCGCAGCGTTTGGGGTAGTGTTGTAAGTTGGGCGAGTTGGGGTAGCTTTCGCAATTATTCAAAAATATTCTAACGAGATATGCGCCTCGAGTTCACGAGAATTTTTGCTTTTTTTCTTTCTTTTTGCGCCACCTGAGCTTCAGAAAACGTTAATGAAGTCGGCTCATTATAAAGGCAAAGTTACGAGCACGTTCTCAGAAGGCGGAGGAGATGGTATCCGGCCATGAACCACTGTACGCTTCGTTTCCCGAGTGCAGCAATTCGAAGCGAAGGCCCTTGTATTTGTCGAGACGTTAAATAAGCCAAGCAAAATGCCGAAGCAAACAAGCAGAAGAGGCAACGTTGGTGGCAGTTACTACTTCAGAAGACAGTGGTCTGGAAAAGGGTAGTGGGCTTACCGGTCGCTATCGCTGAGGCGCTTCATGTCTAGGCGTAAAGATGGCGCTATAGTCGACTCCTCCTGAATCTTTCGTGTGCGCTTCAGCGACCGCGTCCGCGTAGGCAAGTGTTTCTGTACAGATGGAGACTCATATTTACGTCTCCAGTTCTTTATACACTCACAACCGGCTCTTTCTTCTTGTGGACAAATATATTCGTGGTTTTACTAGTTCGCAAACTTTCCGAAATGACGCTGTCTGGAATATTCCGTGTAAACGAAATTTTCCGATTGAGAGTACTGACGGCATCGCATGTTGTAGTTTCTGCAGTTCCCGCAGACAAATATCGCTTATTTAGCGTTGCCTGAGCCGGCACAGGATAATTACACGATGTTGCTCTAGGGGCCAGGAATGAACGTTTATTCAAAACACTCAAAAACACACATATTTACAAAACTTTAGCGGAAGTGAGCGGAAGCTCGGCTTTCCTTTCAAAGAAAGTACTGAACATCTTATCAAACAAATGTATAACCTATGTGCATTTGCCGATCTTTGAGTGTTTTGCCTTCCCTCGTTTATCAGCTTTATGGGCATCGAAGCCCTTCACCAGAAAGTGAAGGCGGGTGGTAAGATGCCAATTACCTTGGCTCTAAGTGCATGCGCATACTCCTGTTAACCGATTTCGTGGTAAAACCTAGAAAAGGAAGTACGTATTCCCTGTGGTTTCCAACGCGGAATACGTACTTCCTTGCCGTCGATAACATGGATGTAGTCCCTGACTATAAACTAGGGATCATAATACAATTCGCAAACAGCACACGACTCTTCCAAGACCTTATCTTCGTGCTATAAGTTCCTCTCCCACTGCTTACATAGCTCCTCGTCCTTCGGCACGTTGAAGAACGATGCCTTCTGCGCATCCTTTGCTCGGCTGAAGCCCGTCCGACACTCAGGCGCGTATCAATAGTTCCGGCGGCAACTAGACATCTTCGTTTACACCTGACACATATTGACAAAGGTGAACGGTGAGCACAGACCGCGGGCTCCTCAAACAAACCACGAGCAAGGCACTTTTGGCGCAGAAGGAGACCCGAGGGTTATTACGCTGGCGGGAGAGACTTCACGAGGACACTGCGGCAGCGCCCCTAGCGGACTCTAGTATAGGCGACATCGGCGGCTTCAACGCGAAGCACGGAGAAAAGAGATGGGTGAACCCACTACCTTCTTCTAGGCCATTGTATTTGGACAGACACGAAATGACCTCTTGCAAACCTTAAAGGAGTAGCGGACTTTTGGGCTAAGGCTAGTCGTCGGCTGCCATTTCTACTGATATTTTTTGTTTGTTTGTTTGTTTTTAACCCCAAAAAGCGTAAACTTACTGTTCACGTAAATACATAAATTGGAGAGGGAAAATGTATACAGCTGAAATTTCCAAGCTTAAACAAAATAATTTGAATCTTCACAGTACGTTCATAAATCTAAAAAAAAAAAAAAACACAATTTTTTATTTTTATTTTTATGCGACGTTTTAAACGACAGTGACATGATTTCGATGTTTAATAAGTTCAGTGGTAAAATTTCATACCCCCATAGTTATACATTCACTTTCTCATAGAGAGAATATCTTAGGCACAATAAAACTGTGTACTCAAAGGGCTACTTGAGGTACCAACATTTTCGGAATACCCGGGCTGGTAATTAAGAAAACGGCAAATGAAGGTGATGCCAAAACCAACAACTCAAACTTTCCCGAGTGAGTGTTTGCAGTATTAAGTTCAGATCATCAAGCTCTACTGCTCAAATATAACATATATGTCGTCACACTTCTTTAGCGTTACCAGCAGAGCCTTTTAATTTGAAGTAAATAAATGGTGAGGACCGAATTCGATAATTCAATAACTTAAAAAAAAGAAAAAAACTGCAGAGGTTGAAGCCTGTGCGAGTTTTTAAGCACTTGAGAATAGAAACAGCGCAAAGGATGAGATATAGGATGAAGAAAGATACAGACAGAGCACTCCGTCTGTGTCTTTCTTCATCCTGTCTCTTGTCCTTTGCGCTGTCTTAATTCTCAAGTACAAAGAATACTTGAACCTATTTTTCGGGTTATAGTTCATCCGCGTCTATAGATGTGTTAATTCAATTTTAAGGCAAATCAACGACCATCAAATATTACGCCGGAGCTGGGCTGGAGCTTAGGGAAACGGTTTTTGAAACTTTTAACAGACCACATGCAAAAACAAGTGTCATCTAGTGTATCATGGTATATTACGCCAAAACATAACGGTCGAAAACGAGGGGACAACTGGACGGGATGCGGCGTAACTTTCAACTGAATGGTTTATTTAGATGAGATACTTTTAAAAATATAAAATCAGGCACACTTGGCAGAGTACAAAAATATAATCTAACCCCTCCTCCCACCCCCCCTCCCCCGCCCCGGTCCTCAAATACCAGCGTCGTTGGTTCTTCAAATAGTAGAATTCTTTATCGGACAAGGACAAAGAGGGAGCACTTACAGAAGAGTCGTCCTGGTGGGACTTGATGAGGAAGGCTTCGTGTATTTCTCTGGCCATCTTTGTGTCGTAATGGCCCATGACACAGGTCTCGCCAAAGATAGGGCTGCACTTCCCTGAGTTGGGCCCGCATTCGCAACAGTCACAGTGGACCGCTAAGCCACTGGGACCAGAGAAATACACGAAGCTTTGCTGATTAAGTCCTGCCACGACAACTCTTGTGTAAACGCTTCCTCTTTGTCCTTGTCCGATAAATAATTCTACTCTCTGAACAACCAATGGCGCTGGTATTTGAAGTGTGTGTGTGTGGCGGGGGGGGGGGGGATAGACCAAATCTTTATGTTCTGCCGAGTGTTCCTGATTTTATATCTTTAAAAGTATGTCGTCAAAATAAATCATTCAGTTGAAAGTTACGCCGCGTCCTGTCCAGTTCTCCCTCCGTTTTCGTCTGTGTTGTTTTTGCGTATTATGCCCTGATGCAAAACCAACTAGTCCAACTAGCTATCCTTATCCATCTAATGTACTTGTGATAAGTTTTAAACTTTTCGCCATATTGGGACGGAAGCCAACACTTTAGCCCGAGAGACAATGGGCCCAGCAAAGTGGGTGTCGTAGATTTAAAATACGATAACGCACTGTCCGTCCCGTCCGAACCCTTCATTCACGCAGCATTTTTAATAAAGAACGTTCACTTGCCCGGATGGCCAAGTTAACGAGATCAGTGGCGAGTCTTGCGACCTCGCAGCGGACAATTCCTTTTACAGAATCTCACGGGCGTCCTTTCTATTCCTCGTTGTACTGAAACTAAATAGCAACCCACTGAACGTACAAATACACTGTCCTAATATTATAGAAACAAAGTTGAAGGAATATGCGCTTTGTCCACAGATGAAAAAAATCAAATGAACGACGTTTGCAAATCTCTGTAATGCGAAAGCAGAGCGCAGCACTTGAGGAGGAGGAGGGTAGAGTACAGGGGAGGGTATGCCCCTCATCCTCCCCCGTACCCTCCCCTCCTTCTCCTCTCCTTCTTATCTTCCTCCCCTCCTCCTACTCATTTTCTCCTCCCCCTCCTCCTCCTTTCCTCCTCCCGCTGAATTTGTTCATGGGTGACGTGACACGAAGTCATGTGACGTTTTTCCCCGCTAAATTTAGCGGGGAAACAGAATTTTTGTTCAGTTCTTGTGACGTCGATTTCCCCGCTAAATTAAGTGGGGAAACTGAACCCACTAAATCTAGAAAAAACTTTTCCCGCTGAATTTAGTGGGGAAAATGACGTCGCATGACTTCGTGTCACGTTACCCATGAACAAATGCAGTTTCTCAGCTAGATATAGCGGGAAAATTGACGTCACGTGACCTTAAAACTCATTCAATTTTCCGCCAAATTTAGCGGGCCGGTTATGCCAACGGCGACGGTACGCCGGTAAACGCGGAAACGGCGCCAAAACCTGCGCTCTAGAATGACAAAAAAAAAAAGAAAAAGAAAAAAAAAAAAGAACTTTCGTTTGCCGGATTCGAATGGTATAATGAAGATTGATGGCATGAAATTTGCATATGGCATATACGGAGACATGGTTTGTTTCGCACTTCAGAAACAACTCTGGAAATCAGGCTTTAAGATGTATACTTTCCTTGTTTTTAAATCGTTTTTGAAAGTCAAACATAAATATTCCGAGCGAATCTCGGAAGCAGTAATGTTTAATATTCCTCTACGGTTTTCCCAGAGGTGTTTCAAACTTCATATAGCCAAGTTATAAGTTGCTCAATGCGTTCGAATTTTTTTTTTTTTTTTCATTTGCAGTATATTGCATAATGAAAGAGTTTTTTTTTTTTTTTTGAATAACCAAGGAAGTGTTTTCGCTTGGGGTCAGGGAGAGAAACGGTGTTTCGCTTTTCCGCCGCCTTTTTTTAAACCAGAATAAGATATATATAAATATATATATATATATATATATATATGCATCTGAATCCGAATTTTGGTTCTGTACCTTATTTTTTAGCTCTTGCACTTTTTTTGCCTCATACCTTTGGAAACCAGTGTGTTTTATTTTTTTAAAATAGGCATTCATTGTATGTTTATAGCCCTTTTCATCGGTGCCATGCTACGCGTATCCCTGTTTCTGAAATGCATATAATCCGTCTTTCTATCCATTTACCTTCGCATTTTTCAAATTCTGCTCGCATACTTTCAGTCCTCGAGCCGATGCAGCTTGTTCAAGATCCGCCGACAGTTTCTGAGCGAGCACATCTCGAAGCTCTCCGGGGACGCATATCTTCTGCAAACTCACCGGTTTCCTTTCAAGTTTGCGAATCTGATAGCTGTAGATCAAATAAACAAGAAATAGGTATTTTATTTGCTCGCGTTGCTGGCAACATGTTTTTTCTCGCGGGCACAAAGAGTGCCCGCGAGAAGTTTAAAATGTTGCCAGCGACGCAAATTCAAATATTCGCTCACAATCTTATGTCCACTGCCCGGATAGGAGTATTTTATATGGACAGAAACTGAGGAAGTGGAAAAGATGACAGAGCGCGGGGGCGTCAGAGAGTTACTATAATGTACGCTAGAGGTTCAACTGGCGCTAGCGTCTATGCGACTTCCGGGAAGCAAATGGAAGCAGACAACAACCAGTCTACTTTTGCGGTGCCCCTGTGCATTCCTGTGAGAAAACGCGCGTGTTTTGTTCTCTTCACCGGAAAATAACATGAAAGACTATTGTTATTTTTGCACATATCCATGAGCAGAAAAAATAAAGCAGTACTTATTTATTGCAAATCGGACTATATTACGTGGCCTTCAATTTATATTGATTGTTTACACGCACAGGGAGCTACTGATCGAGTGTTACCGCGTAGTTCTTGCCGTCTCTCTTGGTTCTCCAGATATCCTTCGTTCGTTTGGCAGGCATATCCCCTCTGCTGAAAAGCGTCGACGCCGTGTTCGCGCTAACAGTGTCTGAGAGCGCACGTAAATGCATCTATGAAGTTGTTTTAGCTCCGAGTTTAATGCCATGAATTTTAGAAACAATCGACGCAACTTGACCAATATGTTGGCTACATATAGTACGTAGAAATTATTCGTGACAGTCGTTCTTATAATCGAGTAGAAGGATAAATATACACTCACTTTTTTCCCTATAAACAGATTAGCGGAAGCCAACCTTCGACTGCTTGCTGCCTGCTTCATTTTGCCCTACAGGATACTTCATTATAATAACTCTCTGCGTCAGAACTCCGAGCTCTGGTTGGAACGGTTAGTAAGTAAGTATACGTAAAGCTGTCTCTGCTGCATTCGTTGAACGAGTTCGAATGCGAAAGCCAAACACCGGGCGCCTGCGTTCCGCGTTCTAAGGCGTTCGACGAGTGCAGTGGAAGCAAAGGCAGATTTGAGTCTACCCGCTAATCATTCCAACCAGAGCTCGGTGTTTTGAAGTCTCTGCGCGCTCTCGTCTTCTCCTCTCTCTCAGTAGCGGTAGTAGATGTTGCAGACGCCTGTTTCGCGGCAGTTCTCTCTCCCCATGTACGGCTCTGTCTCTCCCAGCTTGACAGTCTGCGGAAACTTCCCTAGCCGGGAGTTGGTACGCCGCGACGACAGCGACACTCGCTGTTGCTCGCGCTTTCCTCCCGGAACTTCTACGACCAACCACCAGGATCGCGACGTCCGACAGTGTGACGCACCGGCTCCTGTGGCGTCATTCGCTGTCACTTCGGGACCCTTTTCGAGGCACGGGCGGAATGGGACGCTAGACGCATTAGTCAGAGACGCGTTAAAGGCACCGCACTAATAGTGCATCGTGAAAGCTGGATTGTTCCTTTGTGAGTTTGCTTGGGAATTACGTCGACGTACCACTTTAATTATGACTCGGGTGAAAGTTTTATTGTCACTGACTTTCCTCAAAATTTCTTAAACGCATTAATAGACAGATCGAAAGTAGCAACCCAAATTATAGGTAAAATACGTTTGTATTTTTTGCGAATTTCTTGGATTTTAAAATTTGACCCTCGACGTTTTTTTTGTTTTTTTTTTCATACGAGAGGCTTTACTCGCCATTCTCTAAACGTGGCAACAAATATCTTAATTTGGGTCGAATTCAGCCAGCACAGCTTGTTTTCGAAGGGCTAACAAGACTTTTATGGTGTGAAACAAAGACTGGGGTACTCACTTCAGCTGAACGAAAAACACAATACGCTATATACTGTTTTTTTTAGACTATTTGTTTGAGCTTCAAGTTTGACCACAGGCGAGATTACACCCTTTGGAAATCTCGGGAAAATTTAAATGTTAGTTTAGCGTAAACGTTATGTTTCGGTTTCTCAAAAATATATTTTTAATTTAGGGATAATAAATAGAGCGCGAGAAAGAGTTTTGTCTTGTTCGATCCTGCGTTCGTTTCTGTACGTTCAAGGCTCGAGCTCACCTTTCACCAAGAGTAAAACCTAAGTATTCCAAAAATGTAATTAGTATGGGTAGCTCGAAAACCCCCATAAAGGCTTTATGACATTTCTGGATGCCTGCAAGTAATAAGATAAACAAAAACGATCTTAAACCCGGCAATTTGTCTGAAAATGTCTGGTGCGTTATCGGGCGAACTTGATGTTGCCGGTTCATTTGAAGTTCGGTCCCTACATCAGTGCAGGATGGAGGATAGCTGTTGTGAAAGCACTGATAATGAATAGCCTTCTCCCTCCCTTTTTGCGAAAAAAAAGACAAAAGAGTACAATATTTTTGTTTTTGTTTGTGTTTTTTCAGAAAAAAAACCCCAAAAAACTAAGCATCACCAACACCCGCGCCTCCACCCAAAAGTATAGTGCTAGCGATCCGGACCAGGTGCCGAAATTTCAGAGTAAAGTTGTTATCTTATTGAAAGTTATAAGCAATATTTCGAAACGTTCAGTGAGAAAATTAAGGTGAACGATGCCACCGAATAGAACAAGATAAATTGCGCCAGCTACCGGGAACCGGCCCCTTCTTCCTATAGAAGTTTAGGAAAATTACTTTTAACTTTTGAATAAAATAATTGTTATAGTTTTCAAACGATTTCAGTCAGTGTGCTAGCGCTACATTCGGTTCGACGATGCAAAATTTATTTTAACATTAAAAAAAGGAAAAAGAAAACAATACATATATACACCTTTTCTTTATTATTTTTTTCCTTTTTTCCCCCCTCCCCCCAAATTTGATAGGTTTTTTTTTTTTGCGCAAAAATAAACTACGCACAGCCGAACGTACGTCCGCTGCCCAAAGGTATAGCGCCATAGAGGTCCGAACCATGATGCCAAAGGTTCACCCCAAACCGATGTCTTATTCAAAGTTAAAAGTGATTTTCTGGGAAATTCAATGGGAAAATGGCGGCCCACGGAGCTTTCGGGTACATGGAGGAGCTCTCTGGTGCCCGAAATTCGACATCTGGTTAGGACCTCTAGCGTTATCTTTGGCCAGAAAATGAGCGTTCGGCAAAACGTAATCTATTTTTGCGTGAAAAAATAAAAATACGTAAAATATTTTTGCGGGACACCATGTACTCAAATATTTGTAACCGTCACTGTTTTCCCCTTCTCTTCCTGTCACCCTTTGTTTGTACAACTTCTCTTACAAGGAATCCCCGAACAAAATCTCCGATTATGCATTACACTGTATTACAATTGGTGATTAGGAAAGGTAAGTAGTTTTTAGTTAGTCAATTCTAACCCAATAATGGACAGTACGAATAGCCCGTTTTTGTACCGGCAGTAACGGCGTACCGTTACTTCTTTCAAGTAATGACCAATTACATTTACTGTCAAGTAATCGAGTTATCTAATTGAATACTTTTTAACCAAAGGTAATTGCAATTACCATGGATTACTTTTTACGAGTGACTTGTACAAGACTTGAAATGAACTAATTTTATTTATTAACTTCATTTTTATTAGTAAATATTTCAAGTGGTTTGTAGGGACGCAAAGATGAGCGATTTCATATGGATGTTTCCACGAAAGCTTTCAAAAATCCCTAAAAATATGCTGTTCAAGACAGAAAAAAACTCTTTGGGGGAATAAACTATACCGGCCTTGGCGGACGTCAAGGGTTACAATAACATACTAATTAGCAAGATATTTAACGAAACTATACTAGTTAACTTTTTAATTAGAGAAAATGAATATATGATTTCAATTACAAACTTGCTAAGCATCATTGAAAACCACTTAATCAGCTCTTTTTAGAAAGATATAAGGTAGGGGAAACATTTTACAGCGCTTTATGGGAGAAAAAACAAAACGCTCCATTTCGACAAGTTTCTAGGTTTCGATTTGTTATCTTTGCGCATCTCTGCGCCGGCGGTCGTGCTCCCCGGTTTCCACTGCGCGAAGTCGCCGCCTCGCCTCCCTCATACGATGTCGCAAAGCAACGAGGTAGACGGCCATAGAGCGTTAAACTGGCAGCTGAAAATGACCACCAATTGGCCGCCACCATGCTGCACATTTGCGACCACTAGACGCGTGACCTTAAGTTTTCCGTCTAGATATTAACGTAGTACCGCGCACAAATAATTGTTTATTGATTTTTAATAACAGTACCGACGAGATAAGTTACGTTTCGTCTGTTTTTGAGTCCAAATTGTGCGTTTACGACATAAACTCGGGGCAGCTTCGCAATGCCTCCGCTAGATGCCGTCAGTTGCGGTACTGCATTTCTTTTTTTTTTTTTTTCTTTTTTTTGTCCGAGCTAGACACTGATGTCTGGGGTTAGCAGTATTGAAAAAATACTTTACAATGTTTTTTTTACAACTATCGCAATACAAATCTTGGTTCAGTTTTGCGTAAAAGCCTCAGGATTTTGTACGGTCACGTTTCTAGTGGTCATAATTGTACAACATGGCGGCAGCCAAGTAGGGGTCACTCCTGCCTGGTGAACAGGATACCAGTTTATTGCTCTAACCCCTCTACCTCTTTGGAGGAAAGTATGGCGGAGGATGGTGCTGCGCGTCTCGGCCACTGGGGAGGGGAACCGCGGATGCAGAGATGCGCTTCGATCATAAACCGAAACCTAGAAACGCGTCCACATTGAACATTTTTACGGAAAGCCGTAAAATGCTGCCCCTGCCATATATCTTTCTAAAAAAAAGTTCATGCAGTGCCTTTCGGTGACACTTAGCAAAGTTGCTCCCTGGAACTATATGTTTACTTTGAATAAGGATCATTAGTAACTTTAAGTTAATTAGTTCGATAATTAGTATGCTTAAGTAATCTTAAAAGTCCATCGGGGACGATAATTTATTTGCTCAAAGATTTTTTTTTTTATTTTTCTAAATTTCGAACAGCACATTTTTAGGGATTTTTAAAGTTTTCACAGAGACACCCTGTATATTATTCACATATCACGTTTATGTAGCGGGGGTTAAGGCGCGTTTACGCCGTTAAGTCGCAGCTGTCGCGCGAGTATTCTTGTCGCAAAAGCGACAGTGGCAAGTTGCATCCAGACCGATTTTTGTACCTCGTCACGCGAGTCGCCCGGCGGCTGAACCAATAAGCGACGCCCCGGAAGTGACGTGAGTACTGCGTCTCGCGTTTGTTTACATCCGGCAACGCCGAATTTCTGTGGAAGAAGCAACTAACATGTTCGCTCAACACCTCGTTTTGCGGCAGTGACCGTGGACACAGAGCCACGGAGGTTTCTGTGGCTGCTCTCGTCGGCGCTATTAAGGAATACCCGTTGGTCTATAAACGCAGCACCCCGATTTGAATGAGCGCCCGAAAAAGAACTGGGCCTGGTAGGAAATTCGTGCCACTCCTTGACAGGTATGTACTGCTACGCAGTAGCTCGAGCGAGTGCACGCCGATGTAACGATTCTGCTTCTTTGTATAATTCCGAAGGACCCAGGCCAACAGAACGAGTCTTTCTCACGTGGCAACGACGACGTATACGTGTAGCTGTGAGACAACGAAAATGGAAAAGCGGCAAAACGCGAGCCTGAGGTGTAGCGGGGAGCACGGGATCGAAGGCGGCTCCCAAGAGCTTCCGAGAAGAGACTCGCGGATCGCCCCCCGTGTCCACGTCGGTGGTCGCTTGTCGCATGTCGCTAGTCGCTCTCGCGACTGTCACTAGTGGCCAGTGTGAACCCACCTTTATGGGTATATCACGGTTGAGAAAACACGGCGGGGAGCTTGACGATATTTACCAACGGAATTTATTCCACGACGGTTTCGTAAAGTGTGCAAACCAGCGCCTACAAGGGATGAGCTTCAGGGGAATGCGTGTTAGCATTATCAACACAATTACTAAAAATAATTATATAATTATACTTGTTAATACTTGTTAAAAAAAGTTAGCGCCAAGATGTCGGTTTGGTTTTTGTGTATATGCCCAATTTCCTATAATTGTGAACAGGATACCCAGAAATTTATTACAAGTTCATCCCACTGTTTGAAAACACGTTCTGAATATTTTTCTTTTGTTTAGATTGCTTGCACACTTGGAAAAACTTGAAACGCGATGAGTCCGCTAATGTCTTTTGAAGTTAAGAAAATCGCGAAAGCGGAGAATGTTCTTCTTATGCCCTGTTAGGCTCATCTTATGAACGACTGTGACAGCAAAATTTGCATACAGCCATTTGAGAACAAATGGGTATTTTCTCGTATGTTTTGTGTCGTCGTTGTAACACAGAAGTTTCATGCTTCAGGTACCCGTCGTATATAATATATCGATTTTCGTAACTAGAATTGAGCCTAGTAAGGTTCCAAATGGTAATATATTGCGCTTATGATTTTTTTTTTTTTAACTGAAAAGTGAAATTTAATTTTCGCGTAACCCCACTGGCTTTCCGCAAACTTTACTGTAAATAAATCTTCCTGTGCAGATTTAAAAAAAGAAGTGAACCACCTAACATATTCAATTCCTGAATAAAACACTCCAAAAAATAATATTTGATTATGATTTTTGTATTTAGATCTGGACTGCCTAAAAAAAGCGGTCGTTCCATAAAAGAAGAAGACAAAAAACACACAAAAAAACACTCAATAAAAAAAGAACGCAACCAAAGCAAGCTTGTCGTCTGCGCGAGCGGCGACAAGTCACGCGTGTGCGATGCGACCGGGTTTCCCGCACAAGCCGGAAGTCCCCCAACGGTCACCGTGACCCCCTTCAACCGACGGCGCGCAGACCACGGCGGCCGCAGCCGAGCCAACCTAACGTCCCCAGCGCGTCACGTGAGCTAGTGCTACTCGCGCAACCGCGCGCTGATACGGGTCGCACCGGAATGTCACGTGACAGGTTGGCGCCGCCGTGATTGGCTGGGAAAAGACTCGTAGCGTTCGTCGCGGTCCACGTCAGGGTGACGACGAAAGCAGCACCGAACCGGCAGCGTCGGTATATACAGCGCGAGACAACGGAGACGAAACGACCTTGCGACTGGTTTCCCGGCGTACGGCCGCCGCGGCAGGACGACCTGGTTCCTGCGGTCTCGCTGATGCGCCCACCAATCAGCAACGGGTCGCCGGCCATCAAGGTTGGCTCTACCTTGTAGAGCGGTTTCGATGGCAGGGGCGACGTGCACGTAACGCGCTGCAAGTAACACCTTCTTAGTTACTTTTCGGTGAGACAACGAGGAACCGCATTTAGTTACTTTTGAACGAGAAGGCGTAGAGCACAAGTACCCGACCTACGACGAAAATAATCCCTGGAGTAGGGGCACAAGAGGGACAAAGGACAAACACGAATCTCCAAACACAGCTAAGTGACTGTGGTACGCGACCGAAAATTGCATTGTAATCACAGCCTTAAAATACAAGCCCTTCACCCTTGTTGGTGTAAGACTGGTGGCAGCTGATAAAACCCGTTTGCTCTACTAACGTCTAACCCCTTGTTAGCTCAGTTGGTAGAGCGCTCCACTTGTAATGGAAAGGTCCCAGGTTCGATACCCGGACCAGGCGCGTTTTTTCGGTCGCGCACCAGTCACCTAGCTGTGTTTGAAGATTCGTGTTTGTCCTTTGTCCCTCTTGTTCCCCTTCTCCAGGGATTATTTCCGTCATTCTTGTCCAGCTCGCTTCCACCTTTGCATTTATACTAATATAATAATAATAAACTTTATTCAGACTCAGTAGTCTTGGCTGGTGGGGCAAAAGGCGATCTAACGCCGCCTGACAAGGCTCCACCAGCCGTGTACATCGTTCAGCAGCAGAGGGGAATAATGAAAAAAAACACGTAAAAAAAATAAGAAAAAAAACTCAACAGCATTTAGACAATGATAGGATAAAGTCTAAAATGTTAGCGCTAGAAGTAATATAAATACACATATCACTCGGGTACAATCCAAGTCAAAAGTAATAATACATTCACATGAACACACGTCATACCGTCCACGTCATAACCGTACAATCAACACTAGTAGAAAAAACACTAGTCAGAATTCAACAAGAAGTAAGCTTTCACACTCTTTTTAAAGCTATAAGACGATACAGCATCTTTAACTATTTCTTCAATTTCCCAATACTTATTTAAAAATTCAGGAACTTGATGTGCTAATCTTTGTAAACCGTAATTAGTTCGAGATTTCAGTGTCATATAATTTTGGTCCCTGAGATTATAAGGTGTACTTTTACGTTGATAGAGCTCGTAGAATGCCACCTGGTCAATACTAATTTGTTTATATATTTCTACCGCAAGCTTGACATTGAAAAGCTGATCGATACGCAGAATATGATATTTCAAAAAATAAGGGGCTGTATGCTCTTTAGATGATAAACTTTCAATGCTGCCTACAGCTTTTTTTTTGAATGGTAATGATTTTATGAAGGTTGGTTTTCGTGGTTGAACCCCACACTAAAAGACAGTAATTAAGATGTGAGTTTATAAGGCTGTAATAAAGTTGGCACATAAGCCAGCTGGGAAGAAGAAACTTGACTCTATTCAGAATGCCAACTGAACTAGATATTTTAGAGCGCACATGACTTACATGGCGCGTCCAATTTAATGTTTCGTCAAACCAAACCCCCAAAAACTTGTGCGAAGGTACTTGCTCTATTATTGAATTTAGAAATTTTATGGTCACAGTGCTGGTCATCTCCTTCTTTCTAGGCTTGAAGATGATGTATTTTGTTTTACCTATGTTCAGCTCTATTTGATTTAATTGTAGCCATAATGACAATTGGTGCAGCCAAGCGTTCGCCGAGTTTTCAAGTTTTTCTAGGCTTTTCTCGGTGAAAAAAACGTTAGTGTCATCGGCATATAGAATAATATTTGGAGTTGCTGGTATGTTGATTAGGTCATTTATGTACAAGATAAAAAGCAATGGCCCTAAAATTGACCCTTGAGGAACACCGTAATATATTTGCTTCAGCTCTGATTGAAAACCATTAATGAGTGTATACTGTAAACGATTAGATAAATAATTACGGATCAAGTCTAGTGAGATGCCTCTTATACCATATAATGGTAGTTTTTCAAGAAGAACATCGTGTTTAATAAAATCAAAAGCCTTTTTAAAATCCAAGAAAATTCCAATTGTATATAACTTGTTTTCAAAAGCATCAATTAATTTATTTTTTTATGTTTAATAAGGCCATTTCGGTAGACTTGCCTTTTTGAAAGCCATACTGCTGTTTTGCAATTAAATTCTTCTCTTCTAGGTAACAAATCAGTTTGCTATTTATTACTTGTTCTAAGATTTTTGAAAAAAGCGGTAGCACCGATATTGGCCTATAATTGTTCATATCATGCTTTGGCCCACCTTTATGTAAAACACAAACTCTAGCGATTTTCATCCTATCAGGAAAAATTCCTGTAGATAAAGAAATATTGCAAATGTGTGCAAGAGGAGCTCTTATGAGGTACGAGATTGCCTTAATTGGTGCTGCTTTAAGACCATCCTGACCAGCTGAGGTGTTATTCTTTAATGCTAGTAATAAGGTAGTAACCTGTTCTTCACCAATTGGCGAGAGAAAAATTGAGTTTGATATCACATTTGGAACATAAGAGCTGATAGTGTCATTCACAACCAGAAAAGAGGAAGACCGGTTAATTGCATTATAGTCATACCCGACGTAGTACTCACCCCAGGTCGCGCTTGTAATTTGCACGTTGAGAAAACGGTGGGCAGACCACAAAAACAAGTGCTCAGTGTATGTCAGTACAGCAAAAGTTATCCCCGAACGAACGGGTTAAAAAAACAAGTGACACATTATTAACGACGACATATATTGGAAGCGGCTACAGATTCATAGATACGATACATTGAGAGGTGACGCGTTCCTTCTAAATCGAGTAGCGAGTAACGTACTTATTTACTTTTCGAGACAGTCACAATAAAGTAACGGTGGATTCAGTTCATCTAATTCAGTAACGGGTGTGCTGGCACGAAGTTGCCGTGTTTGCACCATGTTAGCGGTACCTTGCAACTGTGCCCGTGACCTGAAGAAGTGGCAAAATATGGTTAATGGCATGGTTCTGACCGGATCACCCAACACCCGCAGAAACCTTGAGCGTTGACTTCTTCGCAAAAGCTCGTTGGGAGAGAAAATCACTGCCATACACGGAG
This sequence comes from Ixodes scapularis, assembly GCF_016920785.2. Classification (NCBI taxonomy): domain Eukaryota; kingdom Metazoa; phylum Arthropoda; class Arachnida; order Ixodida; family Ixodidae; genus Ixodes; species Ixodes scapularis. Next base: position 35,952,885 of record NW_024609837.1, read on the forward strand.
GGAGCTCATAGAATGACCGTGGCTAAGTGTATGCTTATACAGGGTGCGACCGTAAAAACTTTCACAATTGGCACGACTAGCAAAAATCGAATTTCAAACATACATACCTGAAATTGGGCACACGAACGTCGTTTATTCCAAAGTTTTTTGCCTATTTGTTTCAGGCGCCAACTCGGGAGTAGCGAATTATTAGAAAGATAACAAAAATGCCACACGTGCATTTCCTATGGCCTATACCCGCCCGTTCGCCGTCTGCTATCGAATTTGCGACGCCGCTCCCAGGTGGCGCACTCAACGCAAAAACGCGGGAAACGCCGCACGAAAGGCTGGTGTCAAGCAAGATAATCGCGATAAAAAGTGATTTGACCGAAATATATGAACGATTCTTGAAATTACCTGTTTCAAGTCAAGTTTTGACAGATCGTCATGCAAGCAAGAAGACACCATGATGCGACGAGATCATTTATTTACAGCCTGAAATAGCAAGTGGTGCTGCTACCTTTGCAGACAAGTTCGTTTTGAGTTATCATTTCATTCTGAATTTTACAGGGCCGCTGTAACACATAAAGTAATTTTTTTTCATACAGCTTGTGTATAATTAACACACATGTCGCAAGACATATTTGTAAAAAAAAAAGTAAAAGAAATCATATTAATTGGAGCCATATTTTAAGGCACTGGAGTCATTTCGGTGGGCACGTGATAAAATGGCATGGTATTTGAGAGAGATAGTCGTCTTTCTGCTGGTTTCCCATTGGTACCTCTATCAGCAGACTCTACTTTACTCTCCGCGTGCGGCAAGCAGCACGAGAGAAAGTAAGAGGGAAACTAATTGTTTAAATTACGTCAGGAAGTGAAAGACGTGCGTTCATTCAATTGTTTATTCTTGAAAAATACATCTTCTGATACGCCTCTTCTGTCACGGCGATTTGAAATAATGTTGATGCTGCAGAGGCCCTTTAAACGACTAGGGTTCGGCCGATTCGATGTGCCCGCCGTTTACAGACACGCAAAGCCGAAGTCCACCTTCGTACGCCAGGAAAGCCCTTTCGCGCATCCCGTCGTCGATCTCGAGGAACGCGCCCTCAATTTTTTCTTTCAGCTCTTCGATGCTGGGGATCCTCTTCTTGTAGACAAGTCTTTTTATAAATTCCCCATGCGAAATATTCGCATATATTTAAGTCGGGGGATCGTGGAGGCCAGTTAATATAATCAAATCCCCGACCCATCCACCGCCGAGGGAACGTGTTATTGAGCCATGTCCTCACACTCTTTGCGTAATGGGGAGCCGCCCCATCCTGCATGAATATACAGTTTTCTTTTGTCATGTGGTACCTTTCAAGTTCAGGGAGCATTTCCGTCTTCAGCATGTCCAAATAGGCATCTGCGTTAACGGTGCCATCAAAAAAAAAGGGGCCCACTATGCCTTCACGCCAAATCCCACTCTACACTGTCACCTTCGGTGAATGAAGATGCTGTTTTATCGCGAGTCCATATCCTACTATTCTGGCGGTTCACACGTCCATCTAGGTGAAAGTTTGCTTCGCCACTAAATCAAATAAATTGCAGGTGCCCCGGGTTGCTCTTAATTCGCAACAACTCCGCCCTACAAAATTCTAAACGACGGACGTTGTCGCGTCGTGCAGGGATTAAACAACTTGCGTCTTGTACGGACGCGAATTCGCTCTCGAAGACAGCAAGCACCGCTTCAATGAGCTCCTCGATTTTCAGCAGGCTCTCACGTTCACTGACTGGATTCTTCTTTTTAAAGTCTTCTCCACTCACAAAACAATCCGCCCAAGTCAAAATAGTCGGACGTAAAGGCGGGCGTTTATGAAATGCAGTGCGAAATTTTCGTTTTGCGGTGGCCACCGAGTTCCGCTCCACGTACCACTTGACTGCCTGGGCACACTCACTTGCCGAGTATTGCGGCATCGCAGGGCGGCGCGGAAAATATTTTGATAATAACTGCAGAAGATAGTGCAACAGAAACAATAATTAGGAACAATTGAGATGCCTCAGTAGCGGCACTCTCGAGTCCAAAGTTGAGCTTTCACCGGGAACGGACTCGTCAACAGATAAGCAGACGACAAAGGAAGACACTCGTTGGTCTGCTTTAGAATATTTCTTTTTATTAAACGAGGGCGTCCGCCAGGTTCTAAATTTCAAGTAAGAGGGCATGATCGTTCACATATTTCGTAAAATCAATTTGTATCGCGATTATCTTGCCCGACACCAGCATTTCGTGCGGCGTTTCCCGCGTTTTTGCGTTCAGTGCGCCACCTGGGAGCGGCGTCGCGAATTAGCAGACTGCGAACGGGCAGGTATGGGCCATAGGAAATGCACGTCTGCCGTTTTTGCTATCTTTCTAATAATTCGCCACTCCCAAGTTGACGTCTGAAAAAAATAGGCAAAAAACTGGAATAAACGACGTTCGTGTGCCCAATTTCAGGTATGTACGTTGGAAATTAGATTTTTGCTGGGCGTGCCAAATGTGAAAGTTTTTACGGCCGCACCCTGTACGTTATGAAAGAAACAGCCCGTGCTGTGTCATGGTGAATGGTCACGCAAGGAGCCAAATCAGTCCTTGTCATTGTCCCGATTGCATATTTAGGATAAGGTAGGGCAAAATCAGACAAAAAAAATTTAGTTTCTATTGTAATTTTTTGTTTGTTTCAGTATTTAAAACACGCAGAATGGGCCTATTTACAGATGTCTAGACTACATGTTCAGCAAATATCCTTCCCCCTTCTGTGTAATAAACAGCAGTTGTTAGTTCAGCGCCGTCCTGTTGTTTTTTGTACCTTTACTCTTGTCCAAGTTTCTTTGCCGCTGTTTCTTCCCAAGATATGTTCAGTAAATATTACTTAACCACGCGAGTTATTAAACAGAACTTCAATATCTGAAAGTCACACCCTGCCTCATTTTGCCCCACCCCTTGGGGCAATAAGAGACGAAGTAATAATATACAATAAAACAATAAAATCAAACTGATATGCGTTTAGTTCTTGCAAGAAGAACATTCGAAACGCACTGTGTGAGCTTCAAGGCACTCTTCATTGAGCCCACTCCTTGCATTCCACGCACTTGATCCATACTGAATGTGGGGCCGCTCGGCTCCTCAGTTCTTTGCATACCAGGCACTGTCAATCTCTCGTGGAGTGCATCACACGGTCTGCAGAACGCTCGGGCACTGCGCGCATTTTCGGGGGATCACTAAACATCATCTTCTTTGGTATCATTTCTTTCTCTTTTTTTCTGTTTGTTTTCGGTTTCGGGAGAGAGGGGGGGGGGGGGGGGGGGGGCGTGCAACGCCGGTTCTATTCTGATTTGGCTAACATCAGCTTTGCTCTGCGGGAAGATGTCGTTAGAACAGTACTACGTTCCGATCTGCTTAATCTCTTTTTCTGTCTTACGTTAGGCACGGAAGATGTGTTCTTGAAACTTGAAACGTCGCAAAGAACGCGCCTTCTGCAGCCCAGCCGTTTTTTGTGGAGCCGCTGCTCTGCAAACGACTCGCTGGTTAAGCGAGTCGTTTGGCTCGCCTTTGAAGCGCATCCTTTGGTGAGTGAAAAAGTGTGGCACCAGCGCGAAGGAAATTACGGTGTTGCTCTACAGTTTCAAGAGCTTTGTTCATGTCACTTTATAACTATGAAGCCCTTGTTTTTCTTTTTTTATACGTTCGGACCATCCTAGACACCGGGAGAAAAAGATGGCTCAGGAGCAAGCAGAAGATTCGCGCGTTATTGACATGCACGTCATAAAATGCGGATTGTCGCGTTTCGCCCCACGCGTATCTTGTTACGTAAATAATTATTTCTTTGGGATAAACGCAAATACAGGTTGCCCAAATTTGGTCCGCATGGAGCTAATAACGTATACGAATAAAATTGACGCTTACTTTGGCAGAATAGTGGGTGCCAACCGGGGTGCGCGTCTCGAAGCGAAACCTCGCGCTGAATTTCGCGTTTTTTTTGGCGGGGGGTAAACACGTCACCCTTAACTCCGAATTTATTGCCTCTGGAAAACTCTTCTCGAAAGCTCTTACTTTTTACACATGCCAAGCGTACAAATCACGGCACTACTCGGTGAAGTTTGAACTGACTGCAATTGATTGTCTATTCGCCTCGAGATCGAACAGAGTCGCCACCGTGCGGCCGATGTTGGAAACACTGCTGGATACCGCCGCACGTCATCTGCTCTCGGCGCACGTTAAATGATGGATCATCGCGACGATAAAGAGTTGTTTTCGGGTAAACTGCGCTATTTACGTTGTGAATGCGTGTTTCTTCGAAAATATTGTATCGTTCCGCGATAGTGGAAACACGCGAAGGCAGGGAATAGATAGCCGGATGGCTTTATAATGTTGCTACTGTAGTTGTTGTTGTGATGCGGTTATTTGTTTCTATTTCAGTGCCATTGCATAATATTATGGAGCGCATTGCAGACGGAAAGCGAAGCTTTGTCCAAGGTGAACAACTTGTGAATGCCGGACAGATTACTGAGTGCAACCTTGTGGCCCCAACGACCACGTCGACGAGCGCACACGTGCGGAGTTACTTACTCCAGTCGTCGGCTCTCAGTAAGAATCCCCACACTGTGGGTCTGAAACTCACGAACGGTGCCACGATTGATGAACTTTTGTGCACTGGCGCTGCCGAATAACTATGTTTGTAACTCGAACGGCCGGATACGGCTTTGAGAGAATCGCACGATTCGTCCTCCCGACCGTTTTCAACGGTGCTTTGACACGTAAAATGCTTCATTTTTGCGATCCCAATTATTCGCAACTTAGGCGTAGGAACCTCTTTGAGGCCGCTGACTCTCGCGAATTCCAAATACTTGAATTCTGGCCGTGAAACGAGAGAGGTATTCGCGTGCCTTTATTTTTCTGTAATGTTGTAATTCTCGAAAATACGGGGCTCGCGAAGGGTTTTGTAGTAGGCGGTACAGTCACTCTGGAAAAGGAATGGTCCGAGCTTCGTACGTGGTGCCCCTGTCCTTTAGTGAGCTGTTAACTTTAGATATAATCATGCCGTTTTCATGTAGTGTGATTTGCCGTTAAACATTTATTTTTCAAGCGAAGTGGCACAAAACCTTCGTCACACGGAGGGTAAGCCAAACTCATGGAGTATAAACAAGAATTTATTAGGTTCGACAGTCCCTGTTGCTCCTTCGGTAGTTTGACCAGTTCCCATAGACCCTATTTATCGCGTACTTCCAGCCTAACTTCAAGAAAATTGATCAGTTCCGTCCGACCCGCACGCAGCTACTGCGTGATTCACTTCTTGTGCAGCCGATGCCTCCTTTAGTGTGGCATTGTGTAGGGAGGCTCGTAGGAATGACAATTCTACGATGTTTCGAAATTCGAATTTTGACGCAGTAATAAGTTTGTGGCATTCGCATTCTCTCTAAAACCCCTGCAGCAGGAGAACCTACTCTAAGGACGATCACACTGCCCAGCAGCGAGCGCGAGTATCAACGCGTACGTTTTACGCGTATTATACTATGGGCCACTCGATTGTGACACTTCCGTAAACAGTTTTAGTTTTCCACTTACCTTGATTGTCATGCATCGTTGGTTTGAAGTCTTCGGCGGAGAAATGTTTAGAACAAACCATCGCGTGAATCACATCTCAACTTCAAGAGCCACTTTTCCTCAGCGCGCCGGCCTCTGGATACCCGGGAAAACTGACCACCACCTCGGTGCAATAAGTATTGCACTGAGGAAATGAGCAGTGTATATGGGACCATTTTCTGTTAAAATTGCTTTCACAATGATACAGTACGAGGCAATGAACGTGATATTATGCAGGTTCTTGGCCGCGACCGCGGAAAGCCTACGGGGCAGCCATCTTCCTGTCCACACACTGGTGATGATGATAGTACGACAGTAGCCCCACCTTTAATTAGATCTCGAGGCGAATAGAAAAGGATGGCGCTAAACACAAACTGTCACCATTTTCCCTGCGTCTCCTTTTACCCCCCCCCCCCCCATTCCCCTACCTACACTAACCAAACATGTTCGTGAGTCAAAGGGTTCCAAAACAACAGGTCGGGAAAAAAATCATCAAATGGACAGAGTAACGATTTATATGTCGATGATCTGTAAAAGCTCTTCGGAAATCGGATCTCGATACTTTCGGCAGTCGAGCGTAGAGTCGTGCAACACTTAGCTGAGTAAAACAAAACTGCTTACCAAGTTTGACAGCGGAACGCATCGCAAAGAAGCAGAAATCATAGATTAATACAGACCTAAATCTATTGGAACATTTTATCAATCCTATAGGAAATTATGTTCGAGGAGCGAATATGAGCCAGGGGATATTAGCTTCTTTGATCGCTGGTGGTAGATTGAGCCTAGAAAAAAAATCTACTCGTTAATTAATGAAGGCCGAAATTACTTCTATAAATGCGGCCTCGATAATGCTCTTTTCGTGTTCTCAAAAGTCTCGCAAACAAGAGCCTCGAAGCACGAGAAGTCGCTGACGCTCTCTCGATGTGCCTGGTGTGCGCGACATAGCCGAGAGCAGCCTCAATTACGTTGCCGCGCTGGCCTACGCGGAGCAAAATAAGAAAAGTACCAATATACAGTCCACTGAAAGCGCCATGCTGTTTGATGGTACGTTACAGCTACTTTCTTTTTTCGTCGTTACATTCAACGACACGGTCCGGAAGCACGAAGCATTAGTACGAAGTGTTTTCGTCCGTTTATATTCGCAGCTCGAACGGCGTGCATTCGATCCACTTTCCTCCGTTTCGCAATTCGTTTTCCAGGCCGCGCCAGTTTTCGCTGCGCCCTTGAATATGCGGTAGCGCCCCTCTTCTCTCCTTCACCTCTTTTCCGCTGGGTGGCGTTGTCTCCTTTGATGTGGCGAATAGTCGCTGACAATATAAGAAACTCAGCGCGTCCCTAATGAAAGAAGTGAAAGCTGTTTAACTCCCTGTAACGCTGAATGATACTCCGCGACAACTTTTCTTGGCAATGCAGTGGAAGGTACAGGCCCGCGTCCCCTCTCCCATTTTGAGTGTACGCAGGCTCTCCTCCTCCCCCATTTCCGGGGAGAGGAGGAGAGCCCGCGCACTCTCAAAATGGGAGAGGGGACGCGGGCCTGTACCTTCCACTGCATTGCCAAGAAAAGTTGTCGCCGAGTATAGAGCGCAGCTCTTGAGGAGGAGGGAAGGGTACCGAGGGCCACTTGTCCTTGGTGGGGGTCACGTGACCTTGTTTGGGTAACATGACCTCGGGGGAGGGGGGGTCCACGTGGGGGTCACGGGACCCCCCCCCCCGAGGTCACGTGACCTCGAGGAGGGGGTCACGTGACCTCAGGGGGGTCTCGCCACCTGGGGGCTCACGTGACCCCCTAGAGAAATTTTCCGCTAGATTTAGCGGGGAAATTTTTCCGCTAGAATTAGCGGGGGAAATTTTTCCGCTAAATTTAGCGGGGAAGTTTACCCATAATGCACCGCGCGGTTACGGCGACGACGACGCCGCTCAAGCCGGAAACGGGCGCCTAAGAGTTGCGCTCTAAAATACACCAGACAATCCTGGTGTGACATCAAAAATTCTCGTGTGACACCAGAAGATCTGGTTTGCCCACCAGCAATGCTGGTATATCAAGCACAGTAGCCTGTTGTGCCCATCAGCAATGCTGGTGTATTAAGCACACCAGCCTGGTGTGCCCACCAGAAATGCTGGTGTGCCCGCACACCAGCCTGTTGGGTGCACCAAGGAATCTAGTGTCACACCACACGGGCTCATGTACCCACCAGGCAGCCTGGTGTGCACACCACAGACTTTGGTGTGACACCAGTGTTGTCTTTTTGTTGACTTTTCTCCCCATCCGCGAGTGTGTTTTTGATTAGTTTGTGTGACGCCCCTTCCCCCGACGTGGTGCCTCGTTTGCTCCCGTCTTGGTGGTCGCCGGAGACCCCGCGGCCGGCTCCTTTGTGCTCAAGAAGTGTCCCCCTCGTCCCCAGCACTTCCCCGGGCGACCTTGAGAATCTTGGGCGCTCGCCTCTTCGGGAGTTTCCCTTTCCCTTTCCTCCAGTATTCTTGTTAAAGTTTGAGAAAATAAAGGAGTCTTCTCTGTGAGTCGAAACCGAAAAGATGTGTGTTGGTGCGCTTTCCTCACTTCCGACGAGCTAAAGATAGTTAGACATGGTCTGGTAGCAAAACAACGAAGAAAGCTAGTAATTAGTACAGTTTTTGGTTCCGAAACCCGGGAATTAACGGCCTGATGATGCCTACTATGGGCCAGGAGGGCGTCGACAGCCTGAAGCAAAAGTGGATTACCCTGCGAGCCGCCACAACAAATATCATCAACAAGATCAGCGTCCTGCTGGCCATGGATCCAACCGACATCCGTGAGCTGGAAGAAAGATTTGATATTCTTATATTTAAGGAGGCTTCCCTAAAAGAGCAGGAAAAGAAAATCGAGCCATCTGTCGAATAGGATGCCTTAGAACAGGAGATAACTGGCGCGGAGAGGTACGCGGAACGGACCAGCGTAACTACGACACGAGTCAACCACAAGCAGAAAAACCAAGAATTGTGGAACGACAGGGCGTCCGGTTCTTCGACGCAGGGCAGTGGCTCCGGACAAGCTCCAGTTGATCACAATCAACTCCCTGCAACAGTAAAGCTTCCGAAGCTTTACTGCTTTACTGCTGTGCTTTTTTGAATCAAGTAATTATGGCATCAGCGTTATTGTCAAACTTATCATTGTACCCTTTTTTGTGAGTATGGCAACACCCAGTCAACAGGTGCTCTGGTAACACACCACAACAAAACCTGATGTCCCACCAGAACATCAAATTGCTAGTTTCACACCAGCACACCATATTTCTGGTGTCACACCAGAACACCAGATTGCTGGTATGAAAATGTCCCAAGTCACAACTGTGAAAAAGTCTGGTGTCACATCAAGTCATACCAATTCTCGGCCTGTTCTATTTTTCACTAGGGGTGATTAGAGGGACTCTCACTAAATAATACAGATTCAAACCCTTTTCACCTGGTCCATACGGAACCAGTGGATCGATTTAGTTGAATTTTAGTTTTCTCTTTCTTGTGTAAAACTTCCCGATTTATTTTATAGGCAAGTGCTCTTTTTATGTATTGCTGATAGTTAATTGTCTGTTGTTCATTGTTATGAGGAAAGTACCTTGTATTATTATATAATTTCTTGTGTTCTTTTAAACGTCTTTCTCGCCACTGCATGTACCGGAGGGGGGCTGAGGACCAGTCAAGCTGCTTGGACAGCTTTTTTTCTCAGCCCCCACCATGCTTATACATGGTAAATAAAGCTATTATATATATATATATATATATATATATATATATATATATATATATATATATATATATATATATATATATATATATATATATATATATATATATAAATTTTGCCAAGAGGGAGTCATCTGAACAAAAAGTACTCTTATCACGTGTTTTTTTTCTGTGTGTGTTTTTTCATCAAATGATTAGGCGACGCGCGCTTCGAAGAAGAGTAAGCTATTCGATACCAATGTGGGGACAACAAAAACGAACACATAAAGCTTTATAGGCACTAGGGGTGTAAAATGACTTAGGTGTAGCATGAATAGAACTCCAAGTACACATTTTGCTGACATGCAGACCTCTCGCGCTTAAACCACCGACGATAAAACCGTTAGTAAAAAAAAAAACAGTGCAGTAAAATCATGCATTATTATACTAAAAGTGTATTTTAAAAGGGCGCCTTCAGAGTATACCTTAGGTAGACTCAACTCCAACCTGTATAGTCTATTGGGAGGTACACTAAAATACGTAGGTACAATAATTGTATTGAGACCGTGCAATTCAGGTTCACTCAAAGTATACTACTGGAGCACACTTAAAGTTTATACTGTAAACAACTTACAGTATAAACTAGATCACACCTAGTTTATACTGTAAACGACTTAGCTTTAGCATGAGCAACACCAAGTGCACCATTTGTTGACATGCAGACTCTTCACAATTGAACCACCAACGTCGAAATCGTTCGTAAAAAGCAATATACAGTAAGATCATAAGATAAAGACAGTGAGAAACAGAACCTGCGAATATGTTTCCCTATGGTCACAAATACATAGAATACCACCCTTGATAACAAAATTTCGTGCCCACGAACCATTCCTGAAAATTCACATATAAACTTGGGAGTGTGCTGGTTATTGGGCAAATGTGACAGAAAGAATAACACACTTAAGACAAAAGGACGCCGGACACCTTTTCTTTCAACTCGCAACAACACAGATACAGTGAATCTGCAAACGGAGAATTTTTGAACCCACCACTGCATAGAAGAAACAAAAAAGAAAAGAAAAAGAAAGTGATATAGTAAATACAGGATAAACGAGGACAGAAAAAATGTTAAAGAAAAATTGAATTGTTGGATGGAAGACGAAATGCAATTGCACCGATTCCGGAGACTCACTGTATCTGTGTTCTTGCGAGTTGAGAGAAGAAGTGTCCGGGGTCCCTTTGTCTTAAGTGTGTTATTCTTTCTGTCGTGTTTGGAAATCCACACTTTGTCGAATTCGCAAAATGTTGAGCCCGCGAAAATAAGGGCGTTGACAGAACTTCTGAAAGTATACTAACATTAACTTTATGGTATGAAAAACGTTTAAGCACACTTAGCTTAAAAGTTGCTTAGGGGCCAAACTTTGGTGCTTTCCTAACTTATAACTCCCCCATTTTTTTCTAAAAAAAAAAAAACGAGTAATTCTTAGGGTTAAACCGAAGGTTTACTTTATAGCTTTTATAATAAAATAATATATATAGGGAATAACCTCAATCCAGGTGCTCCACTAAGATAACGGGGCCACGATGCCAGGACAAAGGATGCCCTCGTTAGCAGCTTTCGCTAATCCAGCGCAGGTAAAGGTGGTATAGAACAAAGTTTGTACCACCGACGACACGGCGAAACTACCTGGTAAATCCCCGTTTATACGTAAAGTTCTTCACTGGAACATTGTTTTGGCCCCACCATTACTCAAATCGAAACTGCTGGATATTCGTCGATAGCAGTTATCCGAAAATGTGCATTGGTACGATATCGTCCGAGATATACCGTTTTTAAACACGATTAACGAGGCTCTAAAGTGATATATGTAAATTAAACTTTTTTTTTTACTTCTAATCTCTACAATATACCGCCAGCCCGGTAAAGCTTAAGCCAAGGCAGGAGTAGGCATTGGGGAGGGGGGGATATTTTTCGGCAATTCTTTTTACAGCAGGTCCAGCGCCCTGAAATTGCTGTGCATTTGTTCGCCCGCGTTTTCCCCGGTGTTTTCAAAGGTAGAAATTATCGCGCACCTTTCCGCGCTCTAGCGTGGGCGTATGTTTGCTTTTGAAACCAGTAGCGGACTATTATGAATGACTGCATATTTACCGACTTACGTCGTCACCATCTACACCGGGTGTCTCCAAACCCCGGCCCGCTCCAGTCTTCCGTCCGGCCCGCGGAGGCTGCCCGTGGTCTTTCAGACGAAGCTCGGCCCGCGGCCCGCCTCCAGCAGACCCACTGCTAGAAGTTCAAATACGACACGTGACAGCCAATGAGAGCCTATTCATCAAATTATTACATACAAAACTTGAAAGTATAAAGCAGCGACGACGAGGACGGGAACAGGACATCGTTCATTTAGCTACAACATAAAATCCTAAGATTCAATATTGTCGCTAAATGAAAGATGTCCTGTTGCCGTCCTCGTCCTCGCTGTTTTATATTTTCAAGTTTTGTATCTATTAACCAACACACTCGTTTTCAATTGCAAATTAATACCAAAGACGACAGGCTTCGTGCCATTGGGACAGGGGAAGTTAGGTGCCGTTTGGCGCGCGGCTTCAAAAGTGCGCGTAAATTAGGAACGGTGGCTCAATGCCGGGGCTGGGCGTCGATTCGAAATTTTAACACGATTAATCGCCGCACTTTAATTAAATATATAATAGATGAATCGTTTTCGTTCATTGCCACGTATAATAGATTAAAAAAAAAGTTCAGCATTAGTTATTTTGCCCTTGATGAATATGTGATTAACGGCGCGATGTACAATTTCGGATATTAAATCAACACTGATGTCTAGTTAAGAACCGTCAGAGGGCACCAACACTCACAGATGATTACTTCAGCCGCAGAGGCAAACAGGTTCGTTAGTATTCTCAGGCAATACCGAACTACTTCGGTTATTCGCAGTAATCTCTGCAGCGCTAAGCGGATACGCGCACGACGTTGGAATTGGCTGACACGTATAACCTTCTCTATACTAGTTTCGAGTTACAAATGTCGCCTTACAGTTTACTTTAGGTCAAAATTTACCTAATGTTTGCTTTCATACAGGTGTACTCGTTCACGTGTAACCAAAGAGTATAACTTTAATTTTTTGTGTCAATAGCCGGTTAAAAATGGATCGCTGTTAAAGGATTATTCGATTAATTGGTAGGTTAATCGATCAAGTGACCGGCTCTTGTAATTTCATCTCACTGGGCCCAGACGTTGCGCTCTATCATCTCTGATTTTTGAAAGAAAATAAGTGGCTTTTTACGAGGTTCTTAACCTTCTCTTAAGATATTTTCGCCAATTTGTTTTTTTTAATGGCGTGAGCGTGGTTTGATTTTTTTTAAATGGGTGTAAAAGTAGGCATCAGTCGATAATTGAGTCGAAATCAGATTTTCTTTCAAACGCTTCACAATTTGTTTTGTGAAATTCAAAATTCTGTAAACTTGCTATGTTGTAATAATTGTGCAATTTCAATTATGATTTTTTTTTTAATTTAACAAAATTCACGAAAATTAGCACTTTTCTTCCCAATGTTTCTAATTTAATTTTCGCTTTGTTCCCGGCAATTGTAACTTTGTTTATTGGAAGCCTGTGGATGTATTACAAACGAGAAATGTTTGAAGCTGGAAAACAAAATAATTTACAAACAAATAATATATTAATTTGTAAAAAAAAAAGTCTGCTTTTTCTGCCTAAACAGCCGTCTACTGCACCCTCAGGTGATCAAGTAAAAATGCGAAGCGTAGCGGCTTTATTAGAATCATTTATTATCTTTCATTTCTGAAAGTTTAATCAAAATGATTTTAGTCTAAATTAAGAAAAAAATTGAGATTCAGCTCCCGCTTCGCAGCCTGGCATTGTTTCTTAGCGCCTCTTCACCGGACAACACGCCTCGTGACACGACGGCTGACACGAGATCTGGGAAGCTCTGCGCGCACACAAGGCGATTTCTGGTCGAGAATCTGATTTCCGCCGCGGGTTCCGAGCATGCACACTCTTGACTCGCAAACGCCTCGCGTATAGAGCAGAGATGCCAGTAATGATATTACAATAATTAAATTACTTTACGTGATAATGAGTAATGTAATGAGCTACTTTTCTAGGCTGGTAACTTAGTAATATAATGAATTATTTCAGGCAGTAATTTTGAGGAAAAATACTTAGTACTTTTAAAACTGGCTTTGTACCCAGATTACAAAATTTGTTTACGAGCTTTAAACAAAAAAAAAAGAGAAATGTTGTGAAAGAAACATAAGAGCAAATAACCGACGGCCATCTGAGTGCAGAGCCTGGTACTAAGAACTCGACGGACGCAGAAAGGCGGGCCGGAAAGGCGAAGAAGTTAAGCTTACGGGCAAAAACATCCCTGGAAGGTCACGGCTCACAAACTCCAGGCAAGGCAGGTTCACGGCGTCACCTTATCCGGACGATACTATACTTCGTTCATTCCTCAGCTGACAGTGCGGTACAACCTACGAGCTCACCAGAACCAATCAACCGCCTTCCTTTGATCATCTTACCTGACCCCTTCTCTGCGCGTGGGTATAAACGAGAGCGTGGCTACGTGGCGAAAGATAGACATGTGACTGTTCCAACGAGCACGTAGCGTCCACCGCACTGTCAACTTAGTGATGAACGGCTTAGAGGCTACAAGGCGAAGGACACATCTCCAGTGATAACGACACATTTCGAAACATGAGAGGATGGGACAAACAGACCCCCAGCCTTGCTCTTTCGTCAAGTAAGGTCGAATTGTTATCTTCGACCATTGTGAACAACCAACAACCGGAATAAATGGTTAACCTCAAATGCCTTGTCAAAATCCCAGAATGTTTCGCGCATACCCTTGGTTTTGTTATGTAAAGGTGCTTTTTGTAGTCGTAAGAGACGAGAATCGAGCAAAGCAGGTGCCGCCCGCTGTATGCCTCGCTGCCTTTCTTTGGCAAGTTTATTCGAGAATATACCTACGAGCAGATATCGCTGCCCGTTTGTTGGGACATTACAATTTCAGGAAGCTCGCACCTTCCTTTTCCTCAACTGGCGATGCTTTTGCCCAGCAAATATCCAGGCCCTTGTGTGACAACGCGCAACAACTTGGGCTCTTCGGGTGTTTGGGAACGATACTGCTTGAGAGGAATTACCGGGAATACGACAGTTAATGCTCTTGCGAAAATAGGATTAGAATGCGTTCGAGGCGGAAAAGAAACGTTTACCGTGACGACTTCTTGTAAAAACGACCTTCCATGGCCCGACTTGGATACTCACACGGACTATGACTTCTTCTAAGTCAGGAAGACGGAAACATATCACCCTTTAACTAAGGAACTTCACCGCTGAATGAACAGCGAAACCGGTCAGTCGACTGTCTTTGAGTCACATGTTAAAAAGAAGCTATTAATTATTTTTAAGACTTCTTTCGTGTGCGCCAGTGGTACGACGGTTCGGTATGGTTCGCTTTGAGGCGCATAAAGCTGTTCCGGTGTAAACAAGAAGATCTGAGTTTTGGCACATACAGTGCAAATAAAATGAGCAGGAATTACTGATTCAAGCTATTGAAAAGTAATGTCAAAGTAATCTCACGACTTCTGTAAAGTGAGAGAAATAGACGTCGTCCTGTCTATTGTCTAAAGTGTAAAGTGATAGAAAGAGACGTGTAAAGTGATATGTAAAGTGTAAAGTGAAAGAAAGAGACGTCGTCCTGTAAAGTAATAGAAAGAGACGTCGTCCTGTCTATTGTCTTTCCCTTCTACGTTTTTGGTGTTTCTTCTCTACCCCAACCTCAGGTCAATTCAACATGGTTAACTTTGGTAAAGTAATTGTAATGCAATGTCATCACTTTTAGTGTGAACTCATTTGTAATGTAATTTAAGCACATTTTTTCACCTTTCAGTAATTAGAAATGTATTTTAATTACTTTTTCAAAGTAACTTTGCCATCTCTCACTGTTTCAGCTAAAGATGCTCCGCGGTATGCGACGGCTGCTTCCACTCGTCCTTCTTTTCGGCTGCAATGCAAATAGCGGTGGTTATCGCGTGATAATTGTACGTGCCGCCACTGCATAGCAAGCTCGTTGCGCCCTTTGAACCCGATGTCAGCTCCCCAATCTGACACGCAAGGACGGAATGTCGCCGCTGCGCCCGCGACTCAGGTCAATGCTCGTAAATCTTCGTCGCCCCCTCCCCCCCCCCCCCCCCCTTCTCTCTTTCTTCCAATGCTTGGAAGTCGTGGCCTCTGAAAGTGCCCCCCCCCCACCCCCCCCCCCCGAAACAAATTCCTGGCTACGGGCCTGGCTTACGTGTGTCCTGACACTGGCAAGAGCGGCAAATTGCGGCGTGAAGCAACTTAGCTGCTGGTGGATATGCTGACCAGGTAAACAACAGATATACCAAGCCGTGCTAGATCACAAAAGGACTCCACCGCATACGACGGTTGCAACTGCAGCGATTGGAAAACCACGGAAGCCGAAGCTTAGCCTTTTCCTAGAAATATCTATACGACAACGCAACTTTTCTGCGTTTACCTGCGCTAGACAGTCCGCACAAGAAAAACCATCCTGCGTTTCGTCCGATTGCAATGTCGACAGTGACGTGCTGTGCGGTAAAAATGAGCTAAGTAACCAGTCAGGGTTGCGACGCGGGAGCTCCATTTGAACGTTATGTTTCGGATGTTTACTTGGCTACCTCATAATAGAATAAACGGCTGTTTAGGCAGCGAAACGCTCTTTTTCACAAATTTAGAATCTTTGTTTTCTGTGAAGTATTTCATTGTACGGTTTCAAACAATTTTGGTTTGTAATATTTGTAAAGTAGCTAATCGGGTGAGTTCGTTCATGACTCATAAGATTAAAAGCGCTAACAATAGACGGACAAAAAATCCCATAAGTCCTGTTCACCTTCCTTTTTTGTGCCTGTCTATTGCTAGAGCTGTTAATTTTATAAGTAACATATCTACAGGGCTTACAACAACAAAAAAGTCATTTTTGTCATGCGAAAAGCTATAATTAAGCAAAAAAAAAAAGAAGAAACGTGATGCAGTGATTACACGCATTATTGCACGCTGAAATAATGCTCGTTCATGTAAAAATTAGGCACGGGTGTAATTTTTCCTCATAAAGTCGTTTGTGTTCGAGAAATAATGATAAATTAAGTAGAAGAGTATGGGAAAGCAAAAACGTGCGCAGGCGGAGAAGAATTTGTACATTGTGCGAAAAATTCATTAACGTCACGACTGTGTTGATTCAAAATGGCTTACACGTTCAACCATGGCAATTATTGATGGGAACTTTTTCCACTCCACGCCAGCCGAGCTTACAAAGGAGTTTTAAATGATCGTTTCGTTAACTCCGATAACGATATCCGTAGGCCGTAGATGATACGACGCACGCGCAAAGGCGCCAGTGGAGTATCGGCTATTCTTATCGGGGTTATCGCAATAAGCTATTAAACACTAGTGGGAACGTCATTAAGTTGTGATCAAATGGGGGAAGCATCGACGCATTCTCTGGACTATACCCGAAATTTACCCCGGAAACGCGAGGGACAAGGCAAGTGCAGGTATATAACAGAATACTATTTCTATATAATCATAGTAGCAGTGGCTAAAATTGTTGTTTGCAAGAGTAGACTACGTCGGCAGGAGCTTTAAAAATGTACAAAAATATTAAAGTTACAACATTTCCTCTTTTTCTTTATTTCACGCGAACATCACTGGTGTATGCATTCACGAGCGTTGTAGCACCGCATCGGCTCAGCGCAGCCACAACCACACGCCCAGCGATGACGATACAATCGAAAGAAAAAAGCAAAAACAAATACAATCTTCCTTATTATCAAACAACAACAACAAACAAAGATCCGACCGCGTAGCCCACATTGCAGCCGGGGTCAGTAGGCCCGCCGCCAACAATGGTCTAAGCACCCTCTCCCGTTCGGCCCATCACTATCATCATCATCAACATTATCACAGTCCCTCCCCCGCGTAGACGCACGGTCCAGCGATTTCTGAAGAGCCAAGCCTCCATGACAAAGTGCACGAGTTCGCTGCCTGCCAGCGCCTTCCGCGCATACACCTAGACGCCCCTAACGAATTTATTTTTTTATTTTAATACGGTGCCTGAAACGGGTCTCCGACTGCCACGTGATGCCCGGGAGCGACACAGCGTACGCGCGCTGTCCGTAGTCACGCGACACGTTCTCGACGCTGGGACTGCTCGTAGCCTCCACAGTGGTCCTAAGGTGAAACGGAGAATGGAATGTTGTAACCTGTTGCCGCGTAATTAGAAGGTGGCTGCGGGAAGCGCCATACTGGGGCACCTGTCTAGGGATACAAAAAATATGTCAAACAAAAGACTGTATTTTTTTGACGAGGCATCCCTGTAATTTGACGGTGCGTGTACCATACTCGACTGCATGTCCGTCTGTGTGTTTGGAAATACAATTTCTTGAAGCTCCTTTCCGAGTCCGGCTCTGACGGATGTTTTGGTGTTGTAGCTGTTCTCTGCCGCCATAAGTTGGGGTCAACAGATGCTCTCGAGAGACAATGGAAGAACCGGAAAGTGTCACTTGGCTGTCTGCACGAATGATCATTACAGCCTATGGGGGCAGACACCGAGAAAAAGGAGGAGACGAGAGACACTCAGTGTGTCTGCGAGGATTATTTATTGTTTGTAGCTCTAATGGGCGGAAGCCATTAGGCTGCAGGAGCTAGAGCCTGCATACAAGGATGTACTGGGAACATCAATTTCTTTGCTTCCAACTGATGTTAAGGCGACCGAATGGGATTGTCTTAGGCATATGAAGCTTTACGCGGAGGATAATATTGTCGCACGAGTGGCAACATTAGCGGATCCCTGCGCTTCCCATGTACTCCGAGTGGTTCCGAAATTGACTGATTTGGAGGTTTACAATTACGCTCGTCAAATTTGAAGTTGGAACCATACTTTTATTTTCTTTTATTAGAAAGTTAACGAAAATAAATATTTGCTAAGAATCAGACAGCTCATGACGATTAGCTCCACGTATTTTGTCTCCCTGGCCACATTTCCTTCGCGGTTTTTTATTAAAAACAAATCCGTTCGAAATAACACCGCGCCTGCATACATACTCGTTATCTGGCTGCACTCTTCAGCACCCCATCTTGAAGTGTCGCTATCAACTTTGTTCCCGAAGCCGCGCGACAAACTGTGCGAACACAAAAAGAAGGAAAATAAAAGCATCGAAGTTTACTTATTCAGGTACACTCTCACGAGGTGCGCGCGCGCCGAGTGCTCGCCGCGCATACTGAGCAAAAACCAGCACGCGTCAGAGTGGTCACCAGCCAAAAGGCGCCAACGCGAAAGAAACGCCAAAAAAGTACAAAAAAATCCGGAGGCACCCTTTTATGGTAATCGCCCTCGGAAACCAGGGGTCTTTAAGAACACGAGCAAACCTAAACACGGCAAAAAAAGAAGAGACTAGGTGGAAAAGCAAGACTTGCCGTTGTAATGAAATAAGAAAAAGAAGAAAAAAGCGGAGGTAAAGATACAGAGTCACGTGTCGAAGTTTCCCTCAGCAACTTCCGACTCCGCACAATCCCGTTAACCGTAAGTGCAGTCGAGGAAGGTGAAAAGGCGGATCTTCGGGGAAAAAAAAAAAAAAACAACAAGGAAAACAAAAGAAGAGGAATTTAGCATTCGGGCCGCATGCAGCATCAATGCGCGGCGGCGGTACTCGGGTTATCTGAATTTCAAGGAACGACAAATCTTTTTTTTTTTTGTTTTTTTGTCGCTCCTGTTTTTTTGTTTCCATTGTTTTTTTCGACGCCAGGAAGTCGTAACGCAACGAAACAAAGCGCCAAATGCGCGTCCCGACGCCAGGAAAAAAAAAAATTAACGCGGACTTTAAAAAAAAAAAAAGAATGTTCGTAATTTGGCAGACAACGATCCCTAGGGTTTGCCTCCAGCCAATCGAAGCAACGGAGGCCAACCACGTGACGGCCCTTACCAAAGCTACGGGGACGACGGCGTAAGCCAGGGCAGGTGGAGAAAAGGGGAAGGAGGAAGTTCCTTTTTACTCAGACGTCGCGTTTGTCCCCATCGGAGATTAGCCCTTCACTCAAAATTCGAGCGAAACGCGTCTTTCCTCTCTCGCCCGCTTGTGGCTTCGACGGCGCTGCACGAAACTAGTGAGATGGAGTACGGTCACGTGGCTCCGTCCGATGCACTGATTGGCTCAACGGTAACGTAGCCTCGGCTTTTTACCAGGTTACGGCCAGACGGAGTGTAGCAGACGACGTGGGCGAGTCCCACGGAAGGCGCCGCAACAGACTGGTGAAGGGCGGCCGTGACCTTCAGTCGGAAACCAGTTTTGGAGAGTCAAACGAATCGCGTGGACCTTTATTGTTCCTCTGCGCATCGCATTACGGAAGCGCATTGCGTTTTGTCGGGTTTTTTTTTTGTTGTTTTTTTTAGGTCGCAGGCAGCGCACGTGAACCGTTTCCGCAATTAGGTGTACATACAGCGTTTGTCAGTTGGTACAGGTCCGCCGAACAGGCAAGGCGTCCGAAAGAAGACACACAGACACAAAAAATGGCCTTTTTGTTTCTTCTAGAAGTATTGTTTTTATTATTGAGAAGTAGTACTCTATACATTGCCAGAGTTTGATGTCGTTTACGTTATCGGTAAGTTACAGGAGTGACATCTTTGAATATATATCACTTTAAATAAAAGGGCATCACCTCATACCCTTTTGTCCCATATAACGCACCCCAGACCTTCAGTTCGACGTACAACGCACTATAGTCGAACAGACGGCCTAAAATTTTACGAGGGGCTTAATAACGGTGCGATGTAACTTATTAAACAACTAAAGTACATATCAAAGACCACATAAAGAGAACGCTGAGGTTTTGCAATAAAGGCAAGAAAACCCCGATTTTTTTTTTTCTTTTGTAGTCAGTAAAACGTACATTAACTATTTTAATAAGTTGTACCACACGACTATCAAGCGTCTCGTGAAGGTTAGTACCGTTAGATCGACGTTAGTGCACTGTACGTCGTTTTGGGATGCATTATACGGGACAAAGGGTGTAAGAATACACCATTTTCTTAGAGTGTACCTTTTGCCAAATTATCCACGCATCAAAAGAGTGCCGGAACGTACAGGTGAACGCTCTGCCTTATGTATAAAATATTCGAAATAAGTAAGCAAAGTAGGGCGTTGATGAACGCGTGCACACGATTTGTTTTAAGTTTTCGTTGTAGGACACTTACTGCTGCTGACTCCAGCACGCGCAGTACGCGTAACTGCATGTTGCGCAAGCTCATTGTTGCTTGAATAACTTAGCAAGAAGTCTTTGAGAGCAGAAACTGAGGAAGAGGAGGCTCTGGCGTCCCTACGCGCTTGGATATCTTCCTCTCCCTCAAGTTTTTCTAGAACAAAACAATATTCACAAATATTTTGAAAAAAAAAGAAATAATTTGCAAATGTTTTTTTTTTTTTTAAAAGGCGCAGAACATGACTAGCGACGGTACCCTGACAATAATTCTTCGAGCTATATTTCCCCGTTCACATTGTTCTTAGCTTCTGACGATTATTGTCGCTTTTGTTTATTTGAAACCCGACGTCTCAGGTAAAAATAACCGCGTTCCAATTCCGCACGGGTCGCTTCCTTCACCCTTCGCTTCTTCCTAAGAACACAGATAAACACACACTTCAAAGCCCGGGACAGGTAAGAATGGCGGACACCCGCTCCTAAACACCGTACTTTAAGGTCATCCCACACTGCCGCGTAACAACGAAGAACCCCGGCCGTTGCGGCAGTTCACACACAGCCTGACGCAACTTTGTCTTAATTATTTATTGGCCAACAAACTCGGTCTCTAGGCCTTCCTGCCTGTAGGCGTACAAAGAAGGATGAGGGGAGGGGGCGATGCCACACTTTGTGTAGGCTGTTGTTAAAGATACCTGCTCTTGCTCTTTTTTCTATTTCTCTCTCCCTCGAGCCAATTGTGGAACGCGGAGCGGTTATAAGTCGCCTTGCATCGCCCGAACTCTCGCAACTCCGCACCGACGTTGGGGAGCTCGTAGGTGTTGAGTTTCGTCTGCTTGGAGCGGATTGCGACGATTGGCTTCCGGATTGGATTCAATTTGGATGCAAGCTGGATTAGTGACTGGACTAAGACTGGATTAGGACTGACTCCGTCTGGATCAGGACTGCTGCATTGAGTTTGTTCTTCTGGCGGATGCGAGCCTTATCCGGTTGCAGACACGCGCCTCGAGCAGTGACGGTAAGTAAGATTGGTTTGCTCGATTGATTGTGAATGATCGCGTTCCCGGGGTGGACGCATTCCTCGTAAGTGGCTAGGAGGATTATTGTAACGAACGACAGAGCTAAATATAGCGCGTTAGCTACGAAATATTTAGGTGCACTCGTTCGATGTATCGGTTGCATAAGGTCAAGCATAACGCAGTTTCTTAAGATACACGGAGTAAACGCATTTTTGGGGGAATACCGAGATCTTACCTTTACGACATGCTATTGATTATCTCGAAATTCAAAAACAGCTATTTAGAAAACGACAAATGAATGTTACGTCAAAATCACCATTTCAAATTTTTCCGCACCCTCCTGGGGCGTGTGTCCCAATTTGTATAACTTGCAATTCGAGTAGGCAGTCTAAAAAACCCGGTATTTACGCTTTTCTTTTATTTTCTTCGTTTTGCTGGCGTGAGCTTTCGTGGCATTCATTTCACACTATCACACCTCTGTAATCCGTCTAAATAAAGCTGTATGTCCCCCCCCCCCCCCCCTTTCCCCCAATACTAATTTGACGTCATGTTCTCAGTGTTGACAGAAAAGTCTCTAAACATATCAAACCAAATCGAAAAAAATATATATATATTCAACTTCGCGGAAACTAAATATTGTGCATTGTATTTTTTGGTTTACTAGTTTTCAGGCTTCCATTAATATATTGAACCTCCTCTGAGGCGAATCAGTCAGACTCGAGGGCGCTATCGTCAGTTAGAGGTTAAGAACCGAGTAGATACTCAGTACGAGCTCGGCGCACTGCGCCAGGCGTTGCTGCGTGTGCGCCGACGTGTTATCAAAGGCGTAAAGCTCGTGGTGGAGCGTAGATCGCTTTCGTTCTGCGCACGAACTGCACTGAAGGTTTCACAGCAAGGTCAAATCTATGTTGTATCTACGAGAAATTCTCCTTTAACGTTGTCGAAGTTATTTCAAGCTTAAAGATTAAAACAGCGCAAGGACACGGACAAGAACAAGAAGGTAGACAAACAAGGCTACCTTCTTGTTCTTGTCCGTGTCCTTGCACTGTTTTAATCTTTAATCATGAAATACCAACTAGCCCAAACTTCTACTTTACTTATTTCAAGCGCACGTTTAACGAACGATGTCTAGGGCCACCTATAGTAGACGGCGCGAGCCCGCTAGTGTGTACTGTCATCGTAAACGGCTCCAACGCATTCGATCACGGTCAAACCGAAAAGTGGGAACCAGTTTTAGACTATTCGCGGGGCGCATTGGTTTACCCAATTCATTTTCCCCTTCTACCAGTGTTGCCACACAAATGTTCACCATGTTACGACTCTTCCGTTGTAGTATAGCTTCAGGAAACAAAACACTTAAAACGTAAAGTAAAAACAAATTTTTTTATTTTTTTTCACATTTCGATTGTAGGGTAATGGGAAATTAATGATGTTTTTTTTTTTCGTTACTTAGACCACTGGGTAAAGGGGAAATTAATGATTCCCTGAGGAGCTTTGAAAAAAAGAAGTGTGGAAGAGAGAAATAAGAGTATTTTCAAAGTTGATCACCCAAATGTAAAAAAATAAAAACAAAAACTGGAAAGGAAATATTTCTGTTTAGGACATGATACGAATGCCAATAAACGTATTATGAATGAATTATCTTTATTTTAGCTACCGGATTGAGAATGCAAAAGTACTTTGCATAATATGAGCGTGCGCTTTGAATGACAAGGGCGTCGTCTTGAATGATAAGGACCTTCGCCTTGAAGGATAAGGACGTCGCATCCACTGTGTATGATTGGTTTGGTTTGTGACAGCAAGCGCCCAAAAGACAGTGAGCGCCCTGACAATACACTTTTGGCGCTACTCGAGTGGCTCCATGAAGGCGTAGCGTTGATATTGGTCGGACCTAAAGCGGAATGGAGTTTATAGCACGTAGACACCTAACATGACCTTCGTTCGTACGACCGTATGGACAGGCAGCTCTTATACATGTCGGTATAAAAGATTCCTCTGCTAATCGATGTCTAGGTTGGTTTAACTCAGTAAACTTAAACTGGTCCCTCCTCATCTAAAGCCGCTCGCTTACTCATCCCTCGTCCGTCTTAAACTCAAGTTCGCATCATGGTACTTGAGATCCACATCAGGCTTATCTCACCAATAACATTGAACCAGTTCAGAACCGTGCATTATATGTTTCGTTTACTCAGATTATTCTCCTTTCACGAGCGTCTCTGGAATCGGTGCCATTCTCACCTCTCCTTTCTGAACGTCGCAAACTTTCCAGGCTATCTCTTTTTCGCAACTTTCATAACGCCCCGTGCCTCCGGTGATCATACATCTCGACTTCAGTAGCCTTTCATCGCCTTACGGGCCGTACCCTCGACGTAGCACGCCCAGAAGCAAGAACGGTCACGTTTAAGAATTCCTTCTTTTTACGCACTGCCATATAGATTGGAACGGTCTTTCCTCAAACGTTGTCGCAACTCTTGACGCAACATAATTGAAGAAACTTTAATTAGGTGTCGTATACTAGGTTTGTGCGGAGCTATTTTGTGTGTATATTTTCGAACTACTCTGATGGGTTGTCTTTGAATTGTTTTTATGGGCCATTTCTCGGTGAGTTCTTGCCATCCGGTTTTGTGCTTTCTACCCACCCTTACGTAATACCCCCAAGGGTGTCCTTAAAGCGGCCCTAAGGAGGTTTCTGAGATCGCCTAATTAGGGTGATAACTCACTCTGCGGGCTCTAAGCATACTAGAAATCTTTAAATCGCGACGATGCGCGGCCAATTTCTCCGTTACAAAAGCAATCAAAGATCGAATACATCGAGGTCATCGCAGAGAATGAGAGGAGCCTTTCTCGAAACCAGAAACAATGTCAGCCAATAGCAAGCGGAAGATCCTCGCGTCTGCGACCGGCGGACCCGGGGAGTGATATCCGGAATGCGCGCGGCTCGTCACCCGGATAGCCCGGATGTAGCCCGGGATTCGGACGCCCAGACAAAGTCGATCGTCATCGTAGCCACCGCTTCATCGCGCCATGGCTCTCGTTAACTAGACGCCTCTCGAGGAAGAGATGCTTCGACGAACAGCCTACATGGGATCCATCTCCTATGATACGACACCGTTGCACGCCGCCGTAAATTCGAGCGCAGTAAATAGCGGGCCGCACCAACCGCGCCGTGAAGGAGCCAGTCTGCCCGAGGCAACAGAGGCACACGACTACAGAATCCAGCGGTTTGGAAACACTCTAGTACCACTAAATAAGCTACGCTTCACTGTAACGACATTTGGCCATATTTTGGCTAAAAATCATGGTTGCCAGTTAGCTGAGGCTTTATTTGAAATCACAGGAAACGCTTTTCCTTCCTCCACAAGTGTTTAAATAGTTCGCGACAAAGCAAAGCAATATTACAAGAAGTTCCTAACGCCGAATCTAATGCTGAGACAGTCACAACTTTGAATCATGACGATCGGCAGTTGCGTCTGCTCTGAACAAGCACCAAAATGGCGGCGCCCACAACAATGTCGGGAAACGGAGTGCCGATACTCTAAGTGCAGGTCATTTATTGGTTCTAGGGAACACGGCTTGGAAACACGCATCGGTCTCCTCGCGCAGATTCCGTCGCTTGCCAGGAGTCGGTTCAGAGAGCGCGCGCTCGAGAGCAGACGACCGCATATCACTTCCGCGGAAGAAGAAAAAAAATATTTGCGCTGTTTTGGAGACGATTATTGCAGCATTACGTTCCCTCTGCGCGAAAAATTAACATTTTTCTCATACCCTCGTTTGCTCTTATCATCTACAAAAGCATACACGCATAAGCATACAGACATTTTATAAGAGCAGCACTTGCAATCTCCACGAAATGTCGTGTTTTCATTGGCCACATGTTGCCGGAACCACACTGCTCCCACACTCTAAGAAAAAGTGAGCACCCCCCCCTCCTCATCGTGCGTTTTGACGGCTGTAACAACCCCACAGGCTTACTTAACTACCCACTGGGCTCGAGCCATTGAGAGTTAGCACCCTGTTGGCAGGTGACAAGCATGGGGTAGTCACGTTTTATAAACTCTTGAATTGAACATTCAAGTGCATGCAGTCGTTCAATAGTAAAAGTCACCTCAAAAATCTCAAAAAAGTACTTGAAACTTGTTTTCTTTGTGTGTTGGTTATCATTGATTCAAATTTGAACCGGTCGAAACAAGCTTGTGGCTCAGTTCGCCTAAACTGGCAGAAAACAAACAAGTACAGGCAACCTTGGTAGGCACCTGCTAAAACCCGAGGCAGATAAAAAGTATCGCGGTTGTCCTTTTTGGTTCTGTCGCGGGTTTTACCATGTACAGCAGTAAACAGCTGGCAGCTGGCGTCGTGCTCGAGGAATTTAACCAAAGCTCTAGAAAAGCACAGGAAGCTACGCACAGGCGTGAGTTGACTTGAATGTACGCCGGACGAGATACTCTCGTCGTCTTTTATTGTGCGGTTCAGTAAAGAGCGTGCTCTCAATAAAGGTGTGATCGGTCAGTTCTGCGTGCAGATCAGTTGCAACTGGCCTCCTCGGTTCCGTCGAACTTGCGCGCCTGTCATACCCAATTGTTTTGCTTTCAAGTGCAGTGAAGTATGAGGCATTGAACACCACGACTGAGGCCGGACAGGACGAACGTACACAGATATCTTGGATCATGTCCGTGTATTTCACTATTTCTCTGTCTCGAGGTACATGATTCGCCTTTTCTGGTTCATTTGGCACATTTCATCAAGCATACTAGATAAAAAAATGCTTCAAACAAGGCCGGTTCAGACACTAGCGTTTGACAGCGTTGCGTCGAGAACCGAAAGCCACTCACCGGCACGTCTGCGCTTCGTATCAAGC
The DNA here is from genome assembly GCF_016920785.2 of Ixodes scapularis. Taxonomy (NCBI): domain Eukaryota; kingdom Metazoa; phylum Arthropoda; class Arachnida; order Ixodida; family Ixodidae; genus Ixodes; species Ixodes scapularis. Next base: position 35,979,317 of record NW_024609837.1, read on the forward strand.
GTGGAATCCAATTCAAGGAATCATCTTGGCACGCGATATAAGCAGCAGGGATGTCCTGATTTCTTGCTGCCGCAACGCAGTCAGACGCACGCAGTCAAACACTACTGTCTCAACCAGGATTTAGATAATTTAGCATACGTATTTCGCGTTCGTTGCAGGTGAAGGCACGGGCCCGAAAGCAGCAATTCTGCACTGTCCTCTTGGCGCGAGCGCGAGCGCATAGAACGGATATTTAGCGAAAAGAAGAAAACTGAAATAACGCTTCGGGGGGGACCGGCGGACGGGCTTCGCTAAAATCACCTGCGCGTGCTCAGTGTACTCAACGTGTACCCAACCGCCGCTAAAGTCAGTCTGGATATGTAAAAGGGAAAAGAAAATGCATCAGTGTGTTCAGAAAGTTGTGATTGCAGAAATTGGTTTCGATAATTAATACAATGAATTAAACAGGCTTCTGTATACTTGAAGTGTAGGTAAGCGAGAAAACGAAACTGTTCAAAATGTGACGTGTAGCAACTATTCAAATTTATTTATAACCTGCAGTTCACTTTTGCAATGGCCCTACATTAGAGATACGAGCGCTTTCCTAAGGGCAGTAGGGGAAAATAATATATACGGCTAAATCTTGCACAGTCTTTTTGTATTTATTCAAAATATGACAGTGGTCACCATCCTAATCGGTCACATAAAATACAGCAGTATATAAGCTGGTGGTGTCGACTAGACATGTGTATAGGAATGTAGAGTGTCAATATGTGATGTTGTATTTTGTGCTGTTTCTGAATGCGTTGATGTATAAAATGCTGTGCTGTCTGTATGTCATGTATGAGTGAAGTGTGGCGTGGGATATGTACATACGGCATTGTCTGGCGAGGCGCTTAGAGCAAGAGTTGCTAGTTTCTTTTTTTCTTTAGTTTGAGCGGTGTTCCTTAGGTGGCGCGTGTCGCCGCCCTATTCAAGGAGTCGCGCGTTTATGTGTCTACTTATTTGAGTGAAAAACATGGAGGCGTTCCATGGCCCCACGTAGCAGCCACAAAGGGTTCGGTCTGGTTCGGTTCTCGGCCTCTCGTCCAAATGGGATCAGTCCCATAGCCAGTTGAATGGTTGTTCCGTGCGGTGAACAGCGCCAAGTGCGTGCACAGACGCGGTGAGGATTACCAGGGTCTTGAAAGTGGATAACGAATGCTAGCAGGTGAGCAGGAGCGTTGAACGATCGGAACCGACGCCGCTTAAATCGGTGATGCTTCGACTCGCCGCTGTCAACCGAAAACGCCGGATCACTTGCGGCAAGCACAGCAAGCAGATGCTCTGTTCAATAAAGACATCATTCCATTTGTGGCTATTTTGTTTCCTTCTTTGAATGTTTTCTGGCCGCGAAGTAAATGCAGCCGGCCTCGCGAAAGCAATCGCGGACAAACCCCCTCGAATGCGCGCCCCCCCCCCCCCCCCACCCTCACATTGTCGCCCCTACTCGTATTAGGTGCGGTGCCGGTGCTTCGAGGCGCGTTTCGGAGTGCTTTGTGCGCACGGAAGGCAGCGAACGGGCGTACGCACTTGAGAATCGTATTTTAGCAAAAAGCAGTCCAGCTCGCTAGGCCTTACTCGTATTGCTCCACTGTCGCTTGCCAGCCGCCATGTTGCTTTTGGGGGTGCTCACTGTGATTACCTGCTAATTGCGTGCCGTGTGACTGCCCATGGGGTTGTTAGTATAACAAAGTGGGGGTATAACAAAGGGGGGGGGGGGGGGGTAGCGATATCTGTGACGGCTTCTGACTACCCCAAGTGTAGTACCCTACGACAACCCTTTTGTTGAGAGTGCAGTCGTTGCGATGACCTCGGTATATTTGATATTTCATTGCTTTTTTAATGGGGAAATCGGTCGCGCATCGTCGGGATTTAAAGATTTCTAGCATGCTTAGAGCCGACAGAATGAGTTATCACCGTAATTAGGCGATCCCAGAAACCTCCTCGGGGCAACTTTGATATATAAAAAAAAAAAAGTATTGTTTTAAATTCGACCGGTTTCTATGTATGTTTGATACGTATCGATATTCATGGGACCCTAAACACGACACACACACAAAAAGAAGAAAATCGTGCCGCAATATGCGAAAACCCCATTATACGTTTGAACAAATCTAGTTGCCTCAAATATCTCAGCGGCTTGTGATTCTAGTTCCCGAGCAAGTGTTTTCTATTGACGGTCTTCCTTTTTTATGACCTAGGAACTTAATCTGCCAAGAGATATGAGTATAAATAAAGGCGGGGCAGTTATATTTTTTACTGAGGTTCACTTGTCACATTGGTTAGGTCGGTCATAAAGCTTCGTTGGCCTGCTTTCGCTATGCAAAACACAAACAAACAAACAAAATGTTGTTTGAGGCAGCTTTTAAAAATAAATATTATAAAAAAGAAACAAAAAAAAAACACTGGCTCATGGACCGCGGAGATTGTAATCTTCCTAAGATGTTTTCCTCATGTACTCGGATCCCCAATTCGTTTTTATCGAGGTCGTAGCGAGCAACACGGATCTTTTATGAGCGCATATACGCATATATATACTCTCGGAGAGAGAGATTCGCTTCCTGCGAGGGTGGGGAGCCCCCAGCCCGCACGACACTCGAGCTTAAAGGTTTGGAAATACAATAACAAACAAAAACAACCTGGGAAAGCAGCTCTCTGTTCTTACTTATTCTAGCCATCAGTTTTCGCTTAACCCCTCTGGTCCGTCTTGCACTTTACCCTAGAAGTCTCAAAACAACCCCCCCCCCCCCCCCCCCACGCTCTCCGCCGCGCCCCCGACGGCACGATGCGGCGCGAGGTGTCATCCACGAGAGAGGCAACACAGATCAAACTCCCGACCGCCCGCTGTGTTCGCCCCTGCAACGGCCTCCCTGTGTTTCTAACATCTCCTCTCTTCCCTCTCCCCCTTTCCCCATCGCCTCCCCAAGTCGAGCTCTGAGCGGCTAGCCGCCCCAGCAAATCTGTCGTTGCAAGTCGAAAGCTGCGTCGTTTGTTTCGTCCTCTTGCGTGTTTCTTTCGTTTACAGTCAATTCATCTGCAGAGTTTTATTCTTTGCGGAGTCTCCCGGTTAATGCAAGTACCCAGTTAATGTTGGACTAGGAATGATCCGATACTTATCGACTATACGTGACGTGAGACGTTTCTGCGGGAACTCAGAGAAATGACGGTTCCCGGAGACAGCTAATAATCCGTTTTGCTGATGCTCAGTCACCTCAGGACCATTAGTAAAAGTATCACCATAATTTGTGAGGTCTAGGGTGCCTTCATGTGCGCTGCGCATAGAGTGATGCCAACTGCCTGTTTCCCTTTCCCCCACCGCCATTTTGTTCCTCATTGTTTCCCCGTGCGTTTCCCGTGCGCCGGAAAGTGTCCTTTGTGTCCTTTGTGTCCAGGATGTCGAAATAAAGTTGTATGCTTCAAGATCTTCCAAAGCAACGCACTGAAATCTGCTCACAGTCATTCGAAAGAGCTCAGATAGTAGTGCTCATTTAGTAAGTGACATATGAAAACCGACGTAGACTCCGCGTCCCCCCCCCCCCCCCCCCCCCAACCAAAAAAATAATTCCAAGAACACTCCTTCTTTCAACTCTTACGATTAAAATCTTCACCTACCAACGAAACCCTTCGTCCACAGCGTGCGCCTATTGTTCCCCACAGACGACTCCTCAAAAACCGGACTCTGACCGAGATAGCGGGGCGCACACGTGCAGGAGCAGGCGTTGGCCTCCGCATCGCCGCATCGCCGCATCACCATCGTCATCTCATTCAAGCCGGCTATACAAAAGCCGCATTCACGGCACGGCAACTGGCCCTGTTTGTACTGCCCCGCATGGTGGATGGTCGAATTAAGAGAGCATTAAATGACCTCGTGACACAATTTACGCTGTGAAAGACTCCGCCTCCGTGGCGAAGCAGCGGCTGGGGCGAGCAAATTTCAAAGAGGACCCTCCGTGATGCCTCGTGGCTTCTTCGGATCAAGTGTTCTCAAAGGCGCCCAGAGAGGGCGTCACGGGCGTATTGACCCAGCCCGTGTCGGTGGTGCGTCTAGACTTTTACGGCTGAATGGTTCACTGGTTGCGGTTTAAAAGGGTCTGTGACACGCACCGCGAGCCGCAGTGCAACTTTCCTGCTCCGCGGTGCGAAATATTACTTGTGACTCGGGATGAACGCGGACTCTTGTCAAATTTCAAGTTGGAGCGGTTCGCAGAACCTTCGTGCTTTTGGCTTAGTTCGAGGAAGTTTGAAGTCTGACACGTTGCCTTTTGGCGTCCTTTACCTGCTCTTTCCACAATGGCTTGTCCGCGTTCTTCACCCAGACTTGGGTGTTTTGAAGTTGATAAATTTACACCAGCTCGCCTGCGCTATCGCTTTTTTTGAACAGAGTTGCCTGAATGCCACAGCCGAAAATTGTAAAATTATGGCAAAAACTAATTTATAGGGAACACTTTAAGGTATTTGGAACGTCTACTCTTGCGAAAATCACTTTGGAGAGCAAATAGCCGAGCAGTTTACGCTGGTGCATTTAGTATGACCTTTCACCATGTTCTGTGCAGCCTTGTACACGCTATACTCGAAAAAAAAATCTAATCGATTAAAAATACAAATACCCTTAGTTAAAGAGCATTGAATTAAATTACTTGATTACTTCAGAAGAAAAGTAATTGGCCTTCATTTTAAGAAGTGACCGCTAATTTAACGATTACTTCCGATTTTCAAAAACGACAGGTTTTAAAGTACGTTTGAAAACGGACTTTTTGTACCGTTCATTAATGGATTAGAATCACCGAACAATAAACAACTTATCTTCTTAATGCAGCAATTTCGGTAAACCATTCTCCGGTCGGAGACTTGGATTGAATGATTCCTTCGAAGAAAACTTGTACATATAAAGGGTACCATTCGAAAAGAGAGAAAAAATTGTAACGGTTGCAATTAATAAGACTACTCTAGCCGATTACTTTCCAATACATGCATTCAAATGAATGCAAAGTTATTTCAAAAAGTAATCGATTACAAGTAATTTGTTTACTTGTAACGAGTACTGTACAAGTCTGGTTCAGTGACACAGCGCAGCCGCCCTTTTTAAATTTAAACGCACTATCACGATTCACCGTGCTTCTTCAGTAGATTGCTGTGATTGGCTGTCCTAAGTGCTCTGTGGGAAAGTATAGGCGCTCCAGGTTTATTAGCGTGTACTCTGCTTTATACTTCACGCAATAAAAAAAACACGTTAACTCTTTATTGATTTAAGTAGTTTTGTCAATGCGAGACAACAGACCCAATAAATGTGGCACCCCTCCTCCGCCGGGTGATGCCAGCACCTTTTCTGTTTCCACGCACGCGCATAACAGTCAAACTTTGATCGACCTGTCGTCGAACTTCGCTCTTCGAGTTCGAAAGAAAGTCGAACCTAGCCGAAACTGGACAGATGCGCGACATCCTCACATGAGGTCACGCGTGTGAAGTCCTTGAGCTCCCTGTAGCAAGTTGCTTGTTTGCAACCTGCCGAAAAGATCGCGCGGCCTCGGTTAAGCAGTGCGGGTTACAAAGGGCAGCCCGTGTGCGCCCTGACCGTGTCGGCGAAAGCGGTTTTGACCTTCCTGGGGTGCGTTGCGGGGGGTCGCTATCGTGAGAGACGCGAGTGTTCCAGGCCGGGTATTGGCCCCGGTTTGGGTTGGAAAGCTCACGCTCCACTGAGAACTGGTCGAGAGCCGAGGCTTAAGCTGGGATGCAAAGCTTCGGAAAGGTACTCAGTAGCGAATCTTGCAGCGTTATCACTGTTTACAGCGATAAAGCCGTAAGATTCGCTGCTCCGTGACCTGGAGCAAAGATATACATAGTTTGCTCCAGGTCACATTAGAATAAACCTCGTGGTATACTCCATTTCACTTTGTGTCTCACCGGAGGCGATGAATCACGCAGAATTCGCTGCAAAAAGAACGCAGAATTTCGTCCCATTTACGGTGCGGGACTGGTTGAGTCGACCATAGCAAACGCAAGAAGGCAGTGAGCGCCGTTAAGATTTGCTTTTGGCGGCGATTGACTCGCTTCACTGAATTCTACCGTTGGTTGAGGGCAGACTTAAAGGGAAACTGAGCGTAGAACACAATCGAGCTTGCACCGGCACTGATCGCCAATAATATTCAAAACCCACCCGAGCTAAACTAGAATTAATGCTCGTAATTTGTAGATGGCTCAAAAGTCACTTCTAACCGAGAGAAATTGATCACCTTTCTTGACTGAGAGCTTTAAGCAGACCGCAGACCGCAGGAACTCCAACCTGTCTTACCTATACAGAATCACGGGAAACATTCTAAAACCGACACAGAGACGAACAAAAAAGGCAGACACACCGCTGGCGCTTTAACAAGCATGAACCAAATAGCTCAGCTTCAAGCCGTCACATTCCAAAACCGTGCCGTGTGGTTTAGTTGTTGAACTTTTTAATTTCTTTATGTACATTTCTTCCCTTACATAGTGCCCCATCACGGTTCTGTAAGGTACTGAAATATATATATATATATATATATATATAGATATAGGTGAGGCAGAGTGGTTTGAGAACAATGGACCGGGAAAATGAAATAAGTTCAAGATCCGTACTTTCGGAGGTGCTATGCTAGGAGTTTATTGTGTGTATTACAACCACTGATCTCTATGTCTATTTGCTGGATCGCGTTTGCCCGCTCCAAGAATGCGGCCGCTGGCGGCCATCTTTTTGGTAGAGTTATATTACCTCTAGCCAACGTACAGCTGGTGCAGCCACTATCATCCATCCAGGGCAGACTGCGTTGTGGCAAAGATAGCCGTGGATTATATTTCGTTCTTGATTGAAATTGTTTGACGAAACATATTTTTGAAACCTGGCGTGAACGGTAGCTCGATCTTTAAAGACCCGGTGAAAGTTTCACAAAATTGCAGCACCGGGAAAGAGCAGCACAGCACGCATCGAAATTTGCATCGAAAGAAGCATTAAAAGCAGACGCCGGTACTGCGCCTGCTTTCGATGCGAGCTGCGCTGCTTTCTCTTGGTGCTGCGCTTTCGCAGAACTTCCGCCGGGTCCTCAAAGATGAGGCTACTGCTCAGGCCGGGTTTTAAGAATCTGCTTCGTCGAAAAACTTCAATCAAGAACGAAATATCACCCATGGTACAGTGTACTAGATCCACGGCTATTTTATGGCAGCCTGCCGCCATAGCGATGTCCGCAATATTACTGTGATGGCTAGAGATAATATAACTCTACTAAAAAGATGGCCGATCGTGGCCTCATTCCCGTCCATAGGTGGAGCTGGTCAAACGCGATCCAGCAAATAGACAGAGATCAGTGATGACGACAGTTTCGCCGAAAGGCAGAGATGGACGAAGCCGAGCCTCTCGGCGAAATATAGCAACTCCGAAGATACGGATATTTTATATATATATATATATATATATATATAAAAGAGAAATGTTCACGGATAAGGACAATATTCAAAATAAACACGGGCTTTTGGGTTCGGCGCTTATGCACGCAGTTTAAGCTCAACCGCAGCTGACAATCCGGTGGATTGAATCAAGCTTACAGCGCCAAAAAGTCCATCGTCAAGTTACTCATTGCCTTTGTGTCTTGTCTATCACCGACTGAACCATCACGCACAGTGTATGCGCCGCTCGGATTCAAACCTTTCGCACTGCATTTTCTGGGTCACCAATGGAAGGGAAGCGCGCGTTCTTGCATTTTTCACCGGTCCTCATTCCGCGGCTCCCTCTACACCATCTGTTCCGGCTCCTCTCTTCCCTGCCCTTTCCACCTTTCTCTCGGCTCGGCGCGCTTTCTTCCACCACCTTCTTTTGCTCCTCCCGTTCCTGCATGCTTTGTCGGTAGCTCAGTCGGCAGCGCGCTCGGCTTCCAGGCCGGTGTTAGCGTTGTTCAATCCCTTGCTCCGATTGCAGTCTTTTCAAGATCGTTTAGTGGTTAAGGACTGACCCACCTACAGATTTCGTGCGTACGGGGCTCCTGAAGTTATTGAACCAAACACCAGCACTTGAAGAAAAAGAAGTCTGTGAGTTTACTTTTTGGCACGACGCAAAGAACGTCTTTAAAGGGTTAAAACAGCGTAAACGACGTGGGGCAAGAAGCAGAAGGTCACATACACTGCGCAGCGTTGTGTATGTTTCCTTCTGCTTCTTGTCCCTCGTCGTTTTCGCTGTTTTCACCTTTTAAAAATGTCACACCAACTAGCCCAAGCTTCAAACTTACCTATATTTATAAAGAAAGACATTCGCGACGTATAATAAAAGGTTATCCGATTAAGGATGGATGAGAAAGCTCAGAATGCGATCAGATCAGAAAAACTTGATTGCATAGAGACAATGAGTAAGCAAAACATCGGGTTTATTGTTTCTGCGCACATCGCATTTTTCAGATCAGATCGTGTTCTGAGCTTCATCATTCACTGGGACCCTTCTATTCTTCACTGTGGTTGGCGGTCTCCGTGTTCTGCAGGAAGATGTACTCACAAACGTTTTTGGAGGTGGTGGCGCATCTCACAGTCTAGGCCCTTATGCACATAACACATGAGGCCGTTACGGCAGCCCTGTGAAAAGACATCGTTTCGGTTTTACCATGAGACGTCCCAGAACCGTATTTCTCCTGGCAGTTAGAAGTAAAAAGGACTACAAAGACGTGCCGCTGATTAAAAAAAAAACACAAAAAAAGCACGCAGGTCTGCCAGTCCCGGAAGGCAATTACGTCAACGGCTGGCATGGAACGTAATTAGGTGCCAGAGAGTATTATCTGGCGCGACAGCGTTCGATATTTTCCGTTACAAGTTGGAATCTTAGGCTCTAATTCGAGTGCCCTAATAAAAATGCACCTATGTTTTTGCGGTGCCTCGCTGCAGACTATGTCAAAATGTGACAGCCTTGCTTTTCATTTACGAAGGTTATATACGGCTGATTAAATTGTGACGGACGCTATAGTGGGTTACTAGCCATGAAATGGCCGTACTTTTACATTCAGTAGAGATGGATATACTTAGCTCGCTACCGCTCCTGTTCAACTACCTACACTTCAGTCCGCTCCGTTCGGAATTTTATTTGTTTTCTACTCAAAATATTTACTTATCGCATTTCAGCAAATGCGCATGGAATTCGCGTTACAGATGAAAATTCGCCGAGGGGGGGGGGGGGGGGGCAACAAGTTTTTCATGAATTTACACAAGCGTATGATGGAGAACTATCATCTCAAATTTCAGTAAAATCGAATATGTTTTTTTTTTTAATTGCGGATTTAATTTTTTTAGCATTGTAACTTACAACAAGTTTGGAGCGACATAAAAATTTTAATATTTAAGATAGAGCAATCATTTATATATTAATCGAAATAAAGTTTAAATAACGATATATGATATACATTTTAATGTTGCATCTATGACATACATTTTAATATTTCATTATAGATAACGGCTCAGAAATCTAGTGGCAAAACGCCAAAGGAGCCATGTTTGCACATTTTTGACGCAAATGTATGACATCTACAACGCTATACATATACCACTCAATAGTTACTATGATGTATTATAAGTGCAAAATATTGGATATTTTTGTATTTGTATTTTGCGTAGTAGGTGTCATCAGACATGACATAAACGAATTTTTTTTATCTTTAAATATGATGTTTTCCGAGAAGTACTTTTTTGTTACGTTCTCTGCACATGTTAAGAAGGAACAAAAAAAAAAAAAAGAACGTCCAGACTCGCGTGCATGATTTTTTTTTTAAGTATATGTTGGTTTTCTAGGTTTTTCTTCTGGAACCCAAAAGAGCGTGCGCTCCCGCCTTTTGCAAAAAAAGAAAGCGTCCGTTTTTGTTTGGTTTCGTGAGAGACGACAAGAAAACCGCATTCATTTTCGCGCATGTTTACATACTTCCTAATCATTCTAACAAGTTGCCAGCGCCTCGGGTATCGTCCTTCTTATTGCCCTAGGCTTTATATGTTAACCGTCGCGTGTTTCTGATGCTGCGCAAATATATATATATATACTAGTCTGGAACATGATATTTTAATTTGACGCGCCATCGTTTTTGCCCCTCATCAAGTGCGCGTTTTCTTCCAGATCCCGGTTTGTTCGCTGCACCCTGAGGAAGGTTTTTTTTTTTTTTCGTTCCTTTTGTGGTAATTTGTCCAGGTTCTTCATTGTACGGTACGATCCAGTGCACGATTTCCAACTAAAAATTAAGTAGAATGCTTTTTCCGAGAAGCGAACAAATATCATTAAATATTGCAGTTTAAATTTTTTTTATTTTTTGGTTTTAATATGATTAAATACTCGAATTACACGAATTCAAGGTTATTTGTAGGTTACCTGAGGATATTATGAACGAGTAAATAAATAAACAAAGATAATTGTTTCTTAATTTCTAGCACTACTGTCATGACCCTGATGGTCACTACCGTGACGATCATGGTCATGATATATATTCCTATAATGATGAAGGTAAAACCATGAAATAGACGTTGAACCACCTGTCTGAGACAGGTTGCACACTCACATGAAGATACATGGTGTACATATTAACATAATACCGAAGGATATGCTTGGGTGAAGACTTTTAAAGAGACCTTATAAGTTATAAGTATAATGCTCGAATTTAAAATTTTATATTTAAAGCTGTATACTTCTGCTTAGAAAGCGGTCCTAAACGAAGTGACGTAATGGGAGGGAAACACGGAAGGGCGACGGTACACCTCCAGTTCACAAAAAAAGATACCTAAAATAACTTGTTACGCGTGCACAGATTTGATTTGGTAGGAATGCTCGCTCAGACTTCAATGTCTTGAGAGAAAGTTTACAATATTCCCGCATGTCTAAGAATATTTCAATATATACCTATTAAATTGTAAATATCTGTTGTTGTTGTCATTTTTTTTTTCGGGGGGGGGGGGGGAGCAATTATTTTAGATGTGATATTTTTTTTTAATTAGAGATATATGACAGCCTTGCCTTCTACGCAGAAAACTAGGTACTACATGCCAAGTTTTGAACGCACGAAACTTAGACTGGCAATGTGGGTCATACTATGACGACCACTATAGTCACTCGGTGCTTAAAGGGGCCCTGCAATAACTTTTTGACTAGTTTTTAATTTGGACCGAACCTGAGCGCACTGAACGTAGTAACTTAAAGAAACTTTTCTTTTCTCAAATTTCGCTTTATTTTAAAAGTTATAGGCAAATTGGAATTACAAAAACAAGCAAAAAATAACCTCCTTCATGACGTCGTAGGTCCTGGCTTGAGTGGCCGTGAAGTAGTGAGCTCATCGAGCGCTCACGGCTGCCGCACTCAGTGTCGACGGCTCGAGAGGGCGCCACTAAAGCACGTGTTGAGTAGGCTGTATGAAGCGGGCGGCCAGGGTGGCTCGCATTGCATTTGCCGCGCGATTAAAGACTAATTCGGCATAACACTTCATTGGCCACATACGACATCAAACACAGGGTAAAGATCAGTTCAGAACAGGAGCCACTTCGCGCTGCCATACCGCCAAATGGCCAAAGCGCCAGCCAAGCCCGCGCCGAAAGCCTTCGGAATGCTCGGAACTGGTAGGATCCTCGAGCCGGTATACGACCGCAGCGCCGCCGCGTACATCCGGGACCTTTCTACGCCTGCCGTTCGTCGGAGCCTCATCCCACTAGGCCTTTCTAGAACGCGCCGTTTTTTCCGCCGCTTGGTGGCGGGTTTGTCGACGGGTCTTTTCTTGTTTCCGTACTTTATGAACTGCATTTGTTTCTTTTCTGATCTAAAATACTGAACAAAAACTACTTTCATACATAATTGAAACGGTTCGTGACACTTATATTTTGTATCTCGACTAAAAAAAAAGCTTTTAGCGGCTCTGACCAGTAGTAAGCCCAGGACCAAAGACGTCACATATTGCGCGCTATCGGCAACGCGGGTCGCCCTCGTAGGTGGAGGAGGTTTCCGCGTCGTCCAATTAAAATATGACTCACTGATATTTAGTTATTCTCTCCGTGCCCGCTGGCTTGCCCGAAGCCCAAGAGACGTGGAAACCACAAAAGAGGTAGACGCTTAAATATGATTGCAAGGCCCCTTTAAAGGGCAACTCCGGTCAATATTTTCGAATTCGGGATTCGACCGTTTTCAACTCAGTCTGTGTCCCTAAATTACACCGTATCACTTTTTTTTTTCCTATAAATATTTTTATAAATATCACGACTCAAAATATCAGCAAAGGCGTCACTCCGCAGAATTACGCACCCGGTGAACGACGTGTCTGAAGGAGCTCTGCAGAACGACGTTTGTGGCTTGTGTGCTGTCCGCATCTACGGGAGACAGCAGCTCCTCATCCCTTCGGCTGGCTGCAGTCGGCGTTTTCATTGCAAGTGCCTCAACGTTGGCCATGAAGAATACAACATCTACCTGGAAAGCGCCAAGAACACTTTAAAGTGCTCTGGCTGTGCCAGAAGATGCAGCATGTCAACGGGCCACAACAGCACGAATGCTTCTTCCGGCGAGTCGGTTCCTGCGTCTGAACTGTTGGACCCGCCAGCGGACGCGCTGGATGGAAACTTGTTCCTCCCGGCCTCTTACGCATCTTCGGAAGCCTGTCGAAAAGGTGCGGCTGCCGTCACTTCCACCGACCCCTTATGCTTCCATCGTTTCCCAGTCGTCTGTCGCATCGACGACAGCTCCATATACTGTGTCTGTTCCATCTTCATGTAACGCGCCTCCGGACGCGGTTGGTCGTCCGACGCCAGCAGCAAGGTGAACCGAGCGTTGCGGTCTGCGAATGCTGCTCTCTCGAATACCGAGAACGCCGGGAACGACGGTTTCACACTGGTGGGACCCGGACGACGAACCAACCCGTCACTTGAAACCGCCAAACCGAACAAGGTGACTGCTGTTTTTCGTACTGCACGCCGTGTCGCGCTGTTTGTCTCTAGGCTTTCCCGACACGAGTGTGCCTGGTGTCCTTGCACTAATCGAGCCCATCAAGGAAGAAAAGTTGGTCGTTCGCTCGAAAGTGATGACGAAATTTGAAACGTACTCCATTTCATTCTTCAAGCGATGAATCAGTATTTGGCGCAATCAACAATCCTCAAGTTTGGCCGGAGGGCAGCATCTTTCACGAGTTTCTTGGACAACTCGACCTCTCTCGTGTTCACTCTCTTAACCCAGTAGGCAATGAAAAAGTCGAACATAGTTAAGTTTTTTTTTATCAAAAAGTAAGAGGCCTACGTACGAAGGCAGACGAGTTTATGTATAATTTAATTGTTTCAAAACATGATATAATTTGTCTTTCTGAAACTTTGCTCTGTAACGGAATCACTGGTGCAAATTACCTTCATCCACAATGCAATATATATCGTCGAGGTAGAGATTATTCTTACACAGGGTAGAAGCTAGGCGGGAATGTCATAACCACCGTTGAGGCCTCTCTTGTCTCGCAGAGAAGGTACGACCTTGAATCATATTCAGAATGCGTTTAGGTGGAAATCGAGGCGAGTGACGGTTTTATTTTTTTATTTATACCTATTATTTTCTTCCTCAATCAAATCAGACAGAATTTTTTCATTGAGCATTGTGACGCAAGCAGTAAGCAAATTAGTTTCGAGAAGTGCCGTGGTTAAATGTATAGCAATTTTTTTCTACCTTGTGTGAACTGGGCAATGAAATCTGTAAACAGTAACACCATAACGCATATCAAGGCGTATTTTTTGCTATCTTTTATAAACTTTTGCGGTCTTGAACAGCCCTATACTATTAGAAACAATGTTGGAAACGTACTAGATCTTGCTCCATCCAATATGCCAATCTTAAGTTTAAATCAGGTGTTTTTTCTATGTCTAATGTTTATCATGCTACTGAGATGCTTACGTCAGCTGAAAAAAGTGCTATTGACAGATATATTCCTAAATGCTGCAATAAGCCTTCGATATTTCCTACTTGGTTTTCAAAGGAGTTACGAGTCAGCCTAGAAAAGAAAAAGATCCTTTTCGCCGACTTCTTTAGAAGTCCTTTTTTTTTCTTCGGTGTGCCACAATCAGCACATTCCGTTCCCTAGTAATAAAACCGTTTAAGCGTGATAAGCGTCTACACCACGATGGCTATAGAAAGCAGCTTGAACCGTCGACCAAAATCATTTTGGAAATTTGTGAAACAGCACACGCGTGAGACCGGTAGAAGCATCTGTTTGTGCATGTTTGTGCTCCTCTATCAGTTTTCACCTGCTGATGTTGCAAATATTATCGCTGATCATTTTAGTACATGTTACTGTCTGACAGCAATCTTTTCAATGTGGCGACGAACTGACTTACTCTCGTGACTATTTATGTTCTGTGGGTGTCAATTCCGGTGGAATCGCTGAAGCGATAAAGCTGAAACCTAAGTTTTTGAGTGGTGTGGATAACATACCCAGTTTTATTATCAAAGGTTGCTGTGAACTGCTCATTTCGATTCTGCAACATATCTCTAATCTTTCACTCAATTCTAGCACCTTTCCCTCACTTTGGAAGAAATTGGTGATTGTTAGCATTTTGAAGAGCGGTGATGCATCTCATATTTCAAATTATCGCCCAATTTCTCTGCTTTGTGGTTTTTCAAAGATTTTCTAGCTTGTCATTCGTACGTGAATGCTTTTTTGTTCCCGGCAAAAAATAACCCCTTTACAGCATGGTTTCATGAGTGGTCGGTCCGTCGAGACTATGTTCTGTTCGTTCTTATAATTTTCTGTGCCAATTGTTATGAATTTTTACTTAATTGTTACGAACTAGACCAAGTTGATTCAATATACTTCGATATGACTAAAGCGTTTGACAAAGTCGGTCATCCGTTACTATTGCGTAACCTGTTTTCATGTGGAGTGTGTCATGACCTGTGTGAATGGTTTGACAGCTATCTGTCTTTGCGCTCTAACACTGTTCGCGTTGACGAGAGTTCCTCGGAACTCTTTTTTACAACTTCCGGTTTTCCTCAGGGATCAGTTTTGGGCCCTTTGTTCTTCTTGATTTTTATAAATGATAGTGTGTTTTGCGTAGATACTTCTGAGCTATTACTTTTCGCTGATGATATTAAGTTGTTCAAAAGCATTCATACACTTCAATATTGCGATATCTTACAAAATAACGTGTCAAGCGTTCTTCCAAAATTTAAAAAAATTGAATTGTTGCTCAACCCCGCAAAAACAAAAGTGCTTTTCTTGTGCCGACGGCTTGATGTTATTGACTTTATTTATTACCTTGAGGGATCGCCAATACAACGTGTGTGTTGATTGGGCTTTAACTTTCAAAAACCACGTGTCTTTACTCATCGGAAATGCTTGTAAGGTACTAAGAAATATCTCGCTTGACGCGTAATTTAAAACCACCCCTTTCATTGATCCACCTTTTTAATTCCCTAGTGAGGTCACGACTCAAGTTTGCTTCTGTCATATGGAACTCGATATCTAAGACACAGGCTATAGACCCCTTTCAAAAGTGTGACAACTCCGTGCGCCTCGGGTAACAGTGTGCGCGCTCTCCATGGTGAAGGAATCTTTTTTCTTCGGCCCGCTGGCTCTGCGTGAAAAGGTGGCATGGCAAATGAAGTAACGCGGCTGTTTCCCGCCGCCGGCCTTGAAACTAACCTTGCTAGCTAGCTTGCTAGGTATGAAACTTGAAAACAAAGATGGTGAGATGATGACAAATCATGACAAATATGACAAATCATGATGTCTCTGCAAGTCCCCACTAAAGTTGCATAAAAAGATGCCCTCAAGGGGAACCTAATTCGGTGCTGTCCCAATTCTGCATGGGAGCATAAAGTAAGATGGTGTTAGTGGACGCCTCAATAACATAAAAGAAGATTTTGTGAGAAAAAAAAAAAACGCGCGTGCAAGGTAAAGTTGTTTTTTTTGTGTGTGTTTATTGTTCAAATGTAGAAAATGTTCGCAGGACTGATAAGGAATTTCGACAGCTCGTTTAGCCTCGCCAATGGTGTCTGTCTACCGAGCAACACCAAATAAATCTGCAGCGAAATAACAACGTAGTGCATTAAGCAACCGCATGCAAAATAGCGAGGCCGGCCGAAAGGCAACGGATGTGCCGGGTAAAACCGAGGCTCGTTTATCCGCGTCAAACGTATACCTGGCTAACAGCAATAGTGAAGAAAACGCAAATCAGTATAATGGAGAACAAATATATTATCCTCATTAAGCAAATGCATGCGAATTCGTGAGCTAAGCCAAATGGTCGCGGCAGCGGACGGTCCGATAGGTGTATATAAGCACTCCCGTCCGTCCGAATTTGTCAGCGTATCCATATTGCATGCAGACCGGGACACAGCACTGTGTTGGCATCTTCACTGATACTCTGGAGCGCGTAAACTGTCCTTTAAACAACACATGAAGCGCCTAAAGCTCGGTTGGCGTAAAGCGAGGTTGCGACCTGCTTTCCTTCACCATGTCACGCAGCTGCTGACCGCCTCGCTGTTGCCATGGTTACCATGCCGAGACACACTGTTGCCGTGTTTTCTGTAAGGGGCCTATAACAATCGAAAATGTTCAGAAAAAGGTTATCCGAATTGCTTATAATCGATACTTTGAGAGGTCTTTTTAATATAATTCTGCACGTATGCTCCAAATATTTTCACTTTCACTTCTTTCTACCAGAAGATCTATTCGAGATATTGCTTTTCTGCACAAGGTTGCTAATGATGATTTTGATTCTCCACAACTCCTTGAAAAGGTGAACTTTCATGTTCCTCTCGTCTAACCATTTGGATACTCTTATATTTGTCTCTTAACTTTATGTGTGCTTAGATTGTTTTCTTTTTTTGGTTGCTGGTTTTATTGTTACAATGTTACAAGAAACCCAATGTGGTTGTTTTTGGGCACCCAGAATAAAGATTCTTATTATTCTTATTATTAAAGTTTGGTTTCGGGCGTCTACACCAAAACTGAAACTATCTGCTAGAGAGAGATGGCAACACTGATTATAAATTGTACGGCGGTGACGTGACGGCAAGGGGGTGATGCGGTACGCGTCGCCCAGTGTTGTTTGACTAAAAGCTAACCCGCTTGCCACCCGCTAAAGAGAAACCAGTCGCATCTTTAAAATCATTTTATCTTTTTTTTTTTTTTTTTTTTTTGGTGGAGTGCGCGGTTTCACTTCGGCTTAATATTTCGGCTGTGATCATATTTCACTCCACTAAAGCAATACCAGTCATTTATTTTGGTTTCGTTTTAGACAGGACTCGCCCTTTAAAGGCTGACCCACACTTTGTGCTTACCGCTTTTGCCCGATTCTTCCTTTTTTATATCCTTTCCACTCTCTACCTTGCTCCAACTTGGCTGCCCTCGGATTATCTCCCCTGCACAAAAAAAAAAAAAAAAAAAAAAGGTTTTTACGTCAGCTTATGATAGCCACTGAATTGCCTCGAAATTGGTTCTACGGATTAATAGACACACCGGATCTAGTAAACTAAATTGCAAGTCGCAAATTTCTTTTTTTCTCATGAAGTTTTTCTTTTTCCTTTGATTTGGGTTCGAGAGACTGAGATGCTTTACTGGCAACATTGAAAACGTAACGTCAGATGCTGTAACGCGGAACAACATGGGGGCATTACAGTGTGTTCCCTACGGAGTTACAAGAAGAACTTTAATGATGTGATATGAATGCTAGTTAAACTCATGCGTGAAAAAGAAAAAAAAAAAACGCGCAACGTTTTGTGATTTTTAGACTGCCTACTCGATTTGCAAGTTATACACCAACACAGTGTTTACAAACAGGATTCCGTGTTTTCAGTGTTTTTCTGTCTAATTTGAGGGTACTTTTTATGGAAATTGGTTAAGTTATAACCAGTTTACAGAAAAGAATCGAATCTGTGAGAAATACACCCCCTTCCCCTTTCCAAGAAAAAAAAAAACCTCAAATTTGAAAAAAAAAAAAAAAAGAGGAAATCGAGAACACGGAACCCTGAGTAGAAACCTGATCTGGGAGGAGTGAATCGTCCACGCATGCGCAGTGCCGACAGGCGCGGCAATGCAGTGACGTGACACCAGAGTTCAATTGGCTTATAGAACGTGTGACGTCACCACACAGAAAAGCGCGGGAAAAGAATTGAACGTTGATTTTTGTATTTTCTATGTTTGTCATTTTCTCAGTAGCTAAATTATGAATTTAGAGATAATAAATATTAATAATACATGCCGGGTAGTAGTAGAGCTCCGTTATTTCGAAAATGCCTTTTAGCTTGATTATCTAAGCGAGATGGCGGCATTAGACCAAAGGAACACCAGTGAATGATTCCTGAATTTGCAAAACGCGTGAACTTCATAAGCCACATGCTGAGTTTCTTCAGTTGCCCGGGACCATAACATCGTTGTCAGACTATAAAACAAACAAAACCAGAAAACATTCTGTGACTTGTAATTTTTGTAATACAAGCCGTAAATATGCAGCTAAAGCAACATTAACGTGCTCATTACCCGAGCGAAGTTGCGTGCAAGATGTTGTTCATTCCTGTAAAATATTCACGTGGGTGCGATTGTAATAATGTCGCAGTCTCGCCGAATAATTTATTAAGATAGTACATTATCGAAGAACAGTGCTCTCCGCTTCCTGAGTTGAGTCGTTCAGAACAAAATGTCCAAACTTCACCCGCTGAGAAAGGCAGCACGACACAACCTCGGTTTTCTTTGGCTAAAAAAGGTTTTCTTAAACTCTTTTTTTTTAATATACACTTAATGTAGAAATAGAAAAAATAAAAAAAGGAAGTATCATAGTTCTCCGCTTGAGCTGCAAATAGCCACAGGGCGACTCATCCCACAATGCTCGCCATTAATATTGCTAGAAATGGAGCAGGTAATATAGACCAGTCTAAGCGAGTTAGAATAGAAGAGACCAAAAGCTCTTAAGGGATATGAGCGCGCAAAGCCTCGTCGACACCGCTAATATAACATACAAATGACATGTTCGTTCATAATTTTGCCATCGTGTCTGCAGCCAATATCGAGTCTTTTGTGTAACGTGTGAACGGTGTGATCACGATTTTACGGTTCGTCTGAACTTTCGAAGAACTGTAGCGCATAAATGGACTAACTGCAAATGGCACGGCCGAGGCGACGTCAAGCACAAGGAGCTTGGGTGTATTGTCTTCACGGTCAGTTCAATGTTGACGTAAGGCGAAGAACATAAATATACCTTTTCACGCTACAGAACCAAACGCGGAAATTAACTGTCACACATTGAGGCGCGTCGGTCGGAGGATTAGGCGCGTTTACGCGGACGCCAGGCGCGCTCGTGGTTTGAGCGTGCTGTTTCCGTTTTTCGTCTGTCGGTAGCTTGGGAGCGAATAGTGGAAGTGGTGACCGGAACAGAGGGAACCCTTCCGCTTTCGCCCTCCGACAATGTTTGGGCAAAATGACTTCCGGAAAACTCCCGATGACTCGCAGGGAGGACGTGGACTCTGGTAACGACGTGTCCGCGCAGAGTCGCCGGCTGAGCTCAGTTCATAAAACTCCAAATGACAAAATATGTCCCTCCAAGTGAGATATATCGCGTAAAGTAATTGAAAAAAAGAGAATACAAAGAAAAAAACAAAATGTTCATGCGAAACAGCGTCAACGTTAAAGCAAAAATATTTCACACAAGAAATAGCAGAACGAAAGAAAGGAAAAATAAAACGTTCTACACTTCCGAACGTTAGTAAACAAAAAAATATAATAATGTGGAAAAAAGCCGAGAAAAATAAGAGCATAAACAGAATAAGGGAAACGGAACAAACATTTGTAAAACGCACAAACAAAATCAACCCCCCGCAAAAAACAAACACACACACACACACAAAGCGTCGCAGACATCAAAGCGCGCGGGGAGTAGACAGAATAAACCCACAATGGGCAATGACAAAAAGGAAGCAAAAAAGAAAAACAGCTGGCGCAAAGGAAGCGATGCTTCACCATGCACTCTTATTTTTTTCCATTTTCCGGAAGTCAATTGTGTGGAGAATCCGGAGCCGACGAGATTGCGAATGCACAAAAGAAAAAAACAAAAAAAAGGGGCGGGTGTTTTACAGCAGGTGCATAGAAGCTCTCTAGTCCGCTGTCGCCTCTCCATCCCATTGAATCAAAAATAAACAAATAAAGATGCCACTGATAGTACATTTCCTACACCCCTAAGCTGACAGTACGGTGGTAGCTACGTGCTCGTTCCACCAGTCATATTGCGAACTGGCCGTGGTTCAAGTTTGACCAGTTTGACTTTTTCGAACTTCGTTTCTAATAATTCTACAAAAGTTCGACTGAAGTTCAATCTTCGTGCGAATGCGCGAAAATTGACAACGAGTTGACACCGTTTCTGACAGAGGAAAAGTGCAATATTTACCGGGAATAATGTTGTAACGTTTCCTCGTTATTAAACTAACTAAAACCCTAAAATATACTCTGCGACACAGTTAGCGCGAACGAGCCATTCTCAGTTGTACTACTAAACTTAAAGTCAAAGTAGCACTGATCGTGCTGCATACAGAATATAATGCGGTCGCTGGAAATGCAACTTAACAGAATAAGCCCCTTTTCGCAATTTCGCAATGATGCGTAAATTATGTGCGGCCGCCATGAGTTGGTCGTGCGTTGTGAGCACCCGTTGGACACGAGCGCTTCGTCTGCATTCGGAGCGTACTCGCATCGAAACCCATTCCACACGAGTGCTGCGTCAGTGTTCGGCGCGCACTCGGAACCAATCACGGCGCTTCACGCCGGAAGCGATGAGACCAGCTCTAATAGCGGCTGCGCATAATCTACGCGTCATTTCACAATTTCGGAAAGGGTCTATTGTCGGCGGATACGCCGCAAGCACGATCGCAGCATGTTTGCTTTATAATGTGCACACTTCAAAGATGTCTGCAAACAGTTGTTCTTTTTTTAATAATGTGACAAGATTGTTATACGTGGCAGAAACACGCCCCAGACAGTTTGTGCAGACGGTCTCTTGTTCGACGTATCAGCTGCACGATCCCGGCTTCTAACACGGAGATGGTCGTAGGCCTATTGTTCGCCACGTGATCACACTTGCGCGCATACCCACGTGCAGAGAGCGGGGATCAGCCGATGAAAGCGAGGCGGTTCATTTGTCCGGCGAGCGCGTACCTCCCACCACACTCTCAGTTCAGGCGTGAATGGAGTAGAGTGCGGGGCCGAAAAGGGAAGCTCCCATCGGTCACGCGAGACACAAATACGCGAGAAAAAATACGGCGTCCACGGCACGTTGTATATGTGGAGTCCTCGCTCCCGATATGACATCCGACTAATACAATTGGCCCGCCGCGAGGCCGCTCCTGAGTTCTATCAATAGCAACTTGTGCATCTCCGTGAATGCTGGGCGTTGCCGGGGACGAGCTTTTGCAACCTGTGCTACTCTGCGGTCGTTCCTCTATTTTGTTCACGGTATTCGTGGCTCGCATCGCCGCTGAGCACGTATACCTTCTGCTGCGTGCATTTCGAACGGAACGAATTTGTTTTCATCGGCCAGTAGGCATGGCCGCCCGCATGATGCTACGACGCCAGGTACAAGTCGTCGTATACGACGTATCCAGCGTCGAATCTGGTTCTATACTTTGCTTGCACGTTACGCCATAGCACCGTGCTGGTAGCCATTCTGGTTGATCCTGACGATTTCTTGGGGAGAAGAACACATTCGGTTGTGAGAAATGTGGGCGGCGGAGAAAAGTTCATCGGAGAAAAGCTCAACGGAGCTCAGCACACCGGGGGAAAAACAGAAGCAAACCACAATATCGTTCGATGCGAGAAAACCTCAGCGGAATTTTAAACGATGAGGAGAAAAGCTCACCTACAGATCAATAATCCGAGCCCTCACTAAACTAATGCATGTTTGGATGATATATGCATATTTTTTGTTGTTGTGCTTGCACTTCACCAGGCAATACTTTCCTTTTTTTACAGCGTCTTTGGTTGCACGCCAAAAATAAAATGAAGCATTTCTACAGAACGTTAATTAAACAATAGGCAGGGGAAATATGGCCAGTGTAGTACAACTTGACTAGTTCTCTATAGATTATTCTATAGGGTGGTCCATGTCACCAGGTTCGATCTGAAAAGGACCGTAAAAATCGACGTCTGCACGTAGCAATCTAAACTTTTCGTCAAAGGTGTATTTCACAGCATTGTAAAACCCGAGACGTAGGAGAAAAGGAGAAGCAAAAAGGGGACAACACAGACACAGGTCTCAAACTCAGCTGAACATTTATTCCCCCAGCCTCGCTAATAAGGACAACAAACCACCATCCTTCGGCATACGACGACACACTGTCAAACACTCTCTCACCCACCCTTTCTACTCACCCCTCCGCCGAGAGTCTTCAAATAAATTTCGGACAAAACCGGAGCAATCGCCGAGCCGATGCACACACCCTCTTTTTGCACGTACTCGCATCCCTCATACCCCACCGTGGTCGAACTCAAGAACCTTTTCAACGATTCAACGAAACTTCCTGCATCAATGCCTGTCGCTGACTGAAATCTAACTAAAGTTCTCTTTTAACCATTCCCTTACGCTAAGAAGCAGTTTTGACTGGTTTAATGAGTAGTACAGGTCATTTATGTCCAACGAACACATTTTTCACGGCCTGCCATGAAAGCCATTCAACACCTCTACCAACTCATCCGAATTTTTCAGTACCATTGGGTTCACTAATTCCACGGCTGTCAAACATTTTTTGCAAAAACTTAGACAATGCACCCTGCCAAGTTCCCAACTCATTCACGACGATCCTTAATGGAAAGCCTACCTTGTGATCCTTTAGGAACAACTTCACTGAAAGCGAACTCTGCGCCCTCTCTCTGAGAGACTTCATTATTTCAAAAAATTCGCAGTCTTTCAGTATAATCATTACTTCTTTTTTCAAGTTCTTCACGTTCAGATGATTGATTTTGAATAAACCATCAAACGCCTCTTGCACCTTCTGTAATTCACAGGTCGTTTTTTTTTTATATATATAAAATTGCAAAGCGTAGCTCTTTCTGTAAAAAAATGAGGCAAAGAAACTTGCCAGGGTCTACGGCAGGCAGCAACGCAGATGACAGGGGTCCAGTAGCGGGGAGGGGGGGGGGGGGGGGGGGGGGGTTTGGCGTTCGTATTGATAGATGGCGCTACCTCCTTATCGCGACGGCTCGCGATCACCATGGTTTATTAAAATAAATATAATCTTTTTGAAATGTACCTTCGGTTACAAAATAAATTCGAACAATAAAAGCAAAACTTAAAGTAAAAAAACGCGTCTCCATAACGGTGGCGCTTTTGCTACCAACAAATTTCGTCTGCGTGTCGTCTGCTATCTTTCGCTGGTCGGCTGCACCTTCAGACGTTGCCCCCGACGCCATCTATCAATAATAACGCCAAACACACCTCGCTACTGGACTTCGTCGTCTGGGTCGCCGTTCGCCGTAGACTCTGGCAAGTTTCTTGGCCCTATTTTTTTACTAAAAGAGAACTACGCTTTGTAATTTTAAAGAAAAAACCGACCTGTTGAATACACCTTTGACGAAAAGTTTAGATGGCTATGTTCAGGCGTCGATTTTTACGGTCCATTTTAGGCCTAGCCTGATGACTTAAATCACCCTATATATATAGGTACCTTTCACGTAGTAGCCGGCACACCATTGCCAAATATTCACGTTTCATGATTTATTCAGGAAATTACGCTTTTATTTTGAAGCTCTTCTAATCGCCAAATAAACAGTGCTAACATTTCATCTAGTCCATTTACGTCAGAATGAAATATGGCAGCAGTAACGCGAAAACGGCCGTCCTGCATCGGAACGATCGCTGCAGCTTGCACCCTGCATTGAAATCCACACCGCCTGCATGGGGCGCGACTGCAGCTTTCAATGCACTACTGCTCTAAAATGTAGAATCCAGTTCTCAAAAATAGGAACAAATTTTTCACTTCATCAGATAGACATTTAATTGATGACGATTACCTCGAATAAATATTGAAGTTAAGGTGGGCTTTTCTCCGTGTCTGCCAAAAGAAGTGAGCTTTTCACCGTGCCCACGCAAAATGTGGGTGAGCTGCGGCAAGGCCATACCAATGACCACTCGCTGACATGACGTTATGCAAGCCATGTATGCGGCGACACCAATGAAGCGCTCAGGTCAGCGTTTCCGCATGTCCACCCTCGGATATGAATCCTGATGATATGTGTATTTCTATAATTTCATTTATAACGTTTAAAGCATTAGAAAGTAAGGCGCATAAGGAAGTTATGAGGAGGGTTCAAATGACATGCTCAATATTGCTTAGTGAGTTGTCCCGTTGCCCTTACCACACCCTCGCACCCTCACACGTCGCCTAAAACAGTATGACGAAAACGGTAGTCGTTGGAAGTCAAAACACAAGACCAGTTCTCATAACTTAGCAATATATGTCCCGATAGAATTAAAAAAAAAAAGTTAAAGTAACAGCAAAATAAACGTTGCAGTTCAGGTTATAAAGATCGATTCACACACTTGTGCCGTACTCGACCGACTGCGAGGGTTGCTATGGCAACAACTCCGTTAGCTCCAACAAAACTGGGTAAAAACGGGGTTTGCTGGAGCCGACGCAGCTGTTGCTATAGCAACCCTCGTACTCAGTTGGACTCAACGCGAGTGTGGAAGTCGCCCTCAAGGCAGAGTTAGCAAACCACGAATGTGAAGACCGACCATGCTTTGATTAGCGGAACCTATAAAGGTAGGCCACGACCAGTGAATTCGCGCTATAGTCCAATTAGTAGTATTTCGGTTTCGTAAATGCTAGTGAATCTATACTCGTTGTCACATCAAGAAAAACTGATGAATAGAAAGCGCCACAGGACAACGGACACAGAAGGAGACACAGACACAGCGCTACTTACAACTGAACTTCATTTCCCTGCAGCTCGGTATATATTACCGGTAACAACACAAACAAGTTAGGAAGATATAAAATTCACATCGTAGAAATCTTTAAAAAAAACATAAAGGATAAAAATTCCTGCATGACTCATCGGCCCCCACCCGAAACTAGTCATGCTTGTTCAAGAAACTGCAATTCTTTTCGGATAAAGGTAAAAAGAGGGTGCGCTCACACATTGCAGCCCTAATCTGGAAATTTCTCGAGCCTCGAGTATTTTCCTCGTGGTTTTGTTTCTGTTTTTGTTTACTACTGCACAATCTGTGAAAATCAGAGTACAACCACAATCCCGGCGATGCACACCGAGGTGTCCTGATATGACGGCATCAAGGGTGTAACGGTGTTCCCTCAATCTTTCATTGTGGCAGCGATCAGTCTGCCCCACATAATGACGCCCGCACGATAATGGCACGGAGTACATAACCTCCTGAAAACATTCAACAAAGCAAGTTTTGTGCTTTTTCGTGCAGCCGGGTCTGCTTATGATGTTCGAGGTAGAGTTTACCTTTTTACATAAACTAGTGAACTTGACAGGTGCTGAAAAAACAACGTTAACCCCTGCGTGCAAGCCCACTCTTTTCAGGTTATGGGACACTTTATGTAGGTATGGTATTACCACTGGTTTCTCTTTTTTCTTTCCCTGTACTCCCGTTCCCTGCTATTTTTATTCCTTAACGTCTTGAGAGTGTTATTCTCTGCTACGGCTGATAGAAGGGAGACTGGATACACCGCGGGCTTGAGTCTTGACATCTGATTTTTAAAACTTTCGTTCATCTTGTGAGTTCTTTAGAGCGTTACCGAAGCAGAGATTGATTATCTCCCTTTTCACAAGCCTTGGGTGCGCCGACGCGAATGGCAGGATCGGCTTGTTCCCCCTTGGTTCATGAATCCAACATACAGGCCCCGGTCGGAAGTCAAGCCTCAGGTCTAAAAACCTAGAATAAAAATAGGCAGGGAACGGTAGTACAGAGAAAGAAAAAAGAGAAACCAGTGGTCATACCATACCTACATAAAGTGTCCCATAACCTGAAAAGAGTGGGCATGCACACAGGGGTTAACGTTGTTTTTTCAGCACCCGTCAAGTTGGCTAGTTTATGTAAAAAGGTAAACTCTACCTCGAACATCATACCCGGCTGCACGAAAAAGCACAGAACTTGCTTTGTTGAGTGTACAGAAGAGGCTGTATACTCCGTGCCATTATTGTGCGGGCGTCATTATGTGGAGCAGACTGGTCGCTGCCTAAATGAAAGATTGAGGGAACACCGTTACACCCTTGATGCCGTCATATCAGGACCTCTGTGTGCATTGCCGGGATTATGGTTGCACTCCGAATTTCACAGATTGTACAGTAATAAACAAAAACAGAAACAAAACCACAAGGGAAATACTCGAGGCTCGAAAAATTGCGAGATTAGGGCTGTAATATGTCAGGGCACCCTCTTTTTACCTTTATCCAAAAAATAATTGCAGTTTCTTGACCAAGCATGAGTTTTGGGTGGGTGCCGTTGAGTGATGCAGGAATTTTAGCCTTTTTATGGTTTTTTTTTTAAAGATTTTTACGATGTGTATTTTATATCTTCTTAACTTGTTTGTGCGTTTGCCGGCAATATATACCGAGCTGCAGCGGAAATAAAATTCAGTTGTAAGTAGCGCTTTGTCTGTGTCTCCTTCTGTGTCCGTTATCCTGTCGCGCTTTTTAATCATTATGAATCACCAACTGGCCCAACTTTCTACTCTCGTAAGAAAAACTGACGTTGTGCGCGTAATATTCATACTCTGTGCGAAGTAGTTCTTACAAGATCTGGTTTTCAAAGAAAGAAGCGATGATATTGACTTTTGACGCGTGTACGTGTTGATACAATAACGTGGAGTTTGTACCGTTCACAAAAAAACGGGGCATTTTTTTTTTGTTACTGCTGTTCTTGAGGTGAATATGAGAATAACAAAAAATCTTATATTACACGCCACAGATATACTGACTCATTCACAGCTAACATTTCTGCGGCTGAGTCATAAAAGACTCACGTGTCAATGAGCACCAAAATAAAGACAAAATATTTCAGCTTATTACCTCTATCCCTAACAGAAATATTGCGCGTAGAGCAAGTTATATAGTTGCCACCTGGCATAGCCTCAGTGTATCGTCACGTGACCAACCTCCACCAAATTTCGCGAATGACGTCACTTCCGTGTCGTTATTTCTAATGTTGGTATTTTTCTACCCACACAGGCCTATACCGATGCGCGTTTTCAAAAATTGATAAAACTGGAATATAAGATACCATTAAAGAAATACAAACTGCGAATATGCTTTTTTCTACAGTATATAAACCGCATTTTACAAATGTTTTGCGAGTGCACTTAATGATCCCTGTGATATGATGCTTTTTTCAGGCTCGGAGTCGGCGCGGACAGCGAGCCATGCGTACGATGCATGGCTACCTGCTCAGTCTGGTCATCGCCCTGGTGTATACCTTCTCCACGGTCCGTGCGCAGAGGTTCCGCTCACCCTGGCTACATGGTGGGTCGTCACATTAAGCTTTATGCGCACGCAACGCTATACACCGCATTGTTCAAACCTCCATCATGCTTTAAAATGTTAACAAAAACAAACAAACAAGGATATATATAAAAGTTTAAAGCTCCTATTCGCGACTCCAGCAAACTATAGGGGGCGCGCTGGTCAGGCAAAATGACGGACGAAAGGAGGTCATCTTCATCGTTCAGCACGCGGACCACCATAAATTTCTTGCACTGCAGCGTAAAATTTTTATTACGTATAAAAGCAAAGTGGTTTTTCGACGGTAAGAACCTTCTTCTAGTCAGTGCGTAGGAATGACAAAGCGGAAACATACAAATAATTACTGAAAACGATGTTTGTTTCTATGCTGCCTACAAGAACCAAACACCGACAGCAGACGACAGAGTCAAAACGACCTCCTTTCTTGAGCTTCTCAGCGTTGCCGCCACGCGGCGTCGATTTCGCTGGAATTGGCAATATTGGAAACCTTTCACAGCAATGGTTAAACTGCGATGACGTAACGAAAACGGTTAATGTCACACCTTTCAAATGTAACGAACTATAATAGCCAGAGTCTAAAACAAAAAACAACAAGAAAAACAACATCCGAGTTTAATTTTTTGCAGAACTTCGAGGCAGCCAAGCACGGCGAAGAGCAGACGAAGCTCGGAATGCATTTGAAAAATAGGATGTGCACATAGACAAGGAACCTTACGTTTCACATGCTTATTATCGATAATCACATCGCTTTTTTCAGGCCTGACTATATTCTGAGCATAGTCATGTACTGGAATTCTTTCTATTGTTGGCAGTGATTGGATGTAATTTCCGTGTTCTGCGGAAGTAACTCGCGGAGATTTATATAGAGCGCAGTTACTAAGCCTTAAATATAACTACAGGGTGTCACAAAAGAAAATTTACACGGTCTTTTTTACCGCAAAAATAAACTAGGCATAGCCGAACGCTCATTCTCCGCCCACAGGTAGAGCTAGAGGTCACAACCAGATGCCAAAGTTTCAGCCCGATCCGATAACTTAATCAAAAGTTATAAGTGATTCTCTGAAAATTTCAATGGGAAAATGGCGACCGACGGAGTTTTCAAACACATGGGGCTCTATGGCACCAGAAACCGAAAACGGGCAAAAATGGGCTCCATTTTCCTATCGAAATTTTCAGAAAATCACTTATAACTTTAGATTAGGTTATTGGATCGGGCTGAAACTTTGGCGACTGCTTGTGACCTCTAGCTCTACCTTTGGGCGGAGAATGAGCGTTCGGCGATGCCTAGTTTATTTTTGCGGTAAAAAAGACCGTGTGAATTTTCTTTTGTGACACCCTGTATATATGTATCGTTAACAATTACTGGTTACATTTGAAATGAGTTAGCCGATCGCCATGTCAAACGCAATATCAATTCTGGTTTTGTACAACAAATCTCACTACATGTATTACGAAATTTGCCGTGCAAGTTCTTCCCAGTTCAATTTAACCAATCCCATCTCTACCTGCCCTCTTCTGTTCTATTTTTAAGAACGTTATTTGATTTTTAACTTTCTCTCTAAATCTCCTTCATATCCTTCCAATCTTCGGTAAGAAACACTTACACCCCCCCCCCCCCTCCCTTTCCCACAACATAATTGTTCCATCATCGATCCTTTCAGCTCGTCTGGATCACCAGAACAAAGTGGTTGATCCCTCTTGCCACAATAATAAATATTTTAACTCCTTCGTTACAGGAATCACGAAAGAATGGAATCGGTTACCTGCATCTCTTACATCAATTTTTGATAGTGCTCTTTTTCAGTCAATTGTTAGTGACCATGTTTTTCCGACGGTTTAACTGCTGTTTTTCTGTTGTTTCATGTTGTTTGTTTCTCTTATATTTTTCACCACTCCCCTTCGCAATTCCCTAGGGCCCTGAGGGTAAAATAAATAAATAAAAAAACAAATAATTGAGCTTGCTGCTTTAAAACAACAACATAACCCGCAATGTCCTTACGTCGCTACAAGGTGTTCAAACAATTGTGTTTGTTGCTCAACTGGAACGATTCGCTCGGCAATACCTTGGACACGTAGGATTGTGCGTTAAATAAACAAAGGAAGCCTCTACCGGAAGAAAGACATTCAATCGAAGCGTCAGAAACTGACATTGTGGTGTTGGCGACACAGTTGCCAAGAAAAAAACACACAAAAAGGTTGAAACACACAGTGTCATCACACTCATGGACGTTTCTACACTTTAACTGTCTTTACTTCATTTGTTCCTCATGTTACTGTTCTCAGAGTAATGGTTGCTTAGACTACTTCGGTGATTGGATGAAGACTGAGTGCCGTTATCTACTGGATAGGCGATTCCTAGATCCGTAACATCCGAATTGTTTTGGCTCGAAGAAAGTATCTTATATTTATATCTAATCTTGGTTCCCCGGAAATCAGACCTAGGCCGTAATCACCGTCGAATGTGCTCCGCTTCCGCTTAAAAAAGACAAAACAAAAAATACCAAGATCGATCTTTTTTTTTTTCTTTTTTTTTTTTTTTTGTAAAGTGCCGGAAATAACGGTTTGTATGGTACGCGTGGGAATCGGAAAATCGAACTTTTGTCTCCGATGAAACATTCGAGGATTTACAATCCACCAAAATTGGGCACGCGGAACTTGAGTCCAATTACGTGAAGGAAGTCTTTTTTCTTTCTTCCTCAATTTTGTGCGTCGCCGTAGTGTATCGTGCACGCCCCAACGAGCCCCACATGCGTGCTCAATCATGTTTATAATGTTTACATAGACACTTATGACGGAATTTTTAAAACTTTTAGGTCGTAAAGAGAACGTATAGACTCTAGAGTATGTTGCCGCCATAAAATTGCGTTAAGAAATAAATACTTACCTTGATATTTGCATATAGTGCATAGATGAATACATTGTACGTGTTAGCTTCTTTGACGTTTGAAGCGCTTCCAGTCTTTTAAGTGTGTATTGTTGTTTTCGAACATTTAGCGATTTTAAAACAC
This sequence comes from Ixodes scapularis, assembly GCF_016920785.2. Lineage (NCBI taxonomy): Eukaryota > Metazoa > Arthropoda > Arachnida > Ixodida > Ixodidae > Ixodes > Ixodes scapularis. Next base: position 36,009,795 of record NW_024609837.1, read on the forward strand.
TTTCATGTGTATGCGGAGAGCCAGTCGTCTGCTTCTTGCTCAGGAGTTGTGGTGATGTCAGAACGCCGCCGCCGAGCTTTGATTGGCTTTGATTGAAAGGATGGCGGATATACTTTAATGCTAGATGCCTTGATACCTACCCACTATTCTTTTTCAATCAGCCAATAAGAGCTCGGCTTTCTGACATCATCACCACTCCTGTGCAAGCAGCAGATGAACTTGCCCACCGCATAGCTCTCTTTCAACTTTTGGGACCCTGATTTGTTTTGAGACGTACAGACACACAACGGATTCTTCGTCTTACTTCCTCACTAAATGTAGCTGAAAAACTGTCTCGCACAGTTTTCGTTACTGTCGCGCTTCACATTCGCTATCAACTCAAAAGCAAGCATGCAAAGCGTGGCTGATTATCGTCTAAAACCACACTACCGCTGTCTGGGGAGTGATATTGAGATGCTGGTGACTCAATTTCTTCCTTTCTTTATTGGTGTCAGTGACTTTTTACGCGTAAGGGTCAGCGGCATGGCGCCTCACTAATGGTACTCTCTATGCGGAAAAGTAATGACATCTTTTGTAGAATGCCGCCTGCTATCTTGGAGTGATCCGGGCGGCACCACCGTCAACGCGCGAGTGGGAAAAAGAAGAAAATAAAAATAAACAAAGTGTGCACGGGGGAGGAGGGAAGAGGAGGAATGTCATCTGATGTCAAAGCGCAGCGGATGCACGCCTGGAGTCCATGTCGCCAATCAAGTAACGCTGAAAGGGCAATCTCACGTCTTTCATCGTCTTTCTTGGAGTGCATTCATCGCGGTTCATCGAATTGAATGCAGAGGATACACCGTGACAGTTCGCTTTTAGTACGTCTATCTCTTTATGTATTTGCTTGTCTTTGAGCCTCTGACTGCGCTCTGACTCAAGTTGAAACCGGGTATAGGAAGGGTGTCTGCTATTTTGGAACAATCCAGGTGGAGCTACCGTCGACGCGCGAGTACGGAAGGGCAAACAATAAAGATTAAAGTGTGCGCGCACCGCAGGCAAAGGGAGAAGATGTCGCTGCCTTCTTTAGGTAACTTCAGGGGACTTATGATTGACGGGTTCTTTATGCCCCGTACGGTTTAGCAGTGCAACGTATCAACCTCAGATACATAACTCGGGCCGTATACAGTGCTTCAAGTTTCCCATCGGTGGCAAGGGGCCTCCATCGTGGCCACCTCGGTCCGGGCCAAGCGGGGGGTTTAGAGGGACATATTTTGACAGACAGCTTGCCATTAAACAAATAAAATGCGCATGCATCCATACGGTGACACAGCGTTCGGCTGACACAGTCAAACGCTGCGTCAGAAACACGCCCGAAGAATTTATGTTGTACCCATGTGTTTAGTTCTGAACTTCGCCGCTAGGGGCACAACGGTTGGATCTACCCCCCAAAGGGGTCTCAGACCCCCGTTGAAATCTGTCGGGGGACTGGACTCCCCAAGACCTCCCTAACTTTAAGCACTGAGCGTAACTGTAGTGCACCTTTGGATCTTATTTTCTTTCACTGTTACTGTGTTTGCCCACAGACGTGGATCATCTGGAGGCGGCGGCCGGTTACCGGACCGCGAGGCTGCGCTGGCGCTACCCGCACAGCCCGGAGCCGCCGGCGTTTCGCGTCCAGGTCTGCGAACTCCTGCCCTGGCTCCCCAAGTCCGGACCCCGGTGTCGGAACCGGAGGCTGTCCCTACGCACGTCCGACTCCCCGACACCGGATGCCAGCCACGAGGGCTCTTCGCCGAACCTGGACATGCTCCGGAGGTCAGTCTCCATGAGCAATAGAAGAAGTACGCTAATGACACGCGTCTTCGACTAGCGTGTTGAACACCCTATACCACCCGTGCATCCCAAGTGGTCCGGCAGTTGGTAACAAATGACGTCTCAGGAGCCCGGCGTGTCATGTCGGATGTCACGATCCTGCCGGTCGGTCTCTGTGGTTTCTGTGCCATGGCGGCACGGCGTAGGTCTACGTCACAGCGTCCGCAGCAGTTGCTACTGTAACCGCCGCGCAACGTTAGTTTTCGTCGTCCATGTGTTTGGGACTTTAGTATCCTCGGCAAAAAGGTATAACCTGTTGTGGCGTCGTCCCACCTCCCGGCTACCGAAGCTTCCGTGAGCTGTGAAGGAGGAAAGAGCGAGCTGCAGCAGAGCGAGAGTCTGCCTCACCCGCCCCTGCTCCTGCGCCCCCGCTAAGATCGCGACAGCTAGGTAACAGAATGATACTTATATGCTGTCTTGTACGCGTTACTGAAAACAAAATTTAACCGATTACAACTACAATTACTTTAATAAAAAACGTAACTTATAACAGTAATCAATTACTGCATCACAAATGTAATTAAATAATTACCAGAATGTAAGTGATTAATTTTCACCATATTTTTTAACTTTTTATTACGATATCATAAATGCATACATTTGTTCGAAGTGGTTACATTTATGTTACATTTTAAGCATGTTATATTTTACACGTACGTTCAAAGTGGTTACTAAATGAGCTTAGTGCAGACCACAGTCGTCTATTACGAGGCAAACCCGGATCCTAACAACCATTACACATGAAACGAGGCACTCTCGACAGCTCGACTGTCAAAACGTCACTGAGCGCGTTGACATTGTAATCCTTCTGGTATCTTGGCATTCTTTCTTTTTAGTTGTTCAGGGGTAAAAGAAAAAAAGTGTCAAACGTCGGTGCAACGTAGGCGAGTGACATACGAACAGAACAGAGCGAGTTTTTTTACCGTAGAAAGAAAAAAAAAGAACTCAACTAATTCATTTTAACTATTTTGAAACATATAATTGTCTACTTTTAATTGATTACAGAAACATAGTAACTAAATTACAGCGAACGTTATCCGCACAAAAACGTAATTGAAGCGTTAAGAAGTAACAATAACATGTAATTGTTTTCGAGTAATGGGTTAGTTGTAACTCGTTGCGTACAAGTCTTCTTCTGTGGCGTCATCAGGCGGAAACTGAAGGACCACATCAGAAAACGCGTTGAACGCACCACTTGGGGAGACACGTTCCAGACACTATAGCAGAAGTGTTGAACTTTGAAATAGTGGGGTAGCAAAGCACGCAGAAAACAAGATAAAAAAGAAACATCCACAAGAGACGAGGGCTTACTCGCACCTGATAGATTATTGAAACTTCGTATACATCTAAAGGGTCCCACCTCCGGTTCGCTCATGCGCAGTACAAACCCACGGCTATAACATCAGATAGGAGCTTATATCCCCTTTCCTTTATACACTTTGCCGAAGAAACCGTGATAATCACTTCACTACATTCTCAAGTTCTTGTTCTTAAGAAAGAAGTAAACTCAGATTCTAGAAACATGAACGATGGATGGTGAGTTTACATTTATTTCAGCAACTAGGTTTGGCGTTTGGCTGAACGTTTTTTACTATGAAGGAGATAAAAGGTCTTGTCAAGGATTAGGGTGACCGGTGTGTACTTCGGAGGACAGAACCGGAGGCGGAAGTTGTTCCTGGAGTATGAGGCTTGAATTAACTATTAAACTATTAGTTGCGCGTAAGCCCCTGCCGGGTGCCTGATTTTTTTTTTTTTTTTTGTCCTTGTTTATTATCGCGTTTCCTTTTTCTTTGCGCACGATGAATTTTACGCGACCCGAGGAATTTTGTTTTATGTAGTTAACAAACTGTCTGTTGACGAACGCGCGAGCGCTTTCCCCCATCAGGCTCGAAAACGTTACTTTGCGAAGAAATTTCGCGAGAAGCATGACATAAGAGGCGGCGCGTTCGTCCGCGCATTAGTTCGCTGCAGCTTCGCCAAGTTCAGCTATGGAAATCGGTATGCTGAGCGCGAATTCGTCTGCTTCTTTCACGAGGATTTCGATGACGTCAGAACTACGCCGAGCTCTCATTGTCTGATTGAATAAAATAGTGGGTAGACCTCGAGGCATCTAGAATTGAGGTCTACCCACTATACTTTCAATCTAAGCCAATCAAAGCTCGGCATCGTTCTGACTTCACCGCGACTTCTACCCAAGAAGTAGACAACTTGCTGTCCGCACTGAAAGAACCTACTAGTCAGATAGATGACCTAATGATGTAAATTCCGTAATTATACGGGCCAGTTCCGAGTCGGGATACGCTTTGAAGGTTGGTTATTCATATAAATTAAAACTAACTAAAAAAATGATTGAGTTTACTTTTTACTGTACACGAAGAAGACCAGCCTTGGCGGACGACCTAAGGATATCAGCAATAACGAAGCTCACAATACTATTAGGCCTTAACAATGCGATGTGCGCAAGGATAATATGTTCAATGAAACGTAGTGCTATTTTTTTCCCGGGAAGATCGTTTTTTTTTTGTATTGTCTACTCGTAGTCTGAGTTCTGTTCTTCGCCGGGATTCTTCAGTTAGTGTTGTGCAGAACGGCACTGCAAGGAACGACCTTACCAAAACTCATTCCTTTTGGGGGAAACAAAGTCAAGCCGCCGTTTCATCCTGTATTTGTACAAAAAGCAAGAAAAAAAAAAAAAACGGCAGGAGGAGTCTTATCTGTATATAGATAGACATTTAGACTTTTTTTTATTATCGACTGTTTTAGCTTCCGCCTTCAAGAGATGGGAAAATATGTCTGAAAGATTTAAAGGAAAAAGAAAAATCTGGAACAGATGAGATTGTGTGGCGATGCGACACGCAAGTTCAATCTGGATATTTTCTCTTGCTTGCCTTATCTTATAAAGTGATTATTGGGTAGAGTATTTCATAAATATACGCGACCGTAACGTTAAGGTAACGACACGTTTTTAATCTTAAATGTGTAACAGAAACGCGTTCCTTTCGAACCACTGGAAGTCGTAACAGGAACTCGTTCGATGATCGAGAAGAAATGAGGTACTACAGGTTTTACTTGAGCTAGTTCGTACATACTTGAATATGGTCAGCTGAACAATTACAAATTAGAAAAAACCGTGAGAGGAAATTTATACACACCGCTGACTATCAACTTGCTGCCTTTAATACTTCGTCTTCCTTTTTTTTTTCCTTTACTACAGCTAGTGATGACAGCCATTCGCCATGTCCGCGCGATGCCCCCATCAGGGTGCATTATTCAATTCCACACGCGAGCATCATGCCAATTCTACGGGACAGCATTGAGAAGCAAGGAGTGTCACCTTTTCAAAATGCGGACGGAGTGAACGTTGATTCCTTTTTGAAACTGTTAGGGTGCTACCTGACAGCTACAGTAGTGTCACATGAAGGCCAGGCATATATACAGAAAAGTGAAGTATGTATTGGTTCCCGGGTAGCTCCTCACCTCTGCGATGTATATTTGGCAGCGTGCGGAAGGAACATTGAAAGCAAACTAAAGGATACCAGAATCAAGGCCATCTTCCGATATGTCGATGACTTTTTTATTCTGTGCAACACTGAAGTGAATGAAGAAGAGGATGGGTGCAAAGCAAAAGCTATACAGTGCTTCCAAGAATGTTGCCCCGAATTGGATTTCACATATGAATTACCCGTTGAAAAATCCATCAGGTTCCTTGACCTGGTGCTTCAGTTTCAAGAAGGCCATGCGTGCTGGAGATATGAGCCGCGCTCGTGCCAAGGGTTTCTTCCATACAACTCGGGGCATTCGAAAATCATCAAAAGGAGTGTTGCCACAACTGCTCTTATTTCCACCTTAAAAAAATCATGTCACCATCAACTTGAACCAAGTTTTGAAACACAGATGAGGCGTCTACGTGAGTCTGGTTATCCGGAGTCTCTCCTGGTGACCGTCACGGAAACCATTTGCCAGAAGTTGAAACGCGAGCATGCAGGGAATGAGGCTTCATCGCAAGCTACAAATCGAAGAAACGTAGCTGTCATACCCTACATCCATGGTCTCACACACAACCTAAAAAAGATTGCCGAGAGGCATGATATTCGGGTTGTGTGCTCGGCACCAAACAAGGCCTACTCCCTGTGCCGGAGGACTAATCGAAAAACAAATCAAGAGAAGAAGCAATGCACAATTGCTCACAGGACACAATACAGCCCGTGCCAAAGCGGCGTTGTGTACAACATACCGCTTTCCTGCGGCAGGTGTTACATTGGGCAAACGGGATGGTGTGTGAACGATCGAGCTAGGGAGCACGCGGCTTCTGTTAAAGGAACATCGGCAGGACATCTTTCTGCACGTTGCCGGTCCTGCAAGTGCTCTCCTAATTTTAACATCACCATTATAGGGCGGCACCGGAACGCATATGCACGTGAACTAATTGAAGCTCTGGCCATCGAAGACAGTGCTCAACTGTGCGTGAGCACCCCCCGTCTATCATAATCCACCCAAAAGAAAAACAATACTTGGGACGTGGCACGAGCCGCATAACACCCTGATGGGGGTTATGCGGACATGGCAGATGGCTGTCATCACTAGCTGTAGTAAAGGGAAAAAAAAAAGAAGACGAAGTATTAAAGGCAGCAAGTTGATAGTCAGCGGTGTGTATGTATTTCCTCTCACGGGTTTTTCTAATTTGTAATTGTTCAGCTGACCATATTCAAGAAATGAGGAACGTGCTTTCGTTCCTGTTTTGGATTAACTGCCTTCAGTTGTCTTTCGTTATTGGTTGTCTCTGTGTTACGCAGGTAAATAAACTTCCATACGTTATTTTTTAATTATAAACTTACATATAGATATTTTTTTTAATTTCACCATGAAGGCGGTCGAACCGATGCTGTTCCTCTTAACAAAAAAGTCTGACACTGAACTTAGCTTACCTGTCAAAAAAAAAAAAAGCTTTTTAGCTGTTTTGAGGTTTAGGGTTTGCATCACAAAACACGTGTCTCTTTTCCCATTTTCCCGGCAAGTCTCGTTTGGCATATCAAGTCCGGCTGCTTCATTGTTTCCTCCAGTTTTTAGCATAGTTCCGCTATGCAAATCAGCATTGAAAAAACGCACTCGGCGTGTAGCTACACTTCTAGACAAATGGTAAGAGCGCGGACGAGGGGTTATCGATCGTAGCGCGGATGTAGCTCATTACCGAAGGAGATTAGGCAACGAAGATAGCAGGGTGTCGAACCGAAAAAAATACGGGTTCGGTTACGGTTCAGGTTCAGGTAAATTACTTTTGTTCCGGTTCAGTTCCGGTTTGATTAATTCGATCCGCGAACCGGTTCGCGAACCGGTTCGTGGCGCTGAACCGGTTCGCGAACCGGTTCGGAAATTATAAATGACAAATTGCAACATCAAAATAATAAAACAAAATACATCAAAATAACATGAAAAAAAAATTGCAACATCACGTTCTAGAAACGTGTTATGAAATGAGCACACATCGGCATTTAGGATTTACGAGATTGTAGAAAAATGAAATCCCGTGACGCGATTTTTTTGTTTTTGCACAGCTTTCCAATTCTCTTTCTTCCGTGCAAGCCGCGACCAGCACAATACTGGTTCCTATGTCAAGATTCATGGATGCAGCGTTTGTCAAGATTCATGGATGCAGCGTTTACATTCCTAGGACTGAGTGGAGAAGAAAAATATGTAAGCGAGGTGTGTGTCAGTTGACGGCACTTAAAAAAACAAATGGCATTGATAGCACATTCATTGTCAACAGCGCGTGGCCGAACCGTTTTGACATGAGCCGGTAACCGTTATTTTTTTTTTCGGTTCAGTTCCGGTTCGGGTTAATCGCGATAACAATATAACGGTTCGGGTTTGGGTTCAGTTCCGGAAAAAATACCGGTTCGGTTCCGGTTTTCGGTTCGGTTCGGTTCCGGTTCGACACCCTGGAAGATAGAAATAACGGATCTACTGTCACTGACATCTTAAGGAACAGGGGCGTGACTGATCATGTTCCCACTTCCTGCTTTGTGACTCGTGCTCCGGCGTTCTTATTGGGAATCGCCGCATGACTAGACAAGCGGAGTTCTGGCCAGATCTTGTACTTGTTTTTTCGAGTTGGGAGCTACAATGTTTTGCCGCCGAGGGTTTCACATGGTCACGTCACCACTCGCAACCTCGTGTTGGCAAAAAGATCACAGTACGTGAATAGCTATCCCGAAGGTTTATTTAGACGTCTGAGACCCCAAACCTCCTAAACAGAATCATAAAAGGACATTTGCCAGTCCAAATAAGCTTGCATCTTTAAAAATGCGCACGAATAAAAAAATGAAAAAAAAGGCCAGCAACCTTTATCTCTATAGTCCTCTTATAATGCATGAAATGAAGTATTTATGGAACGACCGTTTAGTTTTGTTAGCACAACATCAAACGGTCGTTTTGGAGAGTGAAGAGCGTATCGTTGAATGATTTCCCCTCAGAGCTTAGCGAAAAAAGGCTCGTCAAAGGATTTTATTTTATTTTGTTGACAGTATGATTTGTCACCGTGTAAATCATGAGATAATAAGACGTCACATGACGTCATGTACTGTGACCTGACGTAACGCGATGTAAAACGTGTCGCGACGTCACGCGACGCCGCAGTATCATGCGTCACGTGACCACATCACGTAACGTCAAGTCACGTGAGACGAATTTCCTCGCCGAATTTGGCGGAGAAATTGACGCCACGTGACATGACGTTGTTCTACGTGGTCAAGTGACGTGACACCACGGTGACAAGTCGCAACTCTATGTGGTCACGTGATATGACGTCATGCGACGTCAATTTTCCTTCTAAATTTAGCGGGAAAAGGTGCGGATGGGCGTCCTATGCGCGGACGAACGAACGAAGAAATGTTGCCAACGCTACGATTTAATGGTACCAATCAAGCATCGTCAAAAACGCAAGTCACTTGGCCTTTTTGTTTATGATTTGTTGAGCAATAATAGAACACACACAGAAACATGACGAGCACGATTATAATACGCCTTTGACGCTGTCTGATTGTTACCATCAGCTCGTAGCATAGGCTGCGTCTCGACTTAAAGGGGCACTGACACCCCAAAAATCGTATTTTTTTTTTTATTGTCTAATACGATGCAGGTTGCAGTCATAGACACGCAAAAAAAAAAAAAACGCATCGCGAAAAAAAATTTTTCCGCACGCGCGCGCGCCTTTTTGTTTTTGGCGTTTGATTCTCCCGCCTTTCGCCTCCTCGCTTCTTTTGATTCGTGACGTCAAGAATCATGAAATTTAGAAGCTTTGTAGGCGACATCTCTATAACATTTAATAACGGCAATCTTAAAACATGTTTTTTAACGCAATTGCGAACGCACTAAGGCCCTTCTTTTCGAAATACCTAAAATCGGGAGTTCGTTGTGGGGCCGTCTCCTGGATATGTATCCTCCCACGGAGAAAAAACGACGACGAAGTTTAGAGAGATTGGGAGCCTTTTGCATCTGCTCCCTCGAAAACGTCATCTGTTTTTATTTTACGGGTGGTACGCCGTGAAATTTAATTTCCGGCACCAAGCAGCAAGTTCCCGGTCCCGGCCCAGGGTGGTACTTCACCAGTAGCCCCGAGCCGAAGACCTCAGGGATGTCTGAACAAGCTCCATCGCTGGCGCCAGGGATCTCCGAGGGCGGGACACCCGGACCATCACGTGCAAGTGCTCAGCAGCCATCTCAGAACGCCATAGCCATGTCACCAGTTGTCATGGCTACCAGTACTATAAAAATCCCAACCAAGCGACGATGCCCGGACTTTGATAAAGATCCACTATCCGACGACGACCGAACCTCTACCTACACCGTTCACGGCACAGTCGCCCCATCGGAGGGAGGCAGTCATGATCACATGCAAGACGTCGACCTGGACGATTACGAGAACCCTTTCACTGAAGTCCGATACAAGAAAAACCGCCCTGCAGGGATACCAGTAGTCTTCAAAACAGTCAACAGCGAAAAATCTTTCTGGCGCATCAATCCCAATGTTGTTGCCAACGAAGTGATTGGCATCACCAAAGAGAAACTACTCTCGCACCGCATCAACAAGTATGGCAGCCTTGCTGTTACCGTGGAATCTCTCCTAGCGGCAAACAGGCTTCTTGCTGTTACATCGCTTTGTACCATCGAGGTGACCACGAGTGTCCCCGAGTCGTACTCACGGAACCTCGAGAAAATCAAAGGAGTCCCTCTTGAATACTCGGACGGTGAGCTACTCGAATATTTAAAAGATTTCGGCGTCCTCTATGTTCAGCGCCAGATTGCTTACAGACGACAGGATGACGGCAAAGTCGAAGAACACAAGACAGAGAGTGTCATTCTTCGTTTCCGTCCGGATCGCCCAATGCCACAGCGCATTTTAATGGGTTTCACATCTCACCCTGTAGAGGAATACTTTGGCCCACCCATCCAATGCTTTCACTGTCAAAGATATGGGCACATTTCAAAATTCTGTCGTGGTCCACAACGTTGTAAAGTGTGCGCTGGGCCACACAATCACAAGGCGTGTACATCTTTGCAAGACCCAAAGTGTGCCAACTGTGAAGGTCCACATCCCTCAACGTTTGCTGGATGCCCATGCAAGAAGTCCGCGACAAACATACACAAGAAGGAACTCGTGAACGGTAGGGATTACCGAGCAAAGAAACCGAACCCGAACCCAGACATTGTACGTTTTTCAAGGCCACCACCATCTGCAAATCTAAAGAAATCAACGAAGATAACGTACTCTGACGTCGTACAAGGGGCACCAAAAGAAGATAGGAGCAGATCAAAAGCAATGTTACAGCAAGACATTCCTCTGTCAAGAAATACCTCGGATCCTACGACACGGCCGCCAGTAGCAGCACCTCGTAGAGGAAAGAACAATGAATGCAACCCACCAGCTGCTGCAATTCCAGGTAGAATACCTCAGGAGCAACAAAACGACCTTGGACAAGTTATTGTTCCCATGCTTTTTGCTGCGCTTCGAGCAATAATCAGAACGCTGCCCGGTTCTAGCGACCTTCCGGAAGTTAGGGCAATACTGGCCATGGAACCACTCATCAGGACAACATGCCCATTGGTGAGGGGATACCTCCATGGCTGAGGTCTATAAGCGCACATCTATCCACCAGTGGAATGCCAACAGCTTGCAAGGAAAATTAGGGGACTTTCGACAATTTGTTGCACAATACTCTTTTCCCATTCTGGTAATATCAGAGGCGCGTGTAAATAATCAATTTCGACTTGCTAAGTATGTTATGTACCAATCAAAGAAGCCAAAAGGAACAAGTCGTTGCTTAGTCGGGGTGCGTAAAGAATTTGGCTCGATTCTGTTATTTACTTCAGATTCAAGTGCATTGGAGTATGTCGTCTGCAAAGTCAGTTACGGCACGACCTCACTTACTGTAGTAGGCGTATATATAGAACCGCAGAAGACTGTGACAAGAACAGAATTCGAGGCATTATTCACAAGACTTGAACGTCCCTACGTTGTTTGCGGAGATTTTAACGCCCATCATACCCTATGGGGCGGATCCCACTGCGATCTTCGAGGAAACCTTATAGAAAGCCTGGTAGACCAGTATGATATGTGCATTCTGAATGACGGCTCTCCAACATACTTGAAAGGTGTAAACTTTTCAAGTTGCCTTGACCTGACCTTGTGCTCCTCCGATCATTCACATGAGTTTGACTGGCGCACAGACTTGGACACGCGTGGCAGTGATCATTTTCCCATACTGATACACCATCCCCGGATTGTTGGTAATCGTGTTCCGCACCGGGTACACTTTACCAACTGGAAAATGTTCCGCTTTTTAAATAGCAAAGAGGTGGAAAAAATTCAGTCTCTCGAAGACTTTGAAAACATCATTAGCAGAAATTTTGAAAAGGCTACACGCAAGGTGCCCGTTCCAAAAGACCGTGGTTGTGTGAATGGCGAATATGAAAGACTGCGGGCTATAAGACGCAAAGCTGAAAGAAGATATCGGAGATCTGGGAGAATTGAAGACTATCGTGAGGCTCAACACCTCCATACTCAAATGCGCCGACAGCTAGAAAAGCTGGCTAAGCGTCATTGGAGAAAGCTTTGTGCCAGATTTTCTCCTTTCACCCAAGTTAAGATGGTATGGAACATATTGCGTTCGCTTAGGTCCCCTGTTACGCAACAACGTCCATTTCGGGCACTGGCACTTTCACGAGGAACATCCGAAGTGATAGTGGCTGATGAGTTTTGTGTTTCTCTATCTCAACCAGGTTTGGCAATGTTATCGCCAGAATATTGTGCCTCTCGTGAAGCTGCACTGAAAGACGTTGCTCACGAAATTCATTCCCAACACTGGCAACTCGACTCTAATTTCACCATTCATGAACTTAATGAGGCGTTACGAACGATTCGTAAGCATACAGCCCCTGGGCATGATCACATTCGTTATGAAGCACTTACAAATCTCGGGCCGGGAACACTGCGCAGCCTACTTGATATTTACAATGATGTGTGGAACAGAGAAACCTTCCCAGCTTCATGGAAACTAGCGAAGATAATTCCAATACTGAAGTCGGGAAAAACACCGAAAGAACTGGGATCATTTCGCCCAGTCAGTTTGATAAGCTGTGTAGGAAAAATCTTCGAAAAAATGATACAATCACGTCTACAATGGTGGATGGAAACAACCGATGTATTACCGGAACAATTAACCGGATTTCGACCTCGACGATGCACTATAGACTCAGTCTTAGATCTTGTAACAACTATTGAACATGAACGGGCATCCGAAAATATGACGATCGCTGTATTTCTAGACGTGCATCGCGCTTTTGACACCGTTAGTCACGAACATGTTCTCCGTGGACTTCTACGGCTTAAGATACGAGGCCGTATGATCCGCTGTATACGCAACTTTCTCATGCACAGGAAGATATTTGTAAGCACGAGTGAGGAAAATAGCAAACAACATGAACTCCATCATGGTGTGCCACAAGGCAGCGTGTTAAGCCCCACTTTATTTAATGTAGTCATGGCAGAACTGCCAAGTAAACTTCCTTCACCACTGAATGTGTCCATCTACGCTGATGATATTTGTATATGGGTATGTGGGTCTTCTGAGACCAAGCTACAAGAACAATTGCAGTATGGCCTTAATGACACATACAGTTATCTTCGTGAAAGGGGCATGGACATTTCAGTTAAAAAATCTGCATGTCTCCCATTTACTAGAAAGCACCTTAAGAATTTTAAATTGACACTTCAAGGACAACAGATTGAAAAGGTGAAGTGGCATCGTTTTCTTGGAGTTACGCTGGACTTCTCCCTCACATGGTCAAGACATATTAACATGCTTGAGGAAAAAATTAACAGAGTCATTAGCGTTCTTAGATAGGTGGCCGGTGCCAGATGGGGAGGCTCGACTGATGGACTACTGCTATTGCATACAGCTCTAGTACGCCAGACTATCGCATACTCCATTCCTGTTTTACATGGCCTCTCACCAACACTGGAAAAACGCTTGACATACATGATTGCGCGAAGTTTGCGCGTATGCCTTGGACTTCCCCGCGCAACATCTAGTGACCTCGTCATTGCTGAGGCCAAGGAACCTCCAGTACCTGTTCTCCGGGAACAAGAAACATGCCGCCATTATCTTCGACTGGCTTCGCACTCACATGCCCGACCCTTGTGCCAAAAGATACTTCGACGGACGGAGTCTAGCTTTCACCGACTTCTCGTCGCACTACCCGTCGCAGCACCCCATCATGCGCATTGGCTTCCAAGTCTAATCAACCCTCCGTGGACAATTCCGCCACTGGAGATATACAGACCGAAATTCCTGGTCTTGGATCAAAATCTTCGGTGGCCCCCCTGGTGGAGAAGACAATGTCCCTCTCCCATTTAGAGGCACGCTACAAAGACAACATTCATATTTACACAGACGGGTCAACATCTAACAAGGGGTCAACATCTGCTTACTCAAACCCGATGTTAGACACATTTAAATGTTTTCGATTGTCCCATCATACATGCTCGACGTCAGCGGAATTACATGCAATACTTTCAGCATCATCATTCATTGAAGCATTCGGTACACCATCAAACTGGGTTATTCTAACGGACTCAAAAGCATCCCTAGAGTTATTACAAGGCATGCACCTTCGTACTTCCCAGGCGACCATTATATATCGGGTGCAACTCACGTTAGCACAAGCTCGGCTCCACGGACATAACGTCAGACTACAATGGATACCGAGCCACTGCCAAATCGCCGGAAATGAAGAGGCTGATCACCTGGCAGCTCAAGCTCACGATGGTGACGCAATGGAAGCGACATCCTTTACCCCTGGAGATGCAAAATTCATCCTTCGTCACTTACGCCATCTACGTTGACGGAAGTGCTGGCTAAAGGACACTTCAGCAGAGACTCTCCTACCATATATTGACCCGGACTTTGAGCTTCCACCGCATACCGGGATGAAAAGAATATACGACGCATTAATCCATCGACTCAGACTTGAAGTGGCCTTTACTAACAGCTTTTTATTTCGAATTAAACGCCGAGATTCGCCAAGATGTGACTGTGGAGAACCATATCAGGATGTACAACATATCCTCCTTGACTGTGAACGCTTTCAACATGAAAGGCGCCGGATGGAGATTCGCCTTCAAATATTAGATGATAGACCCTTGTCTCTGACCAAGTTGTTGGGGCCCTGGCCGAAGCGTAAAAAACAAGACAGAGCAATGAATATCATTCATGACTTTCTAAAGGACACTAGAATCGTGTATGATTATTAAGTGCGAACGTGCATCAATTTCAACGGGAATGACTTTGTATGTAATTTAGCAAATGGTGCACGACTCCCAAACGGTCGTCTTATTCGCAATTGTAATTAGATTTGTTTGTATGTTTTTTTACGGTTTTACTTTATGTGTTTTATCTTTATTCTTTTCCTTTTATGTTTTTCCTTTTATTCATATATATTTTCTCTCTCTTTCTCGTTATGGAGTAGCCGGTGTCATTTAAAGAATACCAACATCTACATAATAAAGAATTTATCTCTCTCTCTCTCTCTCCTCCCACGGAAAACAGGCGACACCGCTCAAAACCGGTCCGCCGCAACGCCGGCGCTCGCTCCTTTCCTCCTCGCTTTGGGTCGCCATGGCAACAGCAGGGAGTCGTGAAAGAAAGTGGACTCTCAGGGCTCCGCAATATTTGACGTCAACGCACCGGCGCGGATCGCGCGGGAACTTCGAATTCGGCATTTGGAAATTGTTTTTTTACTTCACAAATACTGAATTCATAAATTTCAAATTTTGAGGGTAATGTCCCGGCATCGTTTTCAATCGTTTCAAATAATAAAAAAAAAAATATGACTTTGATGTGTCAGTGCCCCTTTAAGGTGAAACGAAGTATAGGAGTTTCCGTTATAAACAACGAAACAAAAACATTATGCCCATTAAAAAAAGAAAAATCTGGGCGATCGAAAGCTTAAAGTTCGCAAAAACTAGAGACAATAGACGAAGTCCAGAAGCACAGTCGCGTCTATGTACCCATCTACTGCCCTTTTCTTAAAAAATTTTTTGCCTTTCTTCTGTTCTGGTATCGGCAATATTAAATGCTCATTTTAAGACGAAAGCCTTGCTTGTCCCATTACGCGAAAAGCCGTCGGCGTTGTCCCCGAGAGGTGGCCACAAAACTACGTCATCAAACACGCGCCTCAGAAATGAAACATAAAGCAAAGCACAGCAACGCAAATGCTTTGTCACGGAAGCCGTCGTGAGGCTGGCGGGGTTAGCCGCGCCTGCGCGCTGGGGGAGCGTGATGTCAGCGTCGGAGCGCCGTGTGCAAAAGGAAGACGTGGCGCGCTGCTTCCAAGAATGCGCTGCATTCTTGGACTTAAGAAGTCACTGAAGACTTAAGAAGTCTTTAGTGACCTCAGCGAGATTTTCTTTTCAGAATTCCTGCCACTTGGTGATCTCTCTCTCTCTCTCTCAAAATTTCCCGCAGACCCTCGAAAGGAAGTTACGAGGCCCTGATCGGCGACCTGCGGTTACTGACCAACTACAGCATCGCCGTGGAGCCGGATTTCGGAAGCGATTCGGCGGCCAACGCCATCATCTACGCGGCTAACCCTTCGCTCGAGGACGACCGCAGGTTCCAGATGGTCACCTCCGAGTACACGCTCATGACTACCAAGGGCTGTAAGTATATATATGCGGGGGTCTCTCCAGGCGATCTAACAATGTGCATCGAAGAGAAAATCTTTTATCCGGGGCTGGTGCCTGCACTCTATAAAACCGCGGTAGCAGCGTTAAAAGTCGCAGACACACACTGCTTATATACGCATTGCAAAAAAGAAAAAAAAAAACTTATTGTGTGCACCGCGAGACTGAGCATGATGGTGTAACCCCACAATCGGCGTCGCACTAGACACATCTCAATCTTCTTTATTATCAGCCCAACTTCCATCGTACATGGCGGCGATTGGCACTCCCCGGCGGGTGCTTTGCGGGAGAGACGGACGGCGAGAAATGCGAAGACGGTCGACCAAATGGCGCTCCCCGAGGGCTTAAGAAAGAACGGCCAATGTCGCAACCTGATTGGTGCAAAACGCTAATTAGACGCACACGACTCGCCTCACCCTGGCGTTTGCTTATAAGTTGTCGGCGACCAAAGCGAGCGAGTCGCACCCTCGTAAGACACTGTGGCCTATATCCTGAGCGCTTCGATGTCAATCTTGTTCGCTCGTATTAGTAATTGAGGTTGTGTTTATATTTATACAGCTTGTAGTAGGTCAGCCATTTCAAAGTTGCGACGAGTCACTCGCTGTAGATGAGCAATTCAGCCAGTGCGGTACAACCGCTAGCCTGGGATCTTTAACGTGCACTCCACAGTAGTGATACACGACCGCACGCCGGCACGATGCTCGCGCATTTTACGCCGTTTACTCGTACACATTTATTGAAATGACTTTTTCTTTTCGTAAACCCCTTTACATTTTGTATTTAAGATACAAATGTTTTCTTCAAAACACCACGTTTCGGAAAGCCGGCTAGCGATCGAGATATCCAAAATACGGCAATCGTACACATAGTAGATTATTTCAGAAGACGAATGGGTGATGCCCTGACGGCTGAAGTTGTTTTCGCCGAGTAATAATTTCCCTGAAAAATACTATTTTCATGTACAGTGATTGTTTTCTCATATGAGGCGAATATGTTTAAGGGGTACCTTCCGTGTTAATCGTGCTAGCGCCTCCTTGAATAAATTCTTACAATTCAATTATGGATGATCAATAACCTCTGAGATATTATATGGCCATCGTGTCATTAAGGAGCGACACAAACTTGGAAGGTGTTTAGATTAGCAAAAGTAGGATACCTTGTGAACAAAAAAAAAACAATACACAAGAGGTTCCTGATCGTCGTACGAATCGCACATTACGCAGGCCGAGCCCCGTTATAGGCCTCGCATAATCATGTCTTCCGGAAAGAGTTAACTTCCTCGGTATACAATGATTACGTGGAACTAGGCAACGCTACGCCACAAACTACCTGTCTCGAATAATTTATACAATCGCGCCGTTACCGATGCTTCGGAAAACCGCTTCCCACGTGGACCTGAGCTCCGTTCCGCTCATGCTCATTGAATTAAGAAAACCCCCCATGCCTCCAGAGAGTCTTAGAAGAAGTATTGATATAAAAGGTGAACCACCCCAACCGCGTTGGGGCATGAATTGTGACCTGATAAAGTTGAGAGCCTTCGTATGTTCAGTTCTTAGAACGGAACGGGTTTCAGCTACTGAATTTTATGAAAGAACCGTGCCGAACGACCGTCACGAAGGAGCGTCATGATGAACCGTCGCGTCAATTTACCTGCTAGATTTAGCGGGAAAATTGATTTCACATGACAACGTCGTGTGACCTGAAGTCACGTCATGTTCATTTCCGCACCTAAATTTAGCGGGGAAATACGTCTCGTGAGTGACCACATCACGTGACCTCAATTGACGCGATATTAAACTTTCCACCTATAATTTGCGAGGAAATTGATATACCTAAACACGTCATGGGACCTCAAGTCACTTGAGGCTAATTTTTCCATCTTGATTTAGCCGAGAAATTGATGTCATGTGACGTGATCACGTCATGTGATCTGAAGTCACGTAGCGTCAATTTCTGCGAGCTGGTTTAGCTGTGTAAGTCAGCTGTGCATGTGTGTTGTTTACAGCTAGACACATTCCGTGCTCCGCTGTCTTCGTCAGCATGCTCAATCTCGTATAATGTTTATTTTTCTTCGGATCGGTTAACAATGAAATACACTCGAGTGTTTACATACTAAAAAAGATTGCTCTGCGTTCGCTTTCGTGCAGAACACACAAATAACCAACTTCGGGCAAAAATGAAGGGGTGCGACCGATCGACGAAGCTCATAATACGATCAGACCTGAAAGTTGAAATCTGAGCAGTGACAATGGGCCCGCCCACTGCCCCTGCACAATGTGTAATTTTCTTCTTTTTTTTTCTGATTGTTATTTGAGATTTTTTATTCACTGGGATCATGCAATGTTCGCCGTGATTATCGCGTTCTACAGGAAAGTGATTTCATATATATATCTTTATTTTTTCAGTGTGTAGTAGTTTACCCTAAACGTGAGAGTACGTACTTCAAATAACAATTCACAAAATTCACAAAACCGGCCGCCACACTAAAGGAGAAGAAAAAAAGAATTGGCGCAACAGCGCTTTGTATCTAATTGCTGTCTGGGAAGTTGGGTGTTGGGTAAGAAACCGGAAACTCTTTTCTCTCCTTACATATACATATTAATGAGGAGCGCGGTGACAAAGTGATGACGAAACGGGACCGTGACTCTGAGGTAATTGGCTCCCGTTTTACTTAAACAGCCGCCCGCGTGCTGAACGCGCCGACGCCCCAAGTAGGCGCGAGAGATTCATTACCATTTAGACATAAATATTCTACGCACTCTTTGCAAACAACGCAGGCTTTTCCGCAGGACATGCCTATAGATCCAGTCGACGCAACTATAACAATAGAGAAAATGGCAAGGAGGGCCACAAAGACTCTCTTGAAGAACATGCATATTGTCACAAACGACAAATCATGAGGAGGCGAATAACTGGAGAAACTAAACGTTTAATGGGGCGAACTTGTGCCCAAAACAATAGAGAGAAAGACTAGCGTCACAGGCGTGTCGATGTCGGCGAAACAGCAGGATCGAGTGCTGAGGCGAGACCGACTGCGGTTCGCCACGCGGAGCATCTTTTTCATCAGACAAGCTCAGTGTTGTACGGAACGGCGTTTCTGGAACGCGTTCCTTTTAGGAGGAACGAAGGAACGCCGCCGTTACATTTGGCAACGGTGGAACTGGAACGGGAACTCGTTACACTTTTACTGGAACGGAAAGAGTAACGGCGTTCGTTTTTCTTCGTTCAGTGGGGTAATTTTTTATTTAATTTCTAAGAGGGAAATTTTAAAGGTATAAGAACTATACTTTTACGAACATATTGTTTTTAACTTGTTAACTTTTTGGCTACTTATCTTAGGGTTTATTTTGTGTGATCCTCGCCTGGAAACAGTCGGGTGCAGGAGGGCTGGTGGACACTGATTCTTTTTTGAGTGCCCGAGACTGAGGTACAAAAAGCAAAACTTGCAGCCGCAGGAAAATACACAGAAAGAGGGACGTTTCAAACTTAGCTCCTTTCTATCCCCCCCCCCCCCCCCCTTTCCACTAATCCTCATACTCCCAGAAATCTAAGGCCGACTAAAGCCATTTCCGAACTTCCATGAAGAGGCCTACAGTTACAACAAAAGAACAGTTTACCAGACATCGAATGCACCCTTGTATCCCAAACATTGGTCACTTAAAAGAGACATAAAAATTAACCTTGATTTCTTCTCCCCTTGTCCCCCACCTTCAAACTGAACAACGAATCCAACCTTCACATAGACGTATTTGTACTTTTCAAGACAAACCTTCCAAAATACCTCTCCTCTCCTTCACTTCTTCGTCGTGCGGACAGCAACATCGAAGAGCAACTGTTGTTAAACTGTTGTTAAGTTCGAACAAGGAACTTTGTTAGAATTAAAATTTAAACATGTGAGGTTGTTGTAAAACGCTCGTGCAATGTGCACGAGCGTTTTACAACAACATTTGTTGTTGTAAAACGTACATTTGGCTCGTCTGGATCGTTCACCACAAATATAAATATGGTTAAAAGCTAAGATTTTTAAACTTGAATATTTTCAAAATTCAATTTTAAACTTGAATATAAATCAAACCTTGATTCCGCTTGTTTTCTTCTTTTGGTGCCCTTCCATCACGACATATAAATTTGTATGTTCCCATTTGATGACATTAATAAAAAAAATTGATTAATCTAACTAAATATGGTAATCACCAAAATAAAAATGTAACGTATATGTAACGATACGTACAATTTCTTTAACTGTAACGGGAACGAGTTCCTTCTTCACATAAGGAACTTGTAACGGGAACGCGTTCCAAAAATCGGAAGGAACGAGGAACGAGCTTTCGTTCCTTTTCTAGAGGAACGTGTACAACACTGGACAAGCTTGATAAATCGTATAGTCCATTATCTCCCACGTACGATCGCGAGAGCCCCCTTTTTTTATAGTGCTTTCGATGCTGGCGAAACAGGCTCAAGCCGCCGACGTGCTGATGTTTATACAACATCTGACGTCACAACCAGATGGCGGACCGGTAAACTCGCAGGCTAGTTTCGGTTTTGGCTTTATCCAGACTTGTACCGTACGCATTACAAGTAATCAAATTACTTCTAATCGATTACTTTTTGGAGTAATTTTGTAATCAGTTGATTACTTCTATTAGGCAGTTTTCACAAGAGTAATCTGATCACTTTTTGAAGTAATAAAATTACTTGTAACCGTTACAATTTGTCCACGGGACCCCCCCCCCCCCCCCCCCCCCTCCGGGCACACACCTTTTTTTTTTTTATGAAATGACAAAAATAAAATTTGCTTTTTTTTGTCGACGAAAAAAATAAAAAATTTTGAGGAGCTGTAGGAAACGAGGTCAATCTCTTTCTATGTACAGTTTCTGTAAAATGTCCGTTTTTTTTTTTTGTTTTTTTTTTCGAGCCGGGACTGGGAGTGGGAAGCCCCAGGGAAGCCACAGTGCGTGACAAAGGCCATTCAGGGCGAAGTTTGAGGAAGCAGAATGTAGCTTTGTGAGTCCTTCGTTCAAACTAGCCCCCTCACGCAAACACACACACAGACATAAAAAAAATATCCTGCTTAGGGTACCTACTCGCAGCCCGTAGGAGAACCAGAACCGAAGAATGCCTAAAGCGGATGCAAAATATAACAAAGGCAGCTGAAATATTTCCCCTACGTGATCTTTGTGACAAGCAATGTTTCGAGTTGAGAAGTGGTCGGGGCGATCTCTTCCGCTAATGGATACTACACATGATCCGTTTCAAATCCTGGAGCTGCTGCTCTTTTGTATAACATGCGAGCTCATCCACATGAGAATAATAAAATGAGCGACGCAAACTTTGAGCGACAACCCTTGCTCAAGCTTAAAAAAATGTAGAACCCCCGCCCCCCTCCCACACACACACACACACACACACACGCACACTGGCGAACGCCCAAATCATTAAACGTTTTCAAACGAATTCTATGCTTGTGTCCGCATTGTGAAGGTGCAACGACCACGAAGAGGGAGCTAGTTTTTCTTCTTCAATACTTGTGCAAATGTGAAATATACCTAGGTTGGAAGTAGTTCATTGCTATGAGCGCTAAAGATGTGTCGACAATAAAGTAATCGGAAAAGTTACGATTGCTTTTTTAAGTAATGTCCAATTACTTTTGCCGTCGAGTAATCAAGTAATCTAATCGACTACTTTTTAGCCAAGAGTAATAGTAATTGTAATCGATTACTTTTTTTTAGTAACGTGTACAAGACTGACTTTATCGTATTTCTACCATTAAAATTATTTAAAAAAAGTTTTTTTGGGAAATTTTCTTTGTTGCTCTAGGCTCAGTTTCTTGCGCTCTTTCACAAGATATGCTTAGTTCAAAACGTTGAAATTGACGCCGGGATTGGCGTCAATAGACGCCATCACTCCTCAGCCAATGGGATTGCGGCATGATCCGATAAGAACTCCGGAGAACGAATCAGGGCGTAAGAATAGGGGAACGAATTAGGCCACGCCCCGCTGTTCTTAAGCTGTTAGTGCCCATGCGCCGACAAACTGAGAGAGAGAAGAATACGAGAGCGCGCGGCGGCTTGATAACGACCAGCTCTACTTGATATGATTAGTTGGCACACGTAAAGCTATAGCTGCCTATGTATCCACAGCACTCTTTGAATGCGCAAGAGCGCGGAATGCCGGCGTCCGGCGTTGGCTCTCGCGTTCGGACGCGTTCAACGAGTGCGATGGAGTCAAACGCAGCTAGCTTTAGGAGTATACCCAGTAACGTAGCCTCCTATATACTGACAAATCCTGGCAGATCGCCACGAGACGCGGCCGCCGAAATGGAAAAGGCGGAGCCGCAGACAACGGATGAGAGGGAAGCCACGTGACTGGCGCCCCGCTGCGACGAGGCGCCAAAACACACTTCTCCTTTCGAGCGAACAAGTATCTTTCGGGTCCTCGCCGCTGCAAAACCTGTGCGCTGACGTCCAGGCTCCCCGAGAAATGGCTCTTTGATGCTCTGTACTACCAGATTCTCGCGCTTCAAATCTGCGACCGGGCACTCTGTGGCCCGCCCCGTCGTCGAACCGCCAGGCTTTGTGAGTTTAGAGGAGGCTACGCAAGTAATCATTCCAACCAGAGCGCGGCGTTCTGACGTACCCGCTCGCATTCGTCGCCTTCTCTCCATCAGTTTATCAGCGCTTAGCTTCCAAGCAAACCGACCGAAATGATCTGGCGTAATTTAATAGGCCCGCATGGCAACGCGCGAGAGCCCCATGGAGACGGGAAGTACGTCAACAGAACTTGCAAACCCCGCTCGCTCACAACGTTACGGGGGAAACGTGTTCCGTGCTTCAAGTAGGGGAACGTCCGCGATTGCTTCAGAACTATGTACCAACCCAGAATCCAAAAGAGGAGATGGGATGGCAGCGCAGTTTCGGCTCGCCTTTTTTTGCCCCCAGAGGATAGGAATCTTGCGAAAAACAAACAGGGTCGCGCAGCTGCAGATATTTTTTTAAAACGAAGTATTGCGACAAAAGACAACGAT
Source organism: Ixodes scapularis (assembly GCF_016920785.2). Classification (NCBI taxonomy): domain Eukaryota; kingdom Metazoa; phylum Arthropoda; class Arachnida; order Ixodida; family Ixodidae; genus Ixodes; species Ixodes scapularis. The sequence continues at coordinate 36,032,909 of NW_024609837.1, forward strand.
AGTAATATGAAAGGTCAGGTAGGAAGAGAAAATTTAACTACGATCCCTGAGGCAACAGCGTTCAAGTTATAATTGCTTCTTAGTTCAAATAATATAAAATATTTGATGGCTCGACGAAGCCATATGAAAACATGGGCTATGTTTAATATATGCAGTTTGGAAGACCGTTGTTTGTTTTTTGTACACTCGAGGTCTTCGAAAGTTTGCGACACACAAGTACAGAAGTGAACAATGAAAGTTGTTTGGAGTGTACACCCAATTAACAACTTGTCCCCTCCTCAAAAAAAAAAAAAAAAAAAAAAAAAAAATATATATATATATATATATATATATATATATATATATATATATATATATATATATATATATATATATATATATATATATATATAGTGTTTTTTTAGCTGCACCAAATTAAAAAAAAGGGGGGAACGTGAGATAGCGTAATTTAAGCCCTGGGGAAGTGTTAATGGCCATGGCGGCCTCTAGAGAAAAGGTGAAATGAGGTAATTAGTTAACTAATTAACTAAAATGTTTAAACTACTTAATTTATTACTTGAAGGCACATAATGTATTTAGAGAATTGAAGCTCGACCACAATATGGTCCAGCACGGCCATCAAAGTTTGGTTAAAAAAATTGTAGTAGGTGTTACGAGGTCAAGAAAGGTCACTTTGATACACGGCGTCAAACCGAAACTAAACTAGAAAGAGCGCCGGTAAAGTAATCGCTCCGCCCTTCCGGCCCCCGTGGATCGTCGTGATCGCAGCCAGCTTCGCCTAAGCAAGTGGAGCCGGCCGCGATTATTACAAATCGCATGCCCGAAAGGGCGAAGCGACAACTTTACCGGCGCTCTTTCTCGCTTATAGTTTCGGTTTGACGCCGTGTACCAAAGTGACATTTCTTGACCCCGTAGCGCCTACTGCAAATTTTTTAATCAAACTTTGATGGCAGGGCTTGACCATATTGAGGTCGAGCTTCAATTCTCTGAATACTTTATGTGCCCTCAAGTGAAAAATTAAAAAGTTAGTTAAAACCTTTTAGTTAATGAGCTAACTAATTACCTAATTTCACCTTTTTTCTAGAGGCCGCCATGGCCATTAACACTTCCCCAGGGCTTAAATTACTCTATCTCGCGTTCCCTTTCATAAAAATTTGGTGCTGCTAAAAAACAAAAACAAAAAAAACACTGTATATGTATATAGTTACGCAATACTGAAAGCCGCTAATGTGACCTATGCAGGAGTGGATTGAAAGTTTATAAAGAGCTGAAATACCAGAGATCAGGCATTACTATATTCTACAAAAAATAATATCTCTACTTTACGGCGATACTTAACGACGCAACGGGGAACGCCAAGTTTTTGTCCAAATGAGGCGCTAGTGGCCCGGACAACATGACAGAGTTTTAGAACTAACCATTATCTTATTCGAAAGCTGTAGGCCATTTCCTGAAGCTTTCAATTGGAAAATGGGGCGCGCTGCCGGTACCTGAAGCCATTTATCTCCGCGTATTCGTAGACCTTGTTGGCCGCCATTTACCCATTGAAAAGTTCCGAAAACCCCCTAAAGCTTTTAAACCAAACAACTGCAGGCTCTGCGACTTAGGCACCTGGTGGGAAGCGCTAGCGCTACATTTGCGCGGGGTCTGAGCGTACAGCCATATTTATTTTTGTTGTGGAGAACAAGAACAGCAACAACAACAACAAACACATTATAAACCTTTTTTCGGGACGCTCTGTATCGTAATTTTCGATCATACGTCGTTCTGGGGAACCGAACACTTTTGGTGCTTTTGTTTACTTGGTGTGATCAAACAGTCTTAATGCTGGTATAGAAATGACGGTTCGGATCAAATAGTGCCGTGTCATTCAGTGCTAGGGAGAACAACAGCATACTTTATTGTCGGTGAGAGCTTAGCAAATGCAGGGCTCGGCAAGCATCTGATTATCGCTTTGAAGAGAATAAATTGCGGTTTTGGCCCGGTAAGAACTACAAAAAAGCGAATCACGAAGCAAGAATTAATATATTCAATCATATACTATCCCGCATTTTTTAAGCCGTCAGTAACTATAAAATTAACGACAGCCAACAGCGGCGATGACGTAGCACACTTCACAAGAAGGGCATATAGCGTCTTCGAGTTTATTCGTCTGCCATAGACCGCCATGTTTGCTTTCCAAAACATGCACGGTGCACCTTCATACTTCTCGTCCCAGAACAAGTACCTACTCCAGCGCCTTTTCCTTAATTTTAACTTTTAGCATAGCGTTCATTAGGTATTGCCATGTGCCGAATTAAAAACAGTCTGCGCAGGACGTTTCACCCTGCTCAGTGTCGAACCCCAGGCTGTTTCTTTTCTTAAGGTATGAACCAAATTTTTGTTTCCTCATTCGCCGACTTGTTTTCAAAGACTGACGAGAGTGGTTCCCTCATATGCTTTGTCCGGAAAGTAAAAATTCCCGACTTCTTAGAGCAAAATTAACCGCAAAATAAGTTTACACAAAAAATCTATATCGCGAAGAGATATCTCAAAGGTGGTGAAGCTGGAGCCTGGAAGAATGAATACAGAGAGGTCTTTGGAAAGGAAATGAAGTTTTGCGTCGGAAACCTTCCTGTGCGGAGTGCAAGTTCGTCTGCTTCTATTGCAAGGGTTCTGGTGACGTCAGAACGCCGAGCTGAAATTGGCTCTGATTGAAAGATAGTGGGTAGACCTCGAGGTAGCCTGCTTTGAGTTCTACCCGCTATCCTTCAAACAGAGCCAATCAGAACTCAGCCTCTTTCTGACGTCCCCACAATCCCTGCAAAAGGAGCAGACGAACTTGCGGTCGGCATACCCTGTTCCGCATAGTTCGACTGCAGCTGACTCTATACAGTCTGATGGAGTCAATGAAGTAGAAAGCAAAAAGTGCATCGCCATGACGCATGTTGTTTTTGCGTGTTTGCTATAACCCGCTAAATAAATCGCGCATAAATGCGCCGTGATTCTTTTTTTTTTTTTGCGCGATTGGTATAGTTGGTTATGGCAAATGCACGAAGACGACAGGTACCGTGAGGGTACCATTATGGCACTACTTTCTTAGAGAGTTTTAGAAAACTGTGTTTGCATATCCGATACGGTTCGTATACCAGTTCGTATATGAGTTCGTATACCGGAGGGCTCATCGTACCGAATCGGATGTGCAAAAACAGTTCCCTAAAACTCCCTATTGACCCAATCGTATCGTAGCGTCGGGTACGGTGCAACATAAAGTAAAATAGAGTATAAACGGAATGTTGAGAAAGATTTGCTTGAGATTCTGGTATCCTCTTGAGTGTTCACAGTTACAACACTTATTTCAGCAGCTGCGACATTTCTCAATCTTGTCTATATGCAAAAAACGAATAGCTTATAGTAGATAGAGTCAGAGTCTGGAGCCGTGCTTTGTAGTACAAACAGGGTACGCCTCGATTGAGTTGAGCTCCTTTTGTTACGCGTCGACGTCGCGCATCTCAATTCCAGAAGTGCTGTATGCTTGAGTAAAGCAGAGTTCCTTATTGATCAAAGTCTATCGGTTGCAAAGATAAGTTAGAAATATTTGAAGATTCCGCGAATGAATCGATGCACTTATAAGTGCCTCTTTTTTTATGTCCTTCACAGAGGTGCCTCTTTCCCATGGTCGACGATGAAACACCAATAAGAACGTTCATTGCTCAAATGGCAGCAAGCAAACCCCATGGTCCTTCTATCTGTGCTCCCGTGATTATAATGAAATATATAAACGGTCACTCTGCAGCTGTGCGACGGGCTCCTCCTGCCCTCAGATTCCTTCATGTTTTCTTTTACTTTTGTTATTGAGCGCTCTCAGGCGTACCGGCAATTATAATTACATTAAATATTTAAAAATTTTGGCTCGCTGCGCAACCTCATCGCCCAATTGCCCGTTTTATAATTTCTAACTACCACTGCACAGCTAGCATTACCTCTATGAAAGCACCCTATCCTTGCCTAACCCCTCTTCTTGGTAGATAAATATTTCGCCGATGTTCGTTTCGCAAGATTTATCACTCTAACCAAACACCTCGCCGAGCACTGTTTTCAGAACCATATCTTTCACGCACGCAACTATAACTTAGGATCTCCTCTTGCGACATGTCTACTTCTAATTCCTCCTTGCCACGAACCTCGTTTGAATATAATCGCCTTATCGCAGTCATAGTTTGAATTACGAACACCGCTGATTTTAGAATTGCAATTACTGATTTGCTAATTGTTGTTTCGTAGTACAATTGCACTTACCTCTTCTTTAACTCTTATGTTTCTGTTACAATGTCCATTCCTTTCTCTAATGCCTTCGGGGCTGAGATAATTATAAACTAAGTGAAATGAAAAGACTGACTTTCAAAACATTAAACGTCGAATCTATTTCAGGTAAAAAACTTTTCAGCAAGGAATAAATTAATATATTCTTGGTTATACAATGAAAGCTAAACAAAAAAAAAAAAGGACCAGGCCAGCCGAAACACGTCTGTTTTCTTCCTGACATTTGTCAAATCCGTCGACAATGTCAGTTTTTTGTATTGACGATAATAGGCCTAGGAAACAAAATTTCAATCTTTTGTTAAACAATGTTTTATCCAGATAAGGTCAAGTTCTCCAACTATCGTGTTCAATTCCAACCGGTACAATGACATTTTGAGACGCCGTCTTATCTATTCTCTGCCTCTTTTACGTTTTGATGTTTCTTCTCTACACCCATCTCAGGTTAATTCAACAGGGTTAATATTTACCATTCTGACGGAGTTCAAGCTTTCTGAGATGCGTAGTTCATTTACACGGGGCGGAAAACACGGACCTCTTTTCTCGGGCACGTCTTTTTCCATATTCGTTCGTTTCATTTTCATTGATTTCTGAACTGACAAGAATGACACAGAATAAATCGTACCGTTTCCAGGGTGTGCCAAGCAGTAAAGTCAGCCTGAGTGTACATCAAAAGAGTCCCGCAGTTCCCTGCATTCCGCGTTACAATCTTGGATTGCCAAGGGGTCTTCTGCGATTTTCCAGCAGTGTCTATTTAGCCAAAGCTTTATCGTGAATTCGAAGACACGACTGCTATGCGCCCCAGAAAAACACGAGGCTTAAGTTGAACCGGGTTCATTTGCTGCTCTAAGTCGAAGGATATCGAGTTTCGAATGGATGGCCTAAAATAGGGACAACCAAAAACGCGTTCAACAGGAGGTTGGTGGAGACATTCGTGAATTCTTTAAAATCAAGTGAACTCTTGCATTAGTGATTTCCCAGTTCCGATGACCAAATTTGTCCTCATTAGTCAAGCTTAGTAATTTTTTTATTTTTAGTTTTCACAAAACGCGCACATGCTAGACTTTTTGATCTCGCGAATTACGATATCTGACTAAAAATTAAAAAAAAAAATGTTATTTTTGTTTCTTGTGTTTCATCGTCAAAAGATTAATGTATGCATGCAGTTATTTTATGTTAATCTATATTTAAGCGATTGGAAATTCAATATTCCTGAACAAAGATTGTGTCACGTTCACTGATCTCTATTTTAGTAGGCTGGATCGCGGATCAGGAGCCCGCCGGTGTCGCCACCGGCGGCCATTGCTTGACACCAGGCAATACACGCAGGTCTATGGGAGAAACACACAAAAGTAAGCATACTGAAGCATGTACGCTGTGCTCTGTGCTCGGAGGCGAGTATTTTATGGTGCGCTACGATCCTTATGTCGGATCTTTGGAGATCGAATTGGTATTTCTCAAACGTCCGGTCACCGAATCAAAAAATGAAACGTACCGGAGCACCTACGGCTGAGCTGGCGAGCTTGCTCTCGTAGAGGAGTAAACAAAGTAGCTTGCCGTCAATAAGACCGTCCTCAGGGAAGCCCAGAAGTTGATGAATGACAAAGAAGTTCCAGCTCGACAGCGGCTTTCCGGGAGAGAGCGAATTCCGCGTAGCAAAGCCTTCGAGCTTGTCGTCTGCTAAACCCAACTCAACGAAACCGCCACCGACTCGGCGGTAACTCTAGGTAACTCTCGCCTCATTGAGTTGCACCACAGCGGAGTCACTCTCGACCACAAAATATTTGTTTAGAAGAACTGCAACGGCTGTCAGTTTTAATGTTTGTACGCAAGCTATTTGACGGGCTTATCGAAAACCATCCGAAAAGTTTCAATGTCGACAACAGCTTAGAAACAGGGGAAAACGTCACTTTTTCTCGTTCTTCCCATAGAGTCTCATGCATTGGCTGGTGTCAATCAATGGCCGCCGGTGGCGACACTCGGCCCCACCTGCCGAGGCCGCGGTCCGCGATCCAGCCTACTACAGTAGAGATCAGTGGTCACGTTCCTCAAATAATAAGTCTGACCGTCAGCGAGCGTAAGCAGTTATTATGCATTAATTTTTCTAGCTTCACGTGGACTTGTATACACGTTACTAAAAATAGTAAGGAATTGTTTTTACAATTAATCAAGGCTAAATTGTGATTTATTATAATTACAATTACCCTCCCGCAAAAGTAACTGACCCTTCCCCAAAAAGTAATCCGTTACTTCCGTGGTGTTACTTTCAACATTATTGTCCTCATGTAAGTAACAAAGGGAAGGGGGTTATTCAAGTTCTTATTCTTGCAACCTGTGCCATTTAATGACCTTGAGTATTTTGAGCAACAGCTGGCTCTCGAAAATCTCGCCAGACATTTCGCGTTATTTCTTACTCAATATGTCGACTGCTACGCTGAACACCCTCTGAACTGAGGCATTGGATAGGAGGGCCATATTGTTCCTCACGAATGCTTCATGCTCTGCATTGAGCTTCTTCAGCGAAGCAAATAAAGTACTATTTACCTCGAAGAGAAGAGCAAAACTTTGTCGTTGCAGCCGTTGCCTGATATTCGACAGTTTTAGTATAAAAAAATGGAGAATTTTTACTAGATCGTTCTGATACCTCCGATGCCCCCGATGACGATACGATGCATGCGCAAAGGCGGCGGCGAAGTATCTGTTAAGGTTCTCGGAGTCATCAGACCGATCTACTAAAATTCTCCAAAGTCTAATTCGCGAAGCTGTGGAAGTCATCATACATCTAGCCAAAACTAGAATCAGAATTAATTTATGTCAATCTTACTATACCGACATATAATGCCAGAAAATAGTAAAACATAGTTGTAACAGTAAGATGATAAATAAACAATAAATAAGGTTTGGCTCGATATTCTTCTTCCTTTGGTTCTGAACAGGTCGAGTCTCGGTTGAGACGTTGGTGAATAAAAAAAAAGTTTCCAGTATATGATTATAAGTAATTAAAAAAAAGGAGACTCTAACAACAATTATAAGAACGTCTGTTAAAACAAGGAAATGTAAACGCACGTTTGCCGTGTCTACCTTTCTTGGTGCCGTTCAAAAACGCACGGAGCACGGACCGACTGCAGTTTACTCCGGTGTTCTCCAGATAGACGTCCGCTGATGCCACGGGCAGCGAAAAGCAGAGTACTAAGTAAGCCGCGCTATGACCCCGCTCACGAATTTCACTCTTTCCTCAAGCCCAGAATATCAAGTCTACGTCAGCCACCATCATGTTTTATTTGTAAAAATATCTGCTTGAGATAAGTTGCGTCCTGCTGGGGCAAAACAGAAAGAAGAAGAAATGAAGACTATTTTACCATTTTCCAAGTGCCCGCAAAAAGCTGACTCACAAAAAGAGTGACTGAGATGCAGAAGACCTTGCTGAAATTCAAAAATAAAATGGGCCATCCCTAGAAGTTGGACTTCAAAGAAGTAAGTAGCTTTTAAAACAGGGTCAAATAATGTGAACGATACAGAAAAAAATGCTTCCTCTTTTCTAAGAGAAGATAAGTGTGCAGCAACGAACGAGGATGCGTGTGGCAATAACACCTTCACATATTATCACATCTCTTTTAGCGGACTTTAGGGTAGACGGAGCGTTGTCTCGTGTTGTGACATTATGAAAATTATCGTGGTCACTATAACCGAGAAGGACATTGTTAATTCTTTTCTGTGTACTTACCGCCTCGAGCTTATCGAAGAGGCACACAATTATTTGGTGTTCTTTTCTTCCCGTCTTCACTTGCAAAGAAAAACAAAGGGACTAAAAAAAAACGGATATAACCCCCCCCCCCCCTTTTCTTCTTTTTTTTTTGTAGAAATGTTTATTTAGATCTTTCGACATTGTTGTTAGGTTCTAAGAAAATAGATTCAGGGGCTTGGTGTTGCAAAAAAAGCTTTGCGGAACTGAAGATTGCCAAGCCTCCGTTTGCGCTAGTCAATTCGAGTGGCAGTGTCACTGCGCTTGACGTCACCAAAATATAAACAACCTTTTCTTTAGAAAAAAAGGGGGGGGGGGGGTGTCCTGAAAAAAATGTAACAGATTACAAGGAATCCGTTACGTAAAAAATGTAAGGCAATTACTTTAAAATTTCTCTAGAAAATATGTAATTATTCCGTTACTTAATTACTGATAAATGTAAGGGATTACAAGTAATTTCGGTACTTGCAACGGATTACGTACAAGTCTGGCTTCATGGTACCTTTAAAACAAAGGTGGCCAAGTTTCGGCTTGCGAGCCGCATGTGGCTCTTCGCGTGTTAAAGTGCGGCTCGCGGCTCCCCCCCCCCCCCCCAACCCCCCCCCCCCCCCACACACACACACTCTTTCGTCTCCCTCCCAGTCACACGAGCACCTCCCCAAAAAGAGGAATGGAACGCGTTTTAAATCGGAAGACAGATTGCGGTTTGGTAGTCGTGTGCTACTGCTACCTTAGGTACAGTTGGACTGCTTTTGACTCGGATAGACTGAAAATAGTACGAGTCTTGTTTATTGCTCTAAACAAAAGTTTGCGCCCCCCCCCCCCCCTCCCCTTTTCCGCGGCTCTTAAAAGTCTCGTGGGTTTGTTTGCGGCTCTTTGTCCGGGTCAGCCCGGCCACCCCAGCTTTAATATATTTTATAAAAACTTCGTCGGGTTCAACAATTTCATTTACGCTTGCACGAGTCGTCGGAAACCAGCTGGGTCGTCGGTGTGCGAGAGATTGGGGTGTAAAGGGGATATTAATTTCTTAGTCGGAAACTACTTTCTACAAGTTTTCCCGCTCATATTAATCCAAGCGACGGCAAATTTAATCCAAGCGCTACACAATATAATCCTTGCGCTACCCAATTTAATCCCGGGGTCAGTCCATTTAATCCACAATATATAGAGGTTTCTTTGTTTTACTTTTACCTTTCAGATTTGTTTTCATAAAAGCCGGGAAAGCTACACTTATGCGGTTTGGGCAGGTGAGTCATACGGCCAGGGGGACATAGTATAGGGAGATAGTCGCGACTATCAGTCGGCTAATTAAGTAAAATTTGTTAATTAACTTTTTAATTATTATAAATAGACATATAGTTCCAATTAGAAACTGGCTGAGCATCGTCGAAAACCACTAAATCAACACGTATAACTTGCCTGCACAAACCGCATTAGTGTAGCTTTCACGGATTTTTTTAAACAAATCTGAAAAACTAAAAAGAAAAACCCTGTATATGCATTCTCTTGCGAAAATGGCAGAACTGGACTTATATAAAAAAAACAAGGTTATATAAACATTTGGGCATATCTGGCCATTTCAAGCACATCGGTTCTTATAATGCTTATCTAGCCAGATCTGCCCAATGTTTTATATAACCATATCTGAATCTGCCAAATAGGGGTATCTCTGCCTCCCATATCAGGCGAGATCTGTCCCAATCAAATAAGGCTACCATTATATACAGGGTGTTTTTTTTATTCTTGCAGATTTGTTTTTATAAAAGTTATGAAAGCTTCACTTATGCGGTTTGTGCGAATGAGTTATACGCCCAGCGGGACATTATGTGGGTGGCTAATCTTCACGATAAGTCGGCTAATTATTTGAAATTCACTACTTCACTTTAAAATTGGTGAAAATAGACATATAATTCTAATTAGAAACTTGCTGAGCGTCGTCCAATATCCTTAAATCAGTCATTTTCAGAAAGACTTTTAGCGCGAGAAGCGTAGTAGTGCACTAAAGTTACCACTCGTGGAGCAGGGACAAGGCTAGCATTTTTGGTAAGGCACCCGCGCAATTTATCCATCTCTTATCTAGCCCCAGCCTTGTACCTGCTTCACGAGTGGTAACTTCAGCGCACTACTGCGCTTCACACGTGCTCAAAGTCTGCCTAAAAGTTACTGACTTAGGGGTTTTAGACGACGCTCAGCAAGTTTCTAATTCAAACCATAGGTCTAGTTTCACTAATTAAAAGCTAATTAGTGAATTTTAATTAATTAGCCAACTTATCGCAGAGATTAGCAAACCGCATAATGTCCCTCTTCGCGTATAACTCCTTTTAAAACAAATCTGCAAGAATAAAATAAAACACCCGGTATATTGTTGTTTTCTACAAATAACTACCAAAAGTGACTTCTCATCTGTACAAGAAAAATACCAATTGGATATTAAGCATGTACCAACTTTTATTAATATTTACATGAGCTGCACTTTACGCCAGTCCTGATTTCGCTCAACTTAATTCCCAGGGAAAGCAGGATTATCGACAATCGCTCAACCGGTGTCGATCAAACGTTAATGTCGACGAAACGTGTATCCACGAGAAGGTGGCCGTGAAACGTGTTATCACGAAACGCAGGGAGAATAAAAATTCAGTATTCTACCTGCAGTTGTCACATGATTAAAATTTCGGAGAAATTTTAATCATGTCACAGGAGATAGACACGGCCTAATTCTAGAGGTAATCTGGAAGAGTACCCTTAGGAAAACGATCAATTGTCGTGAAGTAGGTTGCAGACTTGCACCGCACTTACGTTGACGAGACCGGACTTGAAAGTTGTAATCCGAGATACGTGTGGACACGGCCACGGCAGAACACAGAAACGAGAAGGAAAGTGTTTGTGAAGATTCAACACGATGTAGCACAAGCTGTCATCCGTGGAACCGAACACTAAACGCATCACAAAAAATTCTTGGCCTTCTTTGAAGAAGTCGCTTGCAGAAGCAAAAATCCGCAGCTGCCACGAAGGGCCAACACACGCCAAACTAGATCCGGCCGAGATTACCAACAGCTCATGCGTCATTCGTCAAACGACGTGACCACGCACCTTCTACCCCACTTTGAGCTTAGGGAGAGAGAGAAAAGGAGAGAAGGAAAGGCCGAAACGGGAGTGCACACACACAAAAGGCTTATCTTAAGGGGCATGAACGCGTCCACAACGAGCGGATTTGTCACTTGTACCCAAGGTTGATAGTGCCGTGTTCTGCTTTATCACCAGCTTCGAGACTGTAGTCATGTGACCCTAACCGGAGACACGATTGGCCTAAAACATGCATAGCGTCAACCCTGCTGTCTACACCCAGTGAACATACCGCTCTATGAAGTCATGCTTTTGAACTTCCAAAGAAACTGTCCAGCGCGAAGTGACCCAAAACGATGCGAGTTTGAAGATACTATGTCTTACGCTGTATAACCCACATTATAATTTTAAATGAAAATTTAAGTGTGACTATTTTTTTTTTGCTCACGATGTTCACAAAAAAGAGATTAATAAATATGTATATATATTTTTACCAATAAATTTAAAATTATGCCTACACTGTTAGGTTCGAAGTAAACATTTGGCAGAAATCTGCCTGGTTGGGTAAGAACAATTAGAAGAGGAGGAAGGAACGCCAACCAAAAATAAAAAAAACCACCCTGCGAGCCACAAGGCGTCGGTCGTCCGGACACTCCTGTCCCGAGCGAAGACTATTTGCTCGTCGGAGGACTACAGAAAAAAGGAAGAAGAAACCATCATCTCCGACCTGCTAAATAACGGCTACACACGCAGTTTTATTCAGCGAATCGCTCGTCGTCAACGTAAATCTGATCGACGCCTAAGACCAATCGGCGAAACACAAGAAATCGCACATCCCCGCTCAACCACGCGCATCTGCGTCCCTTACATAAAGGAAACCAGCGAAGCGCTCGCGCGTGTGCTGGCAAAAGAAGGCATCCAGATGTCCCACAAACCAGTGTCAACGCTTGGACACCTGATGCCCCGGCCAAAAGATCGTCCCCCAAAGGAAAGAGCGCAAGGCGTTATTTACCAGATTCCTTGTGCGGACTGCCCTGCCACATACATCGGCGAAACCAAAAACTTTAAAGAAAGACTTCGCCAGCACAAAACCGACGTGCGAAAATTCGATCATGAGCGCAGCGCGGTTGCGGAACACAGTGACTCGAATGACCACCGCATTGACTTCGACGACACACGTATCCTCGACATTGAGACCAATTCCCGGCAAAGGCTCTTCGTCGAGTCATGGCACATTCAAACCACACCGCAAAACATCAATCGGTCGCTTGGCGCTTCACCGTCGGCTTACGTCAGCGGGCTCAGCCACATTACGATCGCGAAAACATCACGTCCACCGCCGTAAAAGAAGACCACTTGCTCCTCGCGCACACAGTCGCCCCTGAAGAAGAAACCAAGCAGGTTTCGAAACGTTGGGCTCCTTTTTATTTTTGGTTGGCGTTCCTTCCTCCTCTTCTAACTGTTAGGTTCACGTTTTTAAGTTTCAATTTTTTTCACGAAAGAGTTACACATAAAAGACACCACGGACAGCACATCTTTCCGCTTTCAAAACACGATGAATCGCAGCGTTCGCAAACGGAAGGTTGCGGTGCTGCGCGAACGGTTTTTGAAAGATTCTGCGTAGAGAACGTACTCCGGGCGCAACAGCTTCGCAGCCGTTCGAAGGGAAAAGGATTCGGGACGACAAAGTAGCGTCTTGCATCTTCAGTAAGCTAACGGTTCGTGTTTCGCCCCTCAATTTAGCTGGGAAACATGAACAAAATGAGTTTCACTGCTAGATTTAGCGGGAAAATTAACCTCACGTGACATACATACCAATTCAATTTCTCGTTAAATTTAGCGGGGCGCTTACACCGATGGCGACGCCGACACCGCTTAACTCGGAAATGGACGCATAAGAGCTGCGATCTAAAATCCATTATTTGATTAACTCGCTTTCCGATCTTATGCACTTCGTCATATTGTCACACGTCAAACATACAACCAAATTTCATTTGCCTTTCAATCTTCAAAATGTGCGATTGATTAATTGGTCCAAATACCTGTAATAACTTCACTTTAAGGATGTTAAGAATAGTTAACCAATTACATGAGACTCATGCAATATATATATCAATCAACTAGTGGCTTGGCGAGTACATATGACTTATTGCTTGCACGACCGAAACGGGCTCATATATCAATATCAGGGGCTATAATTTCACGCGTATATGGCCGTATTTACGCACTTATATGGCCACATCTGGCAGTATTTGAACACTTATACACGAACTCATCCCTGTTACGTCACGGCGCGGTGGTGGCGCGTCGGACGCACTTCCGGTCTTGGGCTGTGGACGGAAGTGCCCATGTGAGACGTGTATTCCTGCGTTGTTTTGATAGGAACCAGACAAAAACTTGCCTTCTCGTCAAAATGCTGCGACTGGGGCTCTACCAAAAGAGTCGAGAAAGGTTTGAAGGTCAGTTTTCATGCGCTCAGTTCGTCCGAGAACGTGGATATGTGCCGTGAAAAGGGAAAACCAGACGCCATCGGACCGCGATTGCTTGGGTGGGAAGTACTTTGGGTTGAATTCACGGATGCTTCTGGCCATCAGATTTATTTGTTTTATTCCAACATGAACGCCGGAAAACCGACAAGTTGTACGGACCACCTGCGGACTACGTTCAGTGCGTCTTCAAGTTCAAACGGCCGCCTGATCGTTCGAACTGTCGTCTGCTCTTTCAAACGTTTCTGCTTGTCGTCTGCTCTTTTAGAGGATACCGGCCCGTAGACCAAACGTGGGCCCGGTACTTGCGATAAGAAGTAAGTGCAGGCCTCAAAAAACTTAAGTTTGAAGGTTGGTAAGCAGGCTCGACGTAAACAGTAGATACAAGGAGATGTTGATCATTGTTACCACTGGCCATCACCGACTTGTTATGCCTGATTCACTTGATTAGATTCTGCTTGCGATTTTTAGTATCGAGGTCGACCATCTCAGATACGGTTCACGCTTTTGCAGCCCAAGTGACGTCGCTACTGAAAATTGGCAGCGAAATTTCATCATGTGAATCAGACTTTAGCGTACTTTCTGCGGCGTCCACGCGGAATGAATCGCCGCATGACAGATTATTCACGTGAAGTTTTGCGGTGTAACAAACCTCGTTAATTTCGCTGACGATGCTTAAGTAGTAAGACATCGTTAGGAGGACGTAGAATCAACAATTCTAATGCGAAAAAGAGCGCGGGGACTCACACCGACGCCAACAAGATCGCATTTCAATGGTTTGTTTATGGGCGCCGGCGAGCTTCTTGCCCACACCCCCATCGCGCATGCGCGGCGCCGGTGGCGTCCGCTAGGGGCGCTCCGGTTTGTTTGTAAACATGAGTTGGTGTATACGGCGGAATATGGCCGTATTTGCTCCCATATATGGCGGAAATACCTCAATTCGCAAAACAAAAAAATATATATGAATACTGCAGCCCTTTTTTTAAAGAAATGAGCACAAAAAATTGGCATCCCTCGGGGGGGGGGGGGGGGGGGGAGGCCGTGACCTCCCTGAGGGGGTCACGTCACCCCAATGACCCCCCCCCCCCACCCCGAGGTGTGTCACTTGACACCCCTGAGGGGAGTCAGGTGACCCCCCGAGGTCACGAGGGTCACGTGACCTCACGGTTACGACGACGCCGCTCGGAGGGAGGAGCAGTTGGATGAGGAGGTGAGGAGGAGGGAGGAGGAGTACACCCTCCCCTTAGTACCCTTCCCTCCTCCTCCTCAAGAGCTGCGCTCTAATTCGGCGTTACAAGGAGTTGTAAACGGTGAAGTGGCAAACGGTAAAGTTGTAAAAGCCTCTACCAACTTATATCTTTGTCAATATTTCGTCAAAGTATTCGACAGAGTAATAAAAAATGTTTGTTAAACTTTTAATATGTAAATTGTGTTATTAATAGGTCGAAAAGATTAGAAGCTTGGAAGCCATACAACTAAACTTTAAATAATATTAGTGTGTTATTATTAGCGCGAAGTAATCAGAAGAGTAATCATAAATTTCAATTGTACTTGTATTATCTTAGTTGCATCAAGGATAAGTCGAGTGATAAGAAAGATTAAACAAAACGTCTATTCAGCTAAAATATATTCGAGTGCGCCACAGATTACAAAAAGAGTAATCAACATATCAATTAAGTCTCGTCAATAGTGGGACTGGCAACTCCAAGCAATCACAATGGTGATCAAATTATCAGTTGTCCCCCTAAAAAACTAATCGTATAAACAAATATTCTAAGTTACGAAATGTGGAAGCAAAACACGAACACTGAAGACCCCCCCTGCCCAATAAGTGCATATATATATATATATATATATATATATTGTGGATTAAATTGACTGACCCCGGGATGAGATTGGGTAGCGCAAAGATTAAATTTCGTGTCGCTTGGATTAAATTTAGTTGCACTTGGATTAAATTGGCCGTTGCTTGGATAAAGATGAGCGCGAAAACCCGCGGAAGGTCTTAAATCTGAAGAAAAAGGGGGGGGGGGGGGTTGATCGCCTCCCCCCCCCCCCCTTCTTTTTTCTATGTCATTGTATTAGGCACTGGTTAATATTTGCTATCAAAGACGTTTCCTAGGTGGCTCATGCCGCTGCCTGATTAGAAAAGAAATTCTCCAGACGTGCGCATCTATCCGTCCTGTCCGTTTTCCGGCAGTTTCCGCTCGTGCCGAGCGGTGCCTGGCCAACTCGTCCCGAGTGGTGGTGAGGACCGGACCGTTCTTCGGAGGAAAGATCTCCGTGGAGGACACCAAGGACGACGCATGCGTAGTCCTGGGGGACCCGGAATCCCCCAGGGACGCCTACGTCCTCGACATCGACCACAAGCTCTGTGGAAGTCGGCTCGTGGTGAGTGCGTCGTCGACCCGCCTTCTGGAGCCCCTTTCCTCTATCAACGGGAGATTTCCCGCTCTTTTCCCTGCTCTCTTTTGAGTCGAGCGTAAGAATTATTGGTGAATGAGTCTGCTTTTCAAACGCGATGGCATTTCTTGGCGAGCCCTACGCACTTTCCTGTTCTTCTTTCAATTTGTGACCCACGAAGTAGGCGGCACGCATTTAATGTACAGACTCAGCGATCCACTGGTAACGATGCTACATATAACTATGTGTCGCTTATAACGTTGAGTTTCTAGAATTTCTAGACTAGAGACGATCAGGTTGTAGTCTAGGTAAAACGATATTCGGTTATATCTTGCGGGTTTTCTCATCATAGTTAGGAGCGGATTGCACTGTATACCTACATAAATTACGCATACAGAGGGTAATGCGCCCAACGAAGGTAATATAAAATATTCCTTCAGAATGGCAAATACGCTTACTAAGAGTCAAATGATGTTCATATACATAATGCATGCATATTGATACGGCAAGAAAGAGAAGTTTGAACTGCAGTAACGCTACAATGAATGCCGTTGCTCTGTCGTTGGAAGCCCGCCTGCGGTAAGTAGAAAGATCAGAAAGTTATGTGAATTGGTTTTAAATGTGGCAGACAATTAAATAGGCGTCGACAAACACTATTCTTAAAATTTCCACACTGGTTTCTAAGCAGTTTAATAAAGTAGCATCTACGACAAGATGGTGCGAAATGCTCTCGTAACTTAGGGAGAATCTGCGCAACTATTTCCCGGAACTTTGTTTTTTTATTATTAAGTGGAAGCAAATTTTTTTTCGATATTTTTGTACGCGCGATATTCACGTCTTAATCTGCAACCCTAAGGGAATATAGAAACAAAATGATAAAAATATATTCGCTCATTATGAATGAGATACGTCTTAATGGGAGAGAAATAAGAACGATATGCGACATATCTCAAGAAGAAATAAAACAAAACTTTTCCGACGTTAATTTGGGCATAACTGACGAACTCGACATAGGAAGAATGCGCTTTTCGGTCGGCAAGTCTCAGTAAAATCGTCAAAATTGCTGAACAATCAACTTGAACTCGGAAACAAATAATGTTTTTTGAGTTTACACTTTCGTAGAAGACAGAGACTACCAATGAAACAGAGGAGTAAAATGATGGGCGGGATTCAGAAAACTCAGTACATGACTACACAAAAGACATTTGATGCGCGCAGGTATATTAGGCATGACGTTTCACTTGCTCGCGAACCCACACACCTCTTGCAGAATGAAATATTATTCGGACAGCCAGTTAACCGATCTCGTAATTAATTGATATTAAACCTCGTTAGCACTGTCAGGAGAGACAGAGAGAAAGCGAGGGCGTAATTTTTCCCAACGCTCGGTTAAATTAAGTTGATTAGTTCGAAATACACGTGTGTGGATCTCTGCGTATTCCACGGATTACGTGCGGGGATTGAACAAGTTCCCGCTAACGATCCTTACCTCTACCTAGAGCTAAAAATAGAAGGTCGTTTTCAAACTGTCCTGTCGCTTCTAACCGAAGGCACAGTTAAACGATGCAAACGGCAAAACGCAGGAACTTAATCCGCTAAAATTTACAAACTGGAATCGATTACCTGAAACCGGATCGAACTCGGGACTAGAAAAAACGAAAAGAAAAAGAGTGTCCGTCTGTTGGCGGTGCGGAACGTAACACATATGCCTGCGTGCTACTGCCCGTAACGACTCAACCGATACGTGACCGGTATTGGGAACTGCCTAACGATGAAGCTCTCCCCGCTAAAAGAAAATAAAGAAAGAAGCCGATTTGTTTATGTCTTCCGCGTGTAAACCGACAAAAAAGTGCCGAAATGTCCCTCCAAACTCCAGCAGCTGCAGTCAGCAGTTCAACTACCTGCAGAGCGCAGCTCGGGACTGTCGCTCGGCACGGGCGTACGTGACGTGCATTCTCCGAATCTCACCCGTCACACAATCTGCCCGGATATGAAAGCCCTTAGGCCGAGATCCCACGGCATGCCGTCGTTCCAAAAGCGAAGCTCGGGGAAAGTTCGGCTCGAGTGAAAATAAGAACAAACAACTGCAGGATAGGAGAAAAGAAAAAAAAAAAGACCGCACCTATTCACCTGATATGTGGCGGCCAGAGTTACGGATGTGAAACAGGAGAGGGCGGTGGTAACTTTGGTAGCGAAACGAAGGCTGCTCTGCTCTAAGAAGAACCTAATGGCGTTGAGGCGCATAGGAACGAAAGAACAGGCACCGCATCGATACCAGCTACACTGTTAGCAAAAATAACACGCCCAGACGTGTAAACCGTTGTCCCATAGCGGACACGTCGAAACGTGTTCGTTTTACACGCAGCCATCTGTGTTTTTCGTCTACACATGAGGTGCTGTGTAAACTTAACACGATACACCGTGTTTTTCTTCCGCTAAGCACGGTTCAGCGTGTTGGCTGAGCGTGCTCATAAAACATGGCGGCCAGCAGCCGAGAACAGGCGAGGGACGAGCCCAGCAAGCCGCGCGCCTTTCGGCTGAATTGAAAGCACACAGGACGGCGTTTGTTCTCCTTCGATGTCTTTTATACAGACTAAACAGTCTCCAAGCGGCGGACGTAGCTACGCGCAAAAATACGTACGTGCGTCGTCGGCGGTCGGCGGCGTCAGTAGCTACGGTAGCTACGATCGAGCCGCTAGACAGAAAAGCGAACTTAAATGGACAAATAACTCGAGCAAACTATTTGAAATCGGGCGGTAACTTCCGCCACCTAGCGGGATTTCTAGCAGTCTATAAAAAAAGTTTGTTAATATGCTACGAGCCTACGATCGATCACAAGTAGACACAACCCCTACATACATCACGCACAACACCAATACCACGCATTACACATCACCGACATATACACAAACACAACACCCGACACTGCGCCCGACACTTCCTACTTAACATGCTTTTCTCTCCGCAGCGTATATAAGCTTGGCATGTGCGGGTGAGCTATTTAGTCGCTGACCGTTACAGATTTATAGAAGAAGACACAAAACACGGCGCAATGGACAGCCGTATGTAAGAACTCTTCGCATTTAAAAAGTATGGAGGCAAAATCTATAATGTTAGTCCGTTGCGAAAGATAACGATGTATTGACAATAAATCCTAAACCGGTCATGAAGAAATTCAAATTTTTGTTATTTTTATGCTAGACCAGTGTTATGAGCAGTCCGACTAGCTTGAATCAGATTTTTTTTTAATTATTAAGATTTTATCATTATATAATTAATAATAAACAGAAATGATGCTTGCGCAAAGCATTTTTTTATATATTCTTGTGAAGGACATGTGCTCAACACTTCACTTCCGCTAGTTGCAGTACAGGAGCAGACGCCTTCACTTTTGGGTCGTGTTGATGCAGTTTGTTGTCGTCTGTCGTGTCGGTGCTGAGTGGAGCGGTGGGGCTCGGGAGTTCGTGGCCGGTGTTATTCGTGATCACTGGTGTAGGGCGCTAATGCGTCTTTTTTTTTTTTTTTTTTACACTGCCACGCTGTTACCATTCCGAACTTTGAATATACACGGGCCCGTAGCTCTGCATTATGCTGAATGGCGAGCTCCTTATCTGCTGACGTCGCTTTCCTGGTACCACTCGTGGATACTGCAAGCGTTTAAACAGTGTACACCGTCTCGCCTACATCCCCGGTGACGTATTCGACCTGTTGAAACGTTTTGCTTCCGTCATTTTTAAGTACGCAAGGCAGTTATTTCGTTGCTCTGGTTCCGGTTATAAAAGCAAGGCAAAACGCTCGTAGTTCCCGCCCTCAGTACACGTTGGACATCTTCCACACTTTGACACCGGATAACTGAATGAACGAGGATCTACATTCACTTCAGAGGTCACTCTCGCCGCTTCCTCACCGTTTAGCAGCAGGATCAGCTGGCGACAAGCCACGGATGAAAGCATTCGTGGCTTGTGAGCATCAACAGCCCAAGCGCACTCGGTGCCGACGCGGGCGATGCGGGTTTCTGTCAACGGGGAGGCCAGCACAAACCGTGACCGTTCCAGCTCTTCGTCATGGCACAGTGTTGCAGAGAGCAGAGTAAAATACAACTACACGGACCACCGAAGCAAACGCACTGCTATTGTAAATCTTGGCTTGTGATTGCGCCTTTGTAGATCATCTTATTCGTTTTACTGGAGAGACGCAAACGACAGGCATAACAAAATCGCTTGCATACTCCGCATGGGAGGCACTCACTTGATCGAATGACGTTTTAGCGAACGCCCACGTTTCATCGAACGACACTTTAGCGAATAGTCGGACGCCGCGAAGCGGCGTTTTCGGGTGGGCCAAGTGAGTTCATATTTTTGTAATGAGTTGCCGCAGACTGTCGCCGCGAAGCGGCGTAAAGCGCAGCTCGACGGATGGGTTAACGCGCGCCCCCGTTATTCGCTAAAACGACCATTCGCTCAAATGTCGCCGTTCGCTAAAATGTCATTCGCTCTTGTGATATGGACCCACTCCGCATACCTCGCAAAAGCATTCACCCAGTCACCTTACGAAAAGCGCGAAACACGGAGTCCGCACCGTCCTAAGCTTCTTCTGTTTTTTACCTGCTTTAGAGCAGTTTGTACCCGCTTTTAGATATGCCTACTGAAACTGAAACAGGGCAGTGCCATAGAAAACAGACAAAGTTGGGAAAGCTTGCTCGCTCTCTCCAATTTCTCAACTCTCAAGTGATTGTACCATAGTAAATGCACCAGCGCCTTTCCAAAACAAAGAAAAAGCACTATGTTCACCACGCAAAAAATGGTCTCAGTTCATGCATCTGTGGGCAGGTAGGAAATCTTGCCCCAATTTATTCACACCGCATGATGAGCGCAACAAACTCGCACGAGATTTAAAGGAAAATATCAGTGGTGACTTAAGTTTCCATGAAATTCTGTTACCGGTCGTTTGCAGGACCGAGTCATCTACTCGAGCTGTGTGCGTCGCTGTGCAAACGCAGTCCAACACGAAGCATAAAAACGGCAGATCTAGGACAACAATCCGGAGTCCATTGTTCAATTTAAACGACGTAATTTTGTTGAAAACGTCCACAGCTTTTTACTCACGGTATGCGTCGGTATACTTCCACATTTTGAAACAGAACGAGGGAAGATTTACTTTTAAAAACGCTCGCTGCGTCCTCCCGGACCAGCTGGACCGGATCAGCTGATTACGACGGACTAAACCCACAGCAACCAATTCGCGCTCCGTGTTAGTGTGGCTTTCTACCTCTAAGCACCGCACCACACACCACGGACACTTCAGCTCTTTGTCGCATCGCCGCGTTGCACCAAACAGAACGAGATCGCCGAAGTAAACGCAGCGCTGTCGTGACCCATGGCTTGTGGTTGCGCACTCGTGGACCCGGTGACACCCTTCGCTTTCCAAGCACACACGACGATTGCGAATGATGCTTTCCGTCGTCCGGGAACATCACAGGGGCACGTCTCCGGTCACGTCTTCGCTACATGTGCTCGCAAACCGAGCACCTTCCAACTTTCTTGCCCAACCAAAAGAATACCGGCGCCATGTTAAACGTGCGTTGTTGCCAGATTTTCTCCGACCAAATAAAAAACAACGAAAGCAAACCGGTTCTAGCTTCCAGCTTACATCGGCGTTACGCCGTGGCCAAATTTTCTCTGTCAGCTCTAACTTAAAGATGACCTACAGATGCAGCAACACTGGACACCACGGAGCGCCGTAAATTCTGAGGAGGATGCATGGGAAGCGGCGGCACCTTCGCTTGCAGTTGGAAAGGTTGAAGCCAAAACGAAACCAACTGCAATGTCGCGTGTTCAGATCAAGGGCACGCTTTTTATAGCCATTGTAACTGTTTAGAACGAGTAATTATACGCCTAACTTTACTTTTGGTGTGTGAAAAACAATTATCAAGACCCCTAATATAAATACAAACAAGGGCGACATAAGGGAAGCCGCATTGCCATTGTCGACCACAAACAATGGCAGCCAGCACGCACGGTAAGCGCGGGGTTCGCCCCGTCTCGCGACATGGCGTAATTGCTTTTGGTGCTTATCTGTCTCCGAGACATGTTCCTTTCCGCGGAATTTGACTCCACGGTCCTTTCTAGGTGTGTCCCCAAGCGTTCCGGTGCTTCGGTAGCCGGCAATGCTGCGGTCGTCGCCGGCGGTGGTGCGTGTTTTCGAGGTCGGCTACATGGTTATGCGTGTATGACCGAACGAAAACACGTTTTTTACAACCTCGCATGATTTTTGAACGAATTATCCGTTACTCAACGTGTAAATTTATGGTAATTTGTGTAAATAGCGTGTTTTTCACCCCAAATATTCACCAAATACACGGGACTTGCTAACAGTGTAGAAGACAAGACCCGCGATGACGTCATCATCAGCCGATCCCCGACGCGCCCCAAGCGACAAACTGGCTGAAGCTTTACCAGAGTAGCCCCAACAATACAGACGCGCGTCCGTCTTCGCGTTTCCGCGTACTATACTTCGTCTCACCTTAGCATGGACTAACCGCGAATGTTGTGCTAGCGCGAGCGGCTGGCCTTGACTGCCTTGACTGGAGCACTCGTTGCACGAGCGCTCGTTCAGCCGCCGAGGCTTCATTTGTAGCAACTAGCTCACGTTTTTAGTAGCACGCGCGGCTAACAATAGTCCATACTAAGGTGAGACGAACTATAAGAGTATTGCCCTCATGAGACGATATCGCGCGTGCGTTTTGTCTCTTCGCCAGAGCATAACAGGAACCGCCTTGTGTATTAGGGATCGTAGCGGGTAGAACGTAGCTTTATTAACACTGTAAAAGTGCGATTGCTTTAGTTAGTGTATTTTTCTTTGCCAACGAACGATGTCAAACTGCGCAATATTTCAGGCCCAAATCTGTTCTTCACATAAGGCGTGTAAAACCGAGCGACAGATTTAAGCAAAATAACATAGGAAAGGTATGCAGAGTGTGTTCAAGATGTGCCAACATTCCGATAAGGCTGATGTATTGCTAATATGCCAGCCTGCTACTATATTTAAATTGACTCCGTAGGGCCTGAAAACACCCAAAACGTAAACAATAAACTAAGTGGGCTGTAAAAGATGTCTCTTAGAATTGTTTTATTTGCCAGTCATGTCTTATCGGTACCCTGTTTCTTGAATTTTCCCTTTTTTTTAATTTTCGGGGGTCCGGATGACGTTTTGAACGCTTGAAGAAGAACATTCGCAGAAATACGTGAGCAGAGAGAATAAAACGAAACTTAACTGTTGCGGTCTGTAATTACTTGGCTATCATTTTATTTCGATCGTCTACAAGCACGGGGTGTTACTAATCTTGTTTTACTGCGTAGTTCTTGCAGTCCTTCTTGTTTTTGCAGATGCCATTCGTTATTTTGGATGGTAAATTTCCAGCAGAAAAAATTGGCGACGTCGTCTTCGCGCTAAAAGTGCCGAACAGTGCGAACAAATGCACGCAAGAAGTTATTCCAGAACCGTGTTTAGCGCCACGAATATAGAAAAAAAAAACACCTTAACAAACCAATATTTTCCCCAATTTCACCGCGGAATGTTCCAAGGTATCTGGCACGTAACCATTTTTCGCAACGCGCTCTTAGAATCAAGCGCAGATGAAAACGTGCGCCCGCTTTTCCCCTTAGGAGTGCAATTCCGGAAGCCAATTTCCGACGGGTTGCGGCCCGCTTCAATTCTCGACAGCACCATAGCGCGAGATGAACCTCTAACACAGATGTTCGTGCACGAACATCTGTGCTAACACAGATGTTCGTGCAATACGTCCAGCACTTTTTTTTTTTTTTTTTTGAGTTAGTGAAACATTTTGAAAATTTCATCATCAAACATAGAGTACAAATCGCTAGCTTGAAGGGAAGTGCGTTATAGTTGAATAAAAGCTCCAAAAACGCCTACCCGTCTTTAATGCGTCTCTTTCTTTCTTGTGACGAATGAGGCTTTTGGAACTTCAAGGCCGTACACAAAGTTGTTTCCGAGAGTAACAAAATTTCGGTTCAAAGCCGAGATAGGAACACTGACGTTGTGTGGGACACGTGAGTGTTGTTAATGGCCCCGTGTTTTTACTCGGGTTGTATGATCGTAGACAAACTGGCTGTCTTCTACCGATAATATACACAGTTTATCTCCTCGAAATGTCTGGTGCACGAAGCGAAAGTATTATTATCAAGTTTATTATTGTGTGAAACGTCAAAAAAACCAGTTACTTTATAATCGAGTACTACTACTACTACCATAAGTACAAACACCACCATTATTAGTAGTACGCGTACAACTACGACCGAAAACATCGCCGAAAATACACAAGGACCAAGCCAAAAGGTACAACTGAGCGAGGCTGTTTGTCTTGCCTCTTTGCCTTGGTTTTTGTGTTATTTGGGTGCTGGTTTTCTTAGCTATGAACTAAATGGCCCATTTACCATCTTGCTACTACCACTGCTACTAATAATACACCTACTTGTAGCTACGAGAGAGATTACAAATATATCCGCACTCTGGCTGTAAAGTTGATTTTATTATAAACCTTTCGCAATCCAATTGTGCCATGGATTGTTGCATAGGAAAACCCTCGACTGATTTGAAAAAGAAATTGTCACATCATCCACTGTCACTCGTCTGCCCGACAAAATTAGTTCACATGCACGCTCAATATCATCGTCAGTCGCGGACGGGTGTCCAGTTCCTCTTTATCGCTGACACTTGTGCGTTCTTCCTTCAGCTTCTGTAAATATTCGAACAGACTTCGCGATACAAACACTTCCTTCATTTGGTCACGGAGTCCCGATAAATATCGGTTCATTCTTCCTGGTCCGAGGGAGTGTTACCCTCAGACTAGAAAACAATGGCTCCCCACATTGTGCACCTCGGTCACAACCGAACTGAATTAACACGTTCAAATTCGTACAGCAGTGACTGGAGAGATAGTAACCTTGTACGGAATGCGCTCATAAGACAGCGCGGCACACATAACTTTTTAGAATGGTCGGAGTGCAGATAACTTTCGAATCCTCGCCCTCGTATTTTGAAGTTAATTGCGGAAGCTGCTGTCTTTATGTTTGGATCTCGACTTCTGCAGAATGGGTCCAAGATGGAGACCAACATCATCGTGCACGAGAACAGGGACATCATCACGCACAACACGAGACGTTACCTCGTCGTGTGCAGCTTTCTGCCCAACACCTACACCATCACCGCCTCGTGAGTCCACCACGCATGTCAAATGCCACCTCTACATCGCCCGTGAAAAAAAGTTGCTGCGAAAATGCACGCTGTGTTTTAACTTCTAAGGTAATAGGGAACCCTTTATGGGCCTTTCTTGCCCGTGCAGGTCTGACCGCGTGAAGTCAGAATGTCATGTGTTGTCATGTTGAAACGTGACGTCTTTGCGTCATGTGACGTCACAGTCATTCGACGTCATGATGTCACGTGATGTCATAATATCACGTGATGTCATGTTGTCACGTGACAATGCGGTACCAGGTGACGTCATTCTGACATGTCACGTCAGGGTGTCAGTGTCCTGATTACGTCATCGTGTCAGGCGATGACGTATTCAGGGGGATCGGTGGCTCAGTGGGCAAGCGCACACCTGCTCGGAGCACGTGGAGCGAAAGCTCGCTTTGGAGAAGCCAGGGATTCCGGGTTCAATCGCCACCCCTGCCCGTTTCGATCTCGATGAGCATTGTACCGGCGTGCGGTCGTGTATCACTACTGCGTGATGCACGTTAAAGACCCCAGGCTTGCGTTTGTACTGCACTGGCTAAATTTTTCATCTACAGCTGGGAGACCAGTTGCCCTTTTAGGCAGACTAGTTCTAGGCTGTATAAACATACACACACCCCAAATGTTTTTCGCAAGCTCCCCGCAGTGACCGAAATTACCTTCCACACAGTGTGAACCTTCCCCTGCTGCGAGGCAAGAAGAAGAACTACCCAGGGACACACACCAAGACTCCCGGCGGACTCTTGTTGGCCGACCCGAGCCCTGACCCCAACGAGGTGTTCACATACCAGCGACACAAGGACAGCAACGTGAGGGATTCCAGAATCGCCGCCGAACAGCTCAGCAGCAGGACCCTGGAGAAAGGAGACGCTGGTAACGGGAACATTCATTGCACCGGGCTGAAGGAATCCCCGACGACCTACCCTCGCTGCAAGGTGTTAAGCAAATGATAAGTTCAGGCTAGGGGTACGAGAATATTGATTCGAATAGAATAGTGCTGCGTCATTCCTAGGTTCAACACCGCAAAGAGATCTGACATGCCCTCATTCGCCCTTGCCGTAGGAAGGTTATGAATGACGCAGAGTTTTCCGATTTGAGCTAGTCTTCGCGCGCTTCTATGGTTGACCAAATAGTGCTGCGTCATTCATCCCTTCTGCCGACGGTCCAGATGTCGCGGTTCTGTCTTGCGCTGCAGGTTGGCTGCAGGCGCTGGAAATGAAGCGTCGCACTCTTTCCCCTCGCCGTACTTCTCTCTCTTTCTTTCTGTCAGCTGCAGCAGCTTTGAAATCGGTGAAGAGTTTTGGTGTGAATACCTTTGGGTGTTCCAGCTTCGGGTCTCGTCTGTGGATTGACCCGTTTCAGTCAGCAGAACAAGTTGAGCACGGAGCTCGAAGCCTGACTAGGTTGTTTCCGAGTACGCGCCAAGAAACAAGAGGAGGAGACAAAAGCACGCGGGCACGTTAGAACGCCGAGCTCTGATTGGAAGGATTAATGGGTAGACCGAAAGTAAGCTGCCTTTGTTCACACTGCACTCATCGAACCCGTTCGCATGCGAGAGCCCAACGCCGGCGTCTCTCGTTCTTATGGCTTCGTAAAGGCTCTGTTACACTCCGACGTTGAGCGTACCAAACGTGGCGTAGCGCGTCGCGTAAGATACTGATTGCGCGCAGATATCAAGCTCCTGCTCGCCGGCCAATGAAGAGCGCGCGTTCCCCTCTACGGTGTGTTCGCTGTGCTCAACGTCAGAGTGTTGGCGCTGGGCTGGCTTCCAGAGCGTGCCACCGTCGGTTGATCATCAGCGCCACTGTGGCCAAATAGGCAACACTGGGGCGGTTAAAATCGCTAGTGTCGCCGGCGTACCCTCGCGAGATTACTAACTCCGAGCGTTGCGTTGTCCCACGCTACACTACCGACTGCCTTAAAAATATAACGTTAAATATATTAATGTGTACGTGTGTGTGGTTGTGTGGTGCTAGGGCATTAGGGCGTTTTCGTAAGTACCTTCCTTGGTAGGTTGAGACAACTCAAAACGGAAACTAGCCGAACAAAATTTAACGCCCTGATATCACGGCCAAATTTAATTTAAAGCAAATAAACAAGGGCAGTTTTCTTTTCTTTTTACGTTGTTTGTTCTTGTCCGTTAGCCAAAATCAGTTAAAACGAAATGAGTGGTGCAATATGGCTTGAAAAAAGCTGCCCGCCTGACGTTGCAGATCTTGCTTGTGGTCGATCACTGCAAATGCGTACATATGAGATTATTTTCCTCCGACACTCGCCACCGCCGTTGACAAAATCTACAACTACTACTACTGTTACTACGGCGGTCACGGTCACTACTATCAACTTATTTTCGGAGCGAACGTGAGTCAACTCATTAGAGCACGGGTCTCCAAACTTTGGCAAAGGGGCAGGATCAGTGATCTGTATTTGACTTGAGGGCCAGAAGATAAATAAGCAAATATAAATTAAGAGAAACTAAATACATAATCGTAGATAAGCATATAAATAGTGAACTAAAAGTTGAAGTAAATAATAAAAGAAAATAACCTAAGTTGCATGAATGCATATATTTATTAAAAAATCAACATTTAGCTATTTAGAACATTACGCAATAATTGGGACCCAGAAAACTCGCCAGGTATAAAGCAAAGTCCTTTGGCATGTTCACACAGGGGAGAAGACGAAAGAGAATAATACTCATGTAAGGCGGCATTCGAAAGGTCCCTTTCACTAAGCTCCTTTATCAAATCGGCCGGTCAGCACGCTATGTTGAGTGCGCACGTGCCCTACGCCGTGCGCTGGTTCGCCGATTTTATAAAGGAGCTTGTTCTAACGGCTTTTAAAATGCCCGTCTGACAGGGGTATAATAGAACTAATGCTGGACAACATGCGAAAGATGAGACGCTGGAAACTAAACACAATATTGCTACGCGCGTCTCCGAGTAAGTGCGTCCGTGTTCGAATGGTTATTGCGCTCGGCTCTCACGCAAAAAGCGGCGGTTCGATTCCTGGAAGCGAACGCACCTTTTTGTTATTTCTCTAATGTCGCGTTCTAATAAATTCGACAACCGTGTTGCATGTTCGAGGTCAGGATATTCAACGCGACGAACCATCTACGCCGATTGTTCCAGGAGCACCTCTACATAAGAGGCTTTGCGTGGCCAGCTGGGGTCAGTCTAGCCCCAGCGCTCGATCCCGCTGTTACACTAGAGAGTTTTAGGGAACCGGAACAAAATACGATCGATAAACAAAAACGATCGATACCTTGGATCGGGCGTATGGACCGATCGTGTGCCCTGAAACGGCTTTGGGGGAACCGTATTTGCAGACGATAGCAGACGATCGGTACAGGTCGCGCCCCCTGGCAACGGAAACCTGCATCCGCCTCATCGAGAAAAGACAAAGTTGCGTGTGTTTGTACAAATCGCAGAAACTTAAGTAAATAAAGATCGCACCCTAAATATATAGAGAACCAAAAATATAGTATACCTACTTATAATTCGTCTCGTTTTTTTACTGGAATGAATGCGCTTCCGTAATACAAAACCTGGCGCACCACGGCGTGTCGCCCCTAGCACAGCGAAGTTCTAAAATGTTCGTCGGCTAAAGAAGCAGACGAGCTTTCCGACAACAATGGCGCTCGATCGTTTTGACCGTGACTTGGAGTCGGCTCTATTCAGCGAAAGAAATTTAGAAAAAGTGATTTTGTATGACTGTCTGCGCACTAAGTGTGGCGTGAGTCTCTTTTGAACTTCCCGCTTTCTATAAGCGAGGCACGCACGCGCGTGCCGTGGAGCCCGTGACTTGTGCAGGGGCACGAGGGAATAAACATTCTTTTTGGTTTGCCGTGACACGGAGTCAGTCGCATTTCTTTCGGGTGCCACCGAGCACCGATACAGTAAGAGAAGGCGCTTGTTGGCGGCAAGGCATAGGACGTTCAACTTGGCGTAGCTTTTGAGTAAACAAAAAAGTTGTGAGACCAGGAATGATGTGCGGATACTACGAATGATGTGCGGATACTACGAATGATGTGCCAGCGTATTTTGTTTTTTTTTTTCTTTCAGTTTACCAGATTTATATACTTGAGAAATAAAATAATGCCTCGACCGTACATGGTAACTTGTTTTCTAATAAATCATGCGTTCTCAGCGGGCAAGCTTCGGTGTTTTACATCGACCAAATATGATGTTTACACCAAACACGTCCTGATATGCCGAAACCTTGCCGAAAGCAAACTCGATTTGGCATAAGAACACGCTCGCGCGCGCTTATCATCAACATTCGAAGTCGTCTGCTAGCGATCCTGTCTCTTTGCCTCGAAGCCCAATGCAGGATCGAGTATTAAAGGGGCGGTGCAACGATATTCAATTGGAATGTTTTTCACTTTACACGACCTTACTGGCACTAGTGGGACTCAAGGATACTCGCACGCAACGCCACTGACCAAGAAACGCCTTCGTTGTGCTGTAATTTCGAGGACAAAACCGAGTGTTTTCATTGAATCTCTCCTTCGCGAAATCTGATGACGTAGCTGGGCGGTAGCAGCACTGCCCAGTGACGATATTCGTATGCGACTCATAGATTGGACCCGAGCATGGCGTGGACACTCGATTTGGGCTCGTGATAATCGATAGCTCGAGAAGCATTCGGGTAGTGTCCTGTGTCCTATCGCTGCAATGACGACAACAGTCGAACCATAACAATGTCTGGAACTCAGCACGTGTCCTGTGCCTTGCCAACCCCAGCGCATGGCTATGATCAACCTTGGTGGCATATAATCGGCTCCAGATCACATAGCCACTCGTTCTGGCTGTGAGTTGAGGGGGTGAACTCTGCTCGTTTATTTTTTTTTTTTTCTGCGACTTCGATTGCGTGTGGTGAAAAACCAACGGGTATTTCACAGGTCATTGACGTCAGGGATCCGTTCTAAGCGGTATTTGCGCAAAATTCAAAAATCGTTGCATCGCCCCTTTAAGAAAGCTACGGACTAATAAAACTAGAAATATTAAATCTCGAAGAAAATACAAAAATAACCAAAGTATACTCACTTTCTCAAGTTGATGCGGCCATTTTTCTTGTACAAAGCTAATTGAATTCAATTTTCAATTTAATTCAATTTTTATTTTAAGATCAAGTCATACAAAATAAAGAGCCGGCCCACAAAAGCAGCATTCTGCTTGTATGTGGGGCCAGGCGACCAACTACAATACATGTTGTTACAAGAAAAAAAAACAAAAAAACACTCCGCAGCACAAAAAAAAAAATGAAAGGAACACAAAATTAGCAGCACAAATAAATACAAAAAGGAATATACCTGAGACTGGGGTAGAAAAACATAAAAGTCGAAGAAACAGAACGGGACAGGACGACGTCTCAATTGAGACGTCGTCCTGTCCCGTTCTGTTTCTTCGACTTTTATGTTTTTCTACCCCAGTCTCAGGTATATTCAACATGGTTAACATCCACCAGCTCGCCTGCACCCTTACTATTATAACAAAAAGGAACACTTTAAAGCATGAAATATGGGTGTTTATAGCCAAGTCTACTCACGCAACCATGAAATAAAAGTACGAAACATCTCCAATGGCTAGGCTACGATATCTACAGCTCAAATGCTTGACACCAATTCCTTAGTTTCCTTTTTAGTACCCTAGTGGATTCTATATTCATAAGGGACTCTGGGAGTTCGTTAAATAAGGAAGAAATGTAATGATTTCTGTTTTTCTTTCCATACAGTGTGTATATTTTTGGAATGACGTATCTTTCAGTACGTCTCAAATCACTATTTTTATTTACGAGGAGGTCAATCCGTTCCTTCGCTCCTCGCAACGAGAAGTTCTTTTTCAACGCTGCGTCATTCCAAAGTGCTAGAGCGAAAAAGGAGTAGCGCCTAGCACCTCCCGAAGTAGAAAGATGTTGTCTACTGCTCTAAACCGCTTGCGAGGAGGAGGCGGAGGGACGAAGGTAGATGCGGCGCTCATGTTGCTCTCTTACGGTACAGATAGCAGACGATCACGGTCGTACGCCCGAGTACCGATCGTTGCGCCGTGTACGGTACGACCACAAAGAAAATATAAAGGAAAACCTGTAACTTTACTGCTGTACAGTTATTAAAACTATCACTCAACATTCAAAGGGCTCGTTTTATAAGATATATGTGATTAGCATTTGTACAGAAATGTTTAATTCATGCAACATTTTTAAACTAAAAAGTATCCAGAGCCTTGATGCAGAAGGCTTATTGCTCACTCTGTTGCCACTACAGATAATCCTCAGTCATAACAACAGCTGTAAAAAACGGGTGATAAGTGCTCAAAATGCACATTCAATGTTTGTATAAAAAGAACAAAAAAAAAAACTTATTATATATAAAAAAAAAAATTGACTCTTGGCGAGCGGAATTCGAACTCTCCACTACCGGTCCTTTACGAGCTCTAGAAATGGGCGCTCCAATCCACTGAGCTACACAGCAGACAATTTCCTGGTACGCAAAACACCAATTTATTTCTATTGAAAAAGTCCTATTGCGCTTTGTTCTTTATTCTTTTTCTTATTTGCTGACTCAAACTTTATGAACTTGCTGTCACACATGGCGCTCCTGCCAGGCACTGCCACGATTTATTTTATTCATGTTTGGAGCCCCGGCACGCCCTCTCCGCCAGCGAAATAGCCGTTTTGCCAACCAAGCGAGACTGTCCATGTCGGCCATTGGTCGTGCCGGTCGTGCCTTACGGTTCCACCAGCGCATTACGGTAAGATCGCAGGAAACAGGCGCATGCGCAGTTCGTACCGGAGGGCCCATCGTACCGTATCGGATATGCAAAAACGGTTCCCTAAAACTCTCTACTGCCATCAACGTATGCGACGCTAGCATTTTTAGAAACTTGTTTTTGGCACAAGTTCGCTCCATTGAACGTTTAGTTCCCGTCAGTCGTTCGTCCCTTCAGCAATTGCTGAGACTTTGCGTTTGTCCGTCTCTTCTCGTCCCAGTCTCGGTGTTCTTAGTCAAATGTTCAACCACCACCAGCTCGTTTGCGCCCTAGCCTTTTGTTCACCAATTGGCATTCTTCACAAGTGTACAATGTGTAGTTTACAAGGAGAACTTCACGGGGACATTGGAACGCAAGGGAATTTTAACATACATTGTTACCCAGATATGAAACAGGGGTCGAAGAATAGTAATGCTGGTAATGATAATGCCCAATGAATAATATAATGAGAGGACACACATTACAAAGATAGCTTTATCTCGTTTTGTCGGGTATCTCTGTTTACGCAGTTTGTGCGCGTTGCGGCGCCGTTTTTCTTGGCGCACTTTATTTTGCGCCGGTAGCAGCGAACTTGCTGTGAGCGGGCCACGGGCCGGGCTTCATTGGAAGGACCGGCCCGCGGCGGGACGATCTCCATGGGCCAGATTTGGCCCGCAGGCTGGGGTTGGGGGACCTCTGCTTTAGAGCAACCAGCTCTAAAAACTCCCGTCGTTCCGGACTAAAAGAAACGTTGTCTGTTCAAAGGCGAGCTGCGTGTCACACGGGATGCAGTTCACTGCGTACCGTTTCTCGTAAACATTCGTATTCGGAGGTACTACAAGCGTAAATATAAGGGTAAAGCAATTCGACTCAGTACCTTTCCCATTTCTCGGAGGTAAGCCGGCATAAGAATTTAGAACGAACGACTTAGAACGAGGGCTGGGGACCTTTAGACTGGACGAGAGCAGAATGCGACAAGGGCTTTTTGTCTAGACTTGTATAAGTTTTTAATGCTACATTTTCGTCTCATTGAATCGCAAACGTTAACAGGTTGATGTCTAATAAAGAAAAAAAACTTTTCTTGCGATGATGAGAATGAAATAAATTACAATATAAAAATTAATATATAAAATATATAGATTGTGTTGTGCGGATGCAAGAGTTTGATAACAGAAAGTACCCTGGGGTCATGCTCTACCCAACTGTGGAAGAGGAGGTGTAGAATGCGGGACATGCATCTGGATTGCGCCAGTACATTTTACACGCCGGTGTGCGTCGATGAGCGAACCCACAGTGCAGTAAAGTTTGCTTCGACAATCGTCACCATTTTATGCGGAAGTTTGGCGACTTAGGACGGCCCGTGGCCGCAACTACAGGTCCGGATCTCTAGCTCAAATCGCCGAGTGCCCCACCACACTCTGACGCTCCGCTCGTATCTAATCGTTCAGTAATTAAGCCGCGCTCACACTATTAATACATGACAAAAGACAGTCTGCAGATACTCTTTGAAGTGTGTGTCTACTTTGTACTGCGGTCCTGTTACACTGGTTATACAAAAATTGTCCTTCTCAAAGTTGCCCATTGCGCACACTAGGCGCGCTGAATAGCGGCCTACCAAGGCGCCTCCCGTTCACGGCTCTGGGCCTATGGTCTCGACTTGCAGGTAACCACCTCACCGGTAACATCGCGCTCGTGCTCCTCTTGGCAACCACGGGCCTCGTGGGCTGCGGTGCCGCTCTCGCCTGGTACGCGACGACGGGAGGCCTGCGGCGACAACAAGAAAGCGAGCACGGCACCGAAAGCGACACCGGCATCATCACCATCTCCAGCGTCCCCAGCGACAACGGCGACGCAAGCGTCGACATCAAGTCCGAAGATCACGCCGAAGAAGATGAATCTTCCGTGGTCAACTTCATCACCATAGAAGGCCGGCCGGTGGCCGTTTTACCAGACTCGACGGTCAGTGAAGCATGATGCGTCATTCTAGAGTGACACATCGAAGAACCGAAAGAACTGGTGGTGACTGCGTGCGCCATGATGACCTCTGGTCTTCGGAAGTCTTGAATCCAAGGGTGTCATCCTGAGAACCTTGAGGTCGTCGGAGGCGGTCATCAAAAATGATGTTAATAGTTCTACCGGCCTGGATCTTGATTTTACACCATACAATCACCATTGGTCCTCGTGCGCATCAATTGTTCATGCTCGCAGAGTGCTCAGATGCCGATCACCGAGACTTCTGCACCTCCTCAAAGAAGGAAACAAAGCTTCTGGTTCTGAATAGTGCACAA
The DNA here is from genome assembly GCF_016920785.2 of Ixodes scapularis. Taxonomy (NCBI): domain Eukaryota; kingdom Metazoa; phylum Arthropoda; class Arachnida; order Ixodida; family Ixodidae; genus Ixodes; species Ixodes scapularis. Next base: position 36,067,194 of record NW_024609837.1, read on the forward strand.
GCTTTCTGTTCGCTCAGGTCATGCGTTGCCTTGCTGTAAGCGACCCCGAATTACTGATAAATTGCAAGCGTATTGATATTCCCATTTGAATATTAAGCACAGCATCGCGAAAGAAAGTAACTACAGTTTCAGTGAAGTTTGAGTAAAGAAAGGTGACGTCGTCTCTCAATGAGATAACACAAAACACTTTACGTCATATTGTGTTTTTACAAAAATTTTAGGATCAAGCCGAGGCTATTGAGTCACACCTGTCTGCCAGACCATATCGGAACATATCTCTCTGGAACGTCAGACTAAAATTTAAATTCCATGTAATCTCAAGACCAATCAATATTAACAAGGCAAAGAAAAAATAACACTTGAGCGCATACTGAAATAATATTATAAAAAACCGTAAGTTTTTATCATCATTGACAGTTTAAGAAAGTGAGAGTATAATAGAAAATGCCGCTTATAAAAAGGTGGGGGACAGCGTGAGAGAAGGGGGGGGGGGGGGAACGCGCCACATCCTATGTTTGTGATGCTGCAAGCTACTCTAGGAAAAGAATTGCTTTGTATGATATGTACCACTCTTGCTCTTTCCTTTTTTTCTTGCGCGTATCAAATAGGAACTAAGATAACATCAGACTATAATGAAGAATAGTACATTAATTGAACGGGGGGGGGGGGGGGGGGGTATTTCTGCTCTGTCACAATAACAACTTGTAACCATGCAGCGACCACTCTGTGGATAACTATTAGGTGCCTCGCGGAGCGCAGTTGCGTGCTTAAAAAGCACTGTCGCGTACGTTGGAGTGATCTCTTTCAGCGTGCCTGCCGAACCAAAATGATCGTCTACCCATGGTTCGTTGATGCGCGTTAATGAGTGCCGCTTTCTCGTAAACATGCCAGGGTGCAGAGTTAGGTGCGTGACAACTGTAAGGACCCTCCATGCCGTCGATTGATTTTAAATGGCAAATTGACGACGAGGCTTAGCGGGGTTCAACACTCTGCACTTGGGACTTAATAATTTGGAAGAGCACAAATAGGAGACGCATCCCTCGAACACGCAGACATATGAGTGGCCATTTGCAGAAAAAGAGAAGACTGCTTTCTGCCACCGCCATCAGTAAACTGCTCTTTCGAAAGTGATTGACCCAAATACAATGGCTTGTGAGATTAGTGTTAAACTTTGAGAAGCTAATGCCATCTTATTCGGCAGTTTAACGTGATCCTATCAGCTCTTTAATGAGCAAATGCCGCCCATTTAAATCAGTGATTGTATGAAAGAGAAAATGGAGATATAAAACATCGCGTGTTTGAATAAATTGTTCATCTAGGTTAATCATAATGAGTAAACCATCAAGATTGGAGTGTACGCTGAATTACACACACACACACACACACACACACACACATATATATATATATATATATATATATATATATATATATATATATATATATATATATATATATATATATATATATATATATAAAGTGCATCGCAAAAATATCAGTTTGAGGCGGGTGGGCTTTGTGTGTTTGGTCACTCTGACTAACCTTCACCTAGTAGTTTCTGGCTTCGCATGTCTGGAATGTTGCCCATACAAATAGCGTTTCCCACGCACAAGGTAAGTCGCTTTATCATAAATTATTTATAGAAATCGCTTTTTAGTTGCAATTGAGGTAATGTTTTCATAAAATGTTGACACCTTAACACATTTCATATCGTTGGAATCACTTCACAATAAAAAACTCAACCAAGGAATGCACAGATCATGGTTGGCAATTTAAAACAAACTCCCAATAAACCTCGCTAAAACAAATATCCTTTTTGTTGAAAAAGAAAATTAGTCAGTTGAGAGAACAATTTACACTATTTCTTCAAAACTCGGTCATTTTCTGTTCTTTTGAGCAAACCGCGGCGGTGGAAAATTTTTGTCTGACGGCTGTTGATTTGTCCCATATGTTTTATTACGAACAAGCCTTGGCTTCCCAATCAATGTTGTTACGCAGGAGAGAACATTCATCGCTTCGGCGGAGCCTCAATTAGGCGATGTTCGCGTTATTGAAATTAATGTAAAAACTGCTTGCATGTTGTTGAACGTGTCGGTTTTGTATGCAGGATCTTGAGAATGGTGCATCATAAAAGCTGTGCTTTGTGACATTTAGGTATTACGCTGCTCAGAATAATAAACATATACTTTTCTAGTTTTACATTTGGACGTCGTTTTTTTTTTTTTATTACAGCGTCGACGTTTTGTTTTTTCTTGTCGCTTGATTACGCTTAAACTCTCTGTTTCCCCAACTGTTCTAAAAATAGGGAAACTTGCGCTTTTTTATCCTGGCAATATTGGTCTTTGAGCTATAGTGACGTTTACCAGTTGCCCTCTCTGATGTGTTCATCAAAATTGCTACCGTGGGTGAAGAGAATCGGGGCAGCGTCTGTTGTATTGACGCACGGCAGCCGGGAGTTCATGAAGCGAAAGCTGGCGCTTCAGAACCCAGGGATGCTGGGTTCAAACCCTACCCTACCGCTTTCAATCCGGATGAGTACCGTACCGACATGCGGTTTATTTACTTACTTTTTTTCAAATACCCTCAAGGTAATGATACATTGAAGAGGGGAGTGGACATCAAAATAATAATTACAATGAGCACATGTTAGTTAGAACTCTCTTAAACAGAACAATATCAGTAATATTAGCTATTGAGGCGGGAAGGTGGTTCCAATCAAATGATGTTTGCGGAATAAAAGAATATTGAAACAACGAAGTTTTAAAATTTGGCATACCGACTTTATGACTATGATCAATGTGAGCCGAGATATAGAATGGTGGGATAATTAGTTTACGACAAAGGTCAGCATTTTCATGAAATATTTTATGGAAAAGACACAAACGAAAGATTTTAGGGCGATGCGTTAGTGATGGCAGGCCTAAAGAGGTCTTCGTGCTAGAAACGCTGGCAGTGCGGTGATAGTTCGACATGATAAAACGGGCTGAACGGTTTTGGACAGATTCAATAAGGGAAATTAGTGAAGAGTGTGAGGGGTCCCACGCAGGCGGTGGCATATTCTAATTTTGGGCGGATTAGAGGTTTGCACATGGTTAGTTTGAGGGAGGACGGAGCGTCTGTGAAATTTTTTTTAAGGTATCCTAACATACGATTAGCATTGTTAATCACGTAATCGACATGAAGTTTCCAAGAAGGGTTAGACGTTGTATGAACACCAAGGTATTTGCAACTTGACACTGATGCAAGAGGCTTACTGTTAAGGTGATAAGTGTGAGACAGAGATGAACCACGTGATATTCTTATATATTTACATATGTCAGTGTTTAGTTTCATTAGCCATTGGTTACACCATAATGATATCTGGTTAAGGTCTGATTGAAGAAGTAATGTGTCAGATATGTCAGTTATTTTCCTATATATTGTCACGAATTAAGGCGACGAGAAGGCGAACAGTGAACTGAAAAGAAAGGTTTAATGGGCGAACTTATGCTAACCAAAAATAAGTAACGAAAGCGCGTCGAAGCAGCAGAAAAGCAGGCGGCGATTCGGCGGCGAATCAGAGAGCGCGAGCGAGACTGAGACTGACTCGACAAGCTCGCGGGCAGCTGCTTATCTACCGTGCGTCATTATCTCGAAAGTTCGGCAAAGAAGGTTCGAGCGTCGCGCGCTCGGGTCGAGGATGAACTGGCACTTTCCAGAATAACAAAGCAGAGGGAAAGTTACATCTGCTGCGAGAATGACCGGGAATCTTCTAGAAGACCGTGACCAAGCGTCGTTTTCTCGGCTCTGCGGGCGGCATTATCCCCCTTTTAAAAGTGCATCGCCCCGATGAAAAACGAAAGGAAAACGGAAATGGCTAAAGCAATTACGGCGAAACAAAACAAACATGTAGTGTCACAATCCTAACGCGCGTAGAACGGCTTGAGTCGAACTACGTTGACGACTTCGGGTCGTGGCTGGCGGCGTCCTGATGGGCGAGTTCCGTCGGGGAGCACCTCGTAGTTCAAGTCCCCAAGGCGGCGGATGACCTTGTAGGGTCCGAAGTAGCGTTTTAACAGTTTCTCGCTGAGGCCGCGGCGGCGAATGGGCGTCCACACCCATACCCTGTCTCCGGGCTGGAACTCCACGTCGCGGCGGCGAAGGTTGTAGCGGCCAGCGTCCACACGTTGCTGGTCCTTTATTCGAAGACGGGCTAGCTGGCGTACTTCTTCTGCTCGTTGGGTGACCAGCTGGGCGTCGTCAGTGCCGTCGTCCGTCGGGTCGTGGGGCAGCATTGCGTCGAGCATCGTCGTCACCTTTCTGCCGTGCACCAGCTGAAAGTGTGTAATGCCGGCAGGGATGGGCAAAATACATGCAAATATGTGTCGAAATACAAATACCAAATACTTCGTCATAAATGTATTTAATTACAAATCTAATTACATTTCCAAAAAAGCATTTAACTACAAGATACAAATACAACCAAATGTATTTGGTCTTCACCAAATACTTTTCCAAATACATTCCCCAAAGTTTGCGTCGGCGACTTCAGGGCACCTGCAACTGGTGTCTGAGTATCTGATTTTAATTTTGCATCACACACTCGGGAGTTAGTGTGCGAGGCTCTAGTAACGTAATAGAAATATAATCTCAAACAATGTGATCATCTTGGACGTTATAGGTGAAAAAAGTACAGAGCTTCAAGCAGCTTTTTTTGTCGATTACATTTTGGTATAAACCAACAAAGAACCGAGACGACCAAGACGCGCAGCACTAGTTAGAGAATTTTTTATTGTTACAACTCGCACCAGTTACGAAAATCTGGACGACCCGCGCATTTAGAATGTTCCAGGAAATATGGATGCAAATCAGGCTGCAAAGCATCAAAAGTTGTCACAGGCACTTATTTAGCCAGTCTGCACGTGAACGACGATTTCGTCACTATTCTGGCCCTGGACTAGCACCGTAATCACAAAGTCACTAAACGCTTGTGCTTGATTGAGAGACACTGCGTTCGGTGCAGAACGTAGTTTTCTTCCTGCTCTGGACAGTGACAACACATTTGAGGGATGTATTTTTGCCCACAAAATTGTATTTAATTACAATTGTATTTGAAATACCCACGTTTTAGTATTTAAATACACACGTCAAATACATTACCCAATCTGTAATTAAATACAAATGCAAAATACACAAAGTATTTGAAATACGTATTTGAAATACTTGTATTTGAAATCCTGCTCATCCCTGAATGCCGGTAGTCTCTTGAATCGCCGTGTTGTACGCAAACGTGACGTAGGGCAGCACTTCATCCCACGTCTTGTGTTCCACGTCCACGTACATCGAAATCATGTCGGCGATGGTCTTGTTTAGTCGCTCCGTCAGCCCGTTGGTCTGCGGGTGGTATGCCGTCGTCCGGAGGTGGTCGGTGTGGCTTAGGCGGAGTATCTCTTGTGTCAGTTGCGCCATGAACGAGGATCTTCGGTCCGTAATCAGGACTTGGGGAGCGCCGTGTCGGAAAACGATAGACTTCACAAAGAACTTGGCTACTTCCACGGCGGTCTCCGACGGGAGTGCTTTTGTCTCGGCGTACCTGGCGAGATAATCAGTTGCCACGATTATCCACCGGTTTCCCTGCGTCGAAAGTGGGAAAGGTCCGAGAAGATCCATTCCAACCTGCTCGAATGGTGCAGTCGGGGGCGCGATCGGTTGCAGGAGACCTGCCGGCTTCGTCGGTGGTTTCTTGCGTCGCTGGCATTCGTGGCACGAACGGACGTAGAGATGGACAGTCTTCGGGAGCTTGGGCCAGTAGTATTTTTCTCGCATCCGTGCAAGACTCCTACTGTAGCCAAGGTGACCAGATGTTGGGTCGTCGTGGCAGGCTTGAAAGATCTCTCCTCGAAGACTAGCAGGAATGACCAGGAGTCACGTCGAGTTGTTGTCCCCGAAGTTCACTTTATAGAGGAGACCTCTCCGGACGGCGAATCTTGGCAGGTCACGCGAGAAGGCTCGGGGAATCGTACCCCCTCGTCCCTCCAAGTGGTCGATCAGTGCACGCAACTCAGGATCGTCCCGCTGGAGCGCTGTCATGCCGTGAAGGCTCACCGCGCCAAAAACGTTGTCGTCGTCGTCGTCTTTGGCACATTCGGTAGCAGACTCGACAGGGGCTCTGGACAGGCAGTCAGCGTCGCTGTGTTTTCGGCCTGACTTGTAGACCACGGTCACGTCGTACTCTTGCAGTCGTAGGCTCCACCGAGCGAGGCCTCCCGATGGGTCCTTCAGGCTCGCTAACCAACACAGCGAATGGTGGTCGGTGACCACCCGAAAAGGAATCCCGTACAAGTATGGGCGGAATTTCGTGATGGGCCCAGACGACGGCCAGTCATTCCTTCTCGGTCGTCGAGTAATTCCGTTTCGCGTTCGGCAGCGTCCGGCTAGCGTATGCGATTACGCGCTCCCCACCGTCTTGTCGTTGGACCAGTACCGCTCCGAGTCCTGTATTACTGGCGTCCGTGTGGACCTCCGTTTCGGCTGATTGGTCGAAGTGGCCGAGAATCGGTAGTGACTGGAGCCGTCGCTTTAGTTCGTCGAATGCCTGTTGTTGTTCTCCGCCCCATTCGAAATTCACGGCGTCTTTCGTAAGGTGCGTTAGCGGCGCAGAAAGCTTTGCGAAATCCTGAACGAATCGCCGGTAGTATGCGCAAAGTCCAAGGAATCTTCGGACGGCCGTTTTGTCGGTGGGCGGTGGAAAGGCCGCTACGGCGTGAGTCTTCTCAGGGTCAAGACTTACACCTTCGTTGCCCACAACGTGGCCCAGGAACTTCAGTTCGCTGTAGGCAAACCGGCACTTCGTCGGCTTGAGGGTGAGCCCTGCGGTCCTGATTGCCTCTAAAACGGCCCGAAGGCGTCGCAAATGCTCGTCGAAGTTGGCCGAGAATACCATGACGTCTTCGAGGTAAACGAGACAGCTCTGCCACTTGAGGCCTGCCAGGATGGTGTCCATGACACATTGGAACGTTGCCGGCGCCGTGCACAGTCCGAAGGGCATCACTTTGAACTCAAACAGTCCGTCGGGCGTGACGAAGGCAGTCTTTTCTCGGTCCCGTTCGTCGACTTCGATCTGACAGTAGCCACTCTTAAGGTCCATCGACGAAAAGTATCGGGAGTGGCGCAGCCGGTCCAGCGTGTCGTCGGTGCGGGGGAGCGGATACAGGTCTTTCTTGGTGACCGCGTTGAGCCGCCGGTAGTCAACGCAGAATCGAAGCGTTCCGTCTTTCTTCTTTAAAAGCACGACTGGAGAGGCCCACGGGCTGCTCGAAGGATGAATGATGTCTTTGTTGAGCATCTCCTGTACTTGCTCATGAATGGCCTCTCGTTCCTTTGGAGAGACCCGATACGGCGGCCGATGCACAGGGAGCGCGTCCTCGTTGGTAATGATGCGGTGTTTCGCAACTGTTGTCTGGCGCACCCTCGACGTCGTCGCAAAGCAGTCGCCCAACTCGGCGAGGAGGTCTCCGAGCTGTCGTCATTCCGTGGCGCTGAGCTTGGGGTTAACGTCGAGCTGTGGCGGCACTGTACTGGACGGCTGACATGGCGAGGGCTCGTCGGAGATCGCGGCGATTTCGGCGTCGGCCCGGAGTTCCTCGACGTGTCCTATAGTGGCACCTTTCGTGAGATGCTGTGCCTCCGGTCGAAAGTTCGTCACGAGGACCATAGAACGTCTATCCCGCAGCTCCACTACGCCCCTCGCGACGCCTATTCCTCTTCCGAGAAGCAGTTCGACGTTGCTTTCCAGAAGGACTTTCCCGCTGGCAACTGCATCGGTCACGACGGGCACAAGAACACTCGACCGTGGCGGCAGGTTCACGTGGTCCGGAATGACTCGAACGGCGGCTGGCAAAGTTTTGGATCCCTCCGGATGTAGCACGGGCTTTCGCAGCGTCAGCCTGTTTGCTCCAAGGTCGATCACGGCACCGTACTCACAAAGGAAGTCCATGCCAAGGATGACGTCTCTCGAACAGTCTTTGAGGACGACGAATTTGACGGGGCAGGACTCTCCGTGGATGTCCACGCGCGCAGTAGACCTTCCCACTGGTGTGATGAGATGTCCGCCGGCGGTTCGTATTTTCGGGCCATCCCACGGCGTCATCACTTTCCGAAGGCGGCGAGTGAGCTTCCCACTTAAAACGGAATAGTCTGCTCCGGTGTCGACGAGTGCCTTCGCGTCGTAGCCGTCGATGGTAACATCGAGGTTATTCGACACCGTCACAGAAGCGTCGTTCCTATCCGTTTCGTCGCTAGTGTGGGAGCCCTCCGACGTTTGTGGAGGATATTTGCGTCGTTCGTACTCGGCAATACCACCTCCCGGCATTGCCGCACTCAGTTTTCCCGACGGGAAGTGATGGGTGACAGGCCGTCTAGGCGAGACCGGCGGAAGGGCGATGGCGAGCGTCGGGGAGACGGTGAACGGAATCTTCGGCGGCGAGAGGACTCAGGTGAGGAAGAGCGGCGGAGGTAGTCCTCAATGTCCCGAGGTCGCTCCGCAAGACGTGGTCGAGGTTCGTTGGGCGCAAACCCTCGTAGACCCAGCTGGCGGTACGGGCATCGACGATAGATGTGGTCGGCTTCCCCGCAGTGGTAGCACAACGGGCGTCGATCGGCCGTCCTCCACACGTCGGTCTTCCTTGGCGCAACTTATTCTGGACGAACGCGCGCCCGACCTTCCTGGCGTCGGGAATACTGCGACTCTGGAGGTACACGTCGGGGAGGCGCCATGTACGGACGCGGGGCTGATGGTGTTCGGCGGACCATGCCGGCGTAGCTTAACGTCGGTTCCTCCGGTGTCGTCGTGTTGATGGGAACCTCAGGGTGGACCGCCCGTTGTACTTCCTCGCGCACAGCCTCGGCGATGGAGAGCGTCGCTGGACGACTTGCGGCTGGCAGCAACTGGCGGAGTTCCTCCCGGACGACCTCCCGGATAATCTCGCGGATGTCCATACCAGAAGAGTTTTTGCCGCTAAGCAGCGCGGTTGCAGCGACGCTTGGGTGCCGCTGGTAGTGGGAAGCGCGCGCTTGGAAGGCGCGCTCGATGTTTGTCGCCTCGGTGACGAAGGCTTCGACGGTGCCCGGCGGATTGCGCACGAGGCCTCCAAAGATGTCATCTCTCACCCCGTGCATGAGGACCCGCAGCTTCTTGTCGTCTGTGGCTCGTGGGTCGGCACGGGCGCTCAGGCGGAGGACATCTTCTACAAAGCTTGTGACGCCTTCGTTGGGGCCGTGCGTTCGAATCCGGAGGAGATCTTCTGCCCTCTCCCGTCGGTGTAGGCTGGCGAACGTCCGCTGCTACTCGGCCACACAGATGTCCCACGACGTAAGCGAAGCCTCGTGATTCTCGAACCAATGCCTCGCAGTACCCTCCAGCGAAAGGTAGAGGTTCTGGAGGCACTGCTCGTCCGTTGTGGCGCGCCACATGCTCGTAGTTCTTGATCCAATCTTCAATATCCTCGTGGATCTCGCCGTGGAAGGGAGTCGGCGTACGAGGAGCGACGGTCAGGTAGACGACGGCAGGAGCGGCGGGGTTCGGCGACTGGTTCGCCATCGTCGTCTTCGTTTGCCTTGTCCTCGCCGGGAGTGGTCCGAATTCAGAAGGTTGCCCTTGAAGACGGCGGCTGGCACGATGCTTCGGGTCTTCAACGAAAGGTCGTCGGGAAGTGGGGCTTGCTGATCGAGTTCTTGTAGCTGTACGCTGCACGGGTTTTGTACCCCGCACCTCCACCAGAAAATGTCACGAATTAAGGCGACGAGAAGGCGAACAGTGAACTGAAAAGAAAGGTTTAACGGGCGAACTTGTGCCAACCAAATATAAGTAACTAAAGAGCGTCGAAGCAGCAGAAAAGCAGGCGGCGATGCGGCGGCGAATCAGAGAGCGCGAGCGAGACTGAGACTGACTCGACAAGGTCGCGGGCAGCTGCTTGTCTACCGTGCGTCACTATCTCAAAAGTTCGGCAAAGAAGGTTCGAGCGTCGCGCGCTTGGGGCGAGGATGAACTGGCATTTTCCAGAATAACAAAGCAGAGGGAAAGTTACGTCTGCTGCGAGAATGACCGGGAATCTTCTAGAAGACCGTGACCAAGCGTTGTCTTCTCGGCTCTGCGGGCGGCAATATTACGCAATCGTCAGCAAACAGGCAGATGGAAGAAGAGATGTTCCATATCAAGTCACTAATGTAAATAAGAAACGGTAGCGGACCAAGCACGGAGCCCTGTGGAACGCCTGAATTGACTGGAACAGTGCGAGAATTGGTATTATTAGCAGTGGTGAATTGTAGACGGTTAGTTAAAAACGCGTGGATCCTTTTAAGTTTGCGTGAGTCGACGTTAAGTGATTGCAATTTATGAAGTAGAAGCCTATGGGAAACTTTCTCAAATGCTTTTGAAATATCCAGAAAGACACAATCAGTTTCGCATTGGTCATCAAGAGAGTGATAGAGATCATATATGTGAAGAATATTAGTAGCTTCTCACATGAGAAATGTTTTCTAAAGCCATGTCATGTTGTGAAGTAGTAAAAAAGTCATTAGATTCAAGAAAGTTAACCAACTGCGAGTAGTTGACATGTTCAAAAATTTAGCAAGGTACACTGGGGAAGGAAATCGGGCGATAATTGAGCGGATTATGTTTTACACCAGATTTGTGTAGAGGAACCACCTTCCCAACTAACCAATCGCTCGGGAGTACGCCAAGGTTAAGGGACTGTGTATAAATGCTTGAGAAAATTATAGAAGAATACACATTACACTTTTTTAAAAACTTGCTGTTGATTACATAAATTCCGGCACATAATGAAAGTTTCATATTGTTAATAATTCCAGTCACACCAATATCGTCTACTGTTACAGGGTTCATCGGTAAAAAAGAAGGGGATGACAATGCAGGCATTCGGCTGACATCACAGGTTTAAAATGACATTCTAAAAACATGGTTTAGCACCGTTGCACGATCAGCAAAAGATATGCTTGTACCATCTGAAGACTGAAGACTAATATCAGACTTAAAGTTGGGATTAATTACACTCCAAAATTGTTTAGGATTAGTTGCTAACATGGTAGGCAGAGTGTGGTTATAAAAATGTGATTTTGTTTCCTTAAGGGTTGACGGGTAATCGTGTTCAGCTTTGTGGTACGCTGCCCATCGAGCGTCTGTGGGCGATCGCTTGGCAGCGCGAAACAGCCTTTTCTTCCTGTTTCGCAGTCGTCTCAGATTAGCGCTAAAACAAGGTGAGTTAGTGTTGCAACAAATTTTTTAGAGGGTATGTATTTTTTTGTTAAAAATCCTACAACATTTTTGAACAACACCCAATTTGACTCCACGGAGCGATCTGAAAGAAATAGGTAAGTAGTCATCAAGAAACTGGGACAGTTCTGAGTTAATTGACGTAAAGTCAGCTCGGCTATAACCACGAATATGTTTTATGGTTACCTTAGGAGTTACTAATGGAATGCGCAATAAAAAGTGTAGAACTAAATGGTCGCTTAGAGATGGCAGATAGGTTATTGTTGATATGACGTTTGGATCTGTTGTCAGGACGAGATCAAGAATATTTGAGGATTGAGGTGTAACTCTAGTAGGCTCTGTGGTCAGTTGAGAAAAGTTGAAGTCAGAACACAGGTCAAGAAAATCGTTAGTTTTAGATAAGAAAGGGTTAGATTCGGGGCTTTTGTCGGACCATATAATGTTGGGAAAATTAAAATCACCCATTAATAAAATTGGCACTCCTGGATACTGAACGACAATTTGGTTAATACAATTATGCAACAAATTCACAAATAAAGAGCTGCTAGCTGGAGGTCGATAGCACACACCGATAATGGTTTGTTTTGTGCTTAAGTTTTAGGCAAACCCAAACAATATCAAGTTCGCAGACTAGAATGACAGGGCGAGAAATTATCGAATCGGCAACGACCGATAAAACACCACCGCCGCGTCTGTTACGTCTCTCGCAGCGAAATGTGTTGAATCTTTTTTTGACAATTAAAGAATTCACTATCAACCGCTTTGCTAGAAAGCCACGTTTCAGTTAGAGCGATGACGTCTGCGTTGCATGAATCAGCAACTGAGCATAATACTTCACGTTTGTGGATTAGACTACGAATGTTAGTAAATATGATTGATATATTTGGAAAAGGCAAACGCTCTTCGCTGCTCCTTGCTGGTTGTTAGGATGACGCCGGAGAAGACGATACAGTTTGAACAGCAGATCGGGAGGACGTAGCGGAAGCATGGTGACTGGGCGAGTCTATTTTGTGAATGCTGTCGTCAATGTCGTTGTAAATAAAGCACTTGTTATTTACAAATAGTTTCTTATAACTTAGCTTGAATGTATAAAGTCTTCCGAAACAGACAAGGGGGGTTTGTTTTTAATTTAGACTTAATCAGCAGAATACTTCCTTTGGTTTTAAAGGATTGTAATTTTACTAAAATGGGTCGATTTTTTTCGGTTACAAAAGTCCCCTAACTGTGAGCACGCACAGTTTGTTCCCGTGAAATACTAAACGAAGCTGAATCTGAAAGTAGACAAATAACCTTATCTTCTGCCTGGGCCCACGTTTCACCAGCGCAATCGTCCACCCCATGAAACACAAGATTGTCTCTGCGTGTCTGGTCTTCCATTTCGTCTAATCTGGTACGCAAAAGATAATTCCTCCTTTCAACGCGCTGAGCGGCTTGATGGTTACCGGCCAGCTCACGGTGTAGTTCGTCGATCGATGCAGCCTTCACCTCAATCGCGGAAACCTCTTTACCGATATTTGTAACCGTAGGTAGTAGCTGCTCCTGCTTTGTTTTTCGATCGTTAATCGAGCTCAGAATTATATTTTGCCCTTGCTCAACTTTCTGAGTACGTGCATTCCTATCTTGCATTAACCGCATCATTTCATCAAGCTGCTTAGCTAGTTCAGCACTAGTTGGTCCGGGGTTGGTCTCGACATCAACACAAAGCTGCAATAACATTACTTTGAACAATTTCACCAAAGCGTCTGGGCATGGAAGCACTACAGTACAAACGTCATTTGATTTATAATAACAATCGTCATTTTTACCAACCTGCAGGGTAAGAAGAAAGTAGTTGACGATGTGCATCCTTGGCGTGTTTCCATGCCCACTGAAGATCCACGGTGGCGAGGGCCACTGATCTCTATTGTAGTAGGCCGGATCGCGGATCGCGGCCTAGGCAGCTGGGGCCGAGTGTCGCCACCGGCGGCCATTGATTGACACCAACCAATGCATGGGTCTCTGTGGGAAGAACGAAAAAAAGTGCCGTTTCCCCCGTTTCTAAGCTCTTGTCAGCACTGAAACGTTTTGGATACTTTTCGATAAGCCCGTCAAATAGCTTGCGTATAAACATTAAAACTGACAGCTGTCGCATTTTTTGTAAATAAATGTTTTGTGGTCGAGAGTGACTCCGCTGTAGTGCAGCCCAATGAGGCGAGAGTTACCTAGAGTTACCGCGGAGTCGGTGGCGGTTTTGTTGAGTTGGGTTTAGCAGACGACAAGCTCGAAGGCTTTGCTCTGCGCAATTCGCTCACTCCCGGAAAGCCCCTGTCGAGAGGGAACTTCTTTGTCATTCATCAACTTCTGGGCTTCCCGAGGATGGTCTCATCGACGGCAAATTCCTTTGTTTACTCCACAACGAGAGCAAGCTCGCCAGCTCAGCCGTTGGTGCTCCGGTACGATTGATTTTTTTACTCGGCGTTCGAACGTTTGAAAAATACCGATTCGATCTCCAAACACCCGACATAAGGTTCGCAGCACGCTACAAAATACTCGCCTCCGAGCACAGCCTACATGCTTTAATATTCTTACTTTTGTGCGTTTCTCCCATAGACTTGCGTGCATTGCCTGGTGTCAAGCAATGGCCGCCGGTGGCGACACCGACAGGCTCCCGATCCGCGATCCAGCCTACTACAATAGAGATCAGTGCGAGGGCGGTCTTGGGGATAGCGATAATGCCGGTGACGATGTTGCTGTCCCGGAATGGCAGATGTGAAGCTGATTGGTGACGGTCGTGGGGATTTCGTCGGGTGGTTTGTCGTTTTCTTCCTTGAAAGTAGTGGAACCGTTGACGAACGGGACTCCATCCAGGTTAATCGAATCCCTTGCTCCAGTCAAGTTGGCGTCCAAGTAGCCAGGATCGACACCAAGGCCCGTTCCGCTCGAAAACGAAAACGGTTGTGTATCACTGCTGCGTGGTGCGAGTTAGAGACCCCCAGGCCTGCTGTGGTACTGCACTGGCTAAATTTATCAACTACAGCGGAGTAACCAGACGTCAATTGGGCCTGACTAACTTTATGTGGCATACACAAACCCAAACCGCAGTTACTTTCACCTCAAGTTTGGCGTATAGTGCACACAGCAGGATACATGTTACAAAACATTTCTGGGACAAAAAAAGGAGGACGCTTTAGATATACACCGACACGCGTGCTTGACGTCACGGAGCTGCGGCGGCGCTCCGATCGCGCCGGAGCCGGGGAGTGTGGGCAAAAGCGCGCACGTTTCGCATGGGCGTCATAGCATTTCAGCATGCCGCGAAGCTGTGTTGCCGTTAATTGCACCGAAAGGTACAAGAAAAGCAGCGGAGTGAGTTTCCACAAGTTCCCGACAGACTCTGAAACGCATAGAAGGTGGATAATATCCGTGGATCGAAAAGAATGGTCGCCTCGCGCGAACGACAGTTTGTGCGCGGCAAACACTTTCTCGGAGGGAAGTGCGGCTTCCATTTTAATCTCCGTCCCGAGGCTTGCATATGTGCAGGGAAACCGTTGCCTGATCGAGACCACCCGGATTTTGTTTCCACGGTGTTCGCGCACAACGCACCCGGGCACCCCCCAAGCGCTCGTCGGAGGCTCGCTACGCCCGTGCTACCAAGCAGAAGGGGTCGACGACAGAACGGCAGTGTTGTAGGCGTTACCAAAAAAAAGTAACCAAATACGTTATTCGTTACTTGCAAACAGACTTGTACACGTTACTGAAAAATAGTAACGAATTACATTTACAATTACTCAAGGCTAAATTGTAATTTATTACAATTACAATTACCCTCTTATAAAAGTAAGTGACCGTCACCCCAAAAAGTAATCCGTTACTTTCGTGGCGTTACTTTTAACATTATTGTCCTCAAGTAAAAAACAAAGGGAAGAGGGTTATTCAAGTTCTTATTGTTGCAACGTGTTCCATTTAATGACCTTGAGTATTTTGAGCAACAGGTGGCCTTCGAAAGTCTCGTCAGGCATTTTGCGTTATTTCTTACTCAATATGTCGACTGCTACGCTGAACACCATTTGAGGTGAGGCACTGGATGGGAGTGCCATATTGTTCCTCACGAATGCTTCATGCTCTGCATTGAGCTTTTTCAGCGAAGCGAGGGAAGTACTATTTACCTCGAATGTAGAGCAAAGCTCCGTCGTTGCAGCCGTTGCCTGCTATCCGAGAGATTTAGTAAATCCTTCCGATACCTCCGATAACGGTACCGATAACAATATGATGCATACGCAAAGACGGCAACGAAGTATCGGATATCGTTATCGAAGTCATCGGACCGATCTAAATTCTCCATTGTCTAAATCGCGAAGCTGTGGAAGTCATCAATAGCAAAACATAGCTGTAACAGTAAGGTGATAATTAAATAATAAATAATGTTTGGCTCGATATTCTTCTCCTTTGGTTCTGAACAGTTCGAGCCTCACTTGAGACGTTGGTGAATAAAAGAAAGTTTCCAGTATATAAATATAACTAATAAAAGAAAAAGGACACTCATAACAACAATAAATTAGAACGTCGGTTAAAACAAGGAAATGTAAACGCACGTTTGCCGTGTGTACCTTTCTTGGTGCCGTTCAAAAACGCACGGAGTACGAACCGACTGCAGTTTACTCCGGTGTTCTCCAGATAGACGTCCACTGATGCCACGGGCAGCAAAGGGTAGAAGTAAGCCGCGCTATGGCCCCACTCACGAATTTCACTCTCTCCTCAAGCCCAGAATATCAAGTCTACGTCAGCCACCATTATTTTTTATTTGTAAAAAATATCTGCTTGAGATAAGATGGGTCCTGCTGGGGCAAAGCAGGAAGAAGAAGGGATGACTATTACCATTTTCTAAGAGGTCGCAAAAAGCTGACTCACGAAAAGGGTAGGGTAGACGGAGCTTTGTCTCGTGTTGTGACATTATGAAAATGGTCGTAAGGACACTGTTAATTCTTTTCAGTGCACTTAGCGCCTCGAGCTTCTCGAAGAGGCGCACAATCACTTGGTGTCCTCCTCTCCCCATCTTCGATCCCAAAGAAAAAACAGAGGGACTAAAAAAGAGCGGAAATCGCTCGCCCCCTCCCCCTTTTTTTTTTTTTTTTTGTAGAAATGTTTATTTGGATTTTTTGACATTGTTGTTAGGGTCTAAAAAATAGGTTCAGGGGCTTGGTGTTGCAAAAAAAAAAAAAAAAAAGGCTTTGCGGAACTGAAGTGCCAAGCCTCTTTTTGCGCTGGTCAATTCGCGTGATAGTGTCACTGCGCTCGACTTTACAAAAATGAAAAAAAAAAAGAAGAAAAAGTTTATTTAGAAGGGGAGGGGGGGGGTTGGTTCTGACAAAAAAAATGTAACGGATTACAAGGAATCCGTTACGTCAAAAATGTAAGGGAATTACTTTAAAATTACTCTAGAAAATATGTAATTATTCCGTTACTAAATTACTGATAAATGTAAGGAATTACAAGTAATTTCGTTACTTGTAACGGATTACGTACAAGTCTGCTTGCAAATAAAAGGTACGCGTTACTGAGCTACGTTATCTAAAAATAAAAGGACGCGTTGCCGCTACCGATAAAAAATAAGGCACGTTACTTCTGCGTTACTTTTAAAATTATGATGTAACACATTTTACGGTTTTGACGATACAGGTCATATATCAAGAAACATTATGTTCATGCAGAAACTGAACATAATTACTTTAGCTCTTTTCACGGTTTCACCTAAATACTTACGAGAAAAAACGCAAAGAAAAACATGGCTTGACGCCTAAAACACGGAGCCAATTGAAGTGTAATTTCTTTAAGACTTGGGAAGTAGTAACGACTAACGTAACTACGTTACTTGAAATAATAACATAAGTAAGTTACCCATTACTGTGCCGAAAACGTAACGAGTAGGTACTACGTTACTGAAAAAAGTAACGCGCGTTCCTGGCAACGCCGTTACTTGTAACCTGTTACCGTCAAGACTGCAGAACGGACAAACCTTTATTGGTTGTAATGCCTTGTGGTCATGAGGGTATGAAAAATATCATACCTTGACTAGAAGACGTTCTGTGTATTTAATTAATTAATGAATACACACACTTCCGCAGACCCATAGTCTGCTGATCCCACCGGCAGTGCGGAAACCGACTCGATGAAATCGTAGACTTGTGAATGGGGCCAGCTGAACATGGAAAGCACACAGAGAAAAAATATAACATTCGCACCGCTGGACTAGCAAAATTTAATGATTCCTCTTTTTCCTTTTCTGCTAATCCTTGATTCCGGTTTCCTTTTTCTTTACACTTAGATTTTTTAATTCTTTACACTTGATTTACGTTTTCTTTTTCTTTACGCTTAATTCGGAATTCCTCTTCCTTAAACGCATTGTCCTTTCTGCCTTCGGAATGTTCTCATCCCTTTTCTTCTGTCTCCCTTAAATGGTCTTCCTCTTCTTCTACTTTTGCCTGGTCCTCATGTCACTCCGCAGGAAAATCTTCTCGGAGTTGTGTAGTGCGACGGAAGGGGCACTAACACAGTCCTCGCCTTTTTCTTCGATGGCTAGGGCTTCCAGGAGTTCACGGGCGAGTTGATTTTTATGTCGCCCCACGATGCTTACGTTGCACAAGGTTGCCCCGCATTGGCATGCGCGACAATGGGCAGCAAGGTGTCCTGCTGCTGTCACGTTTCGTAGAGATGTGGCATGTTCTCTGGTTCTATCGTTGATACAGCGCCCTGTCTGCCCAATATAACACCTTCCACATGTTAATGGAATGTTATAAATGACCTCTTTTTGACATTGGGCGTACTTTGTTTTGTGTGCGATGTTACATTCCTCTTGGTGCCTACGTTGGTCTTCGTTTACCCTGCCGCACATTGAATACCCTTTGTTTGGCGCGGAGCTTATCACTTGGACCCCTTGCCGGCCTGCGATCTTTTTTAGTCGGTGAGTGATGCCATGGAGATATGGTGCTACCACTATGGGACTTGCACACAAAACAAAGTACGCCCAATGTCAAAAAGAGGTCATTTATAACATTCCATTAACATGTGGAAGGTGTTATATTGGGCAGACAGGGCGCTGTATCAACGATAGAACCAGAGAACATGCCACATCTCTACGAAACGTTACAGCAGCAGGACACCTTGCTGCCCATTGTCGCGCATGCCAATGCGGGGCAACCTTGTGCAACCTAAGCATCGTGAGGCGACATAAAAATCAACTCGCCCGTGAACTCCTGGAAGCCCTAGCCATCGAAGAAAAAGGCGAGGACTTTGTTAGTGCCCCTTCCGTCGCACTACGCAACTCCGAGAAGATTTTCCTGCGGAGTGACATGAGGACCAGGCAAAAGTAGAAGAAGAGGAAGACCATTTAAGGGAGACAGAAGAAAAGGGATGAGAACATTCCGAAGGCAGAAAGGACAATGCGTTTAAGGAAGAGGAATTCCGAATTAAGCGTAAAGAAAAAGAAAACGTAAATCAAGTGTAAAGAATTAAAAAATCTAAGTGTAAAGAAAAAGGAAACCGGAATCAAGGATTAGCAGAAAAGGAAAAAGAGGAATCATTAAATGTTGCTAGTCCAGCGGTGCGAATGTTATATTTTTTCTCTGTGTGTTTTCCATGTTCAGCTGGCCCCATTCACAAGCAATGAACCAACATGCTCAGCTTCAGCCAATAACAAAGTAATCGTAGACCTCGAGACACTTGTACGCCTGCACCGTGTCGGCCGTGAACTGGCTTGGCGAAAAAACTAAATAAACGACGACCTGAGCCGTTGACTTCCGTGGCAGCAACTTTACGTCGGAAGCCCAGCAGGCCGTGTTTACGGCGTACGGATCCTCGTAGGCAACGCCGTCCACGCACAGTTTGTTTCGATACCGCTACCGTTCAGGCTCGGGCAACGAGCTCAAATAGTCGGGCATAGCATACGACATACGTTGTGAGGAAATACGACGCACAAATAAAGATACAAGCGTCCCTGCAACGTCAACAACGAGCGCACGCCATAGAGCGCAATGGCGAAAACACGGACAGCCGGGCTGCTTTTGCCCACATATCTACCGCGCATGCGCGGCCTTCCGGCCGTGTTGGTAAGCAGAGCCGCTCCGCGTGTCGGTCTATAGTGAGATCGCTGAAAATCGCGCCCTGTGGCCCACTTTAGACGCATCGTTTAACTACAATCCATATTCGCTATATGGCTAGTTCACTATAAACGAGCTTGGGATACGGAAATGAGTGAATGGATAATAAAGAGAGCCCACATAATACCTACGGCACTGGTCGCACCTTCTTCAAGTAGGTTGCGTTCAGAAAGGCACTCAACGTTGGGGGACGCTTTGTTGTCATTTTGAGAGATCATCCTGCTCGTAGTTAGTTTCTTGTTCTGTCACAGACAGTGATCGCGAGAACTTACGACAAAAATAAAACAAGAAAAAAAAAAAACCTCAATGTTTTGTCGTAGCGGGATCAAATATGCAACAAGCAAAAAAAAGTGTCTTCTTTTTGTGCTTGCTTTTTATTTTCTTGACACTCAAGTCTGCATTGTTGTCGTAGGTCGTTTCCGTTCTGCGTTGCGTCTCAGTGTGGCAATCCTTACTTCCGCAAAACAACCCCTTTTGTTTGAGGAATATTTTGGGGGAAACTCTAGAAAACAAAATGCGCCTTTGGGAAGGCGAGAGGAAAACCCTTAATGTACGAACTTTACGGTGAAATATGAGTTACAATCGGCGCAAAAGCGATGTTTCCACGAGCTCAATCTAAGTCACCGTAGCTTATCGGAGCTAGCAACAGGATTTGGTTGCTCGAAACACTATTCACGTTTGCTCGTGCTACGCCCATGCGATTTCATACCCAAAAACTCGGAAAATGGCGGAATGTCAAAATTGTATTTGAGATAATGAGTACAAGATACTTGGAAATGTAATGAAAATACAGTCTTAAATACTCTCGATCAAAAGTATTCGCAAGATACCAAGATACTTCAACAAGTATTTGAAATACAGTATCTTGAGTCGAGTATTTGAGATAGGCACAAGTCTGGTTGGTTGTTGGACAAGAAAGATGGTGCCTCGTTATCATGTTCGTTCTCGAGGAGGCTACTTGTTCGTACGGCCACTTCATTCGCCGTGTTTCATGCTGCGTTTACAGCCGTCCCAGCGAACGAGTTCTGCTTCTTATGTTATGTTTTAGCGGCCGCAGTTTGCAAGTGCTCCTCAGCGGTCGTGAACGAAGCGTGTTAGTAGATCGTATTCTGCATAAACCGATCCCAGCGGGCGCGTGCTCAACCCATGCTTCAAAGTAGCGACACGAGCTCACTCTAGGCGAGCGCTTCAGAGCATGCACCGAAGTGGCAGCGCGAGCTCCTGCTAAAAATAGCGTGGCCTGAAAACTCAATCTATAAAACTCTCTGTTGACTTCCCCCTCGCTCAAGTGTGTTGTGGTGCCGAAGGTGGCGTACACTAAAGCATACACTGGCGACCATAGTTTAGTACGTTCCTGCACAGCTCCCGCTCACGATCTTACACAACGCCTCTGCAACATGCATTGCACAGCACCAAGATTGCATACGTTCTTCTTAGTAGATAAGGAAGCTCGCTCTAAACGTAAGCATTTTCGACAGAGGTCTGTCTGGTTAGGGAGAAATTGACATAGTTTTTGCGGACTCTAACCAAAGTTCTATTAAAAACACATAAACCCGACGTTTCGGGACCCGCTCGGTCCGGATCCCTTGGTTTCGGGACCCGCTCGGTCCCTTGGTCACAGGTGACTTTAGGTCACACGTGACCAAGGGACCGAGCGGGTCCCGAAACGTCGGGTTTATGTGTTTTTTTCTCGTGACCAAGGGACTGAGCGGGTCCCGAAATGTCGGGTTTATGTTTTTTTTTAATAAAACTTTGGTTAGAGTCCGCAAAAATTATGTCGAAGCTCGTTCTGGGCCTGCGCAGAGCCAGCGTTCATCTTGGCAAGCTCAGTTTTCGGCCGGCAACTTTATGAATCTGAATCTTTGCTACAGATATTTGCTATCCACGAAGCAAGTCAGTAAAATAGCCTTGGCGTCTTACCTGACTAAAGCGCGAAACACATGCACGACGAAACCGTCCGATCCGACTTGCGAACTGCCGGAATGACCTTCGGGAGCGAGGGTTTTCGTAGCACCGAAGAACGTTGAAAACCCTCGCCTTCGAACATCGTATTGCCTGATTGGACGTCAGATCGGACGGTTTCGTCGCACATTTGTTTCGCGCTTACTCTTGCGACTAGGCCAGTCATATGTTTTGAGGTACTACGGCACAAACCTTGTATCACGCGATGGCCGTGCAGCTGATCACAAGGGTTGCCATCATACTCGAGCCGGTAGTTTTGGCTTAGCCGTAGACCCCCGAAACAAAACTTTAATATAAGATATCTACGAAAATACACGAGGCATCGAGAAAAAAACAGTATACCTCGTAATTTAGGGACGTTTCCTTCTCTAAAAACAATAGTTACCCTACAATCGAGAAAATGTACCGAAGTTACCCTTTACCTTTCGCAACACAGTAGTGATGACACTTACTCACACTCAGGACTGAACAGGAACGATTGTCGTCGTCCTGTTTATGTAGCTCAGCAACCCAATTGCGATATGCGCAACGGAAGACTACGGGAAACAAAGTGGGCTAGATGCAGAGATGGCGAAGATCATGACTATGGGGCTACAGTGCATGCGCAATCACGGTGAATTTGCTATTGGCCGTCCACGCACATATATGGTCGTTGTTGTCGCCATCTTGATGCTTACACTCGGTATCGCCTTATTCTTGCTTTAGTAAGTCCACTTATATCTGTGGCTGGTGCCGGTTCTGTTCGGGATCGACCTAATTAAGACCCATTTGCTTTGTCGTTGTCTGCAAAATGGCGCGAACTGTAAGCTAATATGTCGCTCCTACTCTAAGAACTAAATCCATCTGGTTCAGGATCAGAAAAACGACGTGGGAAGAAACAAGTTGGTATTTTTATTGCATGTATGTTTAGGCCGCGGGAACTTAGCCCCAGTGTCTGTCTGAAGGGTCGGATGTAGATTACACATTTAGGCAGGGCAGAACGACTGATAGCCTGTTGTATTTATTGTCTACCTCGCAGTTGTGATAGACGACCACACGTCGGTACGATGATTGTCCAAATTGAAACGGACAGGAGGAGGGATTAAGCGGAAAGAAACGAGAATGGAGCTGGGAAGAGAAGTAACCATTTCTGCAAGTACCAGCCAAACGATAGGAGCTAAACTGCTCAACGGTGGCCGGTATTGTGAAAAAAAAAAGTGACGCATTATGAACCCCTTCATTTGAACAAGACATTTTTGCGCAATTTAGTAGACATTCAGACTAATATGTTCTATATTTATTCACGCCACACGATCTTCCTTTAAGTGTATATGCGTGAGAAAAAGTGTAAATTATTTGTGTGTGTTATTTTGAGGTATGCAAAAAAGGGGATTTAGAAGAGGTGTGAAATTGTCTAGATGCATAGTGAGCCTTTAAATTATTCACGAACCATCACCAAATCCCGCCTTTCTATCCGCCGGCGGATATTACACCCAAAAAACTGTTGTTTTTAGTGGGGCCGTTTTTTTTTTTCTATTAAATGTTCTTACATGTCACCAGAAACCACACTTTTTACCCGAGGTTAAGCGATTGTGAAAAAAGAACAAAAAACACGCACGTTACACAGCGTGCTACGCACTTAAAGATATTTACACCGTTCAGTGTGTAAATCAGGTTCTCCTAATGCGACCACCTTAAGGACGTTACAGGAACGCCTTTAGATTGCTGGTGAACACAAGCAATCCAGCGTCTCTGACGCTGGTGAACACCAGCGTCGGAGTTGGCTCCGCCGTCGGCGTCGGCGTAACCACGATAAATTTAGCGGGAAAAATGATGTGACGTGACCTCAACACGAATTCAATTCCTGGCTAAATTTAGCGGGGAAAATTACGTCATATGTCCAGATGTAACGTCACCTAGGAAAAAATTCAGTTTCTCCGCCAGATTTAGCGGGAAACTTGATGTCAAGTGACCTAAACAGCAAAACAATTCCCCGTTAAATTTATGGGAAAATTAACGCAACGTGACCTCAACCCCAATTCAGTTTCTCGGTTAAATTTAGCGGGGAGAATGATGTGACATGATTTGGTGTCACGTCACCTATGAGAAAATTCAGGTTCTCCGCTAGGTTGAGCGGGAAAATTGACATCACGTGATTTCAACAGCAATTTAACTTCCTTCTAAATTTAGCGGGAGAAATAACGTCACGTGATCTCAACACCAATTCAGTAGAAGGGTATGCACTTGGGCTAGTTGGTGATTCATAGTTCCGAGGGTAAAAGCGCTAAAAAACAACGGACAAGTGAAAAACGAACAGCACCGAGCGCTCCGTCTTGATCGTCTCTTTCATTTGTCCGTCGTTTTTTATCGCTTTTTCCATCTGAACCAATTCAATTTCCCGCCTAAATTTAGCGGGGAAAATGACGTGGCATGACTTGGTGTCACGTCACCTATAAGCAAATTCGGGTTCTCCGCTAGATTTAGCGGGAAAATTGGTGTCACGTGCGGAGGAGGAGGAGGAGGGGAGGAGGAGGAGGAGGGAGGAGGATGAGTAGGGGAGAGGAGGAAAAAGTACGGAATTCAGTTTCTCCGCTAGATTTAGCGGGAAAATTGACGTCACGTGAGGAGGTGGAGAAAAGGAGCAGGAGTAGGGGAGATGAGGAGGAACAGGGGAGGAGGAGGACGAGAGAGGAGGAGGAGCTGAAACGGAGGACAGGAGGAGGAGAAGGCAGGGAGGAGAAGAGGAGGAGGAGGAGCATACTTTCCCCTCCGTATCTTCCCCTCCTCCTCCTCAAGAGCTGCGCTCTAATTTCGCGTTACAGATTTGTAAACGTCTAATTTTTCTACGAGCAAGAAGTTTAGAAGCAAGAAGCATCGCATGTAGTTCTCACATGCACAAAAAAAAAAAGCCCAATATAGAGATACAGTGAATGACGCACGAGAGACGAATCAACTCGGTTATCCGCCTGATATACTCCACAAATGAAAAACACTCCTTCGCGGGTGATCGTGTTTGCAATTACGAAGGTTACAAGTATAGTTACAAGAATGTTCCTGTGAATATATCACGCAAAGCCTAACACTTCTAACTAAAAGGAATATCTCTCCACATGAAAGGATCGGTACAAGCAAGTATTGTACGAAATTGTCGCTAAAACAACCTCCGCTAAAGCTGTTTTCGAAGAGGTTGTGTAAAGCGCCGTTCACATATATGCGACCGACAGAGACCAGACCGGTTTTTAAGCCTCTTGCGACTTCTTAGGACCGAATGCGCTGCAGCGAAGCTGTTCCTAAGAGATAGCAAGAGGCTTAAAAACCGGTCTGGTCTCTCTCGTTCTTACTCGGTCGCAAGAGTGTGAACGGGCCGTAACAATAAGTTACACAAATAAGAAACCGTAAAAGTCAGGCTTAGATTGCAGCGCTCGAATTCAACCAAATTTGGCCTTCGATTTTTTGCGCCTTTATTTTGGGCACTTCACTTCATCACTATGGTCTCACCAGAGGTAAGCCTCATTCTGCCCTTATCCGCAGCGCAGATTTTAGCACAGATTTGCAATTATCACCAGTTAAAGTGGCAGCAATGGCGGCTCTAGCGTTGTGCTCAGTTGCGCAGAACGCGACAGTTTCGCCGCATTAGAAAGCGAGAAAAGCACGCACCGCATACGCCAGCGATAAAAAGGAGAGGAACACCAAACCCGGTTTAAAACATAAAGCCACGGATACACTGCGAATACCTCGTACATCCATAAAAGCTGTCCGCAAATAATTCTGTCTTCATAAGTGCGCCAGACAAAGTATCTTCTGTATGATGTATGGGCAGTGTGACTGGGGCTCAAAGTTGCTTTCTTTTCGCAAAAAGTAAAAAAAAAAAAAGAAGTTAACTTTGTTTAAAAAGTAAACACGACTGCTCAAGGTAGCCGTTATGGGGATATATGTGGCAGGCCTCGGTGCAATGGCGCCGTCATATTGGTCTCGTGGCGCTCGTTCCCGCGTATAATACATACGCAAATGATGGAGTGTTACGACCATACGTGTCCGGGTATATCGAAGCTCCTGGAATATTTATAAAGAGCGCTTCCCTCGTATGAGCAGTCGAATAATTAGGCGCTCAGCCGCTTGGCGCTTCGATCTCACCTCGACCACCCCCGCAGATGCGGTTGCGTTAAGCGAGCGATTTGCTCGCTCGTACAAGTAAGCGACCCTCTGAATAACTACGTACTCACGCGGTGGCCGGTTATTTTTTCGCCCCTTTCAACGTTGGAAACATTCCGTAATGCACGGACCTGCGCGTTGACTTGAAAAGTATTTGCGCCTTGCCACATGTCAGGGTCGGCCAAGACGCTGCTTGTATCCTGACGTGTCGTGCGCGCAAACGAGCGCTGGGCTGAAATCGGCTGTGTCATGCCACGGTTACGCCACGCACGTCAGAAAACGCTCCCGTCTACACTTTTACCTGATTCGACTTCTCCAACAACGCGCTGAAGCCGGCTCCGGATCCTAAATTCTCCTGATCTGTTGATCTTGTGGCGAATTCCACTCGTCGTTTTGGCTCGCTCCGGGATCGACCTTTTTTTGGAGCGCGGGTCCGTCACTGGGCGTTGGGGATAAACCCGGATGTCTTTCGCGTGTCGTTTTGAAGCAACGCGGACTCCAGGGGCCCTAATTTGGACACTTGGCGAAAAAGTCGGCGAGAAATTTGGCGGCTATGATTGGCCGGCGCCAAGGTCAAGTGCGGCGTTGGCCAATCACGGCCGCCAGATTTCTCGCCGACTTTCTCACTAAGTGTCCAGATTACGGTCTCCGATCTCGACTCCAATTGGCCAAATCTCGCCCCGCCTATAGACCTTTTCCGCCTACTCTCGCCCCCGACCGCCAAGTCGGCATATCCGGTATGGGCGAAGAAAAAATATTAAAACGTTTCAACCTGCAAATAGTAAAAAAATAGAGGGCAGACAAAACGAGGATGGGTGACGGTTACGCTTATCTCCTAAATGCATTCTCTTGGCGTGGCGACGGCCAAACAATGTTTTCGCCCATACTGGAAGTGACGATATTTCAAAATGGCGGCGCCCGTGTGAAAAAGGTCTATACACCGTTCCAAGTCGGTCGATGCAGAAAGGGAAAAACACTCTCGAACCAGAGCGCTCCGCCAACACTCCGCTTACCCTTTCCCTCGAAAGCTCGTCTGCTTCACGGAGTGAACTGTTACCGAAGGGTAGAGAAAGCACGTGCGCAGTGTACGGAGGCAAGTTGTTTCGACAATGTTAGGCGCTGCTTTGATATTATAGCGTGTTTTCGCGCGTGACCTGTGCAAGGAAGGAATCGACCGGGCAGCATTAATTGTGCTGTAATTGGTTGCCCAAATAACAAATAAAAAAAAAACGTAATAGAAACGCCGATTCAGTGTGCGAGACTCACGCTGTGAAACAGGATGAATGTGGGTGCGGCATGTTTATGCTGCACGGGCTCCCCGCTTCTCCGGACCTACAACGCCGGTGGCTGGCGAATTCAAACAAGAAAGACTTCTTGCCATCGAAGAGCAGTCGTGTGTGCTCAGACCATTTCTTGGACGGCCGACGAACTGCGGAGAACCCCGCGCCGTTCCTTCGCCTGGGCTACGACCGAAAGGTAAGCGGAGGGCGGCTTAAAAATTGAAAAAAGAAAACAGTTGCGTGACTCTTGGTCCACTGATTTAATGACTCTATTTTTCTTCAGGTGGTAATTGGCAGGCGACGCCTGGTGCGGAACAAAAACGAAAATTTCGGCAACGCCATTCTGCAGTGTCTCACTTCAGATGTTCCTTCGTTAGGAAAGCAGAAACTGACAGAAGAAGTGACAAACACAAGGCGCATTGCCTTGTCTTTTTATTATATTTCAAAATTTATATAGCGATTCATATTTAAATTTGAGGTTTCTACTATTTCAGTTAAAGCAGACGTGGCAGCACAGGTCTGAGCCGTTAACCGCGCAGTTAGTTCAAATGTTCCCCGGCGCCCCCAAGCTGCGACAACTCGAGTTCGGCGCAAATTCTCGTGCCGTAATTTGTGCCATCCTTGCTTCTTTCAATCCTCAATTCCACTAGCGATCCTCAATTTTACTAGCGATCCCCAATCTTGCTAGCGATCGAAACGCCGAGTTTGGGTTTGGGAGCGACGACTGCTCCAGAACCGCGCTAAAAATTACCCACAAAAAGTTGCCAGGAGAGCAGGATGCACTTTTCCCCATGCCTGACATACCGATTAGGATAGTGCTTTCCTCCATGGACGACGCAGACGATGAGCCGATGGCGCCGAATACGGCAGCCGTGCCGGCAGAAGCAGCTGCGATCGATGTGACTCGGTGAGTAGGGTAACAGTTCAGTATTGGCGGTCGGTCATTCGGACGGGTTCAGATTCTCCCAAATGCCCGGATGAGGGTAGACGGCGCTACACTCGTAAAAATGGCGCCGCCCAGGAAGCCCAAATTGGAACGGTGTATATCCGCGAATTGCTTCCGGAAGCCGATTTCCGGAGGCACGTGACTTGCTGGCGCGCATTGCATGCCGGTCAGGATTCCGCGATCGGCCGCTGAATCGCTGACAAACATCGGGACGAAGACGGACATCGGCACGGTCGGTGTAAGTAGCGGAAGTTAATCCCGCACGTGAAGGGTTGTCCTTGACTATGACTTTGTAGTATGATACCGCGGTGATTAACCTGGACTTCCTAGAAAAGAAAATAGGACATCGCCGTGTGGCGACGTCGCCACTCGCAGTTTCAATTCAGCAAAACGCTCGACACGTTGTCTTTATTTGCAGCGTCGAAATTGGTCCTTTTTGAACGTTTACGGCCTCAACCACCGTACATTTATTATTTTTGTGCTATTTGTGCTCAAGTTTGAAGTATTACTGCTACGTACTATTTTTGTAGTGTGCCCGAAACATACGGACTTTCGCGTTTTATTTTTTATGTGAGTGGAATGGGTTGGTTTGTGCTAGTATTCCTGATCACTAACTTTTTTTTTTTTCATTTTCAAAAAATATCTCGCTGTTGCATTATCAAAATTAAAATATAATCTATACCTGTAGCGTAGGAATCTCAAAAAATCTATTCTCGTGATGCGGTCGTGTAGTGTTCAAGTGGTCGTCTGCTCGCTCTCGGCTTAGCGTAAGCCTGTTTCTCTTCGGCCCTCCGAAATTCATCACGAAAAACATAAATTACAAATAAAGTCCTTTTTATATAAAAGCAGTCCCCCGTCTGTTCGTTTGCCACGAAAAGACAACGTGCCCATAGGACAGAAATATCTCAAAGCAACGTTCAAGCGGCTGTCCGACTAAAGCTCGCAATGTATTTGTCGTTCGGTAATCATCCGGGGCCTGGCGAACGCCGGCCGCTCCCGCGGAGGTGGAGTCGGAGACGCAGCGACTTACACTGATCGCGTGCTTCGTCACAATTTTAGGCCATTGATCTGAACATTCAGCGGGATTCGTCATACGAGTACGGTCGAGTGCGCCAATGTACGAAGGGGCTTTACAAAGCACACGCCTCGTGCAGCCTCTACACTCTAAGAAATAATGGAGGAAAAAGGTAGCAACGGTGCATTTTCCTCCCTTCTACTGACGCACCCCAAGCGGACACGAGAAGAAGGGAGGAACAAGACGTTTTTCTCCTTCTCCAGGCAGACGGGGGGAAGCTGTTGCCCTCCCGACTCATCTCCTTTCGGTTTCATTTTTCGAGCACGTTGTTTAATAAAAGTTGTTGAGTTGATTGAGCTTCAGCGGCAGCGTAGGCCTCCTGTAATTCCGTCTCCCAGTCAAAACCTGCAGAACATTTCGGTTGCATTGATGTTTTTACCACAAATTTTATCAAACGATCGAGCAATCGAAGCAACTAGAAACAGCGAAGTTCCGGAGCAGTGCCAGCAGCGCTACGTACACTGGGCTAGACGGCCATCTTCGAATTGCGGGGCCCACGCGCAAGCATGCGGACCAGGCGGAACGATGTGTCTACAGTGGATGTGTCGACGTTGACGACGTTATGGAAATCGTGGGAACTGCGTCCAAGACAGTTTCTGTTTTCTGTTGCCGAGTGCCAACCGGCAGTCAACGTGGTTCTGTATTTCTGTGTGTCAGCAACATAGCAGCAACATTGCGATGACAGTGTTGTGCGTCGTGAACCGAATACTATATTTATCGCCGATGTGACCGTGTGTTCGCGTATCAGTGGTGTAACAACCGGATGAGATGACGTAAACTGTCGGGCATTGATGCCGCTGATCGGGCGGCCGTGATCGTAGGGGAAAGGGGAGGGGGGGGGGGGGGGTGTTGCAGGTTGACATTCCGCTTTACATTAGAGTTTAAGATCCCTTGAGTAATTAGGTGCAATCGGTTGACGTGCGGATAGCCGTGTTGGAATGCTGGTCTGAACAGTAGCTCCTATCGGTTGTCTCCTCCCCGAGAGCGATTGCGCTCTGGAGAAAGTACTGAGCAGTATGAAAATATGACGGAAATTATGTATGTTTACAGTTTGGAAGTTTACCATTAAAAAAGGATGGTAAATAAAATCGAAAAATAAAAAGCTAACCTTTATTTTGATGTTTAAATATACTACGGTTCCTGGAGAAACTGCTATTCAAGTGGCGCGCTGGGATGAGCGCTAGAAGTTTTCCAGCTCGCCACGGCGTAGCTCCGTACACTTAACACCTGCCGCAAGTTGCGGCTTTGACAGCTTTCAAGTTGATCGAAAATACATGATGATTGAAACCTAAAACTCTGGTTTTAAAAAACGGAAACTCGTGAAATAGGAAGAGAAAGGGACAGACAACGTCTCAAACTAAGCTAAAAAGTGTATTGCCTCTACGCCTTATATACACCTCCCCCAAACGTCGCCACCACCAGAACGGTTGATCACCGAACTACAAACAATACACCGGACCGCAAATAAAACATAAAAAACAAACAAAAGAGAAACGTGCCCTATCGTTTCCATCTTCACCCAGAACACGGGTCCCAATATAAACAGAAATACAAGGTCGTCACCACCGCACCTGGAAGGACTTTAACGCAGACAATCTAAACTTTTCGCGCGAGAAGATGAGACCTGTTGTGCGAGAAATGTTCGCATAAAAACTTCGGGAAATTTATTACCCAAGCGTCACTGCAACTTGGAAGTGAGTCAAAAAGCTTTCTTCGACTGTAAAGACCTAGTGTGGGGTGAACTTAGGAGGGGAGGGGGTTGCTTCGCAGAGTCGTTTGCCTTGTTGGGTTCGGGATCCTAATGAGGCGCATTGTTGGCGACTAAGTGTGATTCACGGTTCAGTTCGGGGGAAAGGGGGGAGGGGTAAGTTAGAAATGGTCATTGTGTGTTTCCTTGTGCTAGTGTTACATTATCCGCGTAGGATAATGTAACACTTAATGTGTTACATCATGTAACTGTCCAATCATTGTAATCTGAGAAGAGACCACGGCGATTGACGAGACTGAAAATATGTTAATTTCATTTGCCATGCTCAATGTGGCGACATCTATCTTATTTGGTGGCAACTAAAGTCGTCAACCACAGCACGACCCCGAGAAGGCGGCCACACCAGCTCATTCAGAGACTATCGGCCTTAAAGCAGTCCTCGGTCGTTATGCTCTATTCGGCCTTAAAGCCAACCCGGCCCTTTCGCCCCTCTCGGCCTTAATGCACTCTCGGTCGTAATGCAACTATCGGCCTTAGCGAGATGCTCTCTCGGCTGTAATGCAACTATCGGCTTTAGCGAGATGCTCCCATCCGCGTCGAAGTCCTTCCGGGTCCGGTGGTGACGACCTTCTGATTCTGTTTGTTTTGGAACCCGTGTACTGGGTGAAGATGGAAACGACAGGGCACGCTTCTCTTTTTTTTTATGTATTGTTTGCTGTTCGGTGTATTGCTTGTAGTTCGGTGATCAACCGTTGTGGTGGTGGCGACGTTCGGGGGAGGTGTATATAAGGCGTAGAGGCAATAAAGTTTTTAGCTGAGTTTGAGACGTTGTCTGCCCCTTTTTCTTTCTACTTCACGAGTTTTCGTTTCCATCTGGTGGCAAGCGATTTAACCTTCTCTCGCTACGCGATAATTTCTGGTTATCGTGCAACAGCGGCTTCGAGTTTGTTCTTTTGAGAGCGGCTTTTGGTTTCGTGGTTTGGTTTTTCATTCCTCCGTAATGTGCGGTTGACGAAGGAATTATGACTCGAGGAATAACAAAGGTAAGACGTAAAGTGCCTGATGTAAATAGGTATCGGTTGTCTCCGTTTAACATCGTAGTGCTGACAACAATGAAATTATAACCAGTGGTCCCACTCAAGGCCACTTCCGGTGATCGCGCATACACAGCGCCACTCAAGCCGGGTGGCGACAACTGAATTTGTAAAACAAAAACAAACGAAAACTAACAAGGTAAAAAGAGTCGCAATAAAATAAATTGAGTGCGTTAATGTTAACATTTTAGCAAACATAATAAGGTAGGTTATAATAATAAACCAATATAGAAAGGGAAAATCGAGCTGTGACCGTAAGTTTTAGAAGTTCATTGCCCTAACCGAAACCATGTTTTTAAAAAACTTCGCAGGTCGCATTGTCGGCGTTCTTGGTGTTGCTGTTCTGCGAATGTCTCTTTCGAGTATATTTACCTTTCTGTTGGATTCTTGCTTGGTATTTTAATGTCACGTGAGTTACCGAATCACGCTACGAATGTGTTGTAAATGGGCCTCCTCAGGCAAGAAGTCGAAAAGCCGGGGACTCATTTCACCGTTCGGGATTTTGGGATTCCGCTTCAAGTTCGTTGCTGGTGGGTGCAAACATTTCTTAAAGTGATCATGCTGTCCTTCGCGTCAGGCATGGCACGATCGTCTTTTCTCCAACGCAGGTATGTGACCCCGGTAATTTCTTAGGCGTATGTACGTCGGACGTGATTTGTAAAACGGTCGAACGTAACGAATTGCTTGCTGATTTCGCAACCTCCACGCATCGAAGGTTTCATGCCACTTTACTGGGGAAATTAAACATTTCGTGGCAAATGACGATAATCAGGAGCGAACCTGGGGTTCGCTAATCTGTAAAATTGTAAACGAGAAGTTCGCATCAATATATAAGCATAAAAAACCGCAACACTAAAAAAAGTGAATTTACCAGCAGTTATATATTGGCAAACAGGCTAAGCAAGTTGACTGGGTACATTAAACGTAGTTCTGAATTGGCAGGACAGATGGGGGATTTCAGGGATCCGGCAAACTCGTCGAAAGTCAACTCGTCGACGGCCAACTTGTTGACGGCCAATTTGTTGAATAGGCCAATTTGTAATAGGGCTATTCGTCGAAGGGCAACTTGTCGAAAGGGGCAATCTGTCGAAAGGCGAATCGTCGAATGGGTTGAATGACGGTCCGAGGTAAAAGTTCGTGGTTCCTTGTAATCTTTTGACCTAAATTTTTATTTCTGTTCGGACTAGGGCAAGCTCCATTCCTAGGTTACAAGACGGAAAGGAAAATCAGAAGAGGGCGAAGACAGTACAGTACCTTGATACAAGTTGAGAAATGTTAACTTCGGGATCGTCCTTTTGTTTGGTTTCCTTATTAGATTTTGTAATGAGCCGCCGCAGACTGTCGCCGCGAAGCCGCGTGAACAGGTGGGCCGGGTAGGTTAGCACGCGGCCCAGTGATACACGTGCGACGTAATGATCGGCCCCAACTGCACCGTTAAAGCTGCGAAAGCTGCATGTTGTTATTATTGACAAGAAAGAGCACAATGGAGGTCTACTACCATGCGGCGATATTACGCGTTACTATAGGGCAGGATTTGATTTAAAATTTCAAGACAAAAATCATATATTATGGCTCTGAAACAGTAACGACCAGTTTTCCTCTTCAACGAGTTCCCCTTTGACGAGTTGCCCTTTGGCGAACTGGCCTATTCGACGAACGGGCCGCCGACGAGTGGGCCGTCGACGAGTTGAGTTTCGACGAGTTGGCCAAGACCCATCAGATGGATGTACCTCGAAGGGAATTAACGAAAACGTACCTATAAAAAAAAGCGTTGCTCGAACATGCCAGTTTCCTGTACTCACAGCTGTTTTTTCTCTCTCCTCAGGACACTCTCAGGGTAGGGCAGCATTGGCATCTGTCGTTCAGCATGCATAGAGCCCCTTCCCTGCCTCGCCCCCACCCCCCTTTCCTGTCCAGCTACAGACATAATTTATCTCCGCTTGGCACGTCATGCAGTAAGATCCATAGTACTTCTCTAATCTAAAAGTATAAGGTGTGTCTCATTTCGTCCATTCACTGTATGCTGTTACTTGATTGTTCCAGTATGATGGTTCCTCGGAGTATTAAAGAGAATACTGCAAAGGCCACGGATGTGTGGAAGCAAGCTGCTAGGGCCGGGCACCCCAGACAAGGACCATCAGTAACCAGGTGAATAAGGTGAGAAAACTGAAGAGACAGCTCATCATCTGGGCCACACGGAGAAAATCAGAGACCATATGCTGGGAAATTTGTCGACATACAGCTTCATCTTTGGGTAGCATGAGCATTTTCTGGTCATATTCGTACATGAGGTGAACTGTTACAGAAACAAGGCCGACTCATCCTTCTGCAGCTTACAGGCCGTTACAAAAGCCACGGCACCAGCGAGCCAACCGGAACCTTTGGCTGAGGGACGTAAGAACATATTATGGGAGTATACTCCTCCTACGGAGAGCTCTCATAAACCTTGTTTCTTGTTCTCATTAGCTTTAAAGGGCGGCAGCGTTTTTCTTTGTAATATTAGGCGAAAACAGAGTAGCTGTAGTGTGGCCACTAAAATTGACGTTGCGGTATAACATTCTTCATGAGGATTCTGGCATCTATCCTATAATCTCTTATGAAATTCTGAATATCGCAGCCACGAGTGATCACTTGACAAGAATCCGCAACTCGTCATATGATTAACTGCGTAAATGGTTGGGTAAGTGCAGTAGCGGCAGCTTTGTATATTTGATAAAAAAACAGTGGCTGGGAGGGCTTTCTTCCTCATAACCATCTGTCTCAGTCAAGGCTGTCTTAAAAACGCCTTTCAAGTCAGAAGTCAGAAAGGGTGTTTCTGGGACACCTCTGACACACAGTAATTTTCGGCATCTATGAGACACTCGAGAAGGAAAACATTATGCAGTTGCAACCTGCGAACCAGGTTGTAAACTGTGAGGACGACTAACATCGAGTTCTGTTTTGTATGAGTGGTCTCTCAGCATTTGGCATGCAAAGTGTGGAGCAGTTATGTCAATTAGAACTTGAGGCTCCTGAATACTGGGACTGATGCCATCAACACGACAACCACAGCTGGTTGTCGTGCCAGTAGATTTCCTTCTGAAGTCACCAAAAGATAACAACAATAACCAGTTGCTGCCATCATGTTGTGTTAGCCAGTGGTCAAGAACAAGACTATTTCTCTCTTCAGCTTGGACAAAGTGGTCTTTAATTCGTTTTCTATAAGCTACTTTGACACGCAATGGCACACATAACCTAGCTTAGTGAGCTACCTACATATTAGTAGTGTTTTCAGTTTGTGCTAAATCACAAAAAGAGCCCTTGCAGAATAACGTGGTGCTGTGATAACGTAAATTGTTACTTCCTCATACTGGAGATTCCCCTCCGTCGGAGTTCGGATAGGAGCAAGCTGTGGTCTATGCTGTTAAAAGCATTTCTTAAGTGTAACGGGACGATCTCGCACGGAGTTCGGCTGTCGAGGCTGGTGCTGAGTGCATGGGTGACAGCTGCAGGAGCCGATTCGCAGCTCCTGCCTGGGCGGAAACCGTATTGGTGAGGGCTAAAGAAGTTCGATAGCTCAAGGTGGGCTAAAAGTTGCTTGTTAATGACCCTTTTTGTTGTATGGCAAACGATGGAGGTTATGAAGATTGACCGGTATGAGTGGATGTCAGACTAGAGGGGGCACCGTGTTCCTCTTAGAGAGGCGTTACTGACGCAGTTTGTCAGGATTTAGGAACAGCTGTGGGAGAGAAAATCGTTAAAGAGGCGAGTGAGGACGGGGGAGATACGGCCATTGCAGGCTTTAAGCGATGCGGGGTTGAGGCCGTCTGGTCCAGGGCATTGAGAGGAGTTCACACGTGCAAAGGCTTCATGGGTTTCACTTTGAAGAATGACTATGGAAGAGAGTATGGTTGCTGTTGTGGCTTCGACTGGCAGAGTTGTGCGTTGAGTGGGACAAAGGTTGTGGGTTGGGTGGGACAAAGCAGAGAGAAGAACTCTGCTATGTCGTGAAGATTGGAACAGGGCATGCTGTGGACGTGTGAAGACCGGCGCAGCAGCAAAAGGTTTCTTTTGCTGCTAGTTGTTGCTATAGATAATCGTTATGGGAGATATGGATGAGATGCTTGACTTTGGTACGACTTGGTGGTCTTGGTTGAGGTGAGTGGGATTTTGAGTTTTTTGTGCTTTCTTGAACAGACAGTGTTTACGTCTGATTAAGGGTGCAATCTTCTTTGTCATCCATGGAAGGCTGCCGTGCCTCCTGTTGGTCCTTAAAGTGAACACATTTGTGCTGAATTGCTAATATGGCGAGCCAGTGGTCGTCGGCCTCGTCAGCCGATGGGTGATCAAACACGATGGACCAGGGAGCGAGGTGGATGAGCTAATTGAGATGAGGGGAATCGTTTTTTGTTTTTTTAGAAGTGCTGGAAGCTGGTTGTCTAGCGACTGGGAAAACCGGGAATTGTCAAGGAAATTTTAATTATCGGGGAAAATCCGGGAATTGTCAGGAATATTGTCAAAAATTGAGCACTGTCAGAAAAAATGAGCCGGCAACGCCATCGAGCTCCCTACGCAAAGGCTGGACGACTTGGGATCAGAAAAATAGGCAATAAATTCTGCTTAGAAGGGAGAGCGGGCTCTGCTCACCCGATGTAGAGTATGCTACCCGATGCAAACGGAAGAGCCGACAAATCCAGTCCAAGCCTTGGATTGGATTGAATTGGATTGAAGGCGCGACACTAGACTAGATTCAGTTAGAGCTACTATATATTTAAAAAGAAATAGAAAAGTCGCAGACCGTAATTGAATACAAGCCTTAAGCCGAAAGTATTCATCTGGCGGCCATGCTGGCCATGCTGCCATTCGGTTATTGACGTGTATATGGTTGAGCGTCGTGTTTTCATCGTGTTTCCGGAAGTGGCCTCTTCGCTGACGATGTCGGCGGCAAGGAAGTGTTCGATTCTCCGTGGTGGACGAACCCGAATATTTCGGAATATACAAGTTGGATTAGGCCCGTGCAAAATGATCCTCACACTGCTCAATGATCAATGCCTTGTGTTGTAATGGTCTTAGAGACTTAACCGTCTCTACAGTGGTCAGGGAATTTCGCCTCAAATTGTCAGGAAAAAACCTGGAAAAGTCCGGGAATTTCAATATAATAGTTTGCTAGACACCCAGTGGAGGTTCTTGGCTTGATGGCCTTGCCTAGGGGGTGAGCAGAGGATATTGGTGAGGAAAGCACTGTGATCACTGTTTGGTAGGCTGGATTTGACTGTACAGCGGTAAGATTAGGTGAAATTATTGGTGAAGGCGAGGTCGAGGAAGGTAGCCTTGCCGTTTCGAGAAATTTAGGATGGGGCGTCACGAAGTTGGGTGAGGCCAGCAGTTTCCAATACGTCTAGCAGCATGTCATTGAGTGGATCTGATGGGATGGAAGTTTCTGGGTGGGACCAGTTAATGCAACTGTTGAAGTCACCAAAGATGAGCAGTGCAGAGAACCTGCTGGGGTCGATGCTCTGTAGGCTCTGTTAGAGGAGGGCGTACGATTGTTCGCAGAGATGGGGTAGGCAATAGGTAGACACCAGAAGAAGCTTTCCATGTTTGCGAAAAACCTCGACGAAGATGGCTTCTAGACCCGGAGGTGTGAGGTGGTCGAGACGTGGGCAGGGCAGGTGTTTTGGCACGGCAAGGAGGATTCCGCCCCCAGTTGAGGGGTGGTATTGCTGGAATACAAAGAATTGTGTGAGATCGATTAATTGCCCATGAATTGCCCATCGAAGATTGAGGCGTCCAGCCATGTCTCGTACACAGCGAATATTGTATTTGGAAAAGATTACTTTGGTGCTTTAAAGTCAGGCATAGCTTATTTAGTAAGCAAACATTGGAAAACCAAACGTGATTGGAGTTTGCACTCCAATTATGCACTCCTCAAACGACAACTACGCCAAACGCGGAGTTGTCGTGCGAATGGTGAACGCTGCCGATGTCGTCGCTCAACGGAGGCAGGTCGGAGAAGTGCTTGGTAGAGTTGGTGATTGTGGACTACGCAGGGGCTCCGTGCAGCTTAGGGGGTGGGAGCTGACACGCCGCATAGAGCCACTTAGTTGATAACGAGGACAGGCATCTAAACAAAGTGAGAGATACGTTTTAGCATTTCCGGTGGAGCCATATGTCACGAACGTCGCATTGGAGAGCGGTGACATTGTCGAACAAAGACCAGGAACAGGGGGGCAGGTAAGACATGGGCTGGAGTTAGAAGGTACATCACCAGCGATCAGCAATAGCAGGATTAGGTGAGGTTTATGGCGAGGATGATGAGTGAAAAATGCTCAGCCAAGCGGTCGCTTCCACAAACGGCGATGTTTGACTGTGATGCCGCAGTCAGAAAGTGGTATTCGAGGTGCTTACGGTTTGTCGATGATAGGTGATATTTCTGTCCAAAGGCCAGTAGCCGCGTTAGGCAGATCAGAAGACGGAGAGTCGTAAAGGCGCGCCGTGATCTAATTTAACCTCTAAATACTGCACTGAAGAAATTGGCTGGCTAGATACAACATACCTCCTAAAAAACTGATCAGGTATGTCGAACGTTCATCTCGGGGGCGGGGGGGGGGGGGGGGGGGGGGGGGAGGGGAGGACGGGCTGGTCTATGCACCTCCAAACGCAGTTGTCACAGGGTCGGAAAAATAAAAGATCCAAATGAGCCCCATGCACACAAAATTTATAATTTTGTTAGGACCGCTGACCGGACGATAGGTTTACGCCCTGGGCCCGTTTTCTTGAACGCGAACCGTGGGTTGAAGTTAACTATTGTCCCTAGAAGGGGGAAATATAGGTCACATGACTGGGAGAGCAGGGGCGCCGAGGAGGAGCAGTACCTACAAGCAAAATGGCCGCGACGTCGCTTAATGAGGGCTAATAGTTCTGCTTGGCTCTGCTGAACATTCATTTCAATCCGGCTGTTATATTAATGACGCACCATCAACCTATTAGCACGTAAAGCAAAGCGGTAGTTCAGAGGGACTACTAAACTAACCGACGGCAGCATTCCGCGAACGCATCACTCTTCAGCAGTCCGGGTTCCAAGACATATGACGGTACATAAGCCTTGCAAGTGTTTTTATTGTGAGTAAAAAAATGTTTTGCGAACGAGTGCTGGTATATATTTATACTAACACGTTTAATTTGTTACACTATGCACGCCAACTCGTGAGCAGCGATTACTTTGCGGAGAAAGGGGGTTATCCTCGATAAAGTCTTCGTTCCGGGTGAACAGCTGGGACATTGTACTGTTTTTTTGTTCGCAGTGCGCCAACCGTATGCGGACATCATCGAGGTTTCTACATATCCCCGGTGGCCAGCAATTCAACGGTGACGAGAAGCTTAGCTTCTCGTCACCGGTGGATCGGTTGGGCAAACGGAATAGAGGGCAAACAGTTGAGATCTGCAGGAATCGCAGAAACGTGCGTCGCAAGGAACAAAAACGAGACTACAGCACCGGCGTTGCCAGATTGGAAGGCACACGGGAAAGTTATGCGTTGTTTATGGCGAAACATATTGAAGGAAATGTTTCTTACATTTTTGAATATTCGTCGAAGTACTCTAGCATAGTAGCTAAAATTTCTTCGTACCATCTGAAGCAAATAAATTGATCTTGAAGTACAACATTACTATATTTTGACTTAAAGTACCATACTAGATCGATTACAACCAGCGGAAAAAGAGGATAAACAAAATGACTGGCTTGTTTTACCGATAGATGGCGCATATTACTGCCCAATCAAAAATAATTATTTTTGTTCTATATCCAGCAGTTTATTACAGTACCTAGGTACTTTTTCCTTCCTAGGCACCGTGGTTCACCCAAATGGGTTGACCATCGCTTCGAGAAAACCGGCCCTGGCGGACGGACTCACTGTGAGGGGCAAGGAACGAGACGGAGACGTTGCGTTTAAATAATGAACGATTTACTTGACTCACGCTCAAAACCGGAACACGAAACGCAAGATATAACAAACACAAACCAACTCTTGAACTTCTTGCGCGCGGCGCTTTTACACACAATGGAATTCAAGGAAAAAACTCACACTGCTTTCCTTAGCGCGCAGGCACGACTCACACGTAAAACATTACCGACACAGCAAAGGTTTAAAGGCGTTGTCCACACTGGACACTAGACACATACAAACAAACAAACAAGCAAAAATGTATAGCACAATAATAGCTCTAAATGGTACCTTACAATTCTACGAGGGTGAGTGAAGTGAACCTGGGTCTGGAGAGTGATGTGGGTGATGGGGGCCTATTGCTACGCTGGTCGAAACGGGGAAGTCTGTGTGTGCTTGGATGCTCCGTGTGATGCTCCTTGGCACAACACTCATTCATGAGCACGCACACTTGGGTGCCTGCACAGCCGCGCCGAGGTCTTCCCGCATTCCGCCTTCCGCCGCACCCGCTGTCGCTTCCAACCTTCACGTCGTGTCCATCCCCGGTCCAGTCTCCGCATACACTGTCTTCATTTGGCTTCGGAACCAAGCCGAGGTCCTCACTTTCCCATTTCTTCCATTGACAAGACAACAACAACAAAAAGAAAAAAAAAAAAGAAACCGCCGGACTCGGGGACAAAGCACATTGCT
The DNA here is from genome assembly GCF_016920785.2 of Ixodes scapularis. Classification (NCBI taxonomy): domain Eukaryota; kingdom Metazoa; phylum Arthropoda; class Arachnida; order Ixodida; family Ixodidae; genus Ixodes; species Ixodes scapularis. The sequence goes on from NW_024609837.1 coordinate 36,107,403, forward strand.
CCACCCTCCTCGAGAGGGGACCTCTCCCACGGTTCCCAATTAGCGGGGGCCGCGAAACAGAACAAGCCGATGGCCCCAGCTCTCCCGCTCAACCTGTGGGGCAAGGGTCGTCCCACGACAGGATGCGCTCCCTCGCGAAAACTCCGAAAAAAGATAAAAAAACAGTCGAATTCTGTGACAGCAGCTTTATGCTTAAGCATATTAGCCTGTGGCTACTGTTAAAGCAACTGTTTTGTAATCACCCTCGTTTTGTAAAGCAATGGAGTGTCTGTGCATTTTTTGACATGGTTTATGAATAGTTGTCTTGAAATGCCTTCACCGCGACTTTACCTCTACCTGTTTAGACTATGCTTATTGATCTTCGGTTTATCATTTTTATGCGCATAGCTTGAAGGCTAACATCCATACTGTTTGTGCTGCCGTGTGTGTTCGCTGATGCCCGTCAACAACCGCATCATTGCATATGCTGTTAGTACCAATTGTACTATGTTGAGCGAAAATAAACTGTTGCCTGTTTGAAATTACTCTTGTATGAATAAATTACTGGTGACTATCGTCCAGTGGTGTGCACATCACAATAAAGTGAAGGTACAACGCAAGGGGACGCCAGAAACCAGTAAACAAAATACCATAGGGGTCGCCATCTTGGAAAACAAAACAATAAATCCGAACCATTAAAAGGGGCTAGTTACCCCATCCGTGATGAGAGGCCGCTTTTACAAGTGTAAATAATTGTTTCAAGAACTTTCGCTCCTTTTAAAATATTTGATTGTCAATATAATTGATATTGTGGGAATAATAGGTTATGCGTTCAGTTCTACAATGTAATAAAGCTTGGACTTGGTTTTGGGCTAGTTGGTTGGACATTCATAGACGTGCTGCGCTGCGAAGTTCTACAGAACAGACAGGCCCCAGAAAAAACAAAACAAAAAACAAAACAAAATAACACCACAAAAATTGAAAGTCCACACATCTTTATGAACACATTTATCATTATTTCATAGCTTTCTTTTTTTTTCAAACTCACGCAAGGGGAAACTTATGCACTGAAAAGGATAAAAAAGAAAAGAATAAACAGTTGTTAGTGTGCGCCCATTCGTGCTCGTTGTGTTTCTCCTCATCTCAATGTAATTCATCCTTTTCCTTTCAATTTTTGGTCACGCGTTTGTTCTGTAGAACTTCGCAGCGCAGCACGTCTATCAATTCTACAATGTTCTTTTATTCACACACGGCCCTTGATCACGTGGTTTGTGATTACCACAGGCTCATTCTACAGTAGACTGTGTATGATAAACTGTGTATGATAAACTGTGGTGCTGACGCCGAGAAGACTGAGTAACTGCTATTGAAACGCAAGCATTTTTTACCTGCAGGGTGAGGCTGGCTTCACAAATAAACGCTGTTCACGGAAAGCTCGTGTTACGCTTTTATTTGCTGCTTTTCTCGTGCAATACAAGAGACGTAGCGTCCTCGTTAAGCCTCATTGACCTCAATTTGCTCGATTCGGGGCCGCCATACTGAGAGGCAGGCGACGAAGGAACGTTGCTTCCCTGCTTCAGGCACGAAAGTTTCTCCCTTTCTTAAGGAACATAGGTCACAAGGCAGTTCCTCCCTTTAATGAGGACTATCGATACCCTTTTTTCTAAAAGTGTAGAGGGAAATTGATACGCAGCACTAAAATAAGCGTCACCAGGAGGTGAATGGCGGCGGAGCACCCGCTCGTGGCACGTGTCTGGAGTTCGCAGAACAATGGTTGGCGGTAATTGTAAGAAACGCGAAGTCCGAATTCTTTCAAGGGGTTTACCGTAACCCACCTGTCTAGGTCACAAATAATGCCAACAGTGGAATGCCAATAAAGAAAAAAGAAGACAGTTCAATGCATGTGTAGAACAGAGGTCGACGTCACGGGCAATCTTTGCTCGCTCGGTTTAGGTTTGAAGAAGTGTAGGGATGGACATTTCCTCGCCCTGTAGCGTCCCCTGCAAACTTTTTTTTTAAAAAGTTCCCATCACGGCCTGATTAAAACGAGGGCGAGCGTCGATTCTCAAGCTAGGTTATGACCGAAGCATAAAGTTTCAAGAGTTCATGAAAACTTATTTTAATCGGCACGCTAAGAAATTAACCAACTTACCTCCCCCGCCCCCCTCCCCCCCCCCCCCCCTCCCCTTCTCGCAACCCACACAGAATAGAGAGTTTTAGAATAAGGGGCCACAAGGCTTGGGGGCCCCAAAGAATTAAGGGCTCACCACTGCGCATGCGCAGAACCCAAACTCCGTCTGGGTTTTGGGTTGGCGCTCGCCCCTAACGCAGAATTCGAAGAAATAGCGTGGGGACCCCAATTGCTTGGGGCCGGGTTGCGTCGGCAAACAAGGCGGCGTCCTTTCGGCGCTCGCTTCGGTGCAAAATCGTCATGGTCGCTGCAGTATCAGCCAATTTCATTGCCAATGAATGGTGCAGCCGGGTATCGCTTCGGCTTTATCTCGCTCAAGTCACAACTAATGAGTGGTGGGCTCGCCCCATTTTAAATATCGTCCTTGATTCTGGCCGTTCCTAAGCTTAAAAAGAAGCGGTAACCGTTGACATGGCAACGTATTGGTACTCCGTGGCTCCGATTGGATTTCGTTCGTGGCACGATACCTGCAGTTTGAAAACAAGCATTTCAAGGCTTCAAGGTCGCTCCAGCTCAGATCTAAATAGAGCAGCTGCTCGCAGAGTCTGCTCGTTCGTCTCAGTTTCGGCAGAGTTGAAAGCCTAAATCTTCGGCGACAGACGGTCAAATCGCACACGAACGCCCAAACAATCTGAGAATGAGCGCCAAATTAGAACGCGCTACGGATCGGATTGTTTTCGCTGAATACAGCCAACAACATTTATACTGATTTTAGACTGCCTCTCGTTCTGGAGAGGGAAACAGAGTCAAAGTACGTAGGACAAAAAACGGGGAACACACAGACCGAGAGCTGTTCTAGCCGGCTTGATTGAGATTTACCTTAAGTATTATTTGTAAACAAAAACGTACTCGCTAAGCGGATATGCCTTTACGTTTATTCATATTTTTCTCTTTTGATTATTACGCTCGTTAGCCTCATTGGCGCTGCAAGCGGGAAACGTAAGCGCGCTGCGCTGCGTTGGTAAAACCCTATTCTATAAGCCGTCGACAACAACCTTCTCGCGTCTGAGTCCCCCAATTTCTCGGGAGAACCCAAGCGTTGGGGCCCCCTATTCTAAAACTCTTTAATGCCGCCTATATACCCTATGGACTGAAAAAAGGATAACGCACATTTATTTCTAATGATTGTAAACATAATCCTTTCTTTCCGAGGTCTGTTTCTTTCTTCTTCTTTTAAGATGCAAAATAGCTACGATTTCTTTCTGTTGAACATGCTTTAACATTTTTATTGTTTTTTTAAAAGAAATGTGTTTATTAAGCACACATGTCCGTGCCCAAAGTTTCTTTTTTATGCATTTGTTTTTGTTTTTTTGTACAATTTTGTCTATCTGCTGGAAACTACGGAATGCAAAGTCCCCAGTCAAGCAGAAATGCCTTTGGTCTTTACATCTATACCCAGCTTGACCCGTAAAAATCCAGGTAAGCTCCATACCCTTTACGACGACTTCTGGAACTACTAGAAACAAAACAAAACAAAAAAACAGTGTTTACCTATCCTTTCAATGTAGAAAGGTCTAATTAGTAGTTTTGAGACACATCAACCTGAGCGAGAAAGTCCATCGCAGCGGCGCGCGGAGCCTTTCGTTGAACGACAGGTGTGGGCGTCGGTCCAGCCCTTAATGAACGACGCCCGCAATCGCTGCTTGAGAAATTGGCGTTCCCTCGCAGACAGGCCGGGCTGAATAATTAAGCGCTCTACGTGCTCCCCTGCGTTCCCGCAAGAGCAATGGGCCGACTGTACGGTCGGTGTCAGTCTCGCATGGTCCGCCTCGCGGAAGCCCCGACGTCGGCGCTTTCGACATGCCGCGCCCAAACCGCCTCGTCGGCTCCCCCTGGGATCGCACGCCAGAGCGGAGTTCCGCCACTGAGTTGAATTACGCTACGATGGGCCCTCCGGCACGTATTCCACGTGCGATACCACCGAAGACTCGCATAGGTGAATGCGTTACGGTTACAGTTACTTTCAGAAGAAAAGAGCGAAGTTACCGTTACCGGAACAAAAAAAGTAACTCTTTACAGTTACAGTTACTTTTAGAAAGTAACGATGTTACTTTTCAGTTACTTTTGTAGAACAAAAAAAAAATTAGGAAAAACTAGAAAACGTCTATCACCAAGTTTTATTGCATAGAATAAAAAAAAAGAAGCAGGCTTTTTACTTCATATTGTAACTTCGCAGAAGTTGCTTCTCGAACTTGATGTATGAAAGTTTCCCTCGTTTGATGGCGATGACGTCCCTGCCCTTGCTGAACAGGCGCTGAACAGGCGCGCTAGATAGAATTGCTGTGTTGTGTCGCAGGAACACGTTTTTGATTGCCGGGTAAGCGTTAAGGCAACAGAGTGCCGTTTCCTTCGAAGTTTCATTTCCCCACCGTTGCGCCTTTCCGGTAGACACAACGTTGGGGTGTAGTTTAAAAAAAAAAAAAAAGAATCGCCGTCATTATCGTTGGTTGACTTTTTTTAGAGCGCAGCTCTTAGGGGCCCGTTTCCAGCCTGGGCGGCGTCGGCGTCGGCGTAACCGGGATCACGTGACCCCCCCCCCCCCGAGGTCACGTGATCCCCCCCCCCCCCCCCGAGATCACGTGACCCCCCCCCCCCCGAGGTCAGGTGACCCCCCCCCCCCTGAGATCACGTGACCCCCCCCCCCCCCGAGGTCACGTGACTACCCGCAGGTGACGTGACCCCCCTCAGTACTTTTCCCTACTCCTCCTCAAGAGCTGCGCTCCAATTCGGCGTTACAGGGATTTGTAAACGGCTTTCATTTTTTCAATGTTTCTTCTGCGCTGCCAGCAGCGCCTCCCCTTTTACATTCGTCATCTAACATCCGGAGTGCGAAATCACGTTGGTTATTGTCATCTATTCATGTCAACCTAAATTTGGGGTGTACTACGGCAGCCAGAAGAAGTTCGTCACAGTTGAGGTCTTCAGCGAACCTGAAAATAGACAGTTACAAACATCACGAAATGTATGCCAGAATTTGCTTCCATGGGGCGGAAAGTAAAGCAGGGTATATCTGTATCGTGACATTGAGCTATAGACGAATGCATTAATAAGAAGGTTAAAATGACACTCGCCTTGTCTTGACAGCCAGCTTGAGCGCTTGACAGCCAGTTTGAGCAAGGAGTGGCGCAAATCAGAATGCGAAACATGCGAAGTATAGTGGCGCTAATGAAAATCTGAAACATGCGCGTTGCCCTCCGCGTGTATTATTGTTTCACGGTTGATTCACCCGTATGAAAAGCGTTTGCGCAGAAAAAAAAAAAAATATGCAACGTAGATAGTGCTTCAAGATACTAGGATGTAAGTGTTCACTCACAAAGTAAAAGAGCGTGCGTAAAAATAACTAGATTTGTTTTTCATAAAATCAACATGTGGCTATATTCGGGTAGCGTCTCGCGAGCAAGAACGTATATTCTCAAGTTCGTGCAAGGCCAACTTGACGGTCTAAATGTCTGAACACATAATTTAGAAAGTGCGAGGAATAGCTAGATTGTACTCGTTCAATGATATATTATTAATAAAAAAAAAAACGGGAAAGTAACGATAAAAGTGACGTTGTTGCTTTCATCTTTGCCTCAGTAAAAGCAATAACAGTTACAAGTTAGATTTTTAAAAAGTAACTCGTTACAGTTACCAAAAAAGTAACGAAGTTACAGTAACGCGTTACTATCCAAGACTGTGGCCCAGTATACCGCATCGGACGTGCAAAAACGGTCCCCTAAACATCTCTAATAACGCTGCACACGGTTACGGGTATAATAGGCGCTTGTTCTCAGAGCGCCTAGCATGAAGCCTAGAGCATGAGACCACTACATAATTGCTAAGCCTCAGTGTTGAAACGCTATGTGGGCCAAGCACACTGTTTACGAAAGGTAGGACATAATAGCGAAGAAAAGGATTTTAATAAGTATATGCAGAACGATTTAGGAGTGTTGTTCTTTAGTGATCTATTGAAGTATGACATCATAATAAAACATGCTTTAAACAATATACATAAAATATAAACTGTTAAAGAACGTTATATTCAAGCGGAATATATGTAGAACCATATACAAAAACGAAATATGGAGAGGCACTGAGAAAATACTACGTATCTAAAATTTTTAAGGAAATGCCTGAAGATATAACTCAATGTAGAAATTTGCACAAAATAAGGATGTTAACTAAAAAATAGACGAATACGGAGAAAAAATTAAAAAAGTATCTAAAAAGGCAATACATATAAAGAAAATCGTAGCCAAAGAAGCGGACCACCCATCCGGCCGTGTCTATTATTAAAAATGTCCTCTTTATTGCGATTATTATATTTTTGTTCGACCTCAGATTGTAAATAAACGTTGGAACTACCCTTAATGTTACATTATTTTTTGTTGGCTTTTGATTTAAACTCGTAATATAAAGTTGAACATGCATACTATTACAATGAAACGACTGGGTATGCCAGAGGCACAAATTTCATTTTAACATGAGTGTGTGTTTACCTGAGTATGTACTTGCCGCGCCCCAGGCACAAGCCTTGTTGGCTTATGTGGGCACAAATTGTAATATGTTAAAAACTAAAAGTAAAAGGTACGTATGTATGTGTGGGTCAGGCGCTTGCCCACACTATAGGTGTGGGAAATGTGTGTGCGCATTAAGTACCGTTTCGCCCGAGCTCACTGAAAGCACATCTCAACTTCGGGAAGTCGAGTTTTCGCATCGTAATGATAGTCAATAGACTTTTTTTCAAAAGTCGGCGATCCAAAGCTTCTTCGCAGTTGCTTAATCACGCACTCTGAGCATGTATTCACCACATTCGGAAAGCAAATTGCAAAGCCAACCGCTCCCGCCTGTGCTTTTGCCTCTCTTGCACGCAACTTATAAAATAAAGCATAGCTACTTTTTTTTTATTGTTTTTTAAGGCGAAAGATTTTTTGTTTGATTTTTATTGCGCGAAAAGACGGCGTCAGTGTACCCGACTGATTGCGATTAGGTGGCCGTCCTCGCTATAGGCAACCTGCAATGCTGTTTGGTTTGGCGCCATCTAGCGACTGAAACAAGAAATATTGGGTACCCCTGGGAGTGGCGGCTGCATTGTTCAAACGTGAGCTATTACTCTGGTGGCACCGTGGAGCCTAGTGTCTGAAGCAAGAAATACTGGGTATCCCAGGAAGCCGTGATCGCGTAACGTGCCAGTAGAGCGGAAGCTACGGCCCTGGCGGGCCAATCGGAACGTGACTGCGTATCACCGGAGCGCGCCTGAACTCCGAAGAAGTATCAGGCTTTTCGCCGCGTCATGCTCCAATCTGTGTGCGTTGCGCTCGTATACGTCGCGCATTTCTAAGCCTTCGGCACGCAATGCGGGGCTTATCGTTCGCCGTTTGCCAAGTTACAACGAGACAGGTTATAACCGTGCGCTCTCACCCTGCTGGCGCCGCCTGGCCGTTGCCGGCCTAGACGTCGTCCTCTAGGCGTCGTCCTCAAGGTCGTCCTAGACATGGTCCTTAACGTCGTGCTAGAGGTCGTCCAAGAGGTCGTTCTCCATGTCTTCCTAGGCGCCGTCCTAGTGGTCGTCCTAGACGCTGTAGTTGGCGTCGATCTCTAGGACGTGGTCCTATACGTCGTCCTAAACTTTAATGTGTGTGGAAACATTACTCGAAAACATTTCTCCCGTGGTACTATAATGCTTTCGCCTTCCTACACGTAAGCACTCTTAAGAGTCCTCCTGTAATGTTTTAGTACTTCTAGCTACAACTAAAGCTACGAGTGAGAAAGGTGCTACGGCTAGAATATTAGAGTGGTCGCTTTATTAGAAACAAATAAAATAAAATATAGAAATGAGCTCTACTTTCTTGTCGAGATATGTTAATTTTCTTAGTATGGGTTTTTATAATCGGCTTTGCTCCGACATATGCATGACCATGATAAGAGTGGCAGACTCAGTGAGCCGTATTATTATTTAATTTGTTTAAAAAAATGCATATTTAAGGGAATTTGGATAGAAATTCCCTTAAAACCTTATAGATTAATCCCAGGAACCCATCAATGTTATATACTTTATAAACTGCACCTTGGCAGTCGTGTGCTTCGCTGATAGTACTTTCGATTAAGAATATACTGAGAGGAGATGCCTGTAGAAAAGTAACAGAAAATCGTTTTTCTCTTAAAACCTTTCGCAATACTCGCTGGTGTCACTTTGGCTAGGGGTCAATAGCGAGTCTTAGAATAGCGCACCCAAAAACTTTGCGTACGAAAACAAATAGCATCGCCGCTGTGCACCAATCCAGAACGCGGGATAGGATCGGCGGCAGTGGCAAAAACGCTATTTCTGTGCGTATGGAACATTCTTGGGTACGCACATTCTAAAGCAGTGGCGGACAATCGTTGTCGCGCCCTTGTGAAAAGGGTCCATTAGACCCTCTTTAAAGGTCCGCGACAGCGCCTGATTTCCATTGCGCGCTTTCTATCCAAACAATGGTGACCGCCATTGTTGCTGGTCGCCATTGTTGCCGGATGAACTTTTGAAAAGGGGCTAGTTCGCTCCATTTCCGACCTTCGGAAAAATTTCCCGGTTCTTTGCAGTACCCTACAAACAAACAGCGGTTGTAGGCAAGATGATGCGCACTGCTGCACACAGTTGCACTGCCGCGCTTAAACTTAGCCGCTAAATTTAGCGGGCGGCGCTTATGTCAGTCTGTAACATCACGTGCTGGCCTGATATCCTGTGACACTGTAAAGTCACGCGGCACATTATTGTCACTTAGCACCATGATATCACGTGACAATCGTTCTTCGCTAATTTTGACGGAGAAAAAACTTCCTTGAATTTTTATCGAAACATTTTTCTCCGCTAAATTTAACGAAATAAATTGTGATGTCGTGTTGACCAGACACTGGGATGTCACAACGCTACGACACTAGGACACTGCGCTTGATTTTGTGAAAAACATTTTTTTTTCCGCTCAGATTTAGTGGGTCACTTTGTGAGTACACAAGACAAACACACGAAACACAGCGTACTCTCGATCTTCGCGTTGATAGGGGGATCGGTGGCCGAGTGGTCTAGAGCACACCAGCTCGGAGAACGTGGAGCGAAAGCTCGCCCTGCAGAACCCAGGGATCCTGGGTTCGAGCCCCACCCCTGCCCGTTTCGATCTGAATGAGCATTGTACCGGCGTGCGGTCGTGTATCACTACTGCGTGGTACACGTTAAAGACCCCAGGCTAGCTGTTGTACCGCCCTGGCTAAATTTCTCATCTACAGCTCGGACACTCGTCGCCCGTTGAGGCAGACCAAGTTCTAAACTGTATAAACGTACACACAACCAAATTGTGTTTCGCGTTGACAGCGGTAGATGGTGCCGTCACTTCAAAGAATGGACGAAGCACGCGCTCGCTGGGCCAGCTATCTGCAGCGCACGTTCTTCTAAAACTCTAGGGAGTTGGTGGCCGAGTGTGCTAGCGCACACTTAACGCACACCAGCTCGGAGCACATGGAGCGAGAGCTCGCCCTGCAGAACCGAGGGATCCTGGGCTCAATACTCCCCCGCTTCCCTGGGCCCGCTTCGATCGGAAAGAACATCGTACCGGCGTGCGGTACTGTTTAACTACTACGTGGTGCACGTTAAAGACCCCGGCCCAGCGATTGTGCCGCACAGGCTGTATTGCTCATTTACAGCTGGGACACCAGATGACCAATGAGGCGGACTAACTTCCGGCTGTATAAACAACCACAGAGCATTTTTTTGAACTAAAACTCTCAAATAATAGCTATCACCGTAAAAAGAAAACAAAAAAGAAAAACAACATGTAATCAACTTTTACGCAACTTCCAGGAATGACGACCATATTTTTGACACTCGAGACTTCAAAGAGATTTTCTGGAAATATGAAACGCAAAGGTCATTTGAAGATTGAAAACTGGGCACTCACATCGCGAGTAAAAATTCTCGTGTTTCACTACAAGATGCCGAATTTCGATATTTTGTATCTCGATATTTCTGTAGTGGAGGCAACGCAAGAAATAAGCAATAAAACACAAAACCACAGCAGTCTTGAGAAAATGATCTGTTTAATGGCTGGAACAAAATAAATGCCAGGAGCAGGTTTTAAATGATACATAAAATACAAAGGAAATCTAGGCGTGTACTTAGATTCTCTCTTATGAGAATCGAGCTATATGAATAGCCGTGAAATATTTATGCAGTACGATAGACTGAATAAATGAAGTAAACAGTATATTCCGCGGCCCCGTCGACGCCTTCCTTACTAGTAAATAGATTGTAAATATAAACTCGTTCGCATATCCGCCAATGTCTTCCTGAACGCATTGACGGTGTCCTTCTTTTGCAACTACAGATGCACTTATGGTTTTCGATGGTCAAATCAGAAGAAAACGTTTTAGAGCGCAGCTCTTAGGCGCCCGTTTCCGGCTTGAGCGGCGTCGCCGTCGCCGTCGGCATAACCAAGGTTACCCCAAGCTCACTCCAAGGTCACGTGACTCTCCCCCCGCCGAGGTCACGTGACCGCCCCGATAAAGTCATCGTTCCTGATGACGTCACCGGCATCCGCATCGTCATCGTCATCATCACTGATGACGTCATCGACACTGATGATGTCACCGGCATCCGCATTGTCATCGTCATAATCACTGATGACGTCATCAGTGACGTCACTGATGACGTCACCGGTATCCGCATCGTTATCGTAATCATCCCTGATGACGTCACCGACATCTGCATCGTCATCGTCATAATCCCTGATGACATCATCAGTGATGTCACTGATGTCGTCACCGGCATCCGGATCGTCATCGTCATCATCACTGATGACGTCACTGATTACGTCACCGACATCCGCATCGTCATCATCACTGGTGACGTCATCCATGACGTCACTAATGACGTCATCGGTATCCGCATCGTCATCATCACTGATGACGTCATCAGTGACGTCACTGATAACATCATCGGCATGGTTATCGTCACGTGACCCCTAGGTCACGTGACCCCCCGAGGTCACGTGACCCCCCGAGGTCACGTGACCCCCCCCCCCTTCGGTCAGTTGACCCCCCCAGTACCCTTCCCTCCTCCTCCTCAAGAGTTGCGCTCTAATTCGGCGTTACAGCTTTCACTTTTTTAGAAGAATTTAAAAACAAAACAAAAGCGTAACTCCGAAAACTTATCCTCTCCCGTCGCGATTTTAGAAATCACATCTCTCTTTATGTTCTACATGTGACATTTTTTTTAATTATTTTCACACAAAAAAGTATCCGTAAACGAGTGATTGTTTTTTTTTCCTTCTTGAAATAATGGGTATTATAATTAAAATGAACAATACACTGTACTAGGAAGGAAATCGAAAGATCGAACAGAACAAACAGAAAGATAAGAGTGTTTATATAGAGAGTGGCGTATTATGTTCTCACTTTACGCTTGATGATAGTTCTCCGGCATTTTTGTTGGCCAATGCCGCCATCCTCTTGGCTCAGGAGCGATCATAAGGTGCTTGGAACTTGCCAGGCCCTGATGTTCCTAAGATGTCAAGACTCTAGATGAAGCTTGTGCAGTGAAATTGAAATCGGACACATGTACATACATTCCTTGAGAAGCAGGTTGATAAATCTCATCCGTAAGAAAAGGGATCATGTGCAAGTTGTGTTTTGTGCTTGTCTCTTGCCCTAGCGGCCTGAGGGACAAATGGCGGCTGCGACCTTTCTTCCGTGAAATATTAAACCAGTGTTCATGAAACGCAAGAGACGAATGTTAAAAAGCCACGCCATTAACATGCTATAATGATGACGAGACAAATAAAAAAAGTCAACATTTAAATAAAATAATTCGCAGGTTAAGAGTCCCAGAAAGTGTCTTAGAATCTTCACAGTTTTTGTTTCGTAATTCAGTCCTTCTGTGGCCATAGAAATTAGTTAAAGCGAAGAACAAGCACTATAGAACGCACTGAACGTTACAGTACGTGCTTAACTCGGCTGTGAAGTAAGGTTTAGAGCATCACAAAATATAGGAGATGGGTAACGAAAGCCGAACTGGGCTACGGAGCCAGATTATTACGAAACTTCGTTAAAGGGCAATTCCACTAACAAAGTCGACCCTATAGATATGGCTGATATCGCTTTTGGGAAGTCAAAATATGGTCATACCCAAAATATCACGTCAAACCGACGCTGCATTTCCGATTAAAACCAATATCGAAAATGTTCCACCAGCTGGGTTAGCGGCCCGACAGCGGGTAAGCAACGCTGGCACAGGGTGAGCTAGTGAAGCAACACTGGGCAACGACGTAGGTTTCGTCCTATGCCCTCGTACGGACGCCGCGGACGGTTCGTTTCCCTGACATTCTGCGTTTCTGCTGACGGCAAGAGGTGCTTACCGCGTTATCCAGTGTTCTTTTATTTTTATTTGCGTCCTGGCAGTTCATTTAACTTCAGCATAGCTTAGCACCGCACGGAAGAGATCAAAGCGGTGCTGCTCGCTCACGTGTGTGTCGTGTAGCAGGAGAGACTCGCCGGACTCGCGTTAGGCAATGCCGAGCGCGACTTGTAGTGCTGCGGGTTGCACCAACAATCCGGTGCGCAAGCGGGAGCTGCGGTTCCACCAGTTCCCATAAGACCGGAAGCGTCACAAGTAGGTCGGTGCCGCTCGCCTGATAGACTTCGGAAGACGGTGAACTCCGAGCTCCAACGCGAAGCTCTGCCCCCAGCACTTTACGGCAGACTGCTACGCCAGACTGCTGCGGGTTTCTCCACGAAACACGCGTCTTTGGAGAGCGATGCAGTGCCTTCGCTGTTCGCGTACCGTTCGCCGACTGCTCGAGCACGAGCGGCCGGACGCAGCAGGTCGCATAGCTCTAAGTAGCGTACACGCAAAGCCAGTTTAGCCTTAACAACTTAGACAGCTTGTGGATACCATCTGTCTCCCATTGTTACTTTTCTCTTTGTCCGCGAGCAAGAAACAAATACAGTCAAGCAGCGCCGGCACTGACCGCGTCATTATATTCATAGCAGTCGGATTCGCTTTTCGGCCGGCAAATTTATAAATACACACTAAAACTTACTACATGTAGTGCAAATTTACAACGTACAGCGGTAAAAAAAAAAAAAATGAAGTACAACTTACTTCTTGTTTTGAAACTCCACGTGCGACTGAGCCGGTCGTGTCGGTGAGTCGGCTCAGGAATGCGGGACGAAATCTACGTCACGCCGTCGACGCGCAGCTCATTAACAGTGTTGCCAAGCTGCTCCTGCCGGTACTTTCGGTTTCGCCGGTCCGCCAGAACGAAACCTGGATAAGCGATATCTGCAAAACAATACACACTACCGAAAAACAAATTATATCTCGTGATTCAGGGTCGCCGACTTCGACTAAACAGATCATAACTCAAACATTGTAAAATGGACACCTTTCGCAACATCAAAGGAAGCAAGCCGGGGAAATGTGCGTAAGGATAAAACTAGGCAAAACAGTTACCGCCACGCATTAGAAAAATCTAATTGTGAGGAATAAATTTGACAGCAGAGGCGATCGAAAGTCAGTGACCTCGGGCTCATTTATTTTTATTTATTTATTTATTTATTTATTTATAAATACTACATACTCCAATTTGGAGACATGGTAGGAGTGAAACACTTCAAATATACAGAAAACAACAGTCCAACAGCCGACAGTGCCTAAGAAAAATGAACAATGGGCTCTCATGTAGATACAGCTCACTGCATAAATACAAAGATCAACCACGCCAATCATATAATAGAGCAACAAGGTACACAAGAAAGAAACAAAAGAATAGGGCCTACATATCACAATCACAGCTCCTAAACATAACACACACTGAGCAGCGGAAAAATAAAATTAAAGGTAGTTGTTTAAGCGTTTTACAAATTCTGGCGAGCTGCAAGAATTAACAATTTCCTCGGGTAACTTGTTCCACTCATTCACCGTTCGCGGAAAAAATGAGTACTTAAAAGCATCTATTCTGCAGCTAAACTCGGCGAAGGCTCTGATATTTCGATTTCTGGAAGGATATCTAGGAACCCCAAGTGGTGTTATGTACAGAGTTTTATCCAGGTTTACATGACCGGAACTTAAACTGAACATAAACTTCAATCTGTCCACCTTACGTCTATGCTGCAATGTAGGCAAGCTTGCAAGGTCATAAAGGGCTGAGACTGAGTCAAGACGACCATATTTGTTAAAAATAAAACGGAGTGCTCTTTTCTGTACACTTTCAAGTAAGGAAATATTTTGTGCAGTGTAGGGATCCCATACGATTGCAGCATATTCGAGAGTAGAACGAATAAATGTCTTGTAAGCGGTCAGTTTAATATCCACACTAGCTTGTTTGAAATTTCGACGCAAGTACCACAGTTTCGACAGCGCCTTACGCACTATGTAGTTAACATGAGCATTCCAACGCAAATCGTTACTAATTAGAACTCCAAGGTACTTATAGGACGAGACTTCTGAAAGGATATGACTCTGCAATGCGTACTGATAAGTTAGGAGGTTGCGTTTGCGAGTGATGTGCATGTAGACACTTTTTATGGGGTTTAGTGACATTTGCCAGGTCGAGCACCATGCCTGAATTTTGCAAAGGCAAGTATTAAGTTGAACTTGGTCATTTACATCACGGACTTCAGTGTACAATATGGCGTCATCAGCAAACAAGCGTAATTTCACAGGGATGTTACGAGTAATGTCATTAATGAAAATCAGGAATAAGAGAGGTCCAAGGACGGACCCTTGCGGAACGCCTGATATTAGAGAGTTTTAGTAGATCGTTCCCATGACTCCGATAACGATATCCCGATACTCCGCCACCGCCTCCCTTGGGCATGCATAGTATCGTTATCGGGGCTATCGGAGGTATCGGAACGATCTACTAAAACTCTCTATTACCGAAGCATATGAAGATCGAGAACCGCTAATTTCAACAAACTGGGATCGTGATTCTAGGTAGCCTCGTAACCAGTTAATTATATTATCATTACTTAAGATGAACCTGCGAAACCGAATCGAGCGCGGAGCTACGTTAATTTGTGACAACAACTGTGTAGAGATCCTAGATTTAATAGCGGGAGTGTAACTCAAACCACGGAGAGCGCTCGCCACTTAATGGCGGACCCCTCCTGGGCGGACTGGTCGCGAGTGCGTGGAGAGGAGGAAAGCGATCGGAAAAGGCAGAGACGCTCGCAGACGACCAACGCTTTCGTCCCGTCCTCGCAGCTCGCATTGTAAACGCGGTTCACAAACCACGTGACTTCAATCGAGCAGTTCAAAGCACTCTGAACTCTCTAGGCACCTAGGAATTACTCAGCTCGTGAAGCAGTTGAAGCCCCCTCACATAAAGCGCGATCCAAACCAACGCTTCTTTTTGCGCCTGTAGGTCGTGCGGCTGCGGATGTGACGCATTCCGCGTCGTTTTTGCTGTTTCCGGGCGCGCTTTCTGAGTCAGAAGCGTGCGCTTTGGTTTGGACGGGCCAGCTACGGGCGGGGGCGCACGCGCGCACGCAGGCACGAGCGCACAAGCAAAGTGCAACAGCGACAGACTGGCCGGCGAGAGAAAGAGAGAGGGAGAGAGATCGCGTTGTCATGTTGGAAGAGAATAAAAGGGGGGGGGGGGGGGGGGGAGGAGAGGGCAGCCAGACGGCGAGAAACGCGGAGCCGGAACTAGCTTGCCCTCCACCGATTGGCCGGGACACAGGCGCGGCCTGCTACGTCACCGCGCTTTTTTGTGCGGCTTGAGAAAGAAGTTGAAATCAACCAACTTCTTCGTGCGCGCCCGGAAGGAGCGAAGAAGCGGCGCGACGTCACGAAAATACGTCACATCCGCAGCCGCACGACCTACAGGCGCAAAAAGAAGCGTTGGTTTGGATCGCGCTTAACTGATAGACGACTGTCGCCGCAGACACGCAAATAGGCGGGGATTGCCCTCGCTCGGTGCCGATAGAGCTAGCCGCGTAATTAAGTAAGGTGCGACGCGACGAGAGCACTTAATGCGTTTGACGCCTACAATGAGATATACAAAGCAGAAATAGAAAGCGGACGAACCCAAGCCAAGTCCTCTTTCGGCAGATTAATTTGGATCGAGGGAGTTAGAGGGCTGAAGTAGAGTGTTCGCGCGCTCGTTATAAGCATCATCACTGGCTGGTTATGACGCCATAGCAGCGTTTGGTAAAGTAGGTTTAAAAAACACTCGAAGTAAAGTACAAAATAGACGAGGCGGGATCTACTTCAAGTAAAGTAGTAAGAACACCGGGCACAATGTAATTAAAATAAAGTATTATAAATACAACGTACTTTGAAGTAAAGTACACGTGCATTTTAACACAATCTTTGACGATGCCCTTTCATTTCCCTATACAATCCTTTTTAGACTGGTACCCATTACCTTAGGAGTAATGGGGGCTGGGGGCACCAGTTATTTTCGGATACGGTGGCGAATATTGGATAAAGTCAAGTGGCCATAGAGTAGCTGTTTTACTCTCGTTGGCGACTAATATTCAACACAATCAACTTATAAAGCGCATACTTGTTAACAAAGCATCATTTTGAGATTCACTAGTTTAACAAGACAAAACTTGGGCAACATTTTTTGAAATCGTTGGAGTTGTACTTTCCTTTGAAAGTACCAGACAAAAAAAATGCTTTAAGTAATGTACAAGTGCATGCTCAGAGCATGCATGTATTTCAAGTAAAGTACACGTCTTTCAACCTACGAAAAGGATAGTGCTTTAAGTATAATGCACTTAAAATACTTCCAAACGCTGAACCATAGTCACAGAAAACTCAAGAAACGCGGGACGAGGCGATAATGAGATGTGCAGGACGCGAACGTCATTATCGCTCCATAGCCGATCAGATTATGGCATTAGCTGATAAGAAAGCCGAAATATCAATCGTGATGCAACAAGTGTGAACTTAGGAAGTCGCGCCGCGCGGTTCTTTGGCTGTCAGAAATTATTCGCGGCCTTGAGTAATTTGCTACTTGGTCGTTTACAGGTCGATGGTAGAACGAGTGGGTCGCCGTGACCGCCGAAAACATGTATGCGTAAATTGCTAACTCCGGTTCCACCGAGATAAGAGCGGCCTCTTTTCAGCGGCGAATTAAGATGCATTTTACCTAGGACTCAAAATAAAGGGGAGGAAGATTCGGTGCCCAGTTCAGAACCGTGCATGCTCTCTTGCCCAATCAGAAGCCTACAATTATCCCCTAGCAGTGGAAGCGAGAAACAGTTTTAAACGTTTTAATAAGCGCGTAAAAGTTAAATGGAGTAACCTTTCATGGTTGAAAATAGAATGCACGTGATGTTTCGATTATGATCATACAGAAAGATGAAAGAAACGAATGTGCCGCTCAAACCCTGTTTTGCTCGGACAGGGTGTGACCGATCGGACGGCAGATTGCCGGCCCTCGGCGCCTGGCGTACGGATTACGCTTATCGTTCCGTTAGTCGCACTCTTCCACCATGATTTTGGATGACCGTGATTGAAACATCACGTACACCACATTTTCAGTCACTAAGAGTTACTCCGACGCACTTATTAAGTTGGTTTCTCGCGACCACCGCCAAGGTATTATTTCCGGCTCCTGGTTGGCCACATTCGAATTTGTGAAGAAGCCCTGGAACACGCCCAGCCCGCTTTCGGTCAAGAAAGCCTCCTCATTTGTCTCCTATACTTCCCAAAGAATGGCCAAACACGTTTGTCGAAAGTTGAAGGATGTGTTGTCCCGTCCCCTGTCTTTTCGTATATAACTAACTCTTTCTAAAAATACATCATTACCAACGCGCTCACTAACAAGTAGAGTATCTCTACATATACGACTCGATCACAAAGAGGGTGCATGTGCTTCGCACGTAGTGTGCCGCATCACCTGTCACGCCTGTCAAGAAAATGAAAGTTCGGGACAAGTTTTCTACGTTTAGAGAACTAGAAGCTGTAAAACTACACAGCAAAAAGAAACTGGTACAGTTTTATGTACGCGATTATCGATCTATCACAGCGGCAAAGACTAAACTGAAGCGTTTCCTGATTGAATGGTTTGAAATGTACCAAGTGCACTACTGCTGTACCAGAGGTGGAAAGTCCTTCAAGAGGCCTAGCAAGGGGGAATGATATACCAGGTAAAACCAGTGCTGGCATTGGTTTATTTTTTTTTTTGTGCTGCCAACCCACCTTGGTCCAGAACGTAGTTCATTTACATTATGAAATTCGATTCGATTGTTTCTTGAGAGACCTTCGACACATGGTATCTGATCACTTCCCGCACCTTTCAAGTTGTCTGTTCCGCATTCGTGAAATGCAGGGCCACTGACGACGGAAACTTCCTGGAGGTGATTGAGATGAACGGGAACCACAACCATAAGCTACCTGAGGTATGGAGTTCATTACCATATTTCGAAGTGTCAAATGTAGTGACACTCCTCAGTCTGAATTTTGTGAAACCTGCCAGAGCCTTGTGCATGCGATATACTCTCACTGCACCGCCTTTAATTCCTCCTCCTCGATTTGTTGCACCATATGGTTTAGAAGAAACAAACACTGCTCTTGCTGCGACTTGTTCTGCTTCATTGGTGCCTGTCACTGAACTTCACAGAAATGATGTTCTAATCTTTCATTTTTCATATAAACAAAGCTACATTTCGAGGTTTTACAAGGTCTCGTGCACCACTGAATTATACGTTCGACGAAAATTTGAGCTACCTCCATTCTATCACTCTATTTATGCCACCCTGTTTGAACTTGATGCTGCAATAATAGTATAGTCAACATAGACTCTCGTCGCAGGGACAGTAGAGTAAGGTCGGAGCGAGCTTGCTGGTGCTGACAACTTGGATGGTCTACGTGCTGGTGGTTATGTCTCTGCTTGCTTACTTCACTGTGTCAGCTTCATAGTGTGGAACGCAGTTAACCTTCCGGTTACATATGTGCACCTGGTCGAGGGTTTTATTCTTGATCATGAAAGGCACCATTGAGTTTGTTTGCAACCATCACCTGATTATACCTTTTCGCTACACTGCTGACTGACATAATCTATTGAGCGGGGGAATTGCATACGTACGTACGTAAATTTTAGAATGAACCAAATGCTTATTTTATTTCAGACACTCTACAGCCACTCGCCACAAACCACAGTATTAAGAGAACCAGGGCCGAGGAATGAAGCTACTGAGCTTTTGGCTTTGCATGCAAACAAGCAGTTGGTCAAGAAAAGGATCAAAAAGAATACCGGGAAAGTTGTCCTGCTCAAAGACTTCAGCAATGCTGCCTCTTTGCTTAGACCACAGACAAGAAACGACCTCATGAAGACAGTAGCTCTTCTGCACAATGAGCATGCTCAGCTTCTATTATAGTGTGAGTTCTAAAATAAGCGTCTGAAGCATAGTTTCTGCAACTATGTTGCAAGGAGTCTGTATGTACGTAAGACTGAATAAAGTAAAGCAGACCACTGAAGTAATGCATGCTGCAATATGAAAAAAATGAGCGGTTTATTGCCGTTCCGCCATGTCTGGAATTCAAGCTAGTCAACCATGATACGTCTGCGTGTCCCCATATGCTAGCTGTATCTTCCCACTGCCGGCCATACGTGGCGATACGTCACTGTACCAGATGGTCATGGGCCACGTCGTAACACGGACGGCCCGCGGAAACCTTATATTCCTCAACAACGTGAACTCTATATAGCGAGCTTTACAGGCTTAGAGGATTTACGCGCGTGGCTTAGCCATGCACTCATGCGTTGCTCTAGAGCCACTGAATGAGCTGCGCTTAGAGTATCGGCACTCCGTTCCCCGGCATTCTTGTGGGCGCCGTCATTTTGGCTCGTATGCAGAGCAGACGCAACTGCCGATCGTCATGATTCAAAAGTGCGATTTCCTCAGCATTAGATTTGGTGTTAGGAAGCTCATGTAATATTGCTTTGCTCTGTCACGAACTGTTGAAACATTTGTGGAGAGCGGAAAAGTGTTTCATGTGATTTCAGATAAAGCTTCAAATAAGTGGCAACCATGATTTTACGACACAAAATGGCCAAGTGTCGTTACTCCGAAGCGTAGCTTATTTAGTGGCACTACGTTGCTCTTAGCTATGCCCACAGTGTCCTGCGGACATAACTCTCTGCGATGCATGTCAAACGCATAGCACAGATTCAGAGCATTCAATTTATTTTACAGGTACATACTACGACATCCTTGCTGATGAGGAGAGCTTTCAAGGGATCTTAGATTTCCAATGAGTCTATGCGATCCAACTTGGATGCCTACCTGGAATTTCTAGGCATTGATGACACGCACAAGTTCTTAGAAATTCGGACACAAGTGTATGTGATGCACGTTGAGGACTTTAACGGAGATACAGACTGTATGTGTGGCCATTCTTTTTCACACACTGCATGATTTGAACGTCTGTACGAAAGGAAACTTCGACCGCCAGAGGAAGAAACGTCCGGAAACGCCACACCATAACTCTATGCGCCACACGACGGTTCATGTTTCGTTAGTTTCGTACTCTCTCTCGAGTATTGCTCTCTAAACTTACGAAACGAAACTTTGACCGCCAGAAAAGAAAACGGCCGGAAATGGCACACGAAATTTCATGTTTCGTCAGTTTCGTATCCGCTCTCTCTCGAGCACTGCTTTTGAAACTCGACAGTTAAGCCGGTTAAGGTTGAGCACGTTGAGCTCGGGTGTCGGTGTAGCCGAATAGCTCGGAGGTGGTCGGCGATGTACACGGCATACCACTTGGTGCCCCAAACACCCCGAATGCGAATCGCGGCTACGTCCACACACTTCGGGTCCCTGACGTCCGACGTACCTTTAGACTCCAGGTTCCGGATACATCCGACGTATCTTTAGACCCTGGGATCGGGATACGTCCGACGTACCTTTAGACACAGCGTAACATAAAGGGTTCTGCCGACAACAGAACGCTACCAGTGCTGCCCAGGTGCGCGATACCCAAGTCTGGTAGCAGGGACAAGACCTGTTTCCACTCGAATTTGGAGCTTGCCGCCTTAGAAAGTGAAACAAGGAAAGGGAGAGTAGAAGAAAGAAGAGGGTAGAAGAGGCGACTAACTAAAGCATCCTGACTGAGCCTTACGAGAGTACACACGTCTATGGAAACAGGGGAAAAAGTGGTGTATTGCCTCGCCTGCCCGGGGGAGGGGGGGGGGGGGGGTGTTCCTGAAGGGTCTTAACGTATCCCGGGCTCAGCTCAAACGCCAGGATGCCCTCTTCCCAGATAAGGCCAGATCACGAACAGCCAGGGGTGGGTGGGTAAACCCTTCTGGGTTCGGGGACCGTGGTCAGGAGAGTGCAGCTGTAGCTTCCGCCGTGGTATGGCGAAACTACCGGCATGAGGCGCGTTGTGGCAGGAAAGCGATTCGAAGTATGGCACCAGACAAATATCTGAACGACGCTTCCGAAAAAGAGGCACTGACAGTGGCTTCCCTAAAAATCCCTCCCCTCCCCCGCCCCCCTCTCTACCCCCTACATTCTCTTTTCCTCCTTCTCCCCACTGGTTACTTTCTCTTTCGACATGGGCATTTTGTTTCGGTTTCTTCGCGTGCCATTTTTTGAATTAGCTTGTCGACCACCGAACAAAATCATGTATCTATTCTGTGCCGAACAGCTAGTTTCGAAAAAAAGCACAACCGAGTCTAGGATGAAATGTTGAATTTATAGAAGACAAACAAGGTTCATGGCCCCTCGTGGGAATTCGCAGCTTTATTTGTAGCCTCAAACAAAAGTATAGGCATATGGAGCTGCAGAGTGATGTTATAGGTGCGGAAAAGCGGCTGGTGACCCGCGCGCTACATACCCAAGCCGCAATTGGAGCCCCCGAATGAGGGCATACATGCATTCAATCCCTCCCCCTTCCCTTCCCTATTCTTTCCTGTGATCTCCAATTAAAAGTGTTCAACAACAACTCCTGGGAGTCAAGCACGTACAAGTAACGGCTTCGACGGGAATGCTCAATCAGCACCCCCCTCACTGTCAGCTCAGAGGCGAACGGAGCCTGGAAACTGGTAAGTTGCATCGTGTTTTCTGGTTGAATACTTCGCGGGCTCAAAATGCGCGCAGCGCGCGGGTGAGGCCTTGCCCTCAGCCGAACGACAGTGCCATCATTCATGAACCTCATCTTCGGGCTATAAGCACGTGCTTCTGCATGCCATTTAAAAATGTGTTTGGAGCTTTGAGCCCATCACTAATGGACTTCGGCCGAGAGCGCTAGGTGGGACGTCGGGAGCGCTGGTGTTATTAATGTCGCTTCGAAACAAAACAGATAAATATATCTCCGCCTTTTATCTTCATCAGCAGAATGTGTGCGCCTCCATATAGCAAAGTATGATTGGATTTATGCGTAATGAGCGCCATCAAGAAGGCGACGCGCGGAGCCCATGCCGGGAGGGGAGGGCCTGGAGGCACTTTCATGAGCCTCGCGGCTTTCAGGAAGATAGGGTGTCTTTTGATACCGACAACTTCTTAAATAAAATTTAAATCTTTGCCTGGGGATTCAAACTCTACTAAAAGCAAACAAATATTGCAAACGCTTGATTTTTCTACTGCGAGAATTTCTGTTTGCTCGTGAATAAACAACAGCTTAAGCACTTTGCACTTCACTGCTTCCGCTTTATAGCAGGCACGTAGCGAGGATTTTGTTTCGGGGGGGGGGGGGGGGGGGGGGGGGGCCCACCCATGACAAAATGCTGTATGAGGGGGAGGGGGGAGAGGAGGACCCATCCAAAATTCAAGATTTCATCGTCATATTTGAGGATGTATACAGGACGTGCTCATTCTAATTCCGACAAGTTTACTTTAAGAAAAGTCGTTAAATTTAGAGTAATGCAGTTTGTGCAGGCGAGGTATACGGCCAGGGGACATATTAGAGAGGGTTAATTGTCAAAATAAGTCAATTGATTTATAAAGCTCTGATAATTACCTCTTAATTAGGGAAAATAAACCTGATTTTATCTCGAAAGACTTGATGAGCGCCATTTAAAACCACAGAATTTGCCAATTTTAGCATAGCTTGGAGCATGTATGATTCGCGGCGGTGCGGTGAAATTTCTACCCGTGCAGCATTCGCAACGCTGGCGCTCCAAAAACGTGGATGAAACAATTATCAATCCCGACTTTGGTCCACCAGCTTTGCGCGTCTTGTGCGAGTGGAAATTTAGCGCACTACAGCGCTTATCACGTGTAAGAGATCTTCGTCAAATTTAATGATCTAGAGTTTCAGATGACGCTCATCTGGATTCTTATTAAAACCATGTGCTTATTTCTCCTATAAAAGGTTTATCAGCAAGGTTTAGTGAATAATTTGACTTATTATGAGGATTAGCCACCGGCATTATATTCCCTTGGCCGCATAACTCACCCGCACTGACCGCATTAAAGTGCATCTTTCACGAAGTTTTTCTTCTTTTTGTTTTAAGTAAGTACTTTCGAATTGAATACAACCACCTCGTATATTTTTAAGGTTGTCGCCACAAGGTTGTATTTATGAGCTTTTCCAGAAGAAAGATTTCCAATTGAAAACCTTTTGAAGCGGGAATCTCTTTCTTATTTAAGTTCATTCTATTACACGAGACCATGATTCTCTATAAAAATGCGATCTGAGCAACTAGAGAATTTGGGTAAAAACGTTATTTCTGTTCCTTAAATCACTGCCATTTTTATTGCCGATACCGGTGATTAACTATTCCCGTGCTCCGCGGGAAAGCAGAGCCACAGGCCTCGTTCATAAGAAGTGCGGCTATTATTCGAGGAAATACAGCATTTATATTAACGGGATCTGCCTACACGAGACGTGACGGAATGTCATCACATGGAGTAGATAGCTCAAAAGCAATATACAGAGTGTTTTTGTTGATTATTTACATAATTCTATTAAAACAAAAAAAACACTGTAGAACCTACAGTATTGCGATTAGTGCAGCAGTTATATACGGCCAGGCGGGCGTTATGTTAAAGACATAATGCATCTCATAGACGAGTGCTGAACTAAAATCCACTAATTAACATTTTAATTCGAGGGTCCAGGGCACATGTTTTATTACGAAATCGGAGGCAGTCAATGTCGAAAGCTAGCCCAGTTCTTAGAGATCCGGGATCGAGCACGGAGTGTTCGAGCTATTCATCGCCAAATGTTGACTCCAGAAACTCTGAAACCGAAACTAAACGCTCGAAGTGCGCCGGAAGGAAAACCCCGTTCATTACCCGAGACCCAGGTGGTTATCATAATATTCAGCTCACTTTTTTTTCTTTTTTTTTTTGTCACAGCGTAGTAGAGCCGATTGCAGTAGGCACTGACGATCCTTTGCTTTAGGTTCGTAATGTCCCGAGGTTCGGCGGCTGGCCAGATAAGTCAATAAACAAACTTAGTGACCTTGATAAGTTTTATTTTTAGCGGGCTATCAGCGACGCCCATATTCTAAGCGAATTTAAAAGTGAAAAAATTATACTAAACAGGACGCATTGGAACTGTTTGTGTGAATAGTTAATTTGTTTAAGCGACAAGCATATCATAAAAGACATGTTTCAGACCTCTCATTGTTACGGTTTCTTGGATTACACGCTGTAAACTTAAGCTGTTTCTAGCGTATGACTCACGGATGTTCTCATCAGTCCTCAATTAAGCGTACTGCACGGTGCTTCGATGGGTTCCGAATTGAACCGAAGGTACTTTATCACCCAAAACATTGACATGGTCTTGGACTATGTTGAAATGAACGTCAATGCCCGACTGGCCAAACGGCTGTACACTTCTCGTCCCCCGGGCCGTCAAGTTTCCAGCCATACCACGATTCCGAAACTTTTTTGCAGTTTCGGAAGACGGGTTCCGTACTTCGCAGAATACATCCGAAGGGAGCCACTATAAATGAAGATATTGAAATCGGCATCCTCGCCTACGTGACAGTGAACCCTGACGCCAGCGCCCGAGAGATTGCTTGTCAGTGCTACTTCCATTTGAAATGTGCTACGGAGGCATAGCCCCTACCCATACCATGTTAACCTTCCCCAGGACCTCACTGATGTGGACTTCCAAAAGCGATTAGAATTTTGCAACTGGGCCCTTATTAAGAAAGAGTCATACAAGGACCGTTGGCATAAAAATATTTGGACGGATGAAGCGAATTTTGGCCGCGACGGTAATGTTAACCTACACAACGCACAATACTCCTCAAACCAAAACCACAATTGGTTCAGACAAGATAAACATCAAGTCCGCTGGTTCATCAACGTCTGGCGCAGAATTCTCAGCAACACAATTACAGGACCCTACGTTTTTGAAGGGAATCTTACTGGGAGAAATTATACGGAGGGTATTTTTAGTGGAATCGTTGACGATTTTGCCTGAGACCTGCCTTTACAGTATTTTTTGCGAACGCGGTTTCAGCACGATGGAGCACCACCGCGTTTTTCGTCCCACGTTAAAAGGTGGCTCGACCACAACTTTACAGATAGGTGGATTGCACGTAAAGAACCGATGTTCAGGCCTCCAAGGTCACCAAATCTGACACCTCTTGCCTTCTTTCTTCCGGGCCGTATTAAAGCTCTTGTTAACGGAACCTCGGGACATTACGGACCTAAAGCAAAGGATCGTCAACGCCTGTGCAAGCAATAGTCCTATGGCCCACCGTCCCGTGGCTTCAATGCAAGAGCATTTTATATAAAGCAATGCGGCAGAAGAAAGGCATTTCGAGAGCATAATTTATGTTTACCTTTCAGACAGACGGGTTGTTTTTAAGTTTTTTTTTTTTTTTTTTTTTCTGCTGTACGCAATGATTTAATGTCTGAAAACATAAACCAGACCTAGCCTGAGAATAATTTGTACAAAAGTTATTTTGTTTGTTGCCGTCGATATCCATCAGGAATCAGCAAACCTATCTAAATCATAGTTTCACCACAGTGGTCACAGCAGAAGAGGCCGACGAAGCCTAACATACGTATTAAAAACGGTCTGTTTTGTACAAATATATTTTATCATAAGCAATAGAATAAAAAGAAACGCTGGTCACACAACATCATTTATTGCATTTGTACGATAACTATTAGGCGAGAATGAGAAAAGAACATGACCAAAAACCTATTTCACTTCGGGTTACCAAAGTAACACGCCACCGCTTCACGCAGTGGACGACATGAAGGTGTGTCAAGCTGCCCTTGCCATCCTCCGCTGACGTTTCGGTGACGCATTTTGGGAACACCTTTGCTGCGAGGAGCAATAATTTCATTTCTTCGTCGTAGAGTACCTCCGAGCACTAAGCGAAACAGCAGTACGGCAAAGAGTTCACCTCTTACGCCTTGGTTTGCTCTTCTACGCGCAAATCTTTTATTATGGATAATGGCCGTCATGTTCTGCGCTGTAAACCGTTGCTGCGAACACACAACCAAGATTTTAGTTTTCCATTATACTGCTTGGCACTCATCGATCAACACGTTGGTGACCGATAACGCATTGGTAAGCAACCTGTCATGGTCGCTAAGTTGGTTTGTCGCCTTGTCTGGCCAGCCGCGGAGCACCTACCGCCAGTGTTTACGTCTCTTCTTGTCCTTGTTTTTTTTCGGCGCCTATCTTCGATCATGAACCAACTGGCCCAAATTGCCGTCTTAATGCACCTACCGCCAGCTCTGTCCCGCTGTTAAAAAAAAAAAAAGAAAGTGACACAAATGCGGTCATAACCAAGTGGACCTCGGGTTATGAAACGCGGGTTGTCCTTCCGGCGCGCATCGAGCGTGTGTACTTGGTTTCAGAGAGTTTCTAGAGTAAAAATTAGCGCCGGATAGCTGGAACCCCATACTCAATCCAGGATTTGAAAGAACTGGGATTGCCTTCGACATTGACTCCCCCTAATTTCGCATATATCAACATGTGCACAGAATCCTCTATCCAAAAAGTTAATTAGTAAATTTTAGTTAATTGCTCATTTTTAGACACATTATCTTCATAACGCAGTGACCGGCTGGCCGTATAACTCATCTGCACATACCGCAATGCTATAGGTTTAAAGTTTTTTTAATAAAAAATATGTATATAATAAAGAGAATCCACCCTGTATAACAGGTATATTGTTAACGAAATACTGTCGAATAACAAACTCCAAGATATTGCACAAAACCATGGCGCCATTTTTTAATAAATTTATTATTCTCGCGTACCGAATCGGACAAACAAATGGAGATCCTAAAACTTTTCCGACCCTACCTTCACCACATAAAAAACTTTCGGGATTTCATAAAAAAATGGTTTCAGGCGAGCGCTTGTTAAGTCTACGCGCCCGGAACAAAACGAAAGAAACGCTTACGTCGCAAGTTTTAAACGAATACAGGATGGCTCGACGAAGCATGCAATATCGAACGTGCGGAAAACCGTAGCGATACTTTCTTCGTGTGTAACCACAGCCAACCCAAACGCACGCCACAATTTCGGACTGGAAAATTGAGCCTCAATACTGAAAATATGCCGACATCCGCCGTTTGCCCAGAAATCTCGCACTTAATAGTGAACGAAACCTGCGCACAAAATTGGAGAGCGACCACAAATTGATGTTTTTTCTCGGAGCGCTAACAATGGAAACGCCAGAGTCTTACATTTTTCCGCAATAATCTGCCTTCCTCAGATCTGGTTCCCGTATTGCTTGATTTTGGCTGAGTACAAAGAAACGTGAGTCATCCTGTCTCGGCAGGCAAAGGAAAAAATACTACCATTTTGGCTAAAGTAAAATTGTTTAAAAAACGCATGCACACCGCAAAAAAAAAAAAAGAAAAAAAAAAGAAAAGATGAGGTCAGTCGAAGCGTACGCCGTAAAAATAAAAGTATGGGGTGGCACAGGCGGAACTTCAGTTATACAACGAGGCGGAAAAATCGTAGCCATTATATAAACAGCTCGAACTTTCACCGAGCTTGCGCCGAGCAGGTCAGCTTTACCGTGTGAAATTTCAAGAACTTAAGGTAGGCATAATACATTTTAGAGTTGAAACACCTCGTGCTGTACAAGGAAGGCGTCATATTTTTGTTATATTTATTTTGTCCGTACAAGAACTTCGCACGTTTGCCTTTTTTGTTGAAATAAATACACATAGAAGGATGCTATAGTTTTTAATATAAAACGATGTCACTGTGACTTGGACCCAGCCAGAAGCTAACTCAAATTAAAACACGCCAACAGTCAAGATCTTCAGAGCCGCTCAACCTTCGCGCATTCCAGCATCTGCTACATGGAAACAGAAAAGAATGGGCAGCAGGATAAGAGACTGCGCATCACCCTTTACCGCTAAGAAAAATGCAACCTCCGACAACTACAGACTCGGCTGATGGTTCGCAGTCGTACGCCGACCGCCTCTTTTTTGTCCCAACCAACCAGCCATACAGGTTTTAACTTGGGCTGGTTAAGAAACCGATAAAAAAATGAAATAAAGTTACCCCTGTCTGCTCCTGCGTTAGCACTGCTGACTTAAAGCCAGTTTAGAATAAATGAATATGAAGAGTGTACGCACTAAAACAGCTTAATTTTCTTTCAATGCCAATTAGAAGAGAAGACATATATCTAGTCAGACGTTAGCAACAGAAGAGGCCTGGTCAGCGGTTATTAAATTATATAAAAATTGCCCCTCTTGCTCCTTGCTTTGTTTTCTTTCCTTTGCAGTTGTCTTGGGCTTCTATTTATACTTCGTTGCTTCGATTCTTGCTTGATTGCATTTGGGTTTTTAAGGGTTTCAAGTTATTTTTGTCTCAAAAAGAGCAACTTACAAAACTGCCCCCCCCCCCCCCCCCCCCCCCGCTTCCCCCGCCAGGAGCCGTAATTATTTCGGATACAATATTTGACCAAACTCAACCTATATACACTTCTATTCTTATTATTTTTCTCTTTTTCTGTTTCTCCACCCTCTCCATTAAATAGAAGCCAGCGTTCAGCCGGCATGCATGCGCAAAAACTTTTTTTTTTTTTTTTTCGAACATTACGAAGCACAGCCGCTTCCACGGCCAGCGTCACAGTCTTTTCACGTCACCAAAGACGTCAGCTGACGCCCTCAAAAAATGCTGACAAAATAATCACAACAAGTTTATTGTTCCGAACGGCGAACGAGGACTAGGAACGCCCGTCTGCAATACACTGGTCTTTACTTCTCTGCACACATATGAGTACAAGGCATATATTAAACTACAGTTGTCTTTTTCTCCGCGGTGCTGATTTAATTTGATCTGTATGCTTGAGCTGTTTCGCCGAGTTGGTACGTTTTTGCTATTATTTTTTTTTCAGCAGTACCACTCCCTGGCGGATTGGCAGCTCTTGACGAGAAACAAAACAACCAGGTTGCCAACGAGGAGGATCAGTGTTGCCCCCATGCAAACGACCAAGTGCTCCTGGCGCTTGGAGATTTTGTTCACCTCCTGGTGTACGTCGCCGATCTGCAAATGGGAAAAGCGAGCAATAAATTTTATTAGGCTTCTTTTACCCAGCTTGAGTCGGGTGCGGACGTCCCGTTTACAGGCCGAGTCTTCCAATAGATGGCGCGACATACACACCAACGCGCGGATCTGATGTTGCACCGCTGTCGGCGCGGGCGGCGCATGCGCAGTCGCTTCACTTCGGGTAAATCTGATTTCTGCGCTTGCGCAGTGCCCACACCAGGTTCAGACATGCTTCAGTAAATGAATGCCAATACAGTAGTGCCCCCATGGAGACGTAAAACTTCCGAAAATCTTGGATGGCCTAAAAAGAAAGTACTTTTTCCCCTTTTTATTTCAGAAATACTGAAACTTTAGGAGAAATTACATATTCATAGCAGGGAAATAAGAAGGCTATTTTCAATGTGTATTATAGTAATAAAACTGGCGGAACAATTAAGCAATTGTATTAACTGAACAGACAACTAAAACGCTGTGCATATTATAGTGAATAATTTGAATTGAGCAGTGACTAAAATATTAGTATATTTAAGTTCCATTGCACAAAGAGGTGTATTTCTCTACACTCATGACGGGGAAAGAGCTTGAACACTAAACAATCACACAGGGGCAGGACAAGACATACACAGAGCTGACTAATCAATGACCGTGTGATAACTAGCTCAATTGAAATAGGTATTTCTGCACGCTCGGTGATTAGCTTGTTCAGTAGTGGCATGTGCAAATGTCTAGACTCCGACCAGTTTCTTCGTTTTTTTTTGTTTTGTTTTTTTTTGTACACAGCGAAAGATGATGTGTTTGCGAACACGCACTTTGGAGTTATTTTCAGGATGAAATTTGTAACAGTGAACTTTTTACACCCAGCGAGAACTTACGTTGTACTAGTCTTAAAACACAATAAACTGGTCACTAATAGGGGTATAAAAATCTTCCTCAACCGTTAGCACCAGCAAAATCATCAAATGCTACAATTTCAAAGTAGGAGCTACCACAAATATCAGACAAGCGATACATTTCAAAGGGACCCAGGCAGACCTAGGTTTCTCTCAGCACACAAAATGCATTGGAAACTTGCACGGACACTCAAGAAGAGGTCCGCATTTGTAAACCCCTCATGAGCGTTTTGTCGCACGTACTTTATCCTCTAGTCTACATGCATTTATATATACGTTAAAACAATCGGAAAGATTGTTAATGCCTTACATTTTGAATGTTTTGAAAAGAAAGACAGGTCCGGAAATTCTGTGTTCGTTTTTTCCACTTTTAGTTCAGACAAAAAAAAACTATTTTGTTTTCTTGAATTTTTAAGGAGAAAGGGGGGGGGGGGCGGTTGTAGTTTTCCACAGTGCAATCCATTTACAACGATAATAAGAAAACACGAAAATTGAATCGCTATAACCGATTATCGTTTAATTTGTACTATAGTCGTTGCAACTCAAGAAGGTAGGGCGAAGGGAATGCAAGGCCGGGGAGGAGGAAGCTGGCGGAATGCTGGAGAAGAGAGGGGGGACCCTCTTCCTCTTGGATGAAGAAAGAATACAACAATTAAAACAGGGACAACACAACCACATCTTTCATCTCTGTTTTAATTGTTTTACTCTTTCTTCATCCATGACCCAAACCAACACGCTCTTCTCCCAAGCATACCTCTTCCTCTCTTTAGCGTCCTGTCTGCTTCCTCCTCCGCGGCCTTCCTTCCCCTCGGCGTACCTTCTTGAGTTGCAACGGACTATAGAAACTAAGCGTTTCTACTCTAGAAACTGATCTTTATAAACGCTACCTCGTTTTTTTTTTTTGTTTTTTTTTTCTGGTATCGTTAAAAGTTGATGACACTCTTCATATCTTGTGGTTCCTCGCCGCGCCACGAGATACTGGTGCCTTCGTTGATTGACACAATAATGTTTGATTCAACTTTCTTTTTAGAATCCAGTGGAAAGCGTATTTCTCCGCCTCGATGTCATCCTAGGCTGTGATCGAAACTTTACTAAAGGAGGCATTTAGCTACTCCGGCGGGTCGCGTCATTTGACAACACAGACCGAACAATGCTGGACGCGGGTTGGCTTTAACTGTTAAGGGAAACCATCATTTTTTTTTAGATATAGAGCAATAGAAAAAGTACAGCCCTCTGGGTGGCGCTGCGACTTCGCCTGTAGTAGTTTGTAGCTGAAGACATCTGATTATAGATGTTTTGTACTTCACGGCAACACACTGGGATGGCAATAATTTCTACTTGTTCTAGTCGAGAAAAAAAAGCGGTGGTAAGGATTATGTGCTGCAGAAGACACGCGCTTAAGGGCAAGACCAAGGCAATAGTTATAGTCATCACTGAAGTGATGTTGGTTCACGCACTATATCCTCTGTTCCCCAGAAACAGCTAGGTGAAACGTTCAGAGCGGTAAACTGGTAAGCAGATAGCACCGAGGGAGCCTTTATTTTTCTTTCACATTTAAAATGCTAGTACCCAAAGTACTATAGTAGTTGAATCTGACTATTCGTAGCGACTGCTTAAGGTGCAACGTTTGGCGTTTGTCACTACCTCGTAGGAGTCAACTGCAAAAAAGGTCCGAAGGCGCGTTGTCACGCTGCGTACGTGTTGAGGCTGGGTAAGAATGCCGGTCGGTCCTCACTACGGATGCGCCACACTGAGAATACCACGAGCGGTAACTGATCAATTCAGAAGCTGATTAGTTGGCTCCCGTAGCTAGGAGTTTTAAACCAAGAAATGCGATATGTCTTTTGAGAAACGTCTGATGTCGTTCTGAAGCTTCCTGGAGATCTTTGTTCTTTTTATACAATTGTTAAGAACTACGGAGAGGAAACGTATGTTAGTGCCCCGTCCGTGGCTTAGGAAAATGACGAAGTGTCTTTTATTAAGAAATTCGGCACATTTGTTGAAGCATTGGGGCGTGCCTCAAGGGGGTGGATTATGTTTGATCTTTGTTGCACCTTTTATGTTTTCCTTCCTGTTTCTCGCAGGAATAAACTTCAGTTGTCAGTCAGCGTCGTGTTCTTTCACTTCTCGTTCTTTGCCTTCGTTTATTTCGCGCTGTTTCCAAGTTTTCATAATGCACCAACTAGCCCAACTTAACTTCTTGTTAAGATAAACTGTGACAGTCTTCTTACCTCGCCGCGCAGGAGCTCAGGACGGAGGACGTGGACAGGGTTAGAGACCCCAGCGCAAATACAAGTCCCGATTTCTACCCTTTGTTTGTGGGTTGCCGCGATGCTCAACGGGGACCGCCAGCTATTGGCGACGAGATTTTGTCTTGGCGGCCTCTTGTGGCTTTTATCCCTGACGTCAAGGTCAATATTATTAAAATCGAGTTCGATGGTGTGTAGAAATCACGGTAAAAGCCCAGTCGTTTTTTTCCTAAATCAACAAAGTCAGAGCTGAGAGTCTGACTTTCCTCTCATTTCCGCCGATGAGAGCAGAAATGATCCCACTAATGACGTCACAGTGAGCGTTTGGCTAATCGCGCAAGACCAACCACAGCTTATACAATCTTGTGCGCAGCAAGGACGAGGACAAAAGAAGAGAACAGGACCACGACAAGGCGAAACTTAACTGAATTTTATTGAATACGTGTTCCGATATTTATAGTCTCAACCATCGTCACAATGACAACAAAACGACAAAAGCAAAAGAAAACCACCATCACAGAGCATAACTGGGAAACAACACTATCTCGTTCTCAGGAAACACAATTCCTTCTCCGATACCGCAATCGACGGCATGGCAACACACGTGTCTCCTAAGTAATCAATGTGTTTGGCTTCTACGATTTCGCGTGTTAACGCTGACTTGCATTTCCCAATTTTTACGCATCCATCCAACAGTGGGGTACAACCACATGTCCTGTAATGCAAGTCAAGAGAGCCACCGTTCTTCTTTTGCACGTTGTTATTGCGCTCGCGAAGCCGATCATTTAGGCAGCGTACCGTCTGCCCGACGTAGTGCCTGCCGCAGGACAACGGAATGCGATAAACCACATCATTTGTACAGTCGACAAATTTGGTTCTGTGCTTCTTTTCACAACCGTGTCTGGCCCGCACGCGAGGCTTTGATAGTTTGCACAAGTCCACGAGCTTATTGGGCGATGAAAACACTACTTTTGTTTTAGGTACGTAGATGAACTTTTAGCACAACTTGACAGTACTCTTAATAGCCGGTTTCAGGAATGAAAAGTAAAAAAAGTTTTTAGGTACGTATATGATTTTTTAGTTTTCATCGCATCTGACACGAACGCTTTTGAAGCAGAGACTGCCAAAACCCTGACCACTTTTAAGAAATGTTTTGGCACACTCGAGGTCACGCATGATACCTGTGGACAGCACTATTCGATTCCTTGACATCAGATTTTTGTTTCTCGACGACCACATCTGTTGGTTTTATGAGCCATTTGCGAATAAGCCGTTACTTTTGTTTGATTCAGCCCACTCCAAGCTAGTCAAAACGAGTATTGTTAACCTGTGTTTCACCAATGCACTAAAAATGTCCTGTGAGCATTCGATCCCCAGTGGTTTTCATCAGCAAGTTTTGCGCTTGCTCGCAGCTGGGTACCCTAAACACATTCTTGTTGCGGTCGCGGAGGGCCTTCTAAGAAAGCGCTGTCTCGTGAAAAACAATTTCGAGCCAGCTAGCAAGACAAAAAGAAAAAGTTGTTGTGAGACCATATGTCCCACAATTTAAAGAAAGTAGCAATGCAATTAAATGTAAAGGTAGGGTTTTCTGCGCCCAATAAGCTCATGGACCTGAGCAAACTATCAAAGCCTGGCGTGCGTGCCAAACACGGATGTGAAAAGAAGCACAGAACCAAATTTGTCGACTGTACAGATGGTGTGGTTTATCGCATTCCGTTGTCCTGTGGCAGGCACTACGTCGGGCAGACGGGGCGCTGCCTAAATGATCGGCTTCGTGAGCACAATAACAACGTGCAAAAAAAGAACGGTGGCTTTCTTGACTTGCATTGCAGGACATGCGGTTGTACCCCACTGTTGGATGGATGCGTAAAAATTGGGAAATGCAAGTTAGCGTTAACACGCGAAATCGTAGAAGCCGAGCACATTGATTATTTAGGACACACGTGTGTTGCTGTGCCGTCGATTGCGTTATCGGAGGAGGAATTGTGTTTTCTGAGAACCGAGATAGTGTTATTTTTCAATTATGCTCTGTGTGGTCGTTTTCCTTTGATTTCGTCGTTTTGTTGTCATTGTGACGATGGTTGAGACTATAAATACCGGAACACGTATTCAATGAAATTCAGTTCAAAGTTGCGCCTTGTTGTGTCCTGTTCCCTTCTTTTGTCCTCATCCTTGCTGCGCACAAGATTGTATAACATGTCAAACTAACTCACCCAAACAACCACTCTTCTTGATTGATTGAGTGATTGATTGATTGGGGTTTAATGGCGCAGCAGCGACCAAGGCTATAATGCGCCAACAACTAGGACTATTGCTGAATCAAGGTTGAAGAGAAGAAAGAGCTATAGTAGCTTGTAATTTAATAAAACAATGATCATGAAAGTACAAGCGCATAAGATGTGGCAATGAATACGATGAACTATTAAAATTATAGCTGGTCCAGGAGTCTTATATCCTTAAGAAAGTTGAAAACACACTTGTGTGGAATCAACGGCTCATCACTGAGTAAAAGGGCGAGATGTAATGGTGTATGCTCTTGGTAAACCTTAGCAAAGTGTCTGTGGCGTTCTTGGTCATACAAAGGGCATACAAGTAAGATATGTAGGATGCTTAACGGAATGTAGCAGTGTTCACACTCCGGAGCATCCTCCCCACGCAAAAGATGCCCATGGGTTAGACGGGTATGACCAATTCGCAGTCGGCACAAAACCACCTCATAAAAACGCTCGCGGTGACGTGCACTCTCCCATTCCTGAAGTAGTGGTTTTACTGCGCGCAACTTATTGTTTATTTCTCGGTCCCATTCCTCTTGCCACTTGCGTCTTATGGAAAATTTCAGAACATGCCTATAGTCTCTGTAAGGTATTTTCCACAGGTCGACTTCTCGATCCTTAGCAGTACTTGCTGCTCTGTCAGCATCCTCATTTCCGGCAATTCCGACATGTGAAGGAACCCAGCATAGTATTATTTTATTTTTCCGTTTTGCAGCTGAAATTAGCCTGTTCCTTATTTCTATTACGAGTGGATTGCGATCATTTCCCACTCTGGCAAGAGCTCGTAAAGCACTAAGTGAGTCGGTGTAAACAATTGAGTTGTGAAGCTTTTGTTTAAGGATCTTATCTGTGGCGAGGAGTAAGCCATAGAGCTCTGCCGTAAAACTAAAGGCACTGTCATTTATTCTCCGGACAAGCTGCATCCCAGGCCCGATCACTGCGCAACCCACAGAGGAATCAGTTTTACTACCATCAGTGTAAAAGCTTATAAAGTCGTGATACTGTACTTGGAGCTCAAGGAATTCTTGTCTCAGGACTTCGCGAGGAGTGTCTTTTTTGTTGAATTTCGTTAGCTCCAGTTCGCACTGAATGGGAACTAGGTCCCAAGGGGCTGCCGAACTCAAACACTGTACAACTGGAGGCAACACGTCCAGTCCTACAGACTCCGCAGAATTGCGAACCCTCATAGCAAGAGGTGGAACAACTGAAGGCTTGTTACTGAAGGTTCGCTCGTAGCGTATTCGTTCCATACAGTGTAAGGTTGGATGGTTAGGAACCGATCTAATTCGCATAAAATATGTGAAGCCCAGTTCAGATCTTCTTTTCTCTAGAGAGAGCTCGTTTGCTTCTGCGTATAGACTAAGAACAGGAGATGTGCGAAAAGCACCGGTAGCAAGCCGCAACCCCTGATGATGAACAGGGTCCAGCATTTTGAGAACCGATGTCCGGGCAGAACCATACACAATACAACCGTAATCAAGACGGGATCGAACGACCGACCGATAGATACGCAAGAGACAAAGACGGTCAGCACCCCAGGACACATGCGACAGGACCTTAAGTATATTAAGCGATTTAAAACATTTCATCTTCAGGCTCTTGACATGCGGAACAAAAGTCAATTTGGAATCAAATATAAGACCTAAAAACTTGTGTTCAGTTTTCACTGGGATAGGAACACCATACATAGTCAAAGAAGGTTCGTGCAAAACTCCGCGGCGACGTGAAAAACTCACACAGACGGTCTTCTCAGGAGAAAATTTAAAACCGTTGACATCAGCCCATTTGACCAAGTTGTTGATTGTGAGCTGGAGCCGACGTTCACATATGGATGGATTACAAGACGATACAGAAATCTGCAGATCATCGACGTACAGTGAGTAATGAACAGATGGAGCTATTGCGCGGACAATCGAGTTCATCTTCACAATAAAAAGAGTGACGCTAAGTACACCACCTTAAGGTACTCCATTTTGCTGCGAAAATTCTCTAGAAAAAGTTGTCCCAAGCTTCACGCGAAAAGTCCGGTTTTGAAGATAACTCTGAATGCCACTTAACATTCGGCCCTGTACACCTAAGCTGAACAGATCCTGCAGTATGCCATGGCGCCAGGTTGTATCAAATGCCTTTTCCAGGTCAAAAAAGACAGAGACACAATGCTGCTTATTTACAAATGCCTCTCGCACAACAGTCTCAAAACGAACTAGGTGGTCGACCGTGGATCGTCCTGAACGAAAGCCACATTGGTACCTGTCAAGAAGATTATTACTCTCCAAATAAAACATCAGCCTTCTGTTGATCATCCTTTCTAATGTCTTCGAAAGACAGCTAGTTAGTGCTATAGGCCTGAAGCTGGAGGCACAGGCAGGATCTTTTCCTGGCTTTAAAAGGGGGATAATAACGGCAGCCTTCCAGGACAATGGGAAAAGACCCTCGACCCAAACTCGGTTGAAAAGATACAAGATGAGCTCTAGAGTAGATGGATGAAGGTGCTGAAGCATTTGATAGTGGATACCGTCCGGTCCAGGGGCAGTCTGTCCGGACGAATCGAGAGCCATCTGCAGTTCGTGCAGCATGAAAAGAGAGTTATAAGGCTCTTGCAAACCACCGGTCGTAGGCACAATCTTTTTTTCTGCATGTAGCTTATGCCGCCTAAATGATTGCGTATAGTGTTCGGAACTAGAAACAAATTCGAAATGCTCACCAAGAATGTCAGCCTGTTCGTCAAGGCTTGCAGGACATATTCCATTCCGGCACAAGAGTGGGACAGAGAAAGCGCCGTAGGAACCCTGAATTTTATGCACGCGGTCCCAAACTTCCTTTATAGATGCACTGCTATTGATTGAAGAGGCATATCCTCTAAAGCTTTGCCGCTTGGCTTGTCTTCGAATAAACCTTGCCTGGGCCCTTTTTATTTTAAAACCAATCAGATTACTTGAAGTAGGGTAACGCCTAAAGATACCCCATGCACGATTCTGTTCCTTTTTTGCCTGGCGGCAGTCTTTATTCCACCACGCCTTCGGCCTTTTTGGGAGATGCGAGGACGTCATGGGAATGGCGATGATTGCGGCCTGTAATATGTGTCGAGTGATATGCAGAGTGACATCATCGATGGAAAGATCATCAAGTGATGAACAAGCTAAAACTGAAGAGCTGCTAAAAGTTGCCCAGTCAGCCCTCTCAAACTTCCAACGAGGGGTACGCGTTTGAAGACCAGCAGGAGGACTGTTAAACTCTAAAATAATTGGAAAATGGTCACTTCCATATAGGTTTGGGATGACCCTCCATGAAAACAGCGAGTATAGTGAAGGATGGCAGATAGAAAGGTCGATGGAAGTAAAAGTCCTGGTTGCTGAACTAAAGTGTGTGGCTTCTTTAGTGTTAAGTAAGCACAGTCCCGTGGAAAGAAGAAAACGTTCAACAAGTGCTCCTCTAGCATCCCGTTTACCGCTCCCCCACAATGGGTTGTGTGCATTAAAATCGCCTAAAATTAAGTATGGAGCCGGGAGCTGACTAACAAGATCCTCTAGCTCTTCGTACTGCAGCTGGTATGCCTGTGATATGTACACTGAACAAACAGTAATCACCCGGTCTAGCAGTATTCGGGCAGCCACAGCCTCGAGAGTGGTGTAGAGAGCCACTTCGGCAGATGGGGTTGTGCGCTGGGCAACTACTGCAACACCACCAGACGCCACAGAGGAGTGCAACCTATCTTGTCTAAACACTTGATAATGGCGGAGTACATTTGACCTAGTTTCTTTAAGATGCGTCTCCTGCAGACAGAAGGCAGCAGGGCGGTGTTCGTCTAATAAAAAAGTGACATCATCATAATTACAAAAAAGCCCACGACAGTTCCACTGTAAAAACAGAGACATGGTGAAGATTAAAACTGGAAATTAAAATTAAAATTATAACTGGCCTTTAGGACACCGCAAGATAACTAAGTGGACACTTGCTTATGATTCATTTCTAAAGGGACTACGATCCCTTTGGGGGCAAAATTCTAGGAAGTTTATTTTTCTTTTTCTTTTCTACGACCTGAAAAGGTACTGATGACTCAGCACCTGAAGGGACCAGGTCGTCGTCAGAGGGTGGCATGCTCTCATCCATCATTTCATCTACTGACTGCTGGCTTGCGGTCGAGTATGCCTCGTCCAGCAGGCCAGGCTTTCGAGAGCTGGTCGAGGCGGGAGTGGGCAAAGCCCTGCCTCGGCCTGAAGAGCGAGCAGACGAGGAGGGTGTCCGCTCCAGCTCCTTAGAGGAGGTGGTCTGCGACGGACCCTCTTTAAGGACTGAGGGTGGTGCGAGAGGCACCACCCCTGATGCCTTTGGAGGGGATACCTCCTTTGGTGCCATGGTGTCCATTGCCTCCTTTAAGAGAGGCGCGGCAGCACCATTCAGGCACCGTGAACCTTTTGGCTCCAACGACAAACGTGGTCGTGGAGCCGACCTTGGGGGGGCAGGGGGTGTCGGCGGGGCTGCCAGGTCTTTGGGACAGACCTGGGTTCCCACCGAGGTTTTCGGTGACACGCCCCCTGTGCGTGTCACCGTAGCAAAGGATCCTTTCTGTAGAAAAGAAAGTCGCTTCCTAGCCTCAGGAAATGAGATGTTTCCTTCTACTTTGAGGGTAATTACTTCCTTCTCTTCTTTCCATTTTTTACAAGAACGGGAGTAAGCGGCGTGTGGTTCGCCGCAGTTGACGCAGTGTGGTGGGTTTGCGCAGTTGTCTGACGGGTGATCGTTCTGACCGCACTTGGCGCACGTGGTCTTGCCCCTGCAGCTCTGGGCACTATGGCCGAACCTCTGGCAATGGAAACATCTCCTGGGGTTCGGCACATATGGCCGTACTCTACAGTTCAAGTACCCAGCCTTGATTGACTCGGGAACTTTGCTCAACTCGAAAGTCAAAATAACATGTTTTGTTTTGATCTCTTGCCCCTCTCGACGAAGGGAGATTCGCTTTGCAGCGACAACTCCTTGGTCACTGAGGCCATCTACGAGTTCATCTTCTGTAC
The DNA here is from genome assembly GCF_016920785.2 of Ixodes scapularis. Lineage (NCBI taxonomy): Eukaryota > Metazoa > Arthropoda > Arachnida > Ixodida > Ixodidae > Ixodes > Ixodes scapularis. Next base: position 36,147,406 of record NW_024609837.1, read on the forward strand.
TTTCGAGGAGGTCATCTTCAGAAATCACACCTTTTACTGTGTTCAATGTACGGTGGGGAGTGACTGTCACTTTATAGTCAGAAACTGAATTTAGTGATAGGAGTGCTGTGCTCTGTTCACTGGTTTTAATTTCAACGAGCAGATCTCCGGATGTCATTTTTTTGGCAGAGAAGTTCTTTCCAACAATGGACTCAAGTGTTTTGGAAACAAGGAATGGTGACATTTTCGCCAAAGGTTTCTCACTCTCAGAGTGCATCACAAGGAATCTTGGAAATTTTTCTGCAGATCTAGTAGTATTAATCGCATGTACTTCGGTGCGGCCCCTTTTGGGGGGCCGATCAAGAAAGGTTTCTTGTTTAGTACCCATAGAGATGGGAGAGAATTTCGGTGCCCCGGGTGCACCACCCACCACGGAGCCCAACACGGGGGTAGGCAATGTGCCATAACAAATATGGCTTTGCTGACAACATTACACTACCAGTGCTGCCCAGGCACTATAACCTAGTGTGGATCCGGACAAGGGGTCTATCGCCACCCAAGGTTAGCCCTTGCCGCCAAAGAAGGTGAAAAGGAATAAAAGAAGAGCAGAGAAAAGAGAAAGATAAGAGGGGATAGTAGAAGATGTGGCGACTGACTGAATCATCCTGGTCGGGCCAAGCCAGGACACCCGTCTATAGGAAGCAGGGGCCAAAGTGGTGTGTTGCCTCGCCCGGGGGGCCCCGAAGGGTCCAAACCTACCCCGGGCTCAGCTCAACCACCAGGATGCCCTTTTCCCTGGACACGGGCTCGCCACGCACAGCCAGACGTGGGTGGGTCTTAGCCCCTTTTACTCAGAGTCTGTGGTGTCGCCAAAGTGGCTGGGGTCCGTGGTGACGCTACTCACCAAGCACCTAGCACCTAAGGTGCAGGCGCCCCCTGCGGAGCTCGGGGTCCGTGGAGACGCCACTCTCCAAACACCTGCTTTCACAGGTGCCCCCTGCGGGGCCACTCTTCTTGAATTCACCAACCAAAGCTACGCTTTTGGTCACGCACGTCGCCAATTGCCCTATTTGGTACAAATGTCCGAGACGTTCAGGCAGGACATTCGAACTCTCTCACCTTAGCTTGGAGGTCTCCGACGACGTCCTGTATCAGCCCCAGCTGGTTGGTCCCGGTGGGCGACGGCTGTACCGGAGGGCAGAAGGACTGGTACGACTTGTCTTTGGCCAGGGCCGCCTGCCTGGCGGTCAGCGGTAGGGACTTGAGGCACTGCTCTTTCGTTTCAGGACTGATCTTGCTTGTGGTCAACCCGGGGTTCACGCAACGGAGCCTACAGACACAACATGCTTATATGGTCACTGACAGTTTCTTAAACTAACGCAGGGCGCGGCGCATTCCGAGAACCTCATTATCACCCCGCAGCCAATCAGATTGTGGTATTAGCCATTAAGAACGACGAAAAACCAATCACGAAGCGAAAAACGTGAAAATAAGGTGCCATGCCCTCGGTTCCAGTAACCCTATGGTTGGTGACAAGATAAAAACCCAGTATAGGAGGTATTCACTGGACGCCATATTTGAGGGCGATGTTTAGAGCGCAGGCTCAGAACGAGCTCACATTGATAGCCTGCTAAGACCGGCAAACTTGATGGTGCTAAATGCACGCTCCAAAAGGACTGCGGAAGCTCGCCGTCAGCTCGCGCTCAGCAGCGGCGCACACGGATATGGCCGCTAGTGAATACTCCCTATAGAAGGTTCGCCTTGAGAGCGAGCGCTCTGGCTTCAATGGACATGAAGCTTTCCTACTTTGAGCAGCGCTCCTCGCGAGCCCAATCGAATATTTTCAGGACGCATTTTGATCGCGCGTTTTTACGCTTCCTCACGTTGCTGAAATGCGCTACGAATGGAAACACGAACGAAAAAGCTCAATGAAATGCATGATTGGCGTTTCGATATGGTGTTAAGGCCACGTACTGTACATTTTTTGCTCATTTTTTACACGCGTGAACAGATGCTGGCAGACGCTATACTCCGTCCATCCTTTAACTGAGACTAGAAGCTCCGCTTTCAGAGCGAGCTCGCTGGCTTCTGCAGTGCTTTGGTTGCGCGTGCCTGCGGGTTCACAGTTGTGTTAGCAAGTGCAGAAGGCTCGCGCTGAAGGCGGAGCTTCTAGTCTCAGCTTAAGGGTGAAGGGAGCATAACTTTCGGACGTGGTTCGTGCATGATCGAAAGCCACAACGCCGCCTTCGTGGTCTCGTCTTGTTGACGCCGAAGCTAACATTACATGGTCACGTGTTGTGGACGCGCTGGCGCACCTTGCATAGCCCTGTGGCCGAATGCAAGTCCTCGTCTTACATTTTTATTATTTCTTCAATTTCGTCGTCAAGCTTCAATGTGTTTGCCCTTATGACTTTTCGAGGATCCACTAACGATAAAGTCGCGCGTTCTCAACCTATCACCGACTATGACTTAATTAGACTTTTGGGGAGGTTTTACGTGCCAAATCAACGAAGCACACCTGGGACGCACCAGCGACGGAAAGAGGAATAATTACGACCACCTAAGGATAATTTGTTTTTTTTTTTACCTGCAATTAAAATCTTGGTTAGACCTCGCCTGCTTTGCAACGAGCCTCCGTCACATTGCGGGCACCTCGTTCGGGACTATAACCAAGCAGCTGAAGATCTGTAGGCTAGCGCTTTGCTTCGGAGTCATCAAGGCGGTAAACTACTTCCATAGTTACTGACGACGTAAGAAACACATTGTGTGCCAAGTCTTGGGCATCTTAACGTTTTCGGTTCGGCATTAATGCGACTGCGGTGTCGGTCAGTAAAATCCGACACCGAAGAACGAATCATGACCCTAGGAAAGTATGCCGCGAACAATCGTTCAGGCTTCGGTCATTGTAGACGACACCGCAGCAAAGAGCGGTGTAGAAAAGGTAAAGTTCGCGGCAGCGTAAGTGCATCTTTGATGACTAGATCCGCGCAGCACGCAGTAAAGTCGTAATCGAGATGAGCGTGGTATGTCGAGGTGTTTGAGGAAGTGCTCCCCGAAGACAGTTAGTGGAGGCGCAGAGCACCGAATCTCTCTATCATACTCAATAAAGGGTCACCGTGAGGCAGAAACCAACTTTTGTTTTATTGCTGAAATGAAAGGTCCACAAAATGTTGTGACGTGAGGGATTGAAGGAATTACCCCAATGTCTACACCACGATAAAAATCCAAAAAATTTTTTTTCTACCTTTCTTTTTGGCTTTTGCGAATATCCCTATTCTCGCGAATGATCCCTTGTGGACTCCCATTCGTGCCATCCTATTTCAAATCGCGGTTTCCCCTGAAGATGGGCAATTAAACACTTTTCTGTTTTTCAATGAATAAAATGTTCCCATCTAGGTGGTGACTCATATTTTGATACCTGTGCTCCTTGATGCTCTCCTTGGCCACAGCTCTCCAGTGGTCGATCAGCTCTCGCGGCGTGATCTCGAGAGTGTCGATTCCCGTCGTCATGATGAGCAACTTGTCCGACGCGTGGAACTCCGATCCTGTCGAGGAAAGACGGTTTTGTTTACAGGTGCTAAAAAATTCCTACTATGCCACCATTCGAAAATTGCAATTTTCATTGCTAGGCATGAAGTGTTGGCACAATATGGCACATGACTTATTTATTTATTTATTTATGAATGCTGCAATCGCAGAGAGGAATTTCTGCAGTAAAAGGTACAAAATACATAGGTCGTAATTTACACCTCATCGTTATAACATGCATGAAAACGAGTTAGTGATGTCTCGTTAATGGTATATGGACACTTCCGTTCACTAAGACATCGTCCCTAATGAGAGTTGTTCATAATGACGATACAAAAACGCGTCCACTTGCCCAGTCCATCTCCTACAATTTTATCTATGTAGCTGGGTATACCCATATTAATGGCATCCCATATCAACAAAACACGACTGTAATAATAATACATCAGATAGGAGGAACGATACAGTTTTAGACAAGCAATACGAATTTATCTTGTAGAAAGTCAAACAAATTTTGCAGGTAAACAGTAACAAATCTTTACAGGTAAACATTAGTAAGCAAATAAAAAAAACTGCAACAAAAAAACAATGGTGCCCAAGTTCAAAGGGAGGAGACGCAGTAGAGACCATAAATAGTTTTCGTTATATAATAAAAACAAAAAAAAAAACTCAGAGTGCGTGGTTAAATTTCTGAGAAACTCTATCCCAGGTTTCTGTATCGCGATTTCTATTGATGTGGAAAACCTGTTTTACTCGATACCTCATAGGGAACTCTTCGAAAGTGTACGAAAAGCAGTCAATACGTATGGGAAAACTAAGTTCCAAAACGAATGTGGTATCAATGGAAGGAGTTTCTTGGAGGTGTTGAGCTTCTACTTGGAATCCACCTATATTGCGTTTGAAGGTTCGCAATTTATACAGAAGGAAGGTTTATGTATCGGGACGAACGTGGCTCCAGTGCTGAGTGATTTATTTTTGGCAAAATGCGACAGAGACATTCAAGCTAAACTAAATAGTAATATCATCCGGATGTTTAGGTATGTAGACGACTACGTGCTACTGTTCCGTTAAGGTGGAGGAAGTAAAAAAGAGCAGAGTTTATTCTAAAAAAAAATGTTGGATTTTTTAAGAACTGCGCCGTTGGTCTGAGCTTCACTATAGAAGATCCTGTACAGTGCATTTTATAATTTTTGGACCTAAAACTGATATTTCTACCGTCCCATGTGTGTTGGATGTACTCCCCCAGAGCTAGAAAAGCGGTGTTACCCTACGACTCAAACCACTCTAAAATTATTAAGAGAGGTAATGCCACTGCGTGCTTGGGAGTCTCGCTGTCTAAGTAGTGCGCACACCAAAAATACCGGACGGCTTTAGTGCACAGGTGAAGAAACTAGAAGATGGAGGGTACTCACTTACCCTTATTAAACATGTGGCAGAAGGATTGTTACGAAAACTTCGGGGAGGGGAAACGGGTATTGGGAAGGTCAGGCGGAATATTAGACCGACCGTTATATCATATGTGCACAAATTTAGCCATAGTCTGAAGAAAGTAGGTGAAAAGCATGGAGTTCCCGTACTACTCTCAGCGCCTCAGAAATTGGGTGAACTGCGTGCAAGAATAGAAAGGTGAGATTCAAGGGTAGATATATGTAAGAAGAAGTACGGAACCAAATATGTGGAGTGCAAGGAAGGGGTGGTGTATAGAATACCTTTAACATGTGGGAGGGTTTACGTAGGACGGACCGGAAGGTGCATAAACGACAGACTAAGGGAACACGCACTGGCAGTAGGATCGTCGCCCTCGGGGAATCTTGCAACACACTGCCACTGAAGCGATTGTGGCCCAAAGCTTCAGGAAACTGTTATCCCGAGCAGGAATCATAACAAAATAACTAGAAAATTTCCGAGGCGTTTTTCATAAGGAAGTGCGACGGCGACACGTACGTGCATGAGCGCACCATCGATAGCATTGTACGATTCGGAGGTGGCGTATCCAAAGTCCTTTGTTAGATCAAGCTAGAAAGATTATATGAAGATTATAGGACAATGTGTTTACATGACGTGGATAGTTGTTGATAAGGCATATATGTATCTTCTTTGGTTTAAGTAAGGTTAAACCTCAGTTGCAAGTGCGCTCTAGTGTGTGTGTGTCTTCTTTTACTGTTTTCTTTTTAGAGCTTTTAATCCTAAAATGTACCACCAAATTGCCCAAGTGAATACCCTCTTACAGTATCGGATGTGCAAAAGCGGATCCCTGAAACTCCCTAATTAAAAGGAAAAAGAAAAAGAGGAATAGCGCGTGTGTTGCCCTCTTACCTGGGTTCTGCGCGACATTCACGCTCACGGTGCTGTTGAGGGGTATGATGCCGAAGAAGGGCTTCACCTTGTAACCGTCGATGTTGTTCGTCTTGATCTGAAGCAAACAAACACAAAAAAAGAAGTCCCAATTGAACGGGCATCGCAGAACGCTAATTGTGGCCGTACCGTTTAGTACTCCGATTTGACGGCAATTGGTTTCTGCGTGAATTCTTTTGTAATATATTGTCATCGCGGAGAGAATAAAAGCGGAACACGCTCACGCTAGTGCTACTGAAGGATTTTAGAATATGCGCACCCGGAATTATGAAGAGAACATCTGAAAATTCGTCGGAGATTTATTTATTTACTGACATAAGCCTGGCAGGCTTATGTCAGTGCTGACTCCTGCAACCCTGCCGAACACCAGCGCCTTGCACGGTGAAATTGTGAAGCTGCGCGTTTGAATAATAAACTCCAAAATTCGCTGAACGTGTATTTTTAGTTCCTTTGTTGTTTAAAATAGTTTTTGCTACTTTGTAAGTAAGAGATTTAACGCACACTTAATGATTGTTTAATGTGATCGATAACAGACATTTTTTAACGTCAGCGTGCGCGAAATTGTTTTATATTTTTTTTTCTAATCCGACGGTCACCCCAATTTTAAAACTCCTTGTTCAGAGTTGGGTCGAAACTCGGACGAAGAGGCCGCCATCTTCGAGGCTTTGAGCCCAGCATTCTCGACAACGTGCCGATAGACTGTGCCGAAAATGGATAAGGTCTATGGGTCTGTAGGTCCCGTGACGTGAGGTCATGTGACATGAAATTTCCCGCTAAATTTAGCGGTGAAACTGAATTCGCGTAGGTCACGTGACATCAATTTCCCCGCTAAATTTAACGGAAAATGCACAGACGAACGGACGGACGGAAGGACCAAATTTTGGGATTAGAGAGTAGCGTTAAAAAGTATTTCACGCCGTAAAAATATATCCAGGTCCAACAAGGGTATTGTGCCTGGACCGCGTTTCCGACTGAGTGCTTACCGCGTCCTCAAAAATGGTCCTTACCTTGTCCAAAAATGGCCTTTTACAGGTAACGCTGTCCAGCTTGACAGACCACGGAAGCTTCGGCAGCTAGGAGTTGGGACGCCGCGACGACAGCGACACTCGCGGTCGCTCTCACTTTTTGACCAAACTTTCACGACCAACCGCCAGGATCGCGACACCCGACAACGTCGGCCTCTGTGACGTCATTTGCAATTCGCTTTGCGACCGATCTTCATGCACGGGGCGGCGTACAGAACGCTAGGACGTCAAAAGTGTTTTCGTGGATCGTTTTCGGCGTCCCGCAACGCCCTCCGCAACCCGCTACAATACCTGGAACTCTACAGCCAAGGCCATCGGCGCGCAGACGCAGTAGCGACTTCTTCGTTGCGGAGGGCTTAGCGGAGGAAGAAACGCGGTCTACGAAAACTCCCTAAAGACACGCTCCCGGCAGCGGACCATTAACAAAGGGGCGTGCAGCGGCCAGTCAGGGGGACGTACCTTGAACGCCACGTGGGTGTCCGAAGTGTTGGTGAGCACCACGCTTCCGATATGTTTGTTGGTGTCGGGCTCGTCGGCGTTGAACACCAGGTCCGTCTCGGGTCTTCGTGATCATGGACGGATACAAACAGGGTTAGAACGTGATCCAGTCGACGTGTTGCGTTTCTAGCAAAAAAGAAAAAATACTGTGCGAACCTATAAAGCTAGAATGAACACTAAGAAAAACCGGACTAAAAAAGCATCTTACTTTGAACTTTTTTTTTCTTTTTTTTTTTTTGCATGACTTCAATTGTAATTAACATTAACGTTTTGTTCCTTTTTTTTTTATTCCGACGGCTTCCCATCTTGGCTATGTTCACGCACGACGCTATCATTCCTGAAGGACCAGAGGTTGTCTCCTTTACTTCTTCGTAGAAAAAGTAAAGGCGTCAGCGAAGTAGAAGAACTTCGCTCACGTAGCGCTCGTTTTCGATTCGAGCTGAGACGATTTCACACGGAACTCGGACGCAGCCGTCGGGTTCAAAACGGTTTCTAATTAAAGTGTCCATTGAGACGAAATGTCCAATAGGGTCAAAATAACCACCGAGTCAAAATATACCCTTCGGGTCAAAATGTCCACCGAATCAAAGTGTCAATCGATTCCTTATTTTTTCTTTATTTGCCAATTGTGAAAACCCGGAAAAAAGTATATTACTAAGCAAAGTTCAACTCGGAACCCAGAAAACAAAAGTGACTGAGAACTTCGAAACCATAAAGTGTGCGAAGAAATAAAGAGGTATTTTAAACGTTACCTTTATACATATACGCTCCAGGCCATCCTTTTCTCGGTGTTGGACCAGTTGACTTAATGACGAAGTGTCATGCGACGAATTTCTTTATGTGACCAATAGCCCTGCTACGAGTTGACTTTTACAAATTGTTTTAGCCCTCCTCCGCTCCGCCAGGTATCCAGAAGTGTGAGTTCAGTTTATCTTCAGTTTAAGGTTTATTCTATACTCTGTTGCTTTGGGGACCTTGTGGTGCGGTGGAGTGTAACATTGCTTGGGGCAACAATGTGCAATTTGTTCTGGAGCTCTACTTGAAAGCTTCTGCTACACACGTCATCACGTGCAGCTCGGTCACTTTCAACCGAGGCTAGGGCATTAATGTTCCGAATTTCAAAATGGGAACACGGGCCAGAAAATTGTTGCCCGTCGTTTGGAGCGAATAAAGTATTCTCGAAATCGTTCATTTTTAATCCTTGTCATCACTTATTCTTGATATTATCTCATCTAAATGACAACACTTTTACAGCAATTGTGTCACATTTTAATTATATCGAACCATAGGTCCTACCAATAGGCAGACCGTTGCGAACGGATACAAACCTGTTTCCTGAGCGTTAACATAATTAAAATTTGCCAGAAGGTATGTCCAGCAGTTCGACAACGGAGCCGAGGTTTTCAGACGAAAACGCTATATTGTCACGAACGACAATTGTTGAGGCGACGAAAACTGAAACAAACTAAACGTTTATTGGGGCGAACTTGTGCCCAAATAAGAAAGGAAACAGACGACAACAATAGAGCGTCGCGGGCGTCGATAGCGGCGTAACAGCAGAGTCGAACGCTGGGGCGAGACTGACTCCGCTCGCCATGCGGAGTCTCTTATGCCCCCTGGTGGGTTTCTGGATCATTCGGCGTAGAACTTTCGATGCGCAGAACATTCGGAACTCGATTAGACGAGAATGTTGCCGAACTTACGAGAACGGCAAGTTTAAAGAATAAATAAAAGGGCAGTCCACTAACTCGAATCGAAGCAAGGCCTCCCGCGCGACAATCAAGCGCGGTAACCACTCGGACACGCACGCGCTCGATCGCCGACGCACGTTGCATTATGTATCTGAATGTTGAACTATCGGCCAACAGAGACAGTGGATACTGTGAATTAGAGTTTATTTTTTTTCGCGTGTTCGATATTTGGTGTCTTCGTCCAACGAATTTTCGAGATTTAGAGTGGTATACCGCGTAATAATTAGCGTGGGGTGAACGATTCGCGGGACCAGTTGTTTGTGATTGTTTGCAAAGTGCTAAACTTTGTGAAACTGAAGCCATCGAACGCGCCTTATTTCGTCATTGACAATTTAGAGCGCTTCTCTTAGGCACCCGTTTCCGGATTTCGCGGCGTCGCCGCCAGCGTCGGCGTAACCGCGTTAAATTTAGGGGGAAAATTAACGCCACGTGACCTCAACATCAATTTAATTCCCCGTTAAATTTAGCTGGGAAAAGGACGTCACATGACTATGTGTCACGTCACCCATGAACAAATTCAGTTTTTCTGCTAGATGTAGCGGGATTTTCAATTTAAAATTTAAAATTTTATTTTCAAAATGAAACTTTTAGTTTCAAATTGAAAATTTCAGTTTTAATTAAATTTTTTAGAGCGCAGCACTTAGGCGCCCATTTCCCGGTTGAGGGACGTCGGCGTAACCGCGATACATTTAGCGGTAAAATTGACGTCACCTCATCTACGGACAAATTCAGTTTCTTCACTAGATTTAGCGGGAAAATTGGCGTTACGTGACCTCAACAGCAACTCAGTTCCCCGCTAAATTAAGCGGGAAAATTGACGTCACGTGACCTCAACACCAATTCAGTTTCCCCGCTAAATTTAACGGGGATCGTGACGTCACATGTCCTGGTGTCACGTTACCTATGGACAAATTCAGCTTCACCGCTAGATTTAGCAGAAAAAGTGACGTCACGTGACCTCAACACCAATTCAGTTTCCCCGCTAAATTTAACGGGGATCGTGACGTCACATGTCCTGGTGTCACGTTACCTATGGACAAATTCAGCTTCTCCGCTAGATTTAGCAGAAAAAGTGACGTCACGTGACCTCAACACCAATTCAGTTTCCCCGCTAAATTTAACGGGGATCGTGACGTCACATGTCCTGGTGTCACGTTACCTATCGACAAATTCAGCTTCTCTGCTAGATTTAGCAGAAAAAGTGACGTCACGTGACCTCAACACCAATTCAGTTTCCCCGCTAAATTTAACGGGGATCGTGACGTCACATGTCCTGGTATCACATTACCTATGGACAAATTCAGCTTCTCCGCTAGATTTAGCAGAAAAAGTGACGTCCCGTGACCTCAACACCAATTCAGTTTCCCCGCTAAATTTAACGGGGATCGTGACGTCACATGTCCTGGTGTCACGTTACCTATGGACAAATTCAGCTTCTCCGCTAGATTTAGCAGAAAAAGTGACGTCACGTGACCTCAACACCAATTCAGTTTCCCCGCTAAATTTAACGGGGATCGTGACGTCACATGTCCTGATGTCACGTTACCTATCGACAAATTCAGCTTCTCTGCTAGATTTAGCAGAAAAAGTGACGTCACGTGACCTCAACACCAATTCAGTTTCCCCGCTAAATTTAACGGGGATCGTGACGTCACATGTCCTGGTATCACATTACCTATGGACAAATTCAGCTTCTCCGCTAGATTTAGCAGAAAAAGTGACGTCCCGTGACCTCAACACCAATTCAGTTTCCCCGCTAAATTTAACGGGGATCGTGACGTCACATGTCCTGATGTCACGTTACCTATCGACAAATTCAGCTTCTCTGCTAGATTTAGCAGAAAAAGTGACGTCACGTGACCTCAACACCAATTCAGTTTCCCCGCTAAATTTAACGGGGATCGTGACGTCACATGTCCTGGTATCACATTACCTATGGACAAATTCAGCTTCTCCGCTAGATTTAGCAGAAAAAGTGACGTCACGTGACCTCAACACCAATTCAGTTTCCCCGCTAAATTTAACGGGGATCGTGACGTCACATGTCCTGATGTCACGTTACCTATCGACAAATTCAGCTTCTCTGCTAGATTTAGCAGAAAAAGTGACGTCACGTGACCTCAACACCAATTCAGTTTCCCCGCTAAATTTAACGGGGATCGTGACGTCACATGTCCTGGTATCACATTACCTATGGACAAATTCAGCTTCTCCGCTAGATTTAGCAGAAAAAGTGACGTCCCGTGACCTCAACACCAATTCAGTTTCCCCGCTAAATTTAACGGGGATCGTGACGTCACATGTCCTGGTGTCACGTTACCTATGAACAAATTCAGCTTCTCCGCTAGATTTAGCAGAAAAAGTGACGTCACGTGACCTCAACACCAATTCAGTTTCCCCGCTAAATTTAACGGGGATCGTGACGTCACATGTCCTGGTGTCACGTTACCTATGGACAAAATCAGCTTCTTCGCTAGATTTAGCAGAAAAAGTGACGTCACGTGACCTCAACACCAATTCAGTTTCCCCGCTAAATTAAGAGGGAAAATTGACGTCACGGGACCTCAACACAAATTCAGCTTCCCCGCCAAATTTAGTGAGAAAAATGACATCACATGACTTGGTGTCACGTAACATATGAACCAATTCAGTTTCTCCGCTGGATTTAGCGGGAAAATTGACGTCACGTGCGGAGGAGGAGGTGGGGAAAGTACGGAGGTGGAGGAGGAAAGGAGGAGGAGAAAAGAAGGTGAGTTAAGTATGAGGGGAGGAGGACAGGGTACGAAAGAGGGGCATACCCTCCCCTCCATACCCTCCCCTCCTCCCCCTCAAGAGCTGCGCTCAAATTTCGCGTTTCAGAGATTTGTAAACGTCTTTAATATTTTTGCTTGAAACTCGCTCGCACCTTTTAACATTTCTACCACTTTTCTTTGAGCATTCGGCATCTCATTCCAGCCACTGGGCACGTTCTGTCGGAAGTTGAGCGGGCCACAATGTTTGTTTTATTTTTGAAATAGAGAAAGCTGTTCTTTCCCAAACGTCTGGCAAAGGAAAATATGGTTTGTCGAAAAATTAGGAAAACAATTCGCTCAGATTTGCGCAAGATGTCAGATTATGACCGTTTGTGCAAGAACGCGTGTGTAAATACTGTACTACACATGTATACAAGTGGATATCAGCACCATTAGTAAAAGATGCCTCACCGAGATAAACTGTCTAACCGGTCAAAATGTCCATCCAGGTCAAAATGTCCATCGATACGAAATGTTTATCGAGTCAAAATGTCCATCCAGGTCAAAACGTCCAATATTGGACATTTCGTCTCGATGGTCATTTTGACCTGGAATCGTTAAATATCTGCTACAAGTGCATGACCAAACAAAAACTAACCCGGATGCTTGTCGAAGCATCCGCTAGATGGCGTGCACTTTTAAAAAGGAGCAGAGTTCGATAAACGGCTCTGAAAAGAAGCAATCTGATGGACTAGAAGCCAAGGACGACCACCTGAAGCATACGTTTCACACTTGATTTAGAGTGGAAGGACGTATTATATTGGTGTACCTATCTTTTTGGCTTGCAAAACCAGAAACGCGGACAATGGATATTGCTTTTTAACGCGACATTGCGGGACCCGAGGTTCGTGACATACCTGGCGAAAAGATAAAAAACGAAAGACGGATTTTCTGTAACGCCGAATTAGAGCGCAGCTCTTGAGGAGGAGGAAAATGAGGGGAGGGTACGGAGGGAGGTATGCCCTCCTCCCTCTCCGTAACCTCCTCTTCTCCTCTCATACTCCGCTTCCATTTAGCGGGAAATTTTCACTAAATTTTCCGCTAAATTTGGCGAGAAAATTTATCGCGTAAATTTAGCGAAAATTTCACGCTAAATTTAGCGTGAAATTTAGCGAAAATTCAGCCGCTAACTTTAGCGGGGAAATTTTGTGATAATGCAACGCTAGGTTATGTCCGCTTGCATTATTCCCATAATGCAACACGCACGGTTACGCCGACGTCGACGGTGACGCCGCGAAACCCGTAAATGGGCGCCAAAAAGACTGCGCTCTAAAAACTTTGAGTATCTTTATCGGTTACCTATAACTTTTTGTTTGTCGAATATTATTAGTTGGAAGAGTAATCGATACGAGGCATCCGAACTGCACAAACCCTGTTGTGCAGACGGTTGTTTTTCAAAATGTACAGCGTCTTGATACCTGACGAACGTGGTAAGAGTCTCTTTCCTGTTAGAGGCTGACATGACGGATTTACGTTTGCGAAAACTGAAAACCTCGCAGCTGCAGTGCGCTGACTTATATAAATAAAAACGGAAAGCTTAGTCACAAACATAAATATTGCCGTAGGGAACTCGGGCTCATATTATATCTCTTCAATGTTCAAAAGCGCCTATTGGCGCTGGCATGCGTATAAAGGTCAACAGAAATAAAATACAAACAATCATAACGTGCTTGGTTTTATAGCATCAGGAAAGCGCGCGAACTAAATGTATATTGCAAAACGGAAATCCGGGAAACTGACCAAGGGTATGAAAAAAAACTCATATCTCGTCCTACGTAACTTTCGGAAACAGTTCGAGAAAAAAAAAAATATACGCATTGTGTTTACCTCGGACAGCCTGCATGAAGAGGGTTTTGCAAAGCGGCTTTAGGGGAATTCCATTTCGACAAAGATTATTGCTCTGCTACGATCTGAAAGGCTCGCTGGGAGCCCACCCTAAGCCCCGCGGTGCGGCTGCAGATTTCGCGGGCCACTGGATAATCCCCGGATTGTAACGCACACCATTTGGACGGAAAAGACGAAGTGTAGGGAAATATATTGAATTCGTAGGGTATAGCGGCGATTCTCCCGTCGAAATGGCACAAGTGTTATAAGCTGCGCCTCAGCCATCCTTTCCAGCATGCCCGGTCGCTTTGCTCTGTGGCCTGAAGCTTTTATACTTGGGTGAGCAATTTAAAACGAAATGGACGTTTTTGTGGTAAAGTAAGCAGACCTATAAAAACATACACATCGTTCAACCTCGCGGCGTTGAAGCAAGAATGGACCAATAACATTCACCAATTGTTATAATAATTGTACACTGCAACGGTCTTCCTACAGGTCACGGTTGGCAGACTGATTGGAGTTTACTAGCAAAAATTAGTTGAGGCTATGGTGCTCCAAGACACGTAACTGCTGCCCAAGAGAAAGGTAAAATGAGAAAAAAAAATGAAAAACGTTTATCACTCCTTGTAATGCCGAATTAAAGCGCAGCTCTTGAGGAGGAGGAGGGGAGAGTATGGAGAAGAGGGTATGCCTCTCCTGCTCGGTACCCTCTGCTCCTCCCTCCCCTCCCCAACCTCCCTCATACTCCCTCTCCCCCTCCTCCATCCTTCCGCTCCTTACCCCTCCTCCTCTCATTCTCTTCCCCTCCTCCTATCCCTCCTCCTCCCCTTCCCTCAGTCCCCCCTCGTGACGTCATTCGTGAAGGCCTCGTGAAGGCCATGACCTTCACGAGTGAAGGTCATGACGGCACTGGAGCTAAAGCGGGGGTTGGCTTCCGGTTTTCAGGGGCACGCCTCCAACGATTACCAAACACGAAGGAAACCAAGCCACTCTATAGTCGGAGACAGGTCAAGAACGAAGTGGAAGCTCCTGCCACCCCTTTCCACTTCAGCGGAGCGAACGGTGAAGAGGAGGTCGTTTCCTCTCCACCGTTCGCTCTACTAAAGTGGAAAGAAGTGGGAGGAGCCTCCACATCGTTCTTGACCTGTCTCCGACTATAGTGGGCGAAAAACGCAGTTGATTTGGCGGTAGCCGCTGTTTTGATCACCGTTGGGGGCGTTCCCCTTTAAATTTGCACGTTTGCTGGCTTAAGCCGGTATGTCGCCTTCTCTTCTTCCTTCCTCGATGCTGTTTGTGTGGCTTATAGTAGACACGTTTCACGACCTTAAGGCATAAGTTCAGTGAATGCGGCAGAAACGACGAAATTGATGACGACTATAGAGGATCCACAGATGTTCACACACGCAGTATATGGGAAAAATAAATAATCAGTAGCGCGATCACATACGAGCGAACGACCACGCTATCTGAAAATAAACTGGCACAAGCGCTCCCATAAAGTTACATAGGAAAACATGCTAAAGAACAATTTCTCCAAATACAACATTACCTCACTCTCTCTCAGACAATAAACGACTATCAAAACAGAAATATAATAATGATGCTCAAAACACCGCTCCGGGTGTGATATATATGGAGCGCCACACAAAAGAAAGCCTCGATAATAGAGCTCAGGCATCCAAGAGACGGAAGACCCTTTCTGAGCCCCGTACACGTGGAAAGGGACAATTCAGGAATAGATTGGCCCCAAGAATGAAAGAAATACCAAGGCACGCCGTAGATTACCCTCTGTATTACAAGAAATGATGAATATAAATTGTAGTACAGCATAGATATTTTCTCCGTGAATACCGCCATCTTGAATGAAGGAACTTCTGGTATGCGGAGGAACATAGTTGGTGCTTTCAACACGCCACGGGACGATGCTCGCGTTATAACCACAGCGATCATTCACTCTTGCTTCGACTGTTCTATATTCTATTACTTCGTTCCCAGTTCTCATGCCTTGCTTTTTTGTTCTTTTTTTTTTTAGTTCCACATGCCGGATGTGTGAGCTGTGCGGTTATGGATGAGGACGAACAAAAACAATTTATAAAAATTCCCGCGTCTGTACCATAAGCCACGCCCTAGAAATGACTTGCGGTCCACATGCAGACCAGCCTAAATCACACCGGACACAGATAGTTTCCGGATAAATCTAGCGGATAAATAGTCCCGTTAAATTTTCCCGCGAAATGTTCCCGCTAAAGGTCACGGTGCCACGTGAGTCACGCGACACCGTGACTTCGCTTGACACCGTGTCGCGTGGCGCAATGAGGTCACTTGACGTGGTCCCGTGACGTCACGTTGCTTGACAATGTGACGTTGAGGGACGCCATGATGTCATGTGCCGTCACGCCAAGCGCCACGACAACCCTTCACGAAACGCCAAAGGATCCGCTATTAAACATAGCCAATAATGGCCGTCGCCTTAAAAAAGCAATAGAATGAAAAAAAAAAAAAAAAGTTTTTTTTATTTAAGAGCTTAGATGTGGCCTTTTTTTTTTTTGTAAATTTTTCCACGCAGAAAAACAAAATGGAGCAATATTTACGCCGGTAGACGCAAATTTGGTCGGTGTGGGGGAATAAATCAGCGCGCCCCGCCCGGGTGCTTACAAGACTAAGCACCTTTTCTCGACTCTTATTGGTCAGAGAGACCATTGACAAGTTAAATATGGGTCGTCAAATTGTATCTCCGGGACGTAATTGTATTTTAATCGACAATATTGTTATGTTTGAGAAACAAATAATCTAGATAGTCATTATTCACATTAACTGAAGAGCGTGTTGGTAACAATGACTGGGAACAGAAAGAATAAAACAAACTCCGGACAAGAATGTTCGTCGTCCCTTGTCCGGAGTTTGTTTTATTCTTTCTGTTGCTAGTCATTATTGTTTACGAAAATATCCCGAGATTGTTGTCCGATTTGGTTTCAAGCGATAGCAGACATGGAGGGCCGGCGTCTGCGGAGGGATCAACCAGCACACCTCGTCGAGCTTGTCTGCTTTCATGAGTGCGAGTCGTTCTGTGTTCACCAAAGTGTTTAGAGGAAGATCTCCTTGACCAACCGAACTTGTTTGCAGCAAACAAATGTCGTAAGTACGCGCCTTCGGAAGTGTGGTGCGGGTGCTTGTTTTCGTAGCGGGACTGGCCTCAGCCTAGCATCCCGCGTCAACTATGTTGGTCGATCCGTCTTGGCTTGTCCCTTTCCGCGTGTTGGTGATGAAAGATGTTGGTTCTAGTAAAAGCGGCCCCGCTGCTCCGTGAATTGTGCAATCGTTCTGATCGTAACTATGGTTTGATACCAAAAAGATACCCACCTACGCTGGTAAGAACTTGCAAGCCATTTGACTGGAGGCAATGGGGCGTTGGTTTGTCTATGCTCCCGTCATTTCGCTTCGAAACACAAGTAGCTCTCCAGTTTTGCAGTGCACCTGGCCTACCGAATCGAATTTTGTTATTGTTTTTGCGTCGCGCTTTAACTGTGCGTCATGACGCTCACTTATTTTTCTCGCGGATGCCATGAAAAAATAATAAACTAACCAGAACAGTAAAGCTAGAAAGACTGCATATTTATTTTGTTGATTTTCTTTTTTAGTCTTGTCGGCCGCTTATCATTGCACGTCAATAGATGTGAACAGACGCTTGTACTGAACCGTGGCTCGCGAATGATGAAACGCTAGAACGTGACTTTCATGGTCGCGCCTTCTGAGCGTTGAAGAAGTTTTTCGAAGGGGGCGGAATGGCAGACGGGCGGAGGCGAAAACGGATGCCGACACGCAGCTTTCCTGTCGGCGTCTCACGAGCATTGCAGACGACGATAGACGGTTGTGGAATAGCAGACAATGCCAGTGGCTGCCACGCGCCTGCTCGCACGATTAACAGGCGCTTCCAGACGCCAGACTAGACGCACCGGATGTCGCGAAAGGGAAACACTATAGCTTCTTAGCGTGTTCAGCCAAGCAGCCAAGACAATCGAGAAGTTATGGGCGAGCCCACTGATCTGTTGTGAGTGGGGTTTCGAGCGTGCCGTGACTAATTCGCGTCTAACGGCGTAAATATTGTACGAAATATTTTCTTTTATTTCGTGATAATATTACAAAAAGTAAGCTTTGCATCTATGCCCTTCCAAAAAAAAAAAACGTTTTTCTTTTCAGTGTTCAGTGTTTCAGTGCGAAACAATGACCCAAAAACTAAAGACCCTTTCCGCATATTCTCGCCCCCGACTGCCAAGTAGGCATGCCCGGTATGGGCGACAATAACATAAAAACGTTTCAACCTGCGAATAGTAAATAAATAGAGGGGAGGCAAAACGAGAATATGTGACGGTTACGTTTATGTCCTAAATGCCTTTTATCGGCCTGGCGACAGCAAAACAATGTTTTCGCCCATACTGGAAGTGACGACAATTCAAGATGGGAGCGCCCTCGCGAAAAAAGGTCTATACAACAACTGAGCTCTCTGACAACACGGCACAGCATTTGTCGTTTCTGCGCATGCGATGTGTCCACACCTGTCGTTGTCAAACGCGGGCGTGTTTGTCAACGACGTGTTGGTGTATAGTTCGTCTGCGTGGCCAATAGTGTGCAAAAACTTTAAGAAAAAAAAAAACTGGGTGAGCGGTGAGACAGCCATTTCTGAACACTGCAGCAATGCCGATAACACTATTACTGATAACAGCGAAGTCCCCCTCGCATTAACGAACTCCTCCGTCACTAATGCAACTTGAGGGCTTCCGGGTGACGTTCGTAAATATATATATATATATACGATTAACGTTCCTAACTTACATTTTTATTTTGAGGAACAACAAGATTATTTAAATTATCCGCTGATGGTGCAATATAAACTACAGTGATGTAAAGAGTAAAGGCCCGTTCACACACTTGCACTTGGCTAGAATCGACTGAACGAGGACTAGTGTTTAAGATCCTTGTAATGGCTTTCGACCGGCTGCATTGCAGCGCAGGCGGTCCTAAGCCGTCACAGAGGCTGGAAAACCGGTCTTGTCTCAGTCAATCGTGGCGAAACGCAAATATGTGAACGGGTTTTTAGACTCAGTTCGTGAGATGAACAGAGGAACAAATCTGAGAACACCGGTTGCTACGGTCATCTAAAGCTTTGAGTCTGAAGGCTTGCCCACACACTCGCGTGTGACTATCACCGACTGCGCCGCAACCGGTTTTTAAGCTTCTTGTGACTGTTTGCGACAGGCTGCGCACACTCTCAGAAAAAAAGGTGTATTATTACACCCCTTGTCCCTTATAATACACCCCAAAACTTCAATTCGACGTACAGAGCCCCATAGTCGAACAGACGGCCCCAAATTTTACGAGGGGCTTGATAGCCGTGTGGTACAACTTATTAAAATAGCTAATGTACGGTTTACTGACTACAAAAACATTATCGGAGTTTTCTTGGCCCTACTGCAAAAACTCAGTGTTTTCTTTATGTGGTCTTTCATACGTACTTTAGCTATTTAAAAAGTTACATCACACCGTTATCAAGCCCCTCGTAAAATTCGGGGCCGTCTGTTCGACTATAGGGCTCTGTACATCGAAATTAAGTTTTGGGGTGTATTATATGGAACAAAGGGTGTAACGATACACCTTTTTGCACCCTTTTTTCTTGAGAGTGAAGCAGTGCATCGGCTCGTAATCAGCCACAAGAAGCCGGTCGTTATGCTATCGGTCGTTGCCCAAGGCAAATGCGGAAATGAGGCTAGAAACTGGTGAAAACATAAAACAAACACAACAAAAACATATTCTCTTTAGCTGCATTTTGTCACAGCTGATAACTGAAAATATTGTCTATGACAACCCGATTGCATAGGTAGGATTACATCGAATTAGACGAACAAACTCGAACCGTCAGTCAGAATTTTGAGGTTTCCATTTCCGTCAATCCGTCAGCACATTATGCGCATTACGTCAATCGGTATTTATCGGTATAGGTACTGATATCGCACAAACGCGATGCCGCCAAATCGGTGGACAAAAAAAAAAAAAAAAAAAAGGGAGCACCGGAGACTCACTCGACTTTGATGAGCGTTACGGCATCTTCAGTGGCCGTGGTGCTCCGGGCGTCAAACATACCGAAGCGACTGCGGTAGAATTCTTCGATTTCCTTGGTGCGCGGAATGCGCTCGCTGATCACCTGCACAGTTTGACCAGATCATTGCGAAGTAACACGAAGGACGAATCCAGGCATGCGTTAAGTCCGGCCACTATTAGCGGAAAAAAAACCTTATCAATTTCTTCCTTCAGTAATGATTCTGGAGGGTCACTGAAGGGGAAGCTATCAAGTGGCATCTTAACTCGGAACGTCCCCCTCTCCCTAAAAATAAAAACAAGAGCAAAAGTTTCTCATTATTGTTTTCAGAAATAAGGAAGAAACAAGTGCATATCTTATATATCTCTATCTATATATAACTTTTATTTTTTTCATTGCGGTTGAAATACAATAACCAATAAACAACGCACTAATCATCTCGTAAAACATACTACCCTTCCATAAGCCCAAGAAAAAAGGAAAACAACAACGTTAATCCTTATTTACAAAGAGTCAATCATTCGGCTCGCTTTGCAGCGTCGTATCCGCTTGTGCCACCCTATTATGTATTACGTTGGTCAAGTAAATAAAATAATTTTAAAGTTTAAATCGCAGGCTGATGTGTACATGAAGACATACCTTGGGGCTAGCTGCATTGATAAGAAAGTCCACATCGTCCCACGTGTATTCCCGGAATGGAAGTTTCTCCTGCGACAGTAGAATGCAGAAGTACAGGTCAGAACAAGCGCTAATATAGGCAACTGCATGCCTATTTTGATAAAAAAATAGGAAAATTAAATGGGTAACCTTAATTATACCCATCGGGATAGCTGAAGGGAGGGTATCTCCTGAAAGTCATTTGACGGTTGTTGCAGTGGAGAACACGCAAGCTTAAAATTATAGACGATGTATTTAGTTTTTGAAATGTAAATCGTAGCCCTCTCACATTTAGAAAACAACTGCGGATAGACAAAGCCTGCCATGTCGTGCCCTGAACTGCGCATTAGAGAACGCTTGAGTCGTCTACACTGATTAGCCAAAGCATCACGACCATCCCAACACTGTGTGATTGATCACAGGTGTACAAGTTTGTAAGTACGGCCACAGAGCATCGTCACCTTGCTCGCTTGGGGTGCGCTTGGACGCTGCCCTTATCTAATTACGACACCTTGCTGGTTCGTAATCGGATTATGGCCGCGCCCAAGCGCACCCCAAGCGACGAAGATGGCGGCACCTTGAGGCCCTGCTTGCAAACGTGTACAGGTTACGCGCCATCCGCGTTGTTTACCACCTGCTAACGCGAATGATATAGTTAACGGCTGCCAGGGATACAGAGGGATTACTTTGTTGACTACTCATGAATGGAATGGGAACGATTGCTGATTTAGGCCACTTTAACAAAAGGCAAATCATGATTTCCCGACGGCTCGGAACAAGTATCTCGGAAACTGCACAACTCGACAAGAGTTCGCGAGCTGCCGTCGATAATACCTATCAAAAATGAAAAAGAAAAACACGATAAACTTTTTTAGTAGACTCCGAGGTGTTGCACGTCCTCGCCTCATCACAATGTAAACGTCGGAAGCTTTCCCGTTTAGTGAGGCAAAATAGGCGGCTACCTGTGACTCACCTGGGAGATAGATACAATGCAAGTCAAGATAAAAGTCCCTTTGTGAACACAGTCCATCGTATTTTGTTGGATATGGAACTCCGCAGCAAACGACTCTTGCAACTGCTTTGCGTCTCAAAGGTGAGTAACGCGGTCTGAGGTAGGTGGTCATAATGTTTTGGCTGATCAGCGTATATGGCCTATTAACGTCTCTACAGTGCTCTTGTTCGGTAATCCGCAGTGCATGCGCAATTATATTCCACGACTGAATTCTTGTTAACATCATTAGCACCATTCGACAAGATACGTGGCTCATGCCACGCTGTTCAAACAGATAAGCTGTTCTCATGCGCATATCTCATACCTCCAATTGACCCCGATTTCCAAAGTCAATTAGTGCCCGATATGTTTCGGTGGCGCACTCTTATGGCCCCCCGTTTGTGACCTCACAACCAAGATTTGCCTCGCCGTGACGTCACGAGTCGTAGTCATGGCTACTTATCACCAGTTGGCAACTACAAGTTAGACGGTGTGTGTAAAAGGCATGAGGAAAGCTTCTAATCATCGCAATTTTAAACCAACACCGTCAAAGATGACATTCGAGAATTGCCCTTATTTCTGCGGATGAAAGCAAAATTTATTTAAAAAAAAAAAGAAGTCAAAGTGAACGATTGGGTCGTTACGAAGGCCGACCACAGCGACGCTTCTGGTCGCGCACTCGCCAATGTTCCAACGTTCACAAAATCACAGCTCAACGTCTAACATTCACAGCCCAGCACGCGCACAGTTGTCGCTTCACAAGGCGACTAAAGCTGGTAAAGCTGGCAAAGCACCAGTAGCGTAGCAGGCAACATTTTTTGGGAAGTGGCGTGGAAGAGGGGGGAGGGGGGTGTTGAGGTAGTTGGGATTGTCCGTGACTTAGGGCACGAGGGAGAGGAGGGTGAGGGGGAGTTACAAATGCATGTATACATTTTAAGATCGTATTGATTTCGGAATGAGGGAGAACTAAAAGCCCATAAGCCAGCACTCCCCCCCCCCCCCCCCCCCCCCGCCTTCCCCCGGCTAAGCCACTGATAAGCACACGCCCAACGCGCGAACACCAATTGTTCTTCGCGGGTTTGTAAGCCTACTATCACGACTTCGTCTTCAGACCGCCAGGTGCTGTAAGAAGATTCACTCGAGAAGACTGGCGAGCGAAGCTGCCGCGACAGCTTTCTGTTCTAGCAGGTCGATTTCGGAGAAGTCGCCAATATAAGGGGAATTCACGGGCGATTATTGCCGAGCCAGCAGTTGTTGAGCGCGTGCTGGCGGTGAGCTACCACAGTTATTTTTGTAACGTACGTTGCTTACCGACAAGATACCTGGCTTCATTAACCTATAAACGTAGGCTCGTTTCGAGCATGCACAGTGAAAAGAGGACTCAAATATGGCGTCCAGTGAATATACCGCCCCCCTCCCCCCCCCCCCCCCCCCCCTACATAGCTTGCAAGTATCGCCATTTGTGGGTACTGACGGTATTTCTATTTACTGGTTTCTTCGAACTACGACTTCTGCGGTGTGAAACTAACACGGCGAACCGAACGCTCGCGGCTCATGAAATACTGGCATGGCCGCGAATGACGTCACATGCAAGCTATGTGTAGACCGCAGCCCACGACTGAATCAAGAACGCGTTCAGTTGACTCAGATGGTCACGTAGTAGGTTTCCCAAGTCGTTCTTGCGAGGCTTGGGACTCTAGACATGTCAAACACAGAGTTGAAGCCGAAAGTTGGCAAGGCGCGCCGACAAGACTTCGGCGCCAAAAGCGCGGTGTCATCATCGCGAGAGTCCAATCGACGCGTTCCGTAAACACTACGGCCCCAACTTTGTGTTTCACGAGTCTACAGGGTCTCGGATGGTTGTGAAACCTCCGGGCCTCGCCGGGAATCTGACCTCCAAAGCGTTTGATGATCGACTTACTACTCTTCTTCAGTTTGATGATCGAATAACGAAGCCGGCCCGCCGCCCCCGTTCTGCCGCAGCATACACAGTTCAAGAAGAATAACGACAACAAGAAAAGCGGCCGCCCTTGGGGCAGGCCAGAAAATTGGAATCCGTAGCGAATCCCGCGAGGTTTGTGACCCGCGAACAATCCAGCCTGCTTCTCTCGGTTTAAACTCGACGGACAGTCGTAAACGGCTACTTTAGATGAACGTCGACAAAGCGCCTGCGCGATTCAGAGCGAAGACTTCGTAACACCTCGTAAAACGGCGAAATCACGGCAAAGTCTTACCGGTGCCTTTCGCTGCTGGAGGGAGGGAAAAAGCGAAGAAAAACAGGATGTTTCACACCGCACGAAAGGCAACCCCCACGCGCAGTCACACAATGCCAGTACTTCGTCGTTCACGGCCGCCAGAGATAAGAATGATTCATGTTTAGGGCCGTACTAAACCGTACAGACGATTTAATTTTTTTTTTTAGAAAAGTGAGTTTTTTGATTATGTGGGGACCTATCACTATGCTCATCATTTTTATACAATTCTAGGAAGCTCATAATTCCGTGTAAAATGAATCGACAGAACTAAAACTGACATTCTGCTCTAGCGCCACACAACCATCGTTATTATTAGCGGCGAGATGTTTTGGCGTCGACCTCTTATGGTTTCCTCTCGTGACGTCATTACTTTACGAACAAAACAACAAGTCCGACGGTGTTTATAATTAGCACGGTGGAAGCTTGACATCATTGCGCTCTGAAACCAACACTGCCAACACCGTCACAATTGAAGTTCTTACATCATTCCTATTTGTGTCAATTAGAAATTTCCTGCTGACGTCATAGTCAACATTCGGCCAATCGCGGAAGGCCGACCACAGCGACACTTTGATCGCGCACGTCGCCAATAGTTGATGGCAGGTTTCGACTTCGGGGGCAACCTCCTCCCAACTCTCTGCACTTCAGTAGAGCGAATGCTGGAGAGAAGGACGCCTCCTCTCCAACGTTCGCTCTGCTAAAGTGGAAAATGGAGGGAGGAGCTTGCACTTCACTCTTAACGTGACACCGACTATAGACTTTTTTTTTTAGCTCAATCGTAAAATGTTTGCAGAGGGGCGCCTCCTTTCAATACATTTCCCGGTCCCTCACGTGTATTTCTAGATGTCCCAACTGTCCAGATTTAAGAGAGAGAAATTGTTCTTTTAGCCTAATTTTGACGCAGCGTCCTGCTGGCCCACATATGACTTCCCACAAGACATTGGAATCTTGTTGCGCTCTGTCCTAACGTTGCTCTGTCCTGTCTACTCCTTCTTCCTATGTTCTTACTTTGCGCTATTTTTGTGTGTTCTTAAAATGCGCAAGACACGTGCCATGAGCGGGTGCTCCGAGGCCATTGGCTTCCAAGGGCTGCTCTAGAGCCACTAAATGAGCAGCGTAGCTTATTTAGTGGCACTAGGCTGCTTATTTCAGCGAACACTGTATTTCGGCGCTGCGCCGCCATTTGCTTCCCATGGTCGCTCGAGGCACCGACCTCGTGCTCTGGCGCATCTAAAGCTAGTTGCAAGACAAATGCAAACACATCGAGGGTCTTTAGCCTCCAGCAGTATGAGCGACTTTAGTGCCATATGTATGTATATTTGAAGCGCAATATCTTTGCAACGAGGGTCTATGGTACTGACGCGCCAAAAACTCCCGTCGTTTGAAGCGCCATCTAGATTTCTGCTTGAGAACTGTGTGCCATGACGTGGCCTCCGAGATGTTTGGCGCGCAGGGCTCTCCTCAGGCCGTTCCACTCGGCGGGGGAGACTGAAAAAATCACGACCTACTGTAATCCTGACCTGCCGACAGACGAGAGTGGCAGCGCGCGGTGTTTATTACACACACAGAATCCGGAGCGTTTCGTAACGCTATGAGTGCATGGCGCCACTTAAAGGTCTTTCTGCTTCCTAAGATATCCGCACGTCAATTCGAGGCGCGCAAGTTGCGGCTGCGTTATCTGGTCTTTACCTGTCCGCGCAATAGCTCTCCCACCGTGATTTTGCCACTGTGCATGTGAAATACTTTGCCACTAGGGGAGCCAGCTGCCGTCATAGTTGCAGAGCCCAAAAACATAAAAGCACTTCGGTGCTGTAGTACAATCTCGTTCTACCTCCTGGCACCGCCCCTCGCCACCTAATCAGCCAGACAGAGGCAATTAGATCAACATTGAAAAACTTGTTTTGTCCGGCTACGATCGAAAACGGTTGGTCCCGCCGCTGGCACCGCTCTGCGGCGTGGTGGACGCCTGCGGAAGGGAAGGAAGAGCGGTAATCACCTAGTGGCAGGGGTGCCAGGCCGCAGGGAAGGCAGTCTGTGAGCTCCGTGTGGGTCCCAGAATCGTGTGTATGAAGGCACTCTAAGAAAAACCTCTACACCGCGCCCTCAACGGAGAAACCAGACACTCCATCGGCAACAGCTGATCCCATAGGTGGCCCTTCAGGTCAGGATTACAGTAGATCGTGGGAAAAATAGGTGGTCATGCGCGTTGCGCCGCCGTGCGGGGGCAATAGCCTGCTCTTTTTCTTCATCGGTCCTGATCGCTTGCTTGAGTAGCTTGGGCCTGCTGGCACGCAGTGAGTTGTATGTTCGCTGGGTGGAAAGGGAAAATGCACTCGTTTGCGGGAATTATACCTCGTTACTTCTCAAAACAACATATATAACTTTTCTCAGGAAGCGGTAGTATGAATTTCTTGGATTGCTTTCTTGAAACCGGGAAAGATTTATATAAGTCGGCGCGCGTTAGCGCTTTAAACTCGAGTTCAGATGCCGCACTGCTCGTGCTTTAGCTTTGGCAGGGATTTTTTTTTCGTTTTCATGCCGCTCTTTGTCGTGTACATAAATTTTACCTTTGTAAATTTGATGTGCCCCCGAACTCGCCATATCTTGCGAACCTTTGCAGAAGCTGCGCTAGTCGTCTCGAGACCCAGATTGAATTTAGGTTAAGCGTGCTCTTTTTTATTCGTGGTTCTCTATGAGACAGGTGGCGATTTTCTTGTTCAACAATGCGGCTGGAGAAGAAGCAATAACACTAACGTCACAGAGCACGGGCAAAAGTACTGTGAGAATCCACGCCATGCACATCGCCCGAGTTAAGGTCAGGGGCAACATTCCGAATTGAGGACGTAGACCGCACTGACTGGCCCAGTAACGCATCATCTTTGTCGTATTTTTATTTACCACCGCGGTGGCGCCCTTGTGTGTACAGCGCCGGATATCACACCCTTCCACCCAAAATAAATGAAAGTTAGTTGAAACTAAGAGATATAAAAATTTGTCAAAACAAATCAATTGATAATGGAGAGTAGCGCTGCACAGGCCGACGCACCCTGGCGCCCCGACGGGGAGGCGTGGTGATGATCGTTTTACGAGGGGACGCTATGCTTTCTGCAGCCCTTGGCTGCAGTAGTCCCTCAGCTGAAACTCTAGGCAGGTGAGTTCAGGCATCTGACAGGAGAAATCAGGTGCCAGAACATGCTCTTCCGTTTTGGACATGTCAGGAACAGTGCCTGGAATATCAGGGTTCTTGATGATGTCAGCAGCTGTTCCAGCTTTTCTACTGTGGTCAACTTGCGGCAAACGGTTCGCCTGCCGGAGATGATCATGGTGGCGCGTCCACTGCCGCCGGGCAGCCAGCCGGAGGTCCGATGAAAATGTTCCCTGGGCTGTGACCACAGCCGGTATCCATGCAGTGCCTGTACGAAAGTTCCTGGCGAATACCTGGTAACCATGCTGTGCTTGAACCTGAGGTTTCGTTCCTTTGCCATATCATATCTTCTGCTTGAGCTACTTTGCTGCCCCGTGGTCCCCAGCTAAGGTCGAAACAGGTCCATCGCATGCTGTCTTAATTTTTCGTCCCAGCAGTAAATCGGATTGGCTGTATGTAACCCGTGACATCATGTGGTGTTAATCTGTAAGTGATCAACATGTTCGCAATTCGTGTACGAAGGTCCCCCGCTCCAGCCTCCTGCCATTTCCTCAGTAACTCTGTCCCGTAGCGCGAACGGGACGACTCGTGGCTTAAGAAATCTTGGTTTAGCACCCTCCAGTACGGTAATCTGGGCGGCCACGCCACCAAAGGTACCCAGTCCTTCCGAAAATACTTCATGAAACTGGTTCACCGCTTTCTTCATGGACGTCACAGCGTTGACAACTTCTGGTTTGGCGATTCCTAGCTTAAATTTCCTCATCCAGCTTCTTCCGAACAGCGTAGGACACGGGCCCTTTACGACGAACAAGGGGAGGACGCACTCGTTTTCGCTGAGCTTCACGGTTGCCTCAAGCTTACCCACCACAGTTTTCATGTCGCAAAAGAAGCTTCTCAACTGGACGTCCGATGGCTCTAGCGTCGCCGAAGGGAACCGCTCCGTAAACTTTCTCTCGCTGATGGTTGACACGCTGGCACCAATATCCAACTCCACGTTCAATATCATTCCCTTGATGGCAACTTCGATATACGCACTGGCTCTGGTCCGGCCGCTCGAAGCTCGCAAAGGTCGTACGGCTCCTGTGTTCCTGCTTTGTATTCCGGCGCTGCCAGCTCGTCATCCACGTTGTGGACAGGTCTCGATCCACCCCTGGGTCTCGCCTTTTCTGTTTGAGATGTATTTGATTTGCATACCCTTGCCAAATGCCCTCTTTGCTCACGCTTAAAACAGACGCTGCCCACGTGAGGGGAAGCAAGATCCACTTGCCTGCTGTTTGGTCGGCTTAGTCTTAAAACATTCGACGATTACCTGGCCTGCACAAGCGTCGCTTGAACCAGCTGAGCACTTAATGCACGGGAATCTTTCCTGGCAGCCTCCATGGCGATTAAGGTGTTCCTCGCGGCCTCAAAGTCCAACTCGGCCGTTTCCAGCAGGCGAGTCTGCATCGCGACGTCGTTGATTCCGCTCACGATTTGAACCCGCAGCATCCGCTTTCGAAACGATGCGAACTTGCAGTTGTCGGCAAGCTTCTTCAGCGATGCGATGTAATCGTTGACCTGGACTTCGTCCCGCCGATGCCGAGAAGAAAAGCTGGCCACCACCTCCAATACCCTCGGCGACTAGTACTTGTTCAAAGCTTCGAAAATCGCAGCCAATGTTGCCCGACAGGCTTCGTAGGGGCGAGCCGGCTCCGCAGCAGCGAGTAAGTTTCTGACCCGCAGCTCGTCACAAACACGGAAGTCCTCTTCGTTGCAGCGATGTCGTTCGCGGCGAAGTATAATTCAACGCGTTCGCGATACTCGGTCCAATTCGACGTAGCCGAGTTGAACGGTTCCACCTTCCCGATGACAGGCATGGCTGCTGGAGTTAATGCGGAACAAACAGATAAGACGTGCACGACCGTTCTTTATTGTTCGTCGCCAGTTGTGATAATCCACGCCAGGCACATAGCCCGAGTCAAGGTTAGGGACAACATTCCAAATTGAGGACGAAGACCGCACTGACTCGCCCAGTCAGGCATCGTTTTTGTTGTCTTTTTACTTATCACCGCGGTGGCCCCCTTCTGCGTACAGCGCCAGCTATCACAGGTACACATCACGAGCTCTTAGCAGTTGATTCCAGTGCGCGAGCGCTGCATTGGCGCCACCGATGGCTTCGGCGTCGTGTCCGTGGCATTCGTTTTGCTTCAAGTGAGTGTCAAACAAAGCGCAGTTCTGCTTCTCACCGCATGAGCCGTGCCGATCTGATCTCGAGGTGAATACGCTCCTTTTGCCGGGCTGCCGAGCCTATCAAAAGGCTGGAAAAGAGCTTTGAGCACCTGGCGTGCAAAGTTCTACTGAGTGTATCAAGGAGTGGCCTGGCTCTTTAAATCGACCGCAAAATTCAGTTTCTTAACCTATCGCGATACTAATTTGTGCAGCGCTGCCCACAGATGGTGTTTTTTTTTTCTTTTTTTGTAAAATTTGCAAAGAGCGAACTTGACTGAGGAAAAAGAAAAGAAAGAAAAAGGCTTAGCTTCTATGGAAATGCGGCGAAGCCAAAGGTAGAGTTAAATATCGTTAAGAGGAGGAATAAAAAGGTTTATGTACAATATTTACATTGGTGAGAGACGTTGTGATCGGTTCAGGCGTTCGATGTGCATTGCGTCGTTCTGTATTCGTCATAGAGTTATTATAACGTACGCTATAGGTTCAACTGGCGCTAGTGTCTATGCGACTTCCGGGAGGCAAATTGAAGCAGACAGCAACCAGTCTACTTTTGCGGTGCCCCTGTACATTCCTATGGGAAAACGCCCGTAAATTTTGTCTCTTCGCCGGAAAATAACATGAATAAGTTTTGTTATTTCGGTTGTACCGTATAGTATGTACCTTTATTGATATTTTGAAAGTGTAATTGCTTTAGTTACAGCATTTTTCTTTACCACTGAACGATGTTAAACTTCGCTACATTTCAGGCCCAAACCTCTATACTATGGTAGGTATGTAAAAACGAACGACGATTCTTAGCAAAATAACTATCGAAAGGAATATACAGTGTATTCAAGGTTCGCTAGCATTCCGGTGGCGCTTATATATTGCTAATATGCCCGTCCTGTCACTCTATAAATATGACTCCGTCATGAATCTTTACGATCGGTTAAAGAACATTCGAATGTAAAAAATAAAGTACGTGGGCTACGAAAGGTATGCCTTTTTATTATTTCCTATGTCAGGCAGTTTTTATTGGGCATCTGTTCTCTGGCTTCTTCCTATTTGAAAAGATCTGGAGCGTGCGGGTTATGCTTTGAACCCAGAACAAGCATCTTCGCACATATTCATGAGCAGAAAGAATAAAGTAGTATACTTATTTAATATAAATCGGACTATGTCACGTGGCTTTTAATTTACAGGGTATCACAAAAGAAAATTTACACGCTCTTTTTTACCGCAAAAGTAAACTAGGCATCGCCGAACGCTCATTCTCCGCCCAAAGGCAGAGCTAGAGGTCACAACCAGATGCCCAAGTTTCAGCCCGATCCGATAACTTAATCAAAAGTTATAAGTGATTTTCTGAAAATTTCAATGGGAAAATGGCGGCCGACGGAGTTTTCAAACACATGGGGCTCTATGGCACCAGAAACCGAAAACGGGCAAAAATAGGCTCCATTTTCCCATTGAAATTTTCAGAAAATCGCTTATAACTTTTGATTAAGTTATCGGATCGGGCTGAAACGTTGGCATCTAATTGTGACCTATAGCTCTACCTTTGGGCGGAGAATGAGCATTCGGCAATGCTTAGTTTATTTTTGCGGTAAAAAAGACCGTGTAAATTTTGTTTTGTGACACCCTGTATTTTCATCGTCTGCATGCACAAGGAGTGACTTATCCAGTGTTACTGCGTAGTTCTTGCCGTCTCTCATGGTATTCCAGATGTCCTTCGTTCGCCTGGCACGTATATCCACCATGCTAGAAAGCGCCGACGCCGTGTTCGAGGCTAACAGTGTCCGACAGTGCACATAAATACACGTACGAAGCCGTTTTAGCACCGTTTTTCATGCCACGAATTTAAAATGAAAACGCCGTAACTGACCAATTATTTCGCCTGCGTGACTGGGAAATGTTCCAATGTGCCTAGTACGTACGAATTATTCGTGATATTTGCTCTTATAATCAAGCTCAGGGAGAAAATGCACTCGCTTTTTCCCATAGAAATGCATTACCGGAAGTAAATTCAGGACTGGTTGCTGCCTGTTTCAATTTGCAGCAGCACACTAGCGCCAGTTGAACCTCTAGCGTGCATTATAATAACTCTATGGTATTCGTTTAGCCGATCTCTTTTCACACTTCGTTCTCCTCCTTCTGCTCTTTCGTTTTTCTCTTGATCTAGCATTCACTTTTCATCGTTTTCACTCAAGAATAAAGTCCTAATTAAATTATTTTACAGGTAGAGTGTAAAAGAAGGAACGAGTGGGACGAGCTACAGGCTCCGCTCATGCTTTCAGTTGCACCTCAAAATGTGGAAAGCGATCAGGTGAAACCAAGCCACTTCGATTGCAGCGCCACCTTCGTAGAGTGTACTAGAAAGGACTGAATGAGACGACCGAAGCGGTTTTTCGGCGCCGCCGCTTGTGAAACGATCTTGGCGTTGGAACGCAACGCATTTTTCATAAAGACCGGCTAATCTGAACCGCTTCGCTCGTAGTGCCCGAGAGGGCGCTACGAGCGAAGTGGCTTGGATTAGCCGGTTGTTTCCACATGCGGAGGTACCTAAATAGCACTCTGGTCGCCCCACTCGGTCCTTCTAGTACACTCTACTAAAGGTCTTCAAACAATACGGCGCCGTCTCGCACGGGAGACGTGAGATGGCGCAAGCGGTCGCGATGCCAACTGTGCCAACGAACGAGCATACGGCGCCGAAAGCCGGCGTCTTTAGCAGATCAGTGGAGCCAGTGCGATGAGAGATAAATCGTTTCTTTGCATTCAATTTTCGCGGTGACAACGTAAACAGCAACACGCTGCCAAATCTAGAGCAAACCCTGTCGTCGTCTGCAGCGTCTGCAGCTTTACCCGGAGACATCAAAGCGCCACCACGCGGGACAGGATCGATGAGAGTCTCGGTGGTTTAAATTTCGTTTTCGAGTTCGTCGCATTGGTGGTGCAGGCATGTAAACTTCTTTCAGACAATAATTTCAGTGAAATTTGAGTGGAAAACGCGACATCAGTCCCGTTCACGCACTCAACGACGCCGGCAAGCATGCCGTCGGCTCGGGCGAAGCCCTTCTTGGTGGCGGGCGGCCTTGCTTTCCGCATGGAAGTTAATCCAACGGCTGCCGAGGCACTCGACGATGGCAGCCGCAACAACTCTGACATCCCGGCTTACAGTCATCTGGGAGACTGACAGGTGCTCATTAGTCGCCACCATGCCTTGAGAGCTACCGGTTCCGAAGAACCGGAGCGCGCAGAGAACTTGCTGTTCCACGGTCATGGTAGACACGATTGTCCGCCGCACCCGGAGTCCGGGCGCCGAACGAAGCTCTTCCCACAGCCAACGCACAACGGCCTTCGATAGCTGGTACTGTCGCCAAAAGTCGTCTTCGGGGAGTTGAAAGGAGTCGCCGCGTCCCGGTGGTATCGGTAGCAACGCCGACGGTGGCGTAAAATAAGCTCGGCCGCAGCGTACTTCACCGCCATGTTGGCAAAGCTTAACTTCGCCTCGATTCGAAGCGAAAATTTCGGGCTCAAACCACGGCTCTCGCAAAGTTCTGAAACGTCACGATGACGTCAGCGACAACTTCGAAAAACGAGGTTTCGAATTACTTTTTTTTTACATAATATTTGGAGGGATTTGGAGCTTTAACAGGTCACCTAGGGACAATCTACAAAGCATTAAGCTTAGCTTGGAGTAGGGATGTAGGGACAAACGGGAGCTACGTTATCGCCGCAGCCGTTCAATCAGCGCGCTCCACGCGCGCCTCGATAACTTTGCTACATTCTGCTGGTCTCGAAGAAATGAGCGTTCTAATGATTGACACCTCGCTCGGCGCGATGTCGGCGTCGCGAGAGTCCAATTAGCGCGTTCCGCAAACTTCGGACCCAACTTTGTGCAATATCCACAGCAACTTAAAGTTTTACTTGCTTTTGTATTAATTATTGTACACAATCTTTGTCGTACGTGAAACGCGTGATTTCCGTGTACTAACAATGGCTCGTGTGGGTACACGTATTTGAACGCGAAGAAGCGTTGTGCAGTGGAAAATTTTGAAAGGGCCTGGGGGAGCTGGGGAGGATTTCCGGCTCTTAAGGTGACGGAAGTCATCAAAACGTAAAATTCACCTAATTCCACTCAAATTGCCCAGCTCAGCCAAATTGGTACTTGCATTTCAATAACACTTCATATTGTATTTGAAGATTTCATTTCATCGGTTCTTCAAAAAACACGGAGAACTACAAAAGATGGATAGACGGCTCTCAACGAGGAAGTTGTAGCTTCTGGGGAAGGAGCGCTCGACTCCGATCGGCTCTTGTAGAAACGATGTACATACTTCGTCATCGTTAAACGCTGGAAGTTGGGAAATGACCCGTAATAGGCAAAACGCTACCTGCGCCACAAAGAGGCGAAGGGATCGAGGAAACGCAAAAACGCCGCAGTGTAAACAACTGTACCGGCCGCAACGGAGGTCTTCACCATGTGTTCGGCCGCCCAACGTTGTTGGGCTCGTTCAGCGGATTTTCGCGGTTGCCTAATTTTTTGAAAGGGTTCTACTTCAACCCGTGTATATAAGCGGTTCTAACTTCGTCCCCGCTGCGGGAAAACAGTTTACTCCAAAATAAAAAAAAGAACTTGCACCACGAGAAAAGCGTATCCGTGCGGCGTTTATATGCATTCAATGCAAAAGAGAATATCATATTCAATCGACGAAAACGAGCATCAGCTCGTGACGAGCAACTGCGTACGACACCGCCAAACTACAGCCAGCTTGAGCAAAAAACACATTCCTCAGACACCACAAATGTCCAACACGATGACGAGGAAACGGGAAACAAGATGATCCCCAAAACGAGGTCGGCTATACGGGAAGAGTTAACTTGGGAAAAAAAGGGTAGGTGAGGTTGAGAAAGGTAAGTGAGGGCTTTTAGTTTCGCTTTTGTAGAGGGAAGCTGGGCGAAGTTGAAGTTTTCGCTTTTGTAATTTTAAATCTCGCGCAAACAACACAAAAAGAACATGAAAACTGCTCTTGTTTAATTGCTTTCATTTAAATTTGGCCGTAATATTAGGACGCCAAATTTTGTTCTGATAGTTTCCGTTTTGGCTAGTCTCAACCTGTACAGGAAGGCACCTAATAAAACTCCCCTAATGCTAGAACCACACAACCACACACGCATGCACATTAATACATTTAACGTTTGAGATTTTTAAAAAACTGTCTTAGTGTAGTGCGCGACAACACAACTCTCGGGGTTGGTAATAACGTAATCTCGCGAGGGTACCCCGGCGACGCTGTACAATTTTAGCCGTCCCACTGTTGCCTCACCTGGCCACGGTGGCGCTGATGATCAACCGAAGGTGGCGCGCTCTGGAACCCTGCCACGCCCCTATAGGGAGTATTCACTGGCGGCCATACCTGTGTGCGTTGTTGCAGAGCGCGTGCTGACGGCGAGCTTCCACAGTTCTTTTGCAACGTGCATTCCACACCATCCAGGTTGCCGGTCTTAGCAGGCTATTAAAGTAAGCTCGTTCTGAGCATGCGCCCTAAACATCGCCCGAAATATGGTGTCCAGTGAATGCTCCCTATAGGCCGATCTCACCAGCCAATTTGACTACACTACAT
Organism: Ixodes scapularis; assembly: GCF_016920785.2. Classification (NCBI taxonomy): domain Eukaryota; kingdom Metazoa; phylum Arthropoda; class Arachnida; order Ixodida; family Ixodidae; genus Ixodes; species Ixodes scapularis. Next base: position 36,182,105 of record NW_024609837.1, read on the forward strand.
TGTTCTAGAGGGTGTAGTGGCAAGAGCGGCGCCCGCTTACAATGAAGCGCGTGAAGACGGTCGACGTAGATACCGCGAGTGGCGCTGGAGTTATGTGCCCTAGGAGAATTAATGGCACGTGTGCGATGAACGAAGAAGACGACGAGGGTGACGCGGTACGCTTCTCCGAAATGTAGCACCGCAGAACTTCTTTCGGAGCTATTAAGCCTGCAGCCCAAGTGATAGCGTTGCTGCATGATGTGTCATTACTGGGGGGGAGTCGATATTAATTAAATAATCTCCCTCAAAACACGCGAATATTTCAAGTAGAGGATAGCTCACACTCTAGAGGCATTAGTCCAAAGGCAGAACTACAATTTAGTATATTTTGTTTCGCCTTACGTTGTACCGCAGCGAAGGCTAGAAGCGCGAGCTCATAGCGTTGGCAGCTGCTCTTAATTCACGAGAGCTTGTGCCGCCGAGGTGTGCCCCAGAGCAAGGAGCTCGCGCTTGTAGCCTTTCCTGCGGTACATCATAAAGTGAAACAGAGTATAAAAGAAAAACTACATCAGCAGTTGTTTCGCACCGCGAAAAGCTCCAGTCAAACCACGGTTGTAAGCGCCGAACAGCGCTGATGATGGGGCTGACGGGGCGCGCTCCTAGGGCACAGAACAGCAGCGCCATGGTGTCGTCTACGCGAAAAATCTTCACAAAGCGGCCGCCGCTCTTGCCACTACAACCCCCTCTAGAACACTGTAACTACACCACCGCTGTCGCAATACATCGAAAGGACTTCAGCCTTTCTACACGTGCAACAACCCCGCTGGAACTCTGCGCTTGTGAAGCACGAGACGGCACGAGCCCTCGCGTGAATGGCCGTCTGCGTCCTGTGAAAACGATGCAACACCATTTCGTTCATTGGCCACGTCACATATCGCGTGATGCTTTTTCCTTAGCTTGGGTTTTACAGCGATAGCTGTTGCGGGCTCTTCCTCCTAACTTGAACTGATGTTGGAGTAGGGCGTCCGTCGATGTCGTCGCGTGACGACAAGGTGTAATGCGGCGCCACGGTGTCACGTCGTCCCGTCGTCACGGCGCCTTGTGCCATCCTAAAGTCATGTGACGTCATTGGGCTATTTGACGCCATGATGTCACGTGACGCCACGGTGTAATCTGACAGGTGGACTGAGTGATTCACCCTCCCAGTAGATATATTGGCAATGGTTCCCCGATGTAAAGTGAGAGATACATGAGTGCAAGATACATATGATACGTTAGGGCTCGATAAGGTGTTTCAGTTATCACTCGGATTTTACTGCAGATTCACACAAGACTGTTCTTATTTTCTCTCTCTCTCTCGTACGCTCGACTACATGGTTTAGATGATACTTACCACTTGACGTCATATATTCTCTCGGCCGATTGTCCTTATTATCATTAGGTTGGACACGTCGGCGGTACTTATTATGGGTGGCTTCATAAATAAGGCTCCCGCTAGATACTCCTAAATTGGAACATTATCACCGCGGTATTAAAGGCACTGCGCACACCCACGCCCAGTACCTTTAATAAAGAGAGTTTCCGTAGATTGTTTTGAGAAGTTCAATAACGATAGCCTATACTCCGCTTACGCTTTTGTGCATGCATTCTATTGTTTTAAACTTAAAACACAATGTAACACGACAGACTATATAAAAAAAAAATGAAAGTAGCAGAACAAATAAAACACACGCTCAAATGCACACCCGTGGTATAGCGTTCCAAAAGGTTGGAAGCCCACCTCCGAAACTGTCGGAAGCCATTTAGCCGAAGTATCGGGTCCCGATAATCGGTTCCGACAAAGACGGGGCGAAACTAAGAAACGATCGTAAGGGGACACGGCTTTCGTTAACGGTACCTTTCATTCGTTCATCCAAACTATGAGAGTGCGGAGGAAGCTTTACGTGTTCGGTGGACCAGTCCCGTGTCTCTCTATCGCCACGTCATCGCCGTCTTGAGCAGACCCACGAACAGAGAGAGGGGGTCAGGGGATTAAAGGGAGGCGTTTGATCGGACCGGCGAGCGCCTGGCTTCCACCACACTGACAACTTGGGGGCGAACGGAGTTTGGATGCCGCTGACAGCAAGCGAGCGGCGGAAGGAGGAGAGACTAATGAAGGTCCTCAGAAATCACTGCTCTTTACCGGAAACCATTTTCAGTTAATGTCGTTCTTTTGAACGTGTTCCTTTCTCGGCGGACGGAAGAGTCTGCAGACTTCCTGGTTAAGGACTCTGATGCCCCAGCCATTAGGCTCTTTGTGGAACAGCACGCAAGGATCGAACTAGTAGTCTTTCTTCGAACCATCGTTCATAGTTATCGGAAGAAAACGAAAATGTGCCTTCGAGCTTGATTAAGACATGTAGGAAAAGCATCGGATGTGAAAAGCACTTTAGTCGGGCTGAATGTTGGCTCGTTATCAACGTGCAGGCCCGAAATTGGAGTCGCTGTCAAGTGGAACGTCTTGTAAGGCACGGAAACGAGCGAATGAGCTTGACCGTGCATCTTTAACGGGTACGTGATCGAGTCAGTGTCTTTGATAAAAAGAGTTTTAGTAGAATGTTCCCATAACTCCGATAACAATGCCCGACGCTCCGCTGACGCTTTTGTGCGCGTATTGTATCGTTTTCGAGCTTCATTATCACAGGTATCGGGACGATCTTCTAACATTACTTAATACTGCTGCGCACAACTGGTAAGGCGAAGTAGAGACCCCTTGTTTGTTTACAAACACAGGCCGTTTATTGCAGCCCAAGATACTTCCTGTCGCACCGTTTCGGCAGGCCTTCCGAGCCTGCTGATGCCTAAAGTCCCGGGACGATGAAGTTATGAAGAAATCAGGAAGGTGGGGATATAGTGAGATCTTTATGTTGTGCTATTCAACATAACATATAAGAGGCGGTTGTTCGGTTTATAGTATTAGTAATAAAAATATCCCCAACAAATATCTCACTAACCGGTCCTTTAGCTAACCATATAAAAAAAAATGGTCATAAAATATTTAATGAACGTTAAAAAATCGGTGCTACGGTTGTGATTATTTGTCACATCATTTGACCGGAAATTCACTGCGTCGTGCACTGCCAAAAGCGCCGCCTTCCGGTGTTTAAAAAAAAAAAAAAGCGTAATATATAGCTCGTCTCTGGACCGGTACATGGCTTGCACTTCGAGTCATCGCGGCCGTGCTGGTGGTCATACCTACTTGTAGTCGACAAAACAAATTTTGTAGCGACATGTGCTGGCTGCAGAATACACGCGCTCAGCAGAAAGGCCACCACAAAGGCGTTCGATGTGACGTCAGTAGAAGCCCGGTGCAAGTTCTCCGCCAAAGTTGGCAGTTCACACTAGCAGTTCTTACTGAGCGTGCGCTTATGCGACTTGTGATGCTTAAATTTCGAAGAGCTCAACCTCACTTTGGTCGCTAGGGAGTAAATTGGCAGCGTTAACACCAACGCTCACTTTCGGTGGTTTCTCCTCTATATTTCAGGTCCGGCTTAGAAGTTGACGTCGAAGTCATTATTTTGGGTAAAGTTATATTTAAAATCAAAAGAATAAAACGCGGAGAACAAGCACGGGACAACCACGTTCTTTCAAAAAACGTGGTTGTCCTCCGCGCTTCATTCTTTCGATTTTAAGTATTAATGCTCAACTCGCTCGCTTTTACCAGTTCATTTAAGTGCGACGTTAGGTGTTGTCTCGGATATTAGAGGCTTAGGTGCTCCGGGTCACAATAGAATAAGCGCTAATCTTTGACCCGGCAATTAGTCAGCGGAACATTCATAATAGCCGATGCAAACGGAATAAATTGCACATCAAAAGTAATAGCATATGGACTCTCTTTTGTGGCGATTCGCTTCCTCCATCTAGTAATAATTATATTTTCGTAGGAAAGAAAAGTTTTCAAAATTGCATCGAGGTCACATAAATATGTTAGCGTCGTTTTCTTTTTTAATCTGTTAGAATTAGTGTTTACATGATAGGGAAACGCTGACGGCGTCCGTCTGTTGACAAAGCATTGGAAAGGAAAGCGCGCCGCCTAGAGGGGAAGAGAGTAGTGAAGCACAAAGGCAAGAGGGAGATGACGTCACGGGGCGGAAGCCAATCCGCTCGCGGATACTGGAAACTGGAGTGAGTCGGAACTTGCAGGTGGGCGGAGCGTGTAAGTCTTGGTCTGGACTACGAAATAGAGTGCGAACCAAGTACTACCGCTGGTCCAAGTAGGCGGCAAAAAATTAAAGGAAGATACATTGGTGGATCCTTTGGGTATGCGTTAGCACGACCCTTGGGATAAGCCACACACCTCCCTTTTCGGGAAATGCTTACACTGACCCCGTAACAAAGCCAAAAAGAGGAAACAGAAAATAAAGGGAGCAAAAGAGAAAACCAAAACAGAAAAGTGACGGGGTCAGCGTTAGTGTTTCCCTAAGGAGGACGTATGTGGCGTCTTCCAAGGGTCGTGCTAACGCGTTCTCTGTATCAATTTGTTCACTTTGCTTTTACGCTGCAATTTACTTTTTCTTCGTCGTAATGCACCACTAAACAGACGTATAGCTGCTTGTGTAGCGCTGAAAATGAAGCAATGAATAGATACATACTTTAGAGGTTATTGATAAGGGTATAATAATTATACCAACAAACAGACGCTAAATTTCAAGGACGGTTAATTACATAGCGTCAAGAGAGAGAAGATAGAAGAGATCACTTTTACCTTTCCTCCCATGTACTCTGGAAGATTTTCCCGTGGAACGTAGTTTGTGATGGTGTCCCGGTCAACGAATTTGATCCGGTCGGCTCCTTCTGCTGGCAACCATGACTTCACCACTTTCCACGCGGCTAAAGGATAACAAGTACAGAAAAAGACCGTCGTCAACAAAAAATACGGATTACTTAGCACTTAATCAGCTCAACACGCATTCCACATATGAAGTCATAATCACACTTAGCACGAGCAAATGTTCAGCCTAAACTTGCCATAGTTTGTCATTCCTATTTGTGGTATTACATTCAGGGAGAGGCCGTAACGACCGGTACGTTTAACAGGCCTTGCAAAAATTCATTCCCCCAAAAAACGTACATATCTTAAATTTGGCATACGAACGTAGTTTCGCAGAAGTTTAATGTCTAAATCCTTTAAAGCTCAACTCAGAGGTGATGAAATTTTAAAATGAAGCAAAGGGTGTTAGAGGAGAAATACATAAATGACGAGGACCGGACGACACGTTTCGTTTCGTGTCGCCCAGTCCTCGTAATTTATGAAATTCTCGTCTAACTTCGTACCTTCACCAGCACGCTCCATTTCCACGAAGCGAAGGCGGTGGCCTTGTATTTTATATGCCTATCCCAGTCTGTTTGTTGTCCGCTCACTGGTTTTGCGTGCGAGCTCCCGGGTGGCTTGTTGAAGGTAGAAACGCTGAGAACTCCTCGTAGAGGCTGGCAACGAGCAGGATAATCGCGAGAAGTAATAATTTTAACGAAATATGGGAACGATGACCACTTGGGAGAGAGCTCGCAAAACTATGAGCAGACGACGAACATCCGGTGTAGGACATAGAAGATGCACCGGCCGCCGTTTTCGCACCAATTTGAATATTTCACTACCTCTGGGTTGAGAGCTCTCAACAGAAAAGAAACAAAAAATACAGACCCATTTTTTTTTTTAAACGGCGTTCGCATGTACAGTTTTAGGTATGTACGATAGTCGGTGACAGGTTGCGAACAAGCGGGCGTCTCTTTCGAATGTTCGCGTGAACTCGTTGCCTTCCACTGTGCTTCGACTGCTCGTGCATGCTCAAGACTCACGAGTAGTCCAAGGGTAGCAAGCTCGCGCTGTAGGCGGCAAAACTGACACTCAATCCTGCCGTTCTAACCCTGTCGGTGACTGATGAATCGAAAAACAACCCGACAGTGTCGGGCTGTGTTTCTTCGCGTTTCTTTACGTGTATGCTACATTTTCGGCTCACATAAATATGTATGTATGCATGTATGTATGTATCTTTTATTTCAGACACAAAAAAGGGTCTGGGGGGCTGGGGCAAAAGAAGACGAGTTGTCTTCTGTCGAGGCTCCGGCCCTTTTTTTTACAGCACTCGGAGGAGAAACGGGAACATAAACAGAATAAACATACAAAGATACAGCAACTTTAAAATCCACAACAGACACAATAAACATAACTGTCAACTTCGTACTCACTGCAGATCATGATTAATTTAGTATATATTTCAAATTTTTTTTTTTAATGGAAAAAACGAAATGTGTGCTTGGTCCATTTCTGCTGTGTTTAAGTGCGTGTTTAGTAGATCTGGTACGAGGTATGTAAGGTGCTGTGTACCGTAATTAGTTCGAACCCCAGGTTTCGTATACTGTGCACTTCTGAGACGTTTGAGTGTTATTCTACTTATGCTGTGCTTCACTTAGGTATGGTTGTGACCGCACACTTTTTAGACAAGCTTGTTTGCCGACAGCAGCTGTGAGCATTGCCTATGCTCAAAAGCCAAGTTTCTTTCGATAAGCGAGGCAGCTGACCTTGCTCCGTTCCACTGTCAACGTTGACCTGACGTCAGAAGCGTGATATAATATTAGCACCATTAATAATGTATCAATTATAACAGTGTATTAAATAAAAGTACGTTTGCTTATTTCGAGGTACCCTCCGACTTGACCTATTGTATAAGAAACGAAAAAGGTCTATTCATATTTAAACCAAGTTTGAATTTTAGCGTAGAGCCACAGGGAAGGGTCAACTTTGACGCCACACTGTCTCTCCTTCCCCATGGCTACCCCACTCTCTAAAACTAAAAATGACAATATCTGCATTGTTGATCGACGATCAAACTTGCGCATGCTAGTTCGAAACAGCTCCAAAAAACACTTACAATAGCAGTTTTAACCATCGCAGAAATAATGTAGTAATCGTGACTTACTGTTAAATATCCAGGGCATGTCGTACACCATTATGAAACCTGTAAAGATAGCGGTTCTTGTAAATTGTACTGTGCTAACATATAAACTTCAGCTGTTATTGGACCTAATCAACTTTTTCAGACACATATATGTGTAGTCAGAAAAGACTAGTATGAATGCTAGTTTGTCCCTTCTTTAGGAATGCTTATAAACTCACCCTCTGATAAAGTGCCTCACGGAGATGCAGGCTTCTTTGCGAATGAATGAGTAAATAAAAACTGTCGACGTTTTGTTTAAAAAGCTGAAAACCTTTTACAAACAAAAAATCTCGCAATATAGTAAAGTTTTGTTTACTTGGAAACCAAAAAAATATAAAATTTCGTGTTTGAGTCATTAATATTCATACAAAATGATAAAACGCCTGATGTCATTTTCACACTAATACTGCATCACGCACTGTATCTGAAGTACAGATAACCGCGAAATTATCTCAAAGTACTGAAATATTTATATTAAAAAACTTGGTGTACGAGCTTTCTGTTTTCTAACTTTTCTTCTTAAATTATATATAATATCTTCGAAATTGAATCAGATCGCTTCCACAAAAGAGCGACAACAAATCCTGGCCAGGGAAAATTTACGAAACAGCTTAAAAAATTAACGTCAAAATCGACATCATCGAAATAATATTACGAAACTTAATTATAATTATGTAGATATATATCGCAAGTAAATTTGAAACAGAAATTTTAAAAAAAAACTTAAGAGCGAGCCGAATATACGTTGTTGAGTTTAATATTGCGTTATTGGGCTTGGATATAAAATAGCTTTACTTCTACGAGGTGAGGAAAAAAAGTTCCAGGATTGGTTTTGTAGCGTAAAAAGAGAACGCAGCACAGTGAGGCGTGCGTGGCAGTCGAAGGAAGGTACCTTCGTGTCCCGTTATACAAAAGGGCGTAGCCCTGTGAACATTTGGGGCTGCGCTACACGAGTTTTTGTGTCCACGTGCAGCGCCACAATGGCGATTACACCATAGACTGCAAACCAGAGCGAGATCGAACATCATTTCTGCCTCAAACTCGGCAACTTTAAAACAGAAACCTTTGAAATTATTCAGCAGTTTTTTTTTTTCAAAAGGCAGTGAATTTCGCGAATTCTTTTATGTAGCACTCGCGCTTCAGAAACGGCAGAACGTCGCTGTAAGAGCGTAGGGCGACCTTATCCGACCTCTCCCTGACTTCAGTGATGTTCCTCCATTCTTGAGGCCTCAGTGCGCCACCCAAGACACCTGGCACGCCCCACTGCTTTTTAACCATAAGCCTTCTAAATCATATCAGAGGTCTCTGTTTTAGATTTGCCGAGTTTGACGTAAACTTGATGTTCCCTCTCACTTCGGTTCGCAGCCTACGGAGAGATCGCCATTATGCTCGTGCATGGGGTCACAAAAAGTCGCGTAGCGCAGCTCCAAACGTTCACACAGCGACGCCTCTTGGTATAACGAGACACGGATGTCCCTTCCTCCGACTGCTGTGCGCGCATCACTGTGCTGCCCTCTCTTTCTGCGCTATAAAATCAGTCTCGGAAGCTTTTGATCACACCTCGTATGTTAGTTTTTTCCTAAAGAACACGAGACCGTGACAACGGGGTGCGGCTGGTAAATCGAAGGGGCGGGTTACCTAGAGCCCATGGGTAGTATTCCTTGAAGAGACTAATGAGGAAGCTTATCAGGTCCATATCCTGCAAAAAAGAAAAAGGAGGTACCAGGACATGTTGACTCGATTACGGCCTATAATCCCTGTCGCCCTGCTCGTACATCGTTCGAAAGACGCGGAGTTTCTCCGCGGACACGATGGCAAAAGTATCTGCGGAGACGCCTCAAGCAAGTTCGAAGCATGAATGCTTCATATGTATGTTTGCTTTGAATATGTCTCCAGAAAGTGTCTCTATGATCAATGTTACAGGACCATCATATTAGGATGGAGCACGACACAGAGAGTGTCATGCAAATTGTCCTTTGCATGGGCATCGACTTATAAGAACACAACAAATAATGGCAAAGCGAGATGAAGCAAAGTGTTTCTTAACTTTTCAGCGACGTTACTAGATTAGCTCAGTTGCGGTACTCCTCCTATACGATCCTTGCACGAGCAGTACCCCATCTCTCCTCCCACTGCTCGCCTCCCGTAAAGTCCTTAGCCTCCAGTCGTTCGACGCGCCGGATGACTGCTGTGACAGCTGCAGTGTATTCTATGGAATACGTATGTTTCGAAGCGCAGCGTCTTTATGGCGTTCCACCGCACTGTATGAAACACACAGTTGTGAAACGAAAATCTAGATGGCTCTTCAAACGACGGGAGGCGGACTGAAGGGAGTCAGGGAAAGCGGGGGGGGGGGGGGGGGGGGGGGGGGGGGTCAACCCTTTTCTCTTTCCCCCGCGGGAGTTCCACACCTGAAGTGAATTAGTAACGTTTACTGCCAGCGACCACAGTTACACGAGCGCGACAGACCCCGACTCTTTTCCACCAACAAATGAAAATCTCCACCGCAATCGTGTTGATTCACAACTACTCATATCTTACTCAAGACTGGCAACAAGGAGTACCCGACCTAACCAAGGAGACGCAATTGCGTTCGCCCGTTTGAAGGTTTCTGCGCTAGGTAGAGCAATCTACCAACCGTTATAATGGGTACAGGCGTTAGAATCCATTCATGCATACATCCATCCTCCATAATCCCAGACGACCTAAGAAACGTAGGGCATGGCGAATCCCAAGCATTTCGTTGGCACTCCACAGCCAATGAGATTGCGTCATCAGCCGATAGGAACGTCGAGAAACCAATCACGAAGCTAGAAGAGTGAATTAAATAAACCACGCCCTGCGTTTTTTAACTTGCCAGTGACTACAGTATTGCGTGTCCATCTTTAGTCTATTCCCTCGTTTTTTTCGAAATATTTTTATCTGTGGTTATCTTCGTTACAGAATTCAGTTGACAGCTACGTCGGGTCCTGTTGTCGTCGTCTGCGTTTTTTTTTTTTTCTTTCTTTTTTTTTTTGTTTTTTTTTTTTGTTTAGGATGAAGCAGAAGCAACATGAACAAAAAACATTTGTGGCTTGTGGCTTAGAACCGAGCTCTTGCAATCTCTCACGACGAGCGCAGGGATCGGTGGCCGGGTGGGATAGCGCACATCAGCTCGGAGCACGTGGAGGGAAAGCTTGCGCTGAAGAACCCAGGGGCCCTGGGTTAAATTCCAGCCCTTACTCGTTTCGACCTAGATGAGCATCGTGCCGCGGCGTGCGGTCGTGTATCACCACTGGGTGGTGCACGTTAAAGACCCCAGGCTAGCGGTTGTACTGCACTGACCAAATTGCTCGTCTACAGCTGGGAGACAAGTCGCCCGTTGAGGCAGATCAACTTCTAGACAGTACAAACATACACACACACACACACACCAATTTTTTTCTCACCGCGAGCGAACACACGGTCACACTGTCGCAATCTATGAGGGGACCTTGGAACTGCCTTTCATTCGAGCAAATGCTTTGCGGTATTTGCGAAATCAAATATACAGGGTGTCACAAAAGAAAATTTACACGGTCTTTTTTACCGCAAAAATAAACTAGGCATCGCCGAACGCTCATTCTCCGCCCAAGGGTAGAGCTAGAGGTTGTAAGGATATTGGCGGCAACTTTGGACATTTTGCTGAATGTCGAAAGTCGCGACTTTGATAGCAAGATATACTTTACCCACAATTAATGTGATTTTACGTCGATTTCTCACAGTAGCAAGAATGTTTTCATTGATTTTGAACAGGGTGTCGAACCGGAACCGAACCGAACCGGAAACCGGAACCGAACCGGTATTTTTTTCCGGAACTGAACCCGAACCCGAACCGTTATATTGTTATCGCGATGAACCCGAACCGGAACTGAACCGGAAAAAAATAACGGTTACCGGCTCATGTCAAAACGGTTCGGCCACGCGCTGTTGACAATGAATGTGCTATCAATGCCCTTTGTTTTTTAAGTGCCGTCAACTGACACACACCTCGCTTACATATTTTTCAATCTCCACTCAATCTTAGGAATATAAACGCTGCATCCATGAATCTTGACAAACGCTGCATCCATGAATCTTGACATAGGAACCAGTATTGCGCTGGTCGCGGCTTGCACGGAAGAAAGAAAATTAAAAGGCTGAGCAAAAAAAAAAAAAAAAATCGCGTCACGGGATTTCATTTTTCTATAATCTCGTAAATCCTAAATGCTGCTGTGTGCTCATTTCATAACACGTTTCTAGAACGCGCGAGTTCTTAAAGCTTGCTTCCATCGGAATGAGAAAAGAAAAGGCTGTGGGAGTTTGATAATAATGCATCCGGTTTCGTATAGGCCCTTAGAAGCTAACATATTTGTGAGACAGAGAACTCTTCTATTTTAATATTTATCCTATTACGTCCTTCTGGCGTTGCGTTCGGTGAAGTGTTTTTCATATTCCGTATCTTGTTTAATGAAAACTTCTTTAAGGGTCTAATTTGAGTTACTGAAGGCTAGTTCAAATAAAGAAAGCTGTATTTTCTCCCCACTGTTCCTTCAATTGCTTACACGCCGAGGTGGCGGGATAGTTAGCGAGTTCTACTTGTTAGTGGGTTTGTAAGGAGGGCGCGGATTTTACAGCTACTGCGTCGGACCCAATTAGATGAAGTCCGAATGCGTAAACGTCGGTGAGGTAACCTTTGAGTGCACATAAAGAAACCATTCCTGGTAGAAATCCCTGAGCCTTACACTACGATGTATCCCGTTTCGAATGTGCTGATTTCAGATGTTTTATTTGTAATTTATTTTGATGTTGCAATTTGTCATTTATAATTTCCGAACCGGTTCAGCGCCCCTACCGGTTCGCGAACCGGTTCGTGGATCGAATTAATCGAACCGGAACTGAACCGGAACAAAATAAATTTACCTGAACCTGAACCGTAACCGAACCCGTATTTTTTTCGGTTCGACACACTGATTTTGAACTATAGTTTTATTTCATTACTTGGTAATTCAAAATGCTGCAATTCGCACCAGTGATAATAATTAGCACACTTTTGATTGTCATATTCGTTCACGCGTTTGAAATGAGATCATAAGCCACAAATTATATTAGAGCTTAAAAAATTACGTATTAAAATATCTGAATTTTAGTATTGATATTAATAATGCAAATCTCGGCAACGTATGCCCCAATTAACGCCAAGATCACGAAAATTCGCCATATAACCATAATAGTCTTTTCAGAAAGGTATAATTTTGTTTTCTTTTTAGCGTATGGAAACTCTGACATCGTTATCAAGATAGACAAACAGTCCAACACTGGATGCATTATAAAGTCGCATGAGCCACACGTTGCTATAAAAAACACACAGACTTCAGCTGTCTGACTCGAATTCCGTCTTTGGGTTGTTGCCGTGAGAATAGCGTTTATTAATTTATAAGTCTTGTGGACATATTGTAAAAATTGGAATTATTCTCTTATACTTGGGCTGGGAATAATATTAAACCAAATAATCATCTAAATGCCTAAAACGTCTTTAAAGGCCCGCAGTTCATTACTTCCCGCGACAATTATCTGAGCGAGAAAAGGCAGCGAGAACGGACAAATATTAGCACTGATTTTTCCAACAACTACAACAACTACAAATATCAGCCTGGATCGAACATGTATGTCAGAAAATAAAAGGTTCCACGAAGAACTTTTCTAACTAAATAATTACGATGTGAGACACATCTTACGTTATGCAAGAATCCGAAATTAAGACCTATATCGAGAAATTAAATCCAAAATAGAGGTTGGTTTCGGTTTTGCTCCAGAATTAAAACATGCTTCCTGGAGTAATTATTACGCTAAACACCGTTCTTGTTTTCAGCGTAATGAGGTGATCTGCGCTCATAATACTCTGGCTTCCTCGTATTACCATAAATAATGTGTGTCGCTCAGTGAAGCCAGCACACCAGACAGGCTCAATAGCGGCTCGCACCTCCGACCCTCACTATAACCGCCATTTTGGAAAATGAGTGGCGTCACCTATAGTTATTGGGAGTCGCGAATAACGCTGCCAAAGGTTTTTTTCAAGCTAAAAAAAATTATGAGGGAAAAAAGGAAGTCTGCGGAAACTGCAAAATTTACACGACTGCCAAATAGCTGGTACCAGTGCGCTCTCTCCTCGTAAGGGATTTTAAGAGGTGTTTTAAAGGCCCATACGCACATTCGCGTTTGAACGCGTTTGAGTGCGTTGCGACGTCCTTGCGGCCAGGAGCGGTCGCTCGCGATGCGACGCGCGCCTTCCCGCAACGCTCCGTAGCGCGACGCAAGCGAGTAGAGATTCGCTCAACTTTCCGAAGCGTTGCGGTGTGTTCGACCAATCAGAAGCCGAGTGAGACGAGGAGGGTGACGTGTTCGCTCGCGCCACTCGGCCGACTCGGCGAGACGTATCCGATTCTCCGCTCGCAGAACTTGCTTTTTTTGTTTTGGGGAGCGATGGGGAGTGCATTTTCTAAGGCTGCGATGGTTCAAGCATTACAAAACGTCGGGGAAGCCAGCGGGATTATCCCAAGATCGAACACTTTGACGCTGTCGCTGTGCGCCGCCATGTTGGCTTGGATTTCGCTTACAATTGGTGAGCCGCTAGCGACGATAGCGCGTTCTTATTGGCTCTTGACTGCGTGTCAACACAACTGTGCGTACAAGTTTGGCGCAAGCGCTCTTCGCAACGCAACGCGTCCGCTTGCCGCTACGGAACGCACCGCGCTCTAACGCGAATATGCGTATGGGCCTTAAGTCACACGGTGGAAAGCAGACGCAAGCGCGTGAATCAGCCTTAAGGCCGATTCGCACACTTGCGTTGAGTCCGGTCGAGTGTGAGGGTTGCTATGGCAACAGCTGCGTCGGCTCCAACAAAACCAGTTTTTATCCTGTATTGTTGGAGTCGACGCACCTGTTGGCTTAGCAACCCTCACACGCGGTCGGACTCAACGCCCTTTACGATGACAAAAGCCCGGTATACCGGAACTAAGCTAAACCAACGTACGTAGATACGACCCACTTTCACCCACTTCCTGTTTTTTACTGTACCAAAGTATTCATTTAAAGAATGAATACCCTGCTCAAGACTTATTCAGCACACGCAAAAGGCGCTCCTTTTTCACTTCGCTCGGGCGTTGCAGCCCTACATTCACGACTGTGTTCGAAAAGAAACTCCCAGGCAACACGGACTATTTTTGCTTTTCTTTTCTAGCGATGTACAACGTGTGAGACACAAGAAACGTTTCAGCGTTCGAGACCTCTTCAGGTAGAGTTCCTCTGTACACGCACGTTTTTTGGCAGAGTAATCGCATGTTGACCATTTTTCTATCATTTTGTTTGTTTGGTTTTACACGCTCGGGCGTCTCTTGTCTAGTAGTGCTTTGTGTCCACTTATTTTACAGCGCAACAATCTATTTATATATATGCATATGTTTACTTCGACACATGCTTACAGCGCAGGATACCGTAAACGACGCCACCGCACCACCGACACACCCGAAGGTCACGAGGTAAGAATGTACACATATGAAAGATAGTTACGGATAAGAACTAATCCTCATTCGTATATCATGTAGTGCTTTCAATCTTGGATAGTATTGCGATGTTTGTGTCGCGATACTGTAACGCGTTAGTTTTTTGATAACTTTTAACTGTAACTCGCTACTTTTTTTAGAGCAACAGTAAAAATAACTTAAATACTTTTTTTTTTTAAAGAGTGTCTAAAGGGTATCCGCAAAGAAACCTATACTTTCCGCAAAAAAGGACCCTATATTTTTAACACTACAGCGGGTTTGACTACGTGATGTACCGAACCTTTCGAACTTCAGATTCGGCAAAGTTCGGCACATGCTGAACTTATGAGGGAAAGTTCGGCAAAGAACCGGCAAAAATTCGGCAAACGTCAGTGCACTAGCGAGACTGCGACGGGGCCATGGACTGCAAATAAACGCCGTGCGGTTGTGCGGTTACCATTGCACAGTCTCGTACTACCAACGCTTACGGCGAGGTGCGGAATAGGCGACATGGTAACTGTGAGTTCGTCAGCCTTTGGGAGTGTGTATCTTTTCAACATGCTCTGCGTCGAGAACATAAAATCAAACAGGAATCGACGCAAAGCGAAGCAGTACACCGCGCAAGTGACAAATGATGCGGTACATTCTAGATAACGTATCTGAACTTTCTAGTGATGCAACGAGGTACCTGAAACATTGACTGAGAAGTACATTAAAGTGCTCCTCACAAGTATACACTTTAAGAAATGCCTGCGCGTCTACTTAACCACCAAACACTCGAAAAGCCAATCTCTGCTATCTTCGAAATCAGCCCAGAGAATGATGAGGCAGAACATAAGTTTTAATTTCGTAATTAAGTCTGCGCTGTGGCATTACGCAATGCAAACATGACGCTTTGCATTCTGTAATGCCAAAGCGTAGACTTCATTTTTAGATCTTAACGGATTTTCCGCCTCATCATTCGCTGAGCTCGTTTCTTTGATCGCAGAGATTGGCTCTTGGAGTGTTTTACGGGTGAGTAGACGCACAGGCATTTCTTGGAATGTAGCAATCGTGTTCTTGCCTATCAAGTAGTTTGTGCAGAACAAAGTAGCATTACTCCTTAATTAATGTTATTTCGCGGTTTTCATCTGTCCGCAAAAAACTCAACACAAAACAACCGTGCTCGACGTTGCACATCCGACATTCCTAAGTCTACCCATCTTCCTAAACGTCCACGTGTGTCCTAACATCAGAAACCGGCGGCTTAAATAATAAAAACGAAACGTTGCGAATATGGAACCCACACTTTTACGCAATGCTGAAGTGACTCAAATCGGAAAACATGCATATTTTTAATAATATTGTTATCTCTTCTGGTGAGGGCTGAGCAGCCGTTGCATTCATTTTCGCGCACAAAAGAGCGACTCCTAGAAAAAAAAACGCAGTGTCACCGCCTTCATGTGAACAATGGGGACTTTTAGCAAACCGTTACCGTACTACAGTTACCATACTACCGTTACCGTGGACCGACGGCGCTTGCGCGTTCGGGTACCGTTCAAATCCTGCAAAAATATGATTTTAGCATACCGAGCATTCGTACCGCGGTACCGGAGCCAGCGCCGTGTATTTGGAGAGTTTGGCCTTTCATTTGTTTGAGTAGGTGAGCATCTCATGGCCAACCACAGGCTGTGAAAAAGCTCCTAGTGGTGGTCGGGAGCTCCAAAAATACGACTCGAATAATTTAAGCTGTTTTAGCGTCGCTAGAGTAAAAACCTGTAACTCTTCATGACTGAAAGCTTGGCGCATGTGAGGTTTTCGTCGCGTCCATTTTCAACGGTAAAATAAACGAACCTGCGCTCCAAACCAGAGCAAACTGCACATAGGTGATGCGAGATTGAATGCTTCTATTTCACGCTTTCAATGTCGTTTCCAATATTGTGCCGTCGGTGTCTCCTGATTTCTCGACGCTGTGTAGCATTTTTAGAAGAAGAAAATAGATGGTGCTATGGAGAATTTGGCAGCCTTTCGCATTTTTAGTTTACGCTCTAATGGGGAAAGGGGGGGGGGGGGGGGGGGTATTGGGCGCAGGCGGCGGTCTTTGCTCTGTCCATTGGTCAAACTCTTGCAACATACGGCTCTGGACGGAGCTCGACTGGGGCATACCCTAGCGACAAATGTTGAGGGAAATACATAATTTATAAAAATGGTGGCGCAATAAAGCAGAATAATGATAAAAAAAAGATCGGCATCAACCGTATACTCAGGGGCAGCATTTCTTGGCAATGCAGTCAAAGCTGTGAGCGTCCTTGAGCTGGCGCGCCCTGGTCACCGATGAAATCTATAAACGATTGCAAGCCACCGCCATGTCCCTGCTCGTGCCGGCAAGTGCGTGCAATTAAAAGCTTGTCAAAGCTATGTTCACGCGTACGCTGCACATGCTTGCACGCGTGGGCACCAGTGAGACGCTATAGACGCTTTACAGCAGCTGTGCATGGGCGCCGCCATGACTGACCTTCAGTTTTTGTTTCCGCTTATTCCATTTTCTTCACTTCGTCATTACAATAGCAGTCCAGGTTTTTGCCATCTTATATTCCATTGTGTCCTTCTTCCTAGCACTGGCCTTTCTGGAGGCTCGTCAACACCCGTTCCAGTGGCTCGGTATCTCCGTAAGACAAGAGAAGGTTAGCAATGGCGGCTGTATTCTTGCGCGTGTGTAAAGCCTCTATGCTTGCAATTGTCCATGTGCGAGCCCTCTTTGTGTCTTTTTATATACCACGAAAAGCTGCCCCCGGGGGCCATGAGCCCCTGATCGACGGTCGAGTGATTTGTTCTGTGTTGCATAGAAGAAATTACAAAGAAAAGAGGAACGCGTTCCGAGACGACTTTGTGTTGTTTTAGAGCGCAGCTCTTAGGGGCCCGTTTCCAGCCTGAGCGGCGTCGGCGTCGCCGTTGGCGTCGCCGTCGGCGTAACCGCGCCCCTCCCTCTCCTCCTCCTCCCCTCCTCCTCCTCCTCCTCCTCCCCTCATTGTGTAGTATGGTCCGGGCGGGTCACGTGACCTCGGGGGGAGAGGGTCACATGACCCGTTTCCAGCCTGTGCGGCGTCGGCGTCGGCGTTGGCGTCGGCGTCGGCGTCGCCCCTCCCCCTCCTCCTCCTCCCCCTCCGCTCCTCCTCCTCCCCCCTCCTCCCCCGCCAAGGTCACGTACCCCGGGGGGTGACCCCCCGCCGGTCACGTGACGGCCCGCCCAAGGTCATGTGATCCCGTCCCCTCGAGGTCACGTGACCCCCCGGACCTCTGCCCTCCTCCTCCTCCCCCTCCTCCTCCTCCCCTCATTGTCTAGTATGGTCCGGGGGGGTCACGTGACCTCGGGGGGAGGGTAAAAGAGAGGGAGGGGGAGCAGGAGGGGAGGAGGACTAGCAGGCATGATCACGAGGGAGGAGGAGGAATATACCCTCCACTCCTCCTCCTCCTCAAGAGCTGCGCTCCAATTCGGCGTTACAGGAAGTTGTAAACGGCTTTCACTTTTTTGTTCACTCCTTTCTTTATTTTGTTTGGTACTAAAGGTATTGTTTTACTTTATTCAGTTCCAGATTGTTTCGCGTTCTGATTCTCTCCCCATTATTGTAATGGAGACGTTTGTTTATCGGTATCACCCCTTCCTATTAGCTGAGAAACGGGAATAAAAGAGCTTTCTAAATAAATAAGAAGGAAGAGAGAGATCGTCACAAGAACGAAAGAAAATAGTTGGATGGTAAATAACCGTTCTCAAACGTTTTTTTTTAAATCCAATATGAGTGACGAATGGCAATTGTGTTACCGTGGCCCGGCTATGCACTGCACTTTGACCTTGTTGAATATAGTTGCGATAACTACACTGCTCGCCGCAAATACTGCAAAAAAAGTATACGCAGCCGGGACGCCCTCTCTCTCTCTCACTTTCGCAAGCACCTCGGGTTGAGTTTCGACTTTCATTTCTGAACACAACCGCTGGGAATGGAAACGGAACGATGGAAGGCTGAAGCCTCGACAGCGCTTTTCAGCCTCAACGACTTTCCGACCATTAGGAAAGCTTTTTACGGCTGCACAGCCGTTAAACGCACCCGTTGAGCGCCTCTTTAGCAAAGGGCGGGATGTGTTCAGCATCAAAAGGGCAAAGTTGAGTGATCTTTGAAAAGCAGTTGCTGCTGCGTTACAACGTTAACTACATCATTTGATATTTAGTCCATCTTGTATCGAAGCAGCAAACGCTTTGATCCGAGAAGGTCGTGCGAGAGCAACAGTATATATATGTATCAAAATGTGAAATGAGAGTTTTCTGAGTTCCAAATAAATATAAATCGCAGACAGTGTGTGCTTTCGTGGATGTCTTCATAGCTTAATAAAAAAAAGTTATCTTAAAAGTAACTAAGTTACAATGAAGAAGTAACTGTAACTGTATCACGTTACTTTAATTTTAAATATATGTAACAGCAACTTAAATACACTTTTGACAAACTATCTGCAACTGTAACTGATTACTTTTTAAAAGTAACCCAAGATTGAGTGCTTTATATTGCATTATTTTGCATCGTTAGAATACATATAACTCTTGTAATCTCCTTAAGAAGCGAGTCTTATTGTGGTCATGTTTGTTGCTTCGTAATTTGGCGTTCGGCGTTCTTACCGGCCAAAAGCAACACTCCAATTAGCGGAGGAGTAAAACATACGCAACTACACAATCGATGCGATCTGCGTTTTCTGTTTTAGCTCTCAATTATTGCACTGGGTGTCCCAAAGAGCGGCCAGGCTCTTTAAATCGACCGCAAAAATCAGTTTCTTAACCTATCGCGTTACGATTTTGTGCAGGGTTGCCCACAGGTGGTGCATTTTTTCTATAAAATTTGCAAAGATCAAACTTACCTGTCAAAAAAGTAAAATAAATAAAAGGGCTTAACTCCTATATAGATGCAGATAAGCCACCGGTCTTCAAACAATAGGGCGCCCTACGGTTTGAAGACCGGTGACAACTCTGCGTTTTTATAGGAGTTAAGCCTTTTTATTTATTTTACTTTTTCTT